>NC_066315.1:21269736-21869744 GCF_022539315.1 Serinus canaria | reverse complement strand
CAGATTTTTGAAAAGCAAAAACTGTTCTGACCAGAGGAAAATACAAAAGAAAGTGAAGGACATCATCTCGGTGTTTTAAAAGGCAGTATAAATAAATTGCAGCATTCTGAATGGTGCTTCACAGAAGAATGTAAGCAAAGGGTCATAAACAACAGGAGCAAAGAAGTTGTTTTGGTTCTAGCAAAGCATTTAATGAATTTCTTTTTTTTTTTTACAGTTTCACTCACAAATTGTAAAACCTATGGTCCCACAGCTCTAATTAGGACAGTTAGCTATGAGGCAGTTTAAGAATTGCACTGGGGCTCCTGCAAATTAAATTGCTGCTCTAAGTGTCAAATTGATGGATGGTCCAAGAGATGGGTCAGACAGGTCTGTCTGATGCACAGACCCTGAGACCAGGGTCTCCTGTTGGATGTCTGAGGTGTTCTGCTCCGAGTCCACCTTTTATTAAGGGAGAACAGTGTGTGGACCTATTGCAAGATCTATGGAACAGACCTTTTTGATTCTGTATTTGTATCATGGGTCTCACTCTGCAAGTACAGAGTGAACACACTGCCACTGCATGGATAATACATTAAAGACTTTGAAGTTTCCAGGTACAGTGATAAAGGAAGAGAGATAAAACCTCAAAGAGAATTTTACTATGAGTAATATATAAATATCAAAAATCTATTTTCAGCATGAAATATTCAAGTCCACTGTCCAAATGCTTCATGGAATATTCTTCAGGAAATTGAAGAACAATAATAAAACAAACTGGCACTGACTATTTGCATTAAGGAAACACTGAGAACAACAGATGGGTTTATAGCTACCTTTTATAATAACCCTTCATAAAGTATTTTGAAAAAGACCTTCCAGGTTCTAATCTGATTAAAAAACAGACTCTCCTCAATGCTTTTCTATAGCCTAAATTAGCAACAATTACTCTGAAAAATATGCTACCCTTTCTCTCTCTGATCCTGTGTCTTTTCCTCCTATTTTCTCTTTGAGAGAGGAAAACTAAAACAGTTCAGCTGGACATTAAAATCCATAAAATGGAAAAGAGAGTGCTGTGGGACATGGAGGACTGAATATTCAGAATGTTTTTTTTAAAACTGTACATAAATCTTCTGAGAGTGTGTATTGAGAGTGTGCAGGAATTATATTAAAGAATAAGAAGAGGTTAAGGTATCTATTTTGTACACCCAGACTGAATACAAACTTTTTATTTCCAAGAGATTGACGTTTAGCTTACTTTGTTCCAATTACTTGTTTTTTTAACAGATGAATAAAAATCCTTCCAACACGATGGCTTTGGCTCCTAACACTTCTAACAAAAGAGAGACAGTGTGCATATTTGGAACTGGAGATTTTGGTCGAGCTCTGGGGCATAAGATGATTCAGGCTGGCTACCCAGTGGTGTATGGAAGCCGAAGCACCCAGATATCCAACCTGATTCCCAAGGATGCAGAGGTGCTGGGCCACGCAGAGGCAGCACAGAAAGCTGCCATCATCATTCTAGCAATCCAGAGGCAGCATTACAACTTTCTCACGCCACTAGCAGAGGTTCTCCGTGGAAAAGTCTTGGTGGACATAAGCAACAACTTGAAATTAAACCAGTACGCTGAGTCGAACGCGGAGCACCTGGCGCAGCTGCTGCCTGGCAGTAAGGTTGTGAAAGCCTTTAACACCGTGTCAGCCTGGGCCTTGCAGTCGGGCACGCTGGACGCAAGCCGGCAGGTAAGGCTGAGCAACGGGGACCGTCTCTGTCACACTAATACATCACATGGCTTCTTCTCAGCTACACAAAACACACCTGGGACAGCGGAATTAGGCAGAGTTGAGATGGTGTTTTCACTATCATCTCTCATTTCAAACTAAATGCGAGCTAAAATTCACTTTGGGTTTTTCATATGGCATGACAGTGACTATAAATACCTCGCCTCTGAAATCAGAGAGGTGTTTAGAGACACTAGAGAAGTAAGAGAAGAAAGACAGCAGAGCTAAAAGAGACAACAAATCAGGAGTGTTACATCAATTGGTCATCAGAGTTCTGAAGTTAAACAGAAATGAGATAGGAGGAATTTTCACAGCAAGAATAAAATGAAGAAAGCAAAATAAGGGAGGCAAGGGATGTGATAGGGCAATGAGTATTGGCAAAAGAAGTATGCTAAAAGGTGAATAAATTACTACAGCTTTTTAAATCATTGCCACCTAAGTTTAACACAACATCAGTGTATGCAAACTGTTTTAATCACCTCCTCAACCACAGGCCAGCAGGCACAGAGCTGGCCATAGGAAGCAGATAAGTAATTTTTTAAGGCCCTGTTTTCTGTCACTTCAAAGGACAGTGATCTTGTACAACACATGAAATCATCCACCTACTCAAAGCATTGCTAACTTTGCTCTCTGCTGTCAGATAAATGGTTTTGGCTAGAGACCTAAGGGATTCCAAGCCAAGGTTCTATAAACCCGCACCATCTCAACAAAAGCAGAAATTGCCCCCTTTCTCCCTGTTCCAAAAGGACTATATTGTCTTACACACTCACAGAAAAGATGATTTCTTCACTATTTTACTAGACCTGGAAAGAACTAATATTTACCTTTGTGACAGGCAAATCGTGTTTTAAAGATCTCTGTCCTCACTTCCCTGGAGTATTTATGGGCCACTATAGCAGCAACTGAAAATTTTGCTCTTAGTCAAGGTTACTGAAAATTTTGCTTCAATTTAGCCCTATAAAATCTTATGCTTACAAACTACTTGCAGACCTTCACAAAAATATGTCTTCTACTCAAAGACATATACTAAGCCTGTTATACACTGTTCTTTCCAGATATAAATTTTTCCATTTGAAACAGTCTTCTTCCCTAAAGAATCATATTCAAAGTTCCTTGACTTGTTTGCCAAAAGTACCCATAGGGTACTTTTTTGCCTATATTAATTAGGGTCAGCAGTAAGCTAAGTAAGCAAAGAAGCAGCCAAGGAAGCTTGTGCTTACTGTCCATATCCAGGCAGGATGGCAGTAGAGAAAGTCACCAAAATCTGTAAAAAAGTAAACTTCTGTTTGTTTTTGTCTGCAGGTATTTGTCTGTGGAGATGATGTGGAAGCTAAACAAATGGTCATGAATATTGTTCGTGCACTGGGTCTCACTCCACTAGACAAGGGATCCCTCTTGGCTGCTCAAGAAATAGAAAATTACCCTCTGCAACTCTTTCCAATGTGGAGGTTTCCCATCTTTTTGTCCCTTGGCCTAACTGCATTCTTCTTCTTCTACTGTGTGGCTCTTGATATAATTTACACTTACATTTATGAAAAGAAAAACTTTTCATTTTTTATTGCAATTACCATTCCAAATCGGGTCTGCCCTGTAATGGCACTCATCCTTCTCGCCTTGGTGTATCTGCCTGGTATATTTGCTGCAATTATTCAGTTATACAGAGGTACCAAGTACCGCCGTTTCCCAGACTGGCTGGACAAATGGATGCTGTGTAGGAAACAGCTTGGACTAATAGCCTTGGCATTTGCTTCCCTGCATGTTGTGCTCACTCTGGTTAGTCCAAGGCGTGCCTTCACAAAGTGGAAAACCGGCAAAGGAATCATCTCCCAGGTAAGTTTTGTTCCCTGCTCTAAGTCTTCCTTTCTTCTGGCCCTGTTTAAATACTACCGTCTACCTGGAGCTTCAGAAATCCATGCGGACAGTCCAATGTTCTTTAAAACAGAGTAATATTCCTAGCTTTTGTTTCTTCCAGACATTGATATATCTACATTTTGTTGATATTATGTTGAGCTGAGGGGATTTCTGGCCTCAGTCTTCCTCCTAGATAGTTGACATATTAATAAAATAATCAGGGAAAATGTAAACACTATTTCTTCATATACCTTTAGGACTATAATATATTATGACTTTCTGATCTCACTTAACAAAGGATCACATATCTCTCTTCAACAGGTTTACAGAGCAGTAAAATATGTACCTCAGATACAGTTACATGGAATCTACATGTAATATAATTCTTCTGCTTTTTGAGCAGGCATTCAAAGTAAATCTCTGATAATCAGAGAGTTAATGTTTATTCATCTCCTACTTACTTGTAAGGAAACTTTTTCTCCTTATTGGTGCTAAAACTACTAGCACTAAAATACACCTGGTCTTCTTTTCTTCAGGTACTGAACAATAAAACAGAACCACTCGACCACACTAATGCCTGGCTTAGTGACTCTTATTTGGCTTTGGGAATTTTAGGATTTTTTTTATTTGTTCTTCTGGGAATAACTTCCTTGCCTTCAATCAGCAACAATGTCAACTGGCGAGAATTTCGATTTGTTCAGGTAAGAAGACCATCTCAAAAAAACTTCTTCTAAAAACACCTCCTTCCCTTGTCAACAGTGGCCAGGGGCAGGTTTACTAAAGACTTATGGCTTTCCTCCATTATTATCTCCAAATGTGCATTATCCACCATCACACAGTGAAAAAAACATCTTTATGGCTGTACAGCTGTAAAAACTCACAACTGCTCTGATGGCTGCTTATGGTACAGCTGGGATTACTACATTAACAAGAGAAAGATGGGAAGATGTGAGCTCCTAAATGAAAAACAGAAAGCTGAATTTTATATCAAGTTCCACAATTGTACTAAGTGACAAAATAATTTAGCCATTTTATTGGGTTAATTTTTTTTGTTCACAAAATAATTCACTTAAAATAGATCTGAAAATTACTTTATAACTCAAATCTTCTCAATGCCAAGCATCTAAAGAGAATCTGCAATTTCTGCAGACTGTAAAAAATGCTGTGACTGTAAACAGGCTGCCCTTGGTAACACTATAATCTCAGATCTCCACTCGGAGGAGGTTTGGTGCAAGCTGCCGTGCCTCTGCAGGAGCTGGGCTGGAGGGAAGGGGAGGCAAGAGAAGGGGAAATTACTAACAATGAATGTTTTATCAAGGCAAAAAACTTGCACAGTATGATACTTCTGGAAGGATTAGCACTAGAGCATAAAAAAAAATCTTTAATCTCTCCACTGAATGTCAGTGTTTTCTCTGCTTTTTCACAAATATGACAGGCACTAGCAGTATGTGTGAGCTAGGAAAAATTGTAAGGGTTATTGATGAAGAAAAAACGAAACTAATTAATCTATATCCATTTCAATTCATTTTTTAAAAAATTAATAAGAGCCTTTATGCTATATAAAACAGTTTCATTTCACCAGTCCCCAAGTTGGCACATGCCACAAATCTTACTGTGTCCTTAAATCTGCATATTTTCTGGTTTAATTTACTGTTTTAACCTCTATTTCTTTGCTTCATTTTTTTTTTTTTCCTCTTTCTCCTTTAGTCCAAACTGGGATATCTGGCGCTGATTTTGTGCACTGCACACACGCTGGTTTATGGTGGAAAATGGTTCCTGAGCCCATCAGCATATAAGTGGTATCTTCCAAACATCTATATCCTCTCCCTCATTGTTCCATGTGCTGTACTGGTTGTCAAATTTGTGCTGATATTTCCTTGTATAGACAAACCTCTCACACAAATTCGGCAGGGCTGGGAGAGAAATCCCAAATACTCAAAACAGACAAATTACATTATCAACAAGTCTGCTGTATAATTAGACTACATTGTATTATTAAAAAAATATTATGAGGGCATATCAAAATCAAGTCTTAAGCCTATTCTATCTGGAAAGGGAGACAAAAAGTGAAAACTTGGCCAGGCTCTGTATAAAACAAAGTCACCCCAATGACAAGTTTTAAATATAAATGAGGCCACTGAGTTTCTGCACCCCAGGCATGCTTTCACACAGGTGCAGACCCTCTCTTTCACTTTGTTTATTTCCCCTTGCCTATTTACCCTCCATTCTAAGAAGGGTGCATGAGAAGTAGGTGCTGTTCCATGTCCCTCTTCTGTTTTCCTGAACTCCTCCAGAGCCAAGCAGAACCACAGAAACCTTTTGTGTTAGACAGTGTTCGCTCTTCTTTCTTATCCTGCCCATCAGGACTCAGCTCTACGTGCACCTACACATATCCACAGAGCCATGAGCACTCCTGCATGAGTTTCCACACATTTCCCTGCTTCTAATCCCAGAAGCCACCAGCACCAAGTGAACAGGTGCACGACAGACGCTAGCTAAGGAACAGAGCTTCACCTCCTAGCATTGTTTATCTTCCATTAATATCTGATCCAAGGAGAGAGCTATATTGATGCCTTAGAGATAGTTGAGTAAGATTTGTTTGGTTTATGTACAGGAACCCTGATGTTCAAAGTGTGTGGGTCAAGAACTGCTGAATCTTTGCTTGTACTGCTCTACCAGAAATTCAGGGGCAAGGAGAAGGAGTAGATATCAAAATGGCAGAGATGTGAGAAGTGCTTACAAGCCTCAGCTTTCCAAGTATAGGCAAAAAATGATCTGTGATTTTTTTTTTTTTTTTTGTAAGCAGGGAGTTGTAAGAAAAGAAACTGAAGGAAAATGCTTTTATTTGAGAGGTTATATATCATAGTCATATCTCAGGAAGATAATCCTGTTGATTTTTCAAATAATAAATAATTGGATGTGATATTACAGATATTCTATGAAAATACATGTTTTAAAGACAATAAAGATTTTTGGTTTTACACCGTTGATCTCTGTTATCATTTTGGGAACCTGTTCTGCTAAGATGCAGCTCCTGGTATGCTCAGTTGCACAGAGGTGTTGGGAAGCCTTGGAACAAATAATAAAGGGGGATCCTGTCTTTAGCCAGCTGCCTGGACTTGTCTTCCCCCATCTTTGTTTGCTGTTTGGGTGTTCACATAAGCAGATCTTTGCTTAGTCATCCAAGTAGGCTGAGGATATTGGGGAAAAACAGGTTCCAGCTGGTATGATGACCTCCTGTTGAATTGCAAACAGAAGATCCAACAGTCTCCTTTGGACCGAAGAATAAAGAAAAGAAAAAAATGTGCTGGTTTTATAGAAAGAAAATTGCTTACTATTTTTTTACCTCTCTGCTGTTCTCCCTGTCCATACAAAGAACATTCACCTACATGAAAGTATAAGCATGCTACCTAGCATAGCTAGCTGTGCTTTCAAACTAGTATTATTGAGCAGCTTAAAAAAAAATAAATAAAATAAAATATTTTTTTAAAACCCCCCCAAAAAATAAACAACCATCTGAACAATATTTCTGAAAACATTTCTCAACAATGGAATCCTTTTAAATTCTGGGCAATATACCCTCACTTCATGTCATCCTCTGTCCCAGAATCTGTTCTTAATACCCAAAAGAATGGTAATCTGGCCTATCAGCAATTGATGGAGCCAGATTTCTCAGAAACAATTCTGGCACCAAGTACTCTTACTAACCAGCACTGGTGCATATGTTATACTTGTCCTAAACTCATATGCATATGTTGATGCAGGTCTTTACAGAAGTTTCTCCTGACCTGTGCCATGATGGAGTAGTACTACACTTCCTTCAATGATTTTCCACAGAATCATTTATTGCAGAAGGGATCAGGTATAGGCTCAACAGGCCCAAGTGACAACACTGCTGTGAGGATGCCCGTAGATTTGCCATTTTCGTGGTAGATTCTAGTCCAGTGACAGATACTCCAGATTTATGTTATTACCAGTAGCAACAGTTCCAAAGCACTGACACATACTGGGGTTTGATATTACTTTATAGAGGATTTCTTCTCAGGGTTTCTGCCTCTCTCCCAGTACAGATTTAAAACCTGCCCTTCCTCGCTCACAGCCGAGCCTGTAGGTTGGAGTTTAAACTCCAGCAGCCATGGCAAGTTCCCATTGAAAAGCCACGCTTTATAAAATACAAACAGTGCAAGTGCTCTGCATCTTTTCCTCCAGGAGAACAGGTTCCTTTGTGTTTTCTGAGGGCCTTGTGTTAAAAGAGGCCACACCAAGTCTCCTTTACCCCCACCAGGAACTAGCACAAAGTTACCATGGCCAGACTGAATGCTGTTTTGTTCACTCACTCACATCTAATCCATAGTCTCAAACACCCACAGGACTGTCCTTCTGCAGGCAAGACAAAAGAACTTCTTTGGGGATGGATATCACGTTGTTTTGTCAAAGGAAAACAGACCAAGATGTACTGGAAATTCAAAGCAGCTGGGTACGATTTGGAATTTGCTGTTTACTCAAAGGATCAAGTGCCAATATCAGCTGTGTACAAACCGAGGAGGCAATAAATGCTGTTTGCTTGCAAGGAGGGTGTAGAGAAGCTCTCAGGAGCAGATCCAGAGCCCTTGCATCTGAACTCGCAGCAGGTGCTTTGTTGACTTCAGTAGGTAATAGGTCAGACCTTCATCACTCACATCTGAGTGAGGGATTTCATGTCCTCTTCACATCCAGTGGTACTTGGGCAGCTGAGGAGGATTTGATTTACAAATTTACTTCCTGAACATGGTAGAGAAAACAAATTCAGTAATCATACGGTAGTGAAAGTATTCAGAGGTAGTATTTTGAAAACAATAGCCAGTGCCAGGAAACTTGCTGGTAGCTTGTATGCATTACTCATGGCTGATTCTATTCTTTTTTTCCTTTTATGTACTGACAAAGCCTGGTGAAAAAGGAGATCAGAAGAATCATGAAAGGAATTTTGGAAAGGGTGTTTTCCAAATGGTTCCCAGAAGCCAAGAAAAGCTTTTATGTGTATATACATAAACAACACCTACATATATACATAATGCCATTCTAAGAACTCCTGCAGGTATAAAGCATTCATTCTTAAATCTACTTCTAAATCAGAGTCAACACTTAGAAAATACAAATTGCAGCATTTTAAATGAATGTTCACATGGATATTGTCACAGTAACAACTAAGTTTGGGATTCATTATATAAGAAAGTTGTATTCTGATGCACTACAGCGTAGTGGGATAGACAGCATAGTGTGGGTAGACCTCTACATCCTTCATGATAGGATTAATTTCACTCTTTCCCTTTTTGGTCTACCTAGGAAAATCTATTTTAACCGAAAAATAAACTTCT
This sequence comes from Serinus canaria, assembly GCF_022539315.1. Lineage (NCBI taxonomy): Eukaryota > Metazoa > Chordata > Aves > Passeriformes > Fringillidae > Serinus > Serinus canaria. The sequence continues at coordinate 21,860,778 of NC_066315.1, read as the reverse complement.
TACTGGAAGGAAAGTATTTTAATTAATTAGATTTCTTTGAAACTTAAGAATTGGATTTCAGACACACACTGTCCTCAGGGGATGCAGCTGACACCACAGATACTGCTGGATCCTGAACCATGGAGATCTGAGCAATTCCCTTCAGTTCCAGCACACTGTGCACTGAAGTCCTGTGATCTTCAACTTATTTTTGCTCTGCAGCACAGCCTTCTGTCAGGCTTCTCTGCTTTATCTAACAGTCACCTCCCACTCCAAGACATGACACTTTGTGACCCACTCTAAAAAAGCCCCTTTATTCCTGTATGTCAGGCTTTTGCAGCTTCACTCTTAACTCCTACCAGACACAAGATTTTGCAAGAGCATCTTTTGTTTCAAATGCTGTTGAGCATGTTGGATTCAGTGGCCCAAATCAAGAACTAGTGAATATTGTGAACACTCACAGTAGCTATGTAACCCATGTTTGCCTGTTCGTCCTTATTATGACTAGCATATTTAATAAGCATTCAGTGTACCAATAATAGCCTAAATATGGTCTCTCTCCACACAATTTGGAAGCTTTTCTCTCATACAGAGACTATTTTTTTTCCATCTGCATTATACAGATTTTTGTTGTGGATCTCCATTTGTATCACTAACTCCTGAGTAACATTAATGATTTTCTCCCTTGAGGAAGCTGACATTCCTGAAGATATAGTTTTCATCTATCACCATGGAAAACGACACATCTCTTATTCTTGCCCATTGCCTTAACATTCTTGACTCTGGGTACCCAAACTGACATAAATACTAGCTCTGACAAGACTAGACCCCTACACATTCCTTTCTTATAAGCAACCCCTGTGCTACAAGAAAAATGCACTACAGAATCTTTACAGGACATGCACAGACCTCAGAGAACGGCATGAAACTTAGCTAACTTAGCTAGCTCATCTCCAAATGCTGCAAGCCAGAACTGATAAATCTTGTTCATATGTCTTCATAAACAGCCTCTATTCCTGTCTTTTTTTTTGTTTCCACATCCAGATTTGCTTATTATTTGAGATACAATCTCTGTGCTTCTCTTCACATGTGCTCAGATCTAAACTAGGAATAGCTTAACTGCAGTCAGTAGACTCAAGATAGTAGCAACAGCAGTTCTAACAGTGCAGAGGCCTTTTCTAGTTTCCCAGCTATCCATTAAATTCTTGCTCCAGTTTTATGGAAGATGGGAAAATGTAGTCTTTATAAACCTCTCTTTTAGAGCCTTCAGAAAATAGATAGATGGAAATTGAAAAGAAAAACAGTTATTGTAATGTGCTAACCATTACAGAAAACAACACAGTTCAGTGGTTGAACACCATCAGACCAAACTAGAATATCCCAAAAAAACCCATGTTTGGGGCATATTATCTATGACAGATAATATGTGACTGTGTTGGCATCAAAGGGGGGAGGTATTTTTAAAGAAACATACTGTAGAAAAGTATGTCATTAGAATGAATGAGAGAGAGGGAAGGAAAGAAGGAGGAGGAAGAAAAAAAGCTGGTTTTCTTCTCTCCTACTGGCTTTGTGGCAGAAAAATCACACATTTTTGATTGCAATTACAAATCAAATTACCTATTATTTCAGTACTTTGTAAATAATTAAATGAAGAATTTGATCCTGGCTGCCCTGGAATTCAAACTACCCTTTAGGATCCCACCATAGCCTTCTTCCCCAGTCCAAACAGGTACAAATATGCATCTTTTCTTATCCTTTACAACAACCATTTGGAAGGTAGCTGACACTCCACATCACACCACTCATGGCTGAGCAGCAGCAGTAGCAAACCCAGCTGTACATCAAGCACAAGGCTTGCATGTCTTAGTATTAAATGTAGTTGGAAGAACTCTTTCCTTGGGGTAAAAAAACCAGAAAAGATGTCATAGCCCAACTGTAAAGGCTGAGGACAGATTGCTTAATGGACTGCTCTGTTTCAATGCAAGACACTGCCATCTTCCTTTTGTAGTTAAAGAAGCAAAATCAAACACAGAATCTCACTGAAGAAAGAGTAAATCATTCACACAGCATGAAAACTGGAACTAAAAGAAATCCTACAGTACTTGGTGAAGAAGACAAGTGAGAGCTGGGCAGGGTGAGCAGGACCTGAAGAAGTCACTGGAAGGGCAGTCCTTTCCCCACCCCACTTGTCTAGTGAGGAACCAGAGCTCTGGGAGCAGTGGAACAGGACAGATGCAGTGTTGCAGTCATTTAGACCAGCCCAGACAATCAGAGGCAATGGGTACAGAAGTAATTGCAGGGAATTATGTCAAATGCATACAGGATTATAACTTGTTTGTTTTTCTAGTAGCTTCTGTTTTCCATTCCCATAAGTAAAAACTGGAAACCAAATCCCATCTTTAATTGGATTGGTCTAAAGGTTAAACCTCAAGTCACACTTCAGAAGCTCCAGTCTGTTCTCACTGGCAAGCCTGCCAAGCATTGTTGAGATAAATAAACCCAAGAACTTAGGATACCAAATCTTGCCTGAGGGATGCCTTCTGTCCAGTTACAGAAGTCTGGGAAGGATAAAAGCCTAACTTGGAACAATATCAAATACCCAAGTATCACTGAATACTACTGAATAACTTCTAGCAACTCTTCTTCAAATAACCATGTTTCCAGGCACAGCTGTCTTCCCTGTCTTTTACAAAGAAGCTGACACTTAGATTCACACTTAGTGTCTTCACAGACATATCCCAAGTTTCTTTAATGATCTCTGTGTCAGTGACTCATACAACATCATGCAGGAAGTCAGAGGCAAGGAGAGGAATGGATTTCCTGAAGCTAAGGATAGTTCTCTAATTATGAGGAGCTTTACAGATTAGAAAGCCAGAAGGCAACCTTGTGATTAGCTATTCTCTCTTCCTGCAGAACACATGCTGTAGACACTGCCTAAATTAATTCCTTTTTGAATTATCAGGAGTTGTCATATTTTTTGGTTCACAGACCTGCTACAAATTTTCCAACAGTAATACAGATTGCTGTCAAGTTTAAGCTTCCTGACAACATGTAGTTTTATCCTAGCTACCATTTGTTATTGCTGGCAGGTAATCCATTAAAACAGGCTGCATTAAAGAGATTCTGAAGGAACTGCTGAACTTGATTTAAATGTTAGAGAGCTCACCACAACTTCTGGCAAATTATTTTGACAGCTGATTACCTTCACTTCAATACATAGCCTGGATTTTTTTTTAACTGTAGTATTCAGTAAACATAATTTATGATTTCCAAGATTTATCTGAGTGTCCAGAATGGTGGTTATATATAGACCAAATATATTACTCCAGAGAAGAAGCCCAGATGTAAGAAGAAAAGTGTGATTTATATATATATATATATGGAGATATATATATATATATATATATATATATATATATGGATATATGGAGAAATATAAATTCTAGTGCTCCTACTGTATATGTGGAAATTCAAACACACACTCACTGAAACTTCATGGTGATGAAAGTGAAAGATTCAATGAATTTCCAATGTTTTTTTAACCTAGTAAAGTAAAAAATTAAAATATTAACCGTCAATGTGGATAATCTCAAACTTAATTTCACAAAAAAATCCCAGATTCTAATAAATATTTGTTAATAATATTGTGAAAACAAGGATATTACCTGCAGGTTTACAGTTTTTGTAGCCTACTCTGTTAAATTCACATGTAGAACAACTACCACATAAGTAGGTTCCTAGGGAGGGTCTCAGGAATTAGGTGCAGACCCACCATTACACATAACAAGTCTCAACAGACACAAAATCACTGCTGAAGAAATGTGCACACTATAGTACCCTGGAAATCCACAATGAGGACAGAAACAGATGGAAGTGATTCAATGGATGGTGCATTTTCAGCCAAACCTCATTGAACCCAGCTCTCTAGAAGGTGATTGTAGAGGAACAAAGACTTGCCACATATCCAGCCTAAGGAGATGTAGCCTGGAAAGCACCAGCTGAAAACCATTCACAGAGGGCCTACTAGAAAGGGTTATGAACCTTCTTCAAAAATGCTAAGGGGGTAGGAAGAAGAGGGCAGGAGAAAGATCTGTCATGGTTTTGTGATTTTCAGATGCACAGAGAACTCCACTGTTGCAGAGAGCAGTGGCTGCATACTGTTTCACACTGTGAAAGGGACAATGAAGTCTCTGGAACAATCTCCATTAACACCAAAAATGTTGGAGTAAGAATGCTGTTGCAAGAAATGTGGAAAAATTTCTTACATCCACAGATTACAGTAATTTAATTTATTTATTAAAAAAAAAAAAGAGTTGAATGCAATAAAAAGTACTCAGGTCACTATTCTACGGATGAAATGTCATAATCCAGTAACTGGAAAAGTGACAAAAAGCAGTTTGTCTCTTCTATGAGATAGCAGAAAAAACCATAATCTATACAAATATATGCAACCCTGGGATTGTTTAACAGAGCACCAGGTGTGAGAGAAGCATACAGAGAGCATCACATAAGCTTTAGATAAAACCACAAGTGTGCTTAGGCAGCTTTGGTTAGGTTTAAAGGTGAAATTCTACTTAAATCTCTCTACCCAGAGGCTGAGAGTGAAGAAACTTGTTCATTTCTTTCCAAGTTTAGGTATTTGACATCTGGCATTGTTGCACTTATTTTCAAAGAACACACATAATGAAATATATGGCTCAATTACAACTTCTCTTTCTAAAGAAAAGAACATAAAGACTAATAAGCTGTAAATGCTCGGGTTAGGAGAAGTATTAGAACCATTTCAGAGATAAAACACCAACATCAAATAACATTATCCCAACATGAGAACAAGACAACAAAAAAGCTTAGAGTTAAAACTATACAAATGAGATTAAAAACTTTCTGGATTTGCCTTGAAGACAAAACCAGTGGAAAAAAATCTTTATTGGTCAGGTGACTATTTTCTAGTATGGGTAGATTTATTCTTGCAAACACCAGGTCAAGCACAGATGCTTTAGTCAAGTTTAAATCACCCAGTTTAGCATAGGGATACCAGCATGAGATTAAATTTAATTGTCTATGTAATGCAGAAGGTTATATATACTGCATTGCAAAATCCTTGTTTATTCTTCTAAACAGGGGAAGGTGTGTGTGAGTGCTACCACCTGCACCTACCTTTTGTTTATTTTTCCAAGATTTTCTGAGAACAGACAATTGAAAAACCAATCATGTTTCATTTTCTCTTTTTTTCTCCACAGTTTTGAGAGAAAAAAATAAGTGCAGACTTTCTTAAGTAGGCCACTCAAGCTCAGAGTATGTGTAAATAAAGAGCCATGGATTTTCCCCTTAGCTATCTGGAGAGAAATTTCAGTGATCAGCCCAACCATTGTTTTGTCAGAGATGTGCCAGGAAAAACAGTAAAAATAAATTAAGCAGAAAATACAATAGCAACAATTTCCTAAGTAGGGTTGTTAAGTTTTTAGAAAACACATAGTAATAAAATAGACTAATTCCATTGTATCAGTTACACACAGCAGAAGGAGCAAGCTAAGAAAGGAGCACACTGCTGGAACTAGGTGCAGTGCTAACGTACTCTGGGAATGTGCCATAAATCCCAAACTTGGATTTAATAAAGGCTTAAATAAGACTACTCCTGCTGAATATTCATGCTGCAACTAGTTAAATTATAGAAGTACTACCTAAAGATTTTACAAATTAAATAAATGCAAAGACTCACAGGAAAAAAAACCCCACCAGCCTTGTCTACCAGGAGGTAAAGAGGTACTGTTCAAAGGCAGACAGAACTAGAAGCATCTGACCACTCCTCAGCTCTAACTACTGCAGCAGAATAAAATCAAGCACCTCTCTTTGGTGCAAAATACTTATACCTAATGTATTTCTACAGTGAAGACAACTTTTAAAATCAGATCTTTCAGCCAGGATAATGACACCCTTAACATGCCTCCACATTATGTTCCAGAGAGGAAAGGGCAATATTTGCAGATAAATTTTTTCTGACTGGTTTTATTAACAGAGTCCATGAGGGAAACAAAATAAAGCACTTAATCCATACTTATTTTCCATTATTCTCTTCTTTCACTCACAAACCTCCAGAGCAAGCAGACTTATTTACTGCTTAGATAAAACAACCCTGGCCACTTCAACAAGCATGAAGATAGATACCTGTAGGTAAGGCCACTTCAACAAGCATGAAGATAGAAACCAGCTAGGTTTTCAGGAGAGACCTTCACAAGTCTGATTCCTGTGCAAAATAGGACGCTGCAAGTATAATTTACTGTGCCCCCTACCAGTGAGTAACTGGGGACCCTCAAGTCCAGGATAATGGTGGTCATGAGCTATCATAAAACCATTTTACAAGTCAAAACAACTGTGGCTCTGCCCTGAGCATATATGTAGCTTTTCCAGACCAGGTCTTTTAGGGCTTTTTTCACAGTTTTCAATGTTTTTTTAGCCTCCATGCCAAAACATGATGAGAACAGTAGTTCTGACCAAAGTGCGTATTTGAAATACGTATGGAAGCCTGCAAATGCTTTGAAGTGTTAGATGTAGAGGTATTGTGCTTAAGCTAAACTATTGGAAAGACATTATTAGATATTAGCCAGTACAAAAGGTGATGAAAACTGTCTCACAAATGAACAAAGACACAAAACCTGTGGATGAAAGCAGAAAGGAAGAGGATGGGAACATCCTCAGAGTTATATAAAAGCCCTAATGCAGAAGAGTGTGGGGATGACTGTGCTTAAATTGACTGGGTTGCCACATTTGAGAGCAACTCCAAAATTCAGAGCCTTGTTTTCATGTTTACTGCCAACCAACTGTTCTAACTTTTGTTTAAATAAATTTCAAATGAAATCAGAAAGCTTTTCTGTTAACTTGCAGAGTGCTCTTAGACAATTCAAGGCAAATTCACTCCTGGCTGTAACAGGTTAAGCAGGCACAACAAAAATGGAAACCACCAAGTGATTATTAACATCTGCAAAGATTCCAGGAACAGGTCAATTACATAAAAATAAGTATCAACTGGAAAGCCCTAAACATTTTGGAGCACAGAGTACAACAACTGAAAGCCTGCCTGGCCTATTTACCCTCTTATTTTTCCATAAGCATCATTTTAAAAACATTTGTGGATGTTCTTATTTAGAGGTGATGTAGAACCTTTCATTTTCCTAATGAAAATTCTACTCATTTCAGTGAAAGAATAAGGAATAATCAGCTGTAATATACATATTAACAAGATATGAAAGAATCTAGATGCAAAAGGACTGAGCAAAAAAGAAGCATCAATATGACAACGACAAAAAATCCTGTACCAGACATCCTGCAAACATGAAATAAGAACAAACTACATCATCAGCTCTTAATAGCCATGGTAACATGTTCTAAATCAAATATTATTACATTTTGATACATTATTATGCATAACTGGCTAATGATTTCTGACTTGACTTCACCAATTATGACCTCATTTGTACATCATGCTCACTCTTTCTAGGTGGACAAGATTGTTATGCTCAACAAAGAGAGAAGAAATGTTCTCTGTGACACACTTCAAATAAAATATGGTAAACTGGAATACTTTCAGTGGCAGATTTGTGGCTAATTTTAGAAATTAAACTTCCCAACCAATCTAGTTATTTAGAACTGTCACACTCAACCATTTAAATATTATCCATAATCTTCAGGATGGATTACCAAACCATGAACATGTGTTACATTTTTTCCAATAGAAAAAGCTATATATAAACTCCTAAACCACTGTTAGACAAATTTAAAAGACTTTTGGCACAAATAATTTCTTTAGGCTTGGGAATACTATGGCTCCTATTAGAGATGAGTGCTGGGACCCAAGGAGCTGCTTCCACAGCTGGTACCAGAGGCCTGTCTAGGTCTAGGTGTTTCTGTCTTTGGTAGAACTTATATTTGGATATTGTAAAAAAACAAGTATAGGTTAGACAGCCAAGCAAGAGCTGATGTGCCTGAATTAGAAGTAGCAGTGTGACATCTAGTGGGCTCTTTTTGGGACAGCAATAGGCTTATTGCTTTTTAGCAAGTCATAAATCTCACAGATCATAGAACATTCTGAGTTAAAAGGGACCCACAAAGGACCATCAATTCCAACTCTTAAATGAATGGCCTGTACAGGGATCGAATTCATGACCCTGGCATTATTAGCACCATGCTCTACCCACTGAGATAATAGGTTTCAATAAATTGAACAAAAGGAGCAAAGAAGCTAATACAAGGAACAAAGAAAACAGCCACAGACTATACAAGCAAGGAAATAATATTTACAAAAGCCAGAGGTGAAGGACGAAGTCTTGTGTTCACTGGTATTGCTTTCAGCGTGCACTCAAGTATGACTGACAAGAATTGAAAATACATCTCATATTGGCCACTTGGGGATATGTGTTGCAATATTTGAAGCATTTTCAATACACACCCCATACTGCAACAGAAGCATTAACCAAAACAAGCACCGAGAGGAGACATCATGATTAGGAAAGTAACTTTTCTCCACAGAGTGCAACACACCTTTCACTTCCAGTATGCTGAAATTTGGGATTCCCCCAAATGCTGAAAACTCCATTGCATCACGGTTGGTAGTGGGGCACTTAAAAACAAGTGAAGAAAAACCAAAATCTTATTTTCCTGGAGTTGTTTATTTCTATGTCCCTTCTACTACATGAGACACATGCAAACCAGCCCAAGACATTTCCCCAGTAATTTGGCCAGTCTCATTGATTATGGAAATCACAGATCAGCAAATGGAAATGAATTCTGGTAGCACTGCACTGGTGTCAACTCAGTTCCAGCACTAGACTATGGAGAGAATAAACGCTATCTGCCTAGACTCTCAACAAATTTTGGAGCTAAGAATGAGAGCCCTAATGGATATCAGGCACCTAATGGGTGACAATCATAGAATTCAGACACCTGAAGCATCATTTCTGTGCTCTGTATGTATGCTGTTTTTGTGCCCAGAAGTTACTGTCCCTGAACCACCACTAAGCACCTCCGAGCTAATTTCTCACCTATCACCACTGGTGGTGCTGCAGAGCATAATGCCTAAATCATCAGGAATATCCCTTTCATAGCTGGAGACCCATGGCACTGCTTCAGAAGAATAAGGCTTCACAGCAATTCCTTTCTATCTGCAACTGGGAGTTTTACAAGCCTTTCCTTACCATCCAGCTGGTACAGCAGAATCCTAGCCTTTCAGAAGGTAAAGTAGAATAATAAATATTCTGATTTATATGAAACCATATATGCTGACATGTAGGATTGCAAAAACTGTTGTACAGAAAGAATCAGATTGCTGAACTTGTTCTGTGCTGTTCTGTGCTTCAATCCTTTATACACAGTTCATTTTCATATCCTGGCTTCTGTCCAGCAAAAACAGAGACCTGAATTCTGACCCCATGCTATTCATGGGGTAAGGAAAAGAGCTTGCATGACTTGCTTTTGTTGTCATCAATCTGTTTTAAATTATTCAAGCTCTTGGCACTGAAGGTTTTGAAACAAGGTATGTGGATGGTAAAGGAATAAAGATCAGTTGAAAAGTGATATGCAAAGTAAGCAGCATTGCAAATGTCTTTTTCAAGTCATAGGCACCTATCACTGTTATCATCAGATATCTTTATATTGTAATTATATCTTTAGTTAAAAACCATCTTGGGAGCCATCTGACTGCAACATACCAGATCTAAGAAATTAATGTCATTACTGAAAAAGTGCATTTCAGCTTTTGTTCTGTAAAGAACTCATGCCTGGGGAATGCACAAACTGCTGTAATTATAATTAAATGGATGTGGTAGATTGTGTTATTGTACAGCATTGAATAAAAGCTGAGTGTTAGCCTCAAAAAATCTCAATATCAAAACCTCACTAGCTGTACCATCCACAATTAAGGTTATCTTGTTTTAGGCCTTACGTGATACTCTTGCTGATGCCCAGGGAGTGATGAATAATTTCCACAACTCTGAACACAGATGAAACAAAGGAGGGAATGAGTATGGAGTGAAGGAGTTGGTCACCTCTGAACCACCTGTTAAAGAAGTTGCAGCTGGGAGGGAAAAGTCTGGAAGACAGATAAAGCAGAAAAACTGAGGTAGCTCAAACTGAATGACTAAAATCTATAGAAAATTTTGTTCTCCATATTCTCTGTATCTATAAAGCAACAGAAATGCCTTCCCCTTGCCCCCTTATCCTTTCAAGTACATTATATGATGAATCCAGCATAAAACTTGGTTATTAAAGGAAATCCTGTACAAAATACTTGGCTGCAGAACTGAGCATAAGTAATATGCAGTAAATAAAAAAATGAAAGGATGGCATCAAAGACAAAAAAGTAGCAGAACACAGAAGCACCATTCCTTTGGGCACCAAGTCAGGCATTATATTAGAGATATCTCATCTGTACTATGAGTATTTTTCCACTGTTTAAAATTATACCTCATTTCAAGAATTGCCATTAAAAGGGTGAGGAGATTATTTCTTGGCCTTCCTTAAGTATTATACTTTACTACTCTGAAATTTTTATCACCTCAGCTGTGCTAAGTAAACACCTCAAGAAAATTGAACTTCAGACTTTAATCCCCTTTCTCCTCCCTAGCTTTATTGTAGTTTTCAGGAAAGCATGACACCTCAGCACACCAGCACCAAGCTCCCTGCCACTACACCAGATGGGAATGTAACTGGCAGCATGGTCCAGCTCCAGGCTCTCAGTTCAGAGTGACCAAATTCCCACATCATGTGTGAGCTCATGTCAGGGTTAAATGTACCGAGACTTAGAATGAACAGAAGAAGAGCAGATGGGCAAACAGAAAGTCTGTGACTTGTCATGGGTTTATGCCTTGGTTCACTGTGAGGAAGCATGGCACACATAATGAATGTGACTTGTGACCAGAGTTTAAGGCAGTTACACTATTACTGTAGCTCCATTTTGAAGTCTTTCTTAAAATCCTACTACAAAGAATCCAGAAAAAGCTATGGAATGAAAACTGTGCACATAATTTTCCCTTTTGAAAGAAATTATTTTACCTAGGTCTTTTCTTAGAAAAATACAGTGAACTATCTCAAAAAAAAAAAAAATTAAGGCAATAGTACTAGCATCCGGTGTTGACTTCAACTTTCCCACTAGAGGGATCACACACTCTTTGAGATCTGCAAAACCAGAAACTATTTATTCCACACAGATTTCTTACTGGTGTGTTTGTAATATGATGAACTTATGGAAACTTTAAAGGTTACCAAAGCTCAGTCACCCTTCAGAAGGCAGATTATTAAACTCATTAATCTCCTCAAACAGCCTTCCTTTGCAGACTTCATTTCCCTCAGATAAGGAATAAGCAAATGCACCAGTGCAAACACAAATGCCTACCCAACAATCCATTTAGAAATACATCCCTTGGTTACACATGTCTCCTAGCTCTTTTGCTCATGTATAAGATTATATAAATAATGCAAATGCTAACTACTGAGTGCAGTGCATTTGGGCCCCTCACTATGAGAAGAACACTGAGGTGGTGGGGCAAGATCAGAAAAGGGCAACAGAGTTGATGAAGGGTCTGGAACACTAGTCTGATGAAGAGCAGCAGAGGGACCAGGGGTGATTAGCCTGGAGAAAAGGAGGCTGAAAGGGAAGAGTATAACTCTCTACAACTGCCTGAAAATAGGTTGTAGCGAGGTGGTGGTCAGCCTCTACTTGCAAGGAACAAAAGAGGAAATGGACACAAGTTGTGCCAGGGGAGATTTTTGGATATTTGGAGAAATGTCTTTATTGAGAGCATTGCTGAGCTTTGGAACAGGCTGCCCAAGGAAGTGGCTGAATTCACTTTAATTCACCAGGTCTTTTAATTCACTTTAATTCACCAGGTCTTTTAATTCACCATCCCTGGGGGAATTAAAAGACCTGTAGATGTGGTACTGAGGGACATGGTTTAGTGGTGGGCTTAGTGGTGGGTTTAGTGCTGGATTAACAGGTGATCTCAATGTTCTAAGAGATCTTTTCCAGCCTAAACTCTATTATTTGCTGAGCGCCACGAGTGTAGTAGAAATAATGAAAATGGAGGATGTCCAGATATTTACGCTGAGTTAAAGTACAGAAAAACCCTAGCCAAAATCATGAAACACATCTTTCTTTTCTATACAGCTACAGCTGTACAGTTTAGTGTCTTTATCTACCAGTTAGTATAAATCATATCTGTTTTTTTCTCACCAAAGCAATCAAAAATTCATTTCTATTAAGTTATTGGCAATACAAATACACCATCTGACATTTTGTTTATCAATGTATAACTCCTCAAATCTTATCACTTACATTCTTTACCACTTATTTTCAATCTTTCCAGCCTTTAATATTTTTATCCCTGTTCCTAGGCCCTATTTTAATTAGGAGGGCTTTTTGTTAGGACATTAATATACTTACTCTAAAAAAGTGCAGCACAGAGCCTGCAATAACCTGCACCGCATGTGATTAAGTCTGGTCAAAACAACTATTCGACCACTTCACAGCTTGATATCAACACACTTAGTTAAATACTCTTGTGAGATAGGTATTTCTTAAGCCAAGAAACTGTACTGGGTCACTACTTTGTTTCTCAGCTTTGTTTCACTACTTTGTTTTCATAGCTTCATATATGCTATTCTGTGTGAGGAAGGTATTAAATAATTATATGTCTCATTTGGCAACTCTATTGGTTACTAAATTACACAGAATGCCAGTTTTGTTTTCATGCCATTGGCAATTGTTAGCAGTTATAGGGTACAATTAGTGCTGAAATAATAAAATATATTCCACATAGATAATGTCTGAAAGTTCTGTTTACTGGATGACTTAGAAGCTGAGAAGGGTGACTCACTTTAAATGGAAAGTTTACTATAAATTAGCATACTTTAATTAATTAAGGTCCTACTCAAACTTATAACGTTCTTCAGAAATTATGTCAAAAACCAGAAAAATAAAATGTTAAGCTTCTAGTTTTCTGACAACGGGCCATTTGCCCTGCAAAGTCTCTATTAGGAGATTTGTTTCAGTCATAAAGACTCCAGCAACTGATTTCTCATCCTCTCGTGTCTGAATTAAATAGCTCTCACTGGGAGAGGGAGGGAGGTCTATGTTTTGCAAAGTCGTAAGACCAGCTCAGACCAAGCCGTGGCCGTTTCGGCTGATTCTGCTCCCTGGGATATTGGGTAGTGAGCGGGAGAAAACCAAGGGCTGCCCCGGGCAGCGCCGCCAGCCGGGAGGAGGCTGCTGGATCAAATGCTGGCTGCATTACCTCCCAGATAATAATCCCCAAACCCGGAGCGGCCCCGACTGAACACAAAAGGGCTACCTCGCTCCAGTGGGACACAAGCATTCCCCCAGCTCCTACTCCAGAATTTGGACCTACAGACTCAAAAGAAATTATGCAGCCTGTTCTCAGTCTTTGGGAGCAGGGACAGGTGGTCCAATTCTGAAGAAAAAGCAATGGTACCAACAGAGAACACGTAAGGATGCGTTTTGGGATGCACGCTACAGATGCACGAACGGCTGAGTCTTTGAGCCTTGCGGTCTTTTGGTAAACCACGAGTCGGTTGTTCTGAAATAATCTGGTACCAACTCAATCGATTCACCAGTGAACACGTCGGGAGCTCTCCTGTCGCCTTAGTGGGTCACAGCCGCCACAGAACACCGTTTTCCCGGGAGCGGCAGTCCCGGGATGCGCCAGGGACCGGCTCCACCTCCGCTGCCCGCGGCCGCTGGCTCCGGGGCGCAGCCTCCTCCTCCTCCTCCTGGCAGGAGCCGCCGGCGACCTGAGCCCGCAAGCCTTGGCCGGCAGCCCCGCGCCCTCAGCGCTCCCCGCCCGCCCTCGGCACTGACTGAGCCACGTCCCGCCCCGCCCGGCCCTGCTGCGCCAGGAAAGGCCGCCGCGGGGCCACGGGCCTGTACCACAGCGCTGGAGGGGGAACTTGGAGGGGAGGAGATCGGACGGGGCGGTTCCTCACCTCCCGACGGCAACACCCGGCACCGCCCGCTGCCCTGGTGACGGAGGTCGCCGCTTGCCCCGCCCGGGCGGTGGCGGGACGCGAGCTCCGGGAAGGGCCGGGGCTGGAAGTCGCCGCCCTCCCTCCGTATCCGGGTGGTTGCTGCCAGGCGCAGCCGGACCGCCAGAGCCGGTGCCAGGCGAAGATGGCGTATCCCGGACAGCCGGCACCCGGCGGGTTCTACCAGGGCGGGGTGAGCGGGGCCGGGGCCCGCGGGGGATGTGGCCGGCGGCCCGGGGGAGCGGACGGAGCCGGGTCAGGCGGGGTCTGCCCGGTCTCCGGCCGCCGCTCCGGCCGGGAGGGGCCGCAGGCGCCAGCTCGGGGCTGCGCCGGCGGGAGAAGGGAGGGAGGGAGGAGGCGCCTCCCCCGCAGCTGCTGCCGGGGAGAAAGTCGGTGCTGAGGGTGTCGTTCCATGATTTTCACTTAGGAATCAGTTTTATGTAAGAGTTTTCACAATTAATGCATATTCTTCCATGTATTTGCCCTAGACATCCGTTTTGCTCAACTTTTCTGAAGTGGAAAAAAAAATTGCAGTGCCTTAGTATTTCTTCGGCACGCCGTTTTCTGCTAAGGGTAGAAGAAAACGAAACCTTGGTGAGATAGACCAGACTGTATCTAGATCAGTCGAGTGATCCTGTGCAAGGTTCTGCACTGATCTGTTTATAACTGAAATCGAGAGTTTGGTTTGGGAGATTTTTTCATGAGGAGTTTCGTTTTTGGTTGGTTTATTTTTATTTTTTTTAAGGCATGGTGTGTATATAAAAATGTAAGTTGATAAGTGCAGATCCTTAACTGAATCATTGATTTAAAATTAATTTTCTTTTTTGTTTCCAAAGTATGGAGGAGCTCCAGGAGGACCAGCATTCCCTGGACAAGCTCAGGACCCTTTGTATGGTTATTTTGCTGCAGTAGGAGGGCAGGTAAACTTACATAATGTTATTTACTTATTGGATTTTTTTTTCTTCCTGGGGAATACTCTCTGCCTTTGGAAGGAGAAATGCCTAGTATTTGCAGTGAGAAAAACTAATGTTTCTAGTTAAAAAAGCCCAAATCCATAATTGTTTTACTTAGCCTGTTTGCTGTGTATAGCTGTATTGGTCTGTGTCATAGCTCTTTACATACAGGAACTATACAATTTAAATAATGCTGTTAGTTTCTGTATTGTATGTGTAAGTACACACATATATGCACAAACACAGGCATGTGTGCCTCTATTTCCTATATTCCTGGGTATTTACAGGGAATATATAGATGTGTGAAGTTTTATAGCTTAATTGTGACTCAGCTCTGGGTTGGTGAATGCTGCCAGGTTTAGGAGAAAGAAAAGAGAAACAGTGGGAAGCCTGGGCTGTGGAGATGGCCTGGCTAAGAGCAGGAAATGCTATCAGGAAAGAGGTCATTAGATGATCTTAATAGACTCACAAATGGAAAAGCAGTCATGGGTTGTGCCAACATCTGGGTTTACTGGTAACATAGAGTGATTACTCTTTTAGAGGAAAGGCTTTCACAACTTTTTTTGTCCTTCCCCATCATTCTGCACTGCATTTTAAATTTCTTTCCTGTAACTTTTTGGCATATATTGTTTTTGTGTGTTCATGCATGTTGCTAGAAGTAAGTGCTCTTTGAACTGTATTACAGAGTTTAGGAGCAATTAGGTTTATTGAGCTGAAGTTTCCATGTTTGTTTGCTATATTGTAGCTATTTATATCTATTTTAGCTATATTGCACACCTGTAGGGTGTGTGAAAATCTAAAAATCTGCTCCTGGGTCTGCTATCTTCAGGTAGATGCAACCACAACATGAAAATTTAAATTCAGCAATATTAGCTGATGTTCAGATTCCCACCATCACTTGGATTTGTTCTCTGTGTTACTCTTGAATTAATAATGCATCTTGCAGTCTGTATCTTACTTCTTCTAACTGCTTATGAAAATATTTAGACCATGTGTTTTTTAGTAAAGGAGAACACTGGAATGACCTCTGTGTAGCGAGGCCTTTCTGAGAAGGTGGAGCCCAGAGCTGAGTTCTGCTGAATGTGCTGACAGTTTTTCTGCCAGCTGAGATGTGTCTGCGTGCAGGTGCCTCCTGGATGTGTGCCAGGAGTCAGCAGTGGCACCAGTAACTGATGCTGGACAAATGAATAAGCTCCTATTGGAAAGAGAAAGGGAGGTAGCAGCAAACAGGATACAGCACTGTGGAGAGAAGGTGGCAGGAGCTGGATCTCAGCAAAATACAGACCATGACCAGCTTTCTCAAGTGAGGCATGGAGACTGGAAGCTGGATACTACCCATACCCAATGGGTTGATGGATATGATCAAGTTAGCACTTAAGAATACTTAAGTTAATACTCTGAAATGCTTTCTATTTGTAGAAAGCATTCCTTACTAAAATGAACTCAGTAGCTTTTGAAGTTATCCTTGGAATCTGAGGTGTCTGTTTCTGGTACCAGTGGTAAGGAGACAGTGACATGTAACAGATAAATTATCAGTTGCTTTTATGGCCATCCATAACTCTGTAAAAAGCCACATCTCAGTTATCCATCTATACTTACTGTAGAATTAGTATATTTTGGTTTTGGTTTGCTGCTGTGTTGCTTTTATGCTGTATAATATTTAATATTTTCTCTGAGTTTTCTTTGAAGTAGTTTACTACAGGGATCTTGTTTTTGACTTGATGAATTATCTTCCTTTGTTCACAGAAGAAAATCAAAAATATTCTTTCAAATCTTTATTCAATTGAGTCTGTCTTTGTAGGAAGTAATAGTTTATTTTTTAGCCTGTTTGCAAAGCCCATACGCATTGTCTAGTTTAACCTCTGTATGTTCTACTAAAAAAATCAAAAAAGACAAGCATATTTTTGGTAGTGTTAATCTTGATTCCAGTCATGCTCTTCTATCTTCCTCTATTTTAAAGTTATGCAGTTCCTATCTTTATTTCAGAAGGTACAAAGCCTTTGAAGAGTTACTTAATATTAAAGGCTATTTCAAATCTCTTCCTTCCCCCACCCCCGGAATAAAAAGTATTAAATACATCTATATAATTAGACTGATGGAGTAGATAGGAAGCAAATTTGGGGTTAGTGGCCATTAACTTTACATAGAATCAAAACATTGTTGCCTTTTTTTCAGACCTTGTCAAATATATTTTAACATAGAACTACTCTTTGTCTTCTAAACAATGATACTTAATTTCTGAAAGTTATCAAGCTGTGCCCTTCCCACCATATCATTCAGTAATATATCTCTGTTCTTGAAAAAAAGAGTTTTCAAAAATGGGTTTAAAAACATAAGGAAAATGCTGTATCAAACAGAATCATAGAATATGCTGAGTTGGAAGGTACCCACAAGGATCACTGTGGCCAACTCCTGGCCCTGCTAAAGACACCCCAAGAGTCAAACCAAGTGCCCAAGTGTGTTGTCAAAATACTTCAACTCTCTCAGGCTTTGTGCTGTGATCACTTCACTGGGAAGCCCATTCCAGTGCTCAGCCACTCTCTGGACAAAAAACCTTATTCTGATAGCCACCTTAAACCTCCCTTGACTTTGCTTTTCATCTTCTAATGCTTTGCAGAAGTATCGTCATTTTTTATGTCTACAGACATAATGTTCCATTCCTGAATGAGGTTAAATTAAACTCTGTGTGAACCAAACTTCATGTTGGGGATGTGAGGAATAAAACTTAGAATTCCTCCTCCACTTCTGGCAGCTCATTGCTTTCCATGAATTGGCAGTTCTTTTCTCTATTTGGCCCTGAGCAGGGTTTGATGGAAGTGGGGCTTTTTCCAAGCCATGTGGATAGGTATCTTTTCTGAGTTAGATTTGTTTTTCTTTCAAAGTTCTTTGCTTTCTACATTTGCTTGTTCTACTAGCAACTTTAAATTTAAAAAACCAGGAATTTTTATATTTGGGAGTTATGAGGATGTCTTGAGAAGCATAACTAATTGAATGCCACTGGAAAGGGAGTGGGTACTGGGAATAAGCAGCCTGGGAGAGGGTATTAATAGCTGATACATCTTCTGTTATCGAAAGGATGGACAAATAGATGCTGATGAGCTACAGAGATGTCTCACCCAGTCAGGGATTGCAGGAGCATATAAACGTAAGTTAATGATTTGAATGAACAAGCACATCTAAAGCACACTAATTCTTCTTCCCTAGAAAACGTGTGTAGTTGTGCCTTCTGCAGAGCTGGGTTTTTTTTCTTTGCATGGCAAATGGGTTTCCTTTCCATATCTTGGACATGCAAATTCTCTGTATTCAGTTCTGTGTGCCAGGGATTTGCCTTCTCAGCCTCCTTAGTTCCCCACTCTGCTGGGCTGTGGATTTGACACTGTTTATTTTGTAATGGACAGACAGTTCTTAAAAAGATGCTTTGCTTTGGTTTGAACTGAGCTTTGATATTGACCAAAATCTCTGGCAGTACTCCTCTGCTGGGATACCTTCTGTTCAGTTTACAGCTTCTGTGAGTGAAACTGGCTTGCTCAAGTGGTGGCTATTGGGGTGGAATATAAATGACCACTTTGAAACCCAGAACTGTTGTGGATTAAGATAACAGCAAGTTAATTTTAAATATAACTTGAATTGCCTTCAAATTTTCTGTTGTCAGTTTTTCTAACAAGTAATGGCTCTTACTTGGATGAAAAATATGTTATGGCTGTATATAGGGGAACCAGTTACATAAGTTTATATAATTTAAATTCCTAATAAATCTGAAATTTTATGTCTAGATAAAACTGAAGCATATGCTCCAACATAATTTATTTTTCCTTTTTCTAATTTTAACAGCTTTCAACTTAGAGACTTGCAGACTTATGATCTCAATGCTGGATGTATCCTTTAGAATTAAATTTAAACACCTTTGCATTATGTAAGCGAAGATGAGAGAGTGCCAAAACATTTGGGAAATGCTTTGTAGTTTCCATTCAGCCTTTACTTGATAAGTCTTGTGAGCATTGTGATTGGAAAGATACAAAACTGTATTCTCACTAATTTTAACAAATGAAGAAGTAATAAATAAATGAGGCTCTCAGTGACCAATCATTTTACAGCAAGCAGTATTCTTTTAAGCCTGGGGAACTGTTTCTCCATTAAATGCATGAACAGTCAGGTCTGGTGGCCTAGAATAAAATATTGTGCAAATCACTTAGTGTTTTTTTCAAATAGGACACCTTTCCAATTTCTCCCTAATGATTAAGCATTGAGTACACCTGAATACAATCTAAGTCCTCCTAAATCCTGTTCCATGAATGAGTATCTGGGATTCAGCAGTAGGACCAGTGGAAGACTTATGTACTGTGTAAGGTTGGAATCTTTGGAGGTTTGTTAACCAAAACTTAAAGTTTTGCTGCTTAAAAAGAAAAAGGCAGAAATTAAACTGAAAGGGCTCTTAGCTCATCTTGAACAAACCACTTAGAATACGAGAGAACTAATATTATAACAATTTATTCTTTGGCATCTGTTTTTATTTCAGCTATGTATTTAATTGGTTATAATTATGTAGCAGCAGGTAAAAAAGAACTGTGTCAACTAAAAGAGAATTCACAAAGAGAAAATTGCTTTAGCAGGTTTTACTGGGAAGAAGTGGGGAGAGCAGGTTCTCTGACCTTAGGTTTTGGGAAGAATTACCTCCATCTGTGCTGGGGGATGCTTTAGTAGATGCTGTAGAACACTAGTTAGTGTTCTCCAAGACAAATTGATAATAGTAAAATTGTATTAATATTGGCCTTCAAGTAAGAGTTAGTAACTACAGAGACATGCCTTTTTTGTTTTTTGGGGTTTTTTTGTCACATTTTGTTGGTGGTTTTGTTTAGTTAAGAAATACTTTTCTTAGCTTTGAAATCAGAGGGATATGTCTGGCACACTGGGATTTAATGAGTTTAAAGAGCTCTGGACTGTGGTCAATGGCTGGAAGCAGCACTTTGTAAGTTTTGACAGTGATGGAAGTGGCACAGTGGATCGTCAGGAACTTGAGAAAGCCTTGATGGCTATGGGTAAGTTGTGAAATGTTCTTGCTTCTGACACTAACTTACACCATTTCCCAGTAACTAACACATGATGTTTTCAATGAAAACGTGTTGGATTCTATTAACTTACCTGGCTTTTCAAAATAAGACTTTTTATTTTCAAATAGGATTTAGACTGAGCCCACAGGCTGTGACTGCAATCACAAAGCGATACAGCACTCAAGGAAAGATTGCATTTGATGATTACATTGCCTGCTGTGTGAAACTCCGAGCTCTCACTGGTATGCTGGATTATAGTGTTGTTGCTGTCATCCCCATAATATTTTTTTTTAATAAAACCTGTTTGTTCATTTATCTCAAGTTCAACTTCAGCATACTACAAAAGAGGTTTCTATCAATAGTCTACAGACAATTATAGATCAGGATTTTTTAAATTCCCATTAAAAAAAGGACTAATGCAGGGTTTACTCCAGAGACTGGAAGAATAATGTTACCAAAATTGGGAAACTTTGTTTATTAACAGAACATAAAGGGTTGTATATGGTAAACACAAAAATTTAGAATGGGAAATTAAGTCTTGGAATGAATTGCAGTATTCTTCATCATGTTCTCCTTTATGTGACGTGGGAATTTTTAGTAAAGTACTATACACTTTAAAAAAATGTTTATTTGCAATTCTTCTTACCTGGTTTCTGTTTTCTTAATGAATTTTTGCAGAATGCTTTAGAAGAAGGGATGCAACTCAGCAGGGTTTTGTGAACTTCCACTATGATGATGTAAGTAAATGTTAAGGAATCTATTAAAATTCCAGAGTAAAACAAAAGAGAAACTTGATCAGTAATGATTTGAGTTTGTGCCTTCCCTACACATGCAGTGAGAACCCAGAAGTTCTAGAGCATGTTGAGTATTGTCTCAAAAAGCTTTTGTGTATTTTACAGAATTCTATAAAATGTTGTGTACCTTTTTCTGATCTTCTGTCTGGTGTGGTTCAAGAAGATCAAAGAAGCTACATCACTTGCTAGCGTCACTCTCTGTGACTTTTTTTTTTTTCATTTTCTGTTTTTAAGCTTGGTAGGCATTTTTCCTGGGAAGGGTTGGTGGATGTTTGGTGGATGAATCACACTCAGTCAGACTTCTGGGTCTTGGCTTCCTTGCCACATCTGTGCAGCAAAAAGAGAGCACTAGATTCAAGTCATCCTGGATTTGGGGGTTTTGGGGTGTTTTTTTTTTTGGAGCCGGGAGGAAGACCATGTGTGGTAGTTTTTATTTTTGTTGTTGTTGGTATCATTAAGGAGATGCTTTGCTTTAATTGACTATTTGCTTTTTTTCACATGTATTTTAAAGCTTTACTATTCATGGGCTGAATTTCTTTACAGAAAAGCATAGTGACAATGAATATTGTAGGAGAAAAAGTAAAAACTCGTTCTCTGTCATACATCTAAGAAGTGGTTATTCTCTTTTCAGTTCATACAGTGTGTTATGAGCATCTAAATCAAAAGGAAGCAAGCTGTGGATGATCATGACTTAACATTCCAGTTTTATGAGCATCTTAATCAAAAGGAAGCAAGCTGTGGATAAACATGATTTAACATTCCAGTATGTGTTTTGCTTTGCCAAGTTCTCCAATGATTGTGTATTTCAATATTGGAAATTGCATATTTTATGAAGGCATCCCTTTTCACACATTTTTTAGTCTTGATAATGAATATGAACTACTCATGTACTGTTGTCTTTAACTTCCAATCTGTGATTATCAAAGCTGCTTTTATTTTCATAAACTTGCAGTTCACCATGTGTAACTCAGATCATGCAAATGGTAAGATTTTCAGTATTTGTCTACTTTTTTCCCATTATTCACTAAAATCAGTTTCTGGAATGCAACTTAATGTTTTCTGGCTTAAACAGTAACGTGTATGACTTAAGAGGATACATATTTGTTTGTCTTTGACAACATAGGACAGATGTACAAACTAAAAGGGGTTTTGGAATGGTCATTTTGCACTGGTCTGTTAAAGCATCAGTAAGTTTTGATTATTTACTTTGTCAGCTCTTTTGAAGATGAAGGCTGTGACACCATGCACTGAGTGTAAGACTACCTGCTAGAACTTCTTCTAAGCAGGGATGCAACAAAACATAGCAGAAAGCTCTCCTAGCCTTGTGCCCTGTTACCGGGGCTTTGGTCTTGTAAGACTCTTGCTTTGTTTGTGTCACTGCATAAAACAGTTTTAAACATACAAAAGTTGTGCTGTGTCAGTTTGTGCATCAACTCTCCCTTCACAGGCAGACAGACAGACTTCAGTCACTTGTAAATTAATGTTTCTCTCTCCTCCACTTTAACCCATAGCAAGTGCCCTTCCTGCCTCAATACGCCAGCTAACACACAAGGATCAAAACCCACTTGGAAAAAATTCTTGCCATGTTACTCTTTCAGATCACAGCAGTAGTTACCTATGAAAGCAGATGCAAACAGGCAAGGCTTACTTGCCTGAGGCTCTTCAGGGGGAGGAAATAGGATTTTGGTCACTTCTGCCTACTACAGTGGAGTGATACATGTTGTTTTGCTGCTTGTGAATACAATGCCAGAAGAATGTTAAAAGTATATTTCTTAAATAAGTAGTTTAGGGCAGTTTTGGGGAGGAGTCTTTGCATTAAGGAATGAAAGCAAAACTGCACATATGTGCAGATAGATAGACAAATATAAATATACATCATTGGACAAATGAGCTCCTTAGAGCAGGAATCTCACTCAAAGATACTCCCTGCTTTGTGGAGTTGTCTATTAAATCTGGCACTTTAGTTTCTGAGCTGTAAATTCAAAGCAGGCTCATCTTCCCTAAAGAAGCAACCTGTACTTGCTACTTAAATTTAGAATCCTTTGGGTATTGCTTGTAGTTTCATTACAGAAGCTAGTTCTCTTTCTACCCTCATAATGAATTTCAAAGGTAAAGACAGCATTATGTATTCACATTCTGACAGTACATTGTCCTATTGCACATAAAGTTGGAAACAGATGGAATACTACCAGAAGTATTTCTAATGGAAAGACCAAAATCCACAAAGGTTTGTCTGAGTGTAGCAGCCAACATCAGTTCTGCTGCAGTTCAAACCTTTGAGAGCTGATGAGGTTAGTAAGAGTGTGAAAAAAGGCTGTTCTTCCTGTAGGGATTTGGGTATTTTGTATATTTACAGTGCTCATCCTTACACTTAGTTTTACCCTAAGAATAGTAAGAGATCTTTACCAAAATGTTCATTTCCCACACATCTTTACTTCTTCTTAATTGTGTTTCTTAATTGTAGTGGGTTTGCTGGGATAAAATTAATTTTCTGTATAGCAGCCCAAAGGCTCAGATTTGTAACTAATCAGCAGCAATGACACAGCAGTGTTTCAGCTGTTGCTGGGCAGTGCTTGCACAGTGTCTGGGTCTTCTCAGTTTCTCACTCTGCAATCACAGTGAATAGGCTAAGTGTGGGCCAGAGGCTGAGTAAGAATTCAGTGAGAACAGCTGACTCAAGTGGGCCAAAGCACTCAAGACCCAAGGAC
Organism: Serinus canaria; assembly: GCF_022539315.1. Taxonomy (NCBI): domain Eukaryota; kingdom Metazoa; phylum Chordata; class Aves; order Passeriformes; family Fringillidae; genus Serinus; species Serinus canaria. The sequence continues at coordinate 21,837,268 of NC_066315.1, read as the reverse complement.
CCAAAACTCAAGTCATGCTCAGTTTATTTCCCCAGGCTGAATCAGTATTTTGACACCAGGCAGTTACTGGGCAGGGAAATGCTGCAAGAAAGCAGTGTGAACCAATAGGGTTTTCTTCAGTAGTCTTGTAAACATAAACCAGAGAAAACTGGAAAAAAAATTGTTCCAAAACCAGGAGAAAATGCCTGTCCTCAAGAAAAGGTAGCTTTTTGTTTTACATCAGCATTTCAAAAATAGTGTATTCACAGGGACTGATGAGATACAGAATCTTTAGAGAGAAACTAAGCTAATACATACAGATGCTAAGGATTTACTACAGAGTTTGCTGTCATAGCTAAAAAAAAGCCACCTGAAACCTTGGCAAAAATTGCTTCTCCATTAAGAGTAGATTCAGTGGACAGATTGAATATGCAAGTTACCTGCTTTAGAGAAACAGAGAAACAGTTATTCTTAGAATTATGGTTTCTCTTTCCCACAAGGTGTACTGGGAAGGATACTCACGTGACACCAGGTGGGTGATTGCTCTCAACCTTTGAGCCAACCACCAGGCATAGTTTCAAACAGGTATTTTTCCTAGGTTGCCCTCAAACAGGCAAACTAAGGAATAGTAGTTTTAGATTTGCTTTGAGAACACTAGGCCCTTAAGACAAAGATTTGAGAAGGTCACTGGATCATTTTCAACCTTGGCTTTTGAAGAATAACATCTATATTCTTCTATTAGCCTTTTCCCTTGCATGCAACATCTTTATAGAAATCTATAAAACAGAAAGTGTTAAATACAGTGAATCAGAAGAACAAAATACACACAAGAGTCTTTGTCATCGAAAGTCACTTTACTGATGTTACAATATGTTAGTAACATTGAAAACCACAGGCATTTGTATTAAATACTCTTGTAGAAGTGGATACTGTGACGCTGTTATTATTAAAAGTGAGCAAGAATTTAGAACCCCAAATTACAATGATTTGATTTTATAAAAAGCAACGTTGTATTTAGCTACAGGAAAGCCAGATTCATTCAACAGCCCAATGCCTGTAATGTTTATGACAAAAATATCACACTCAAAGCTAGAAAGTTGTAAACTGCAGTGCTTCATTTTGATGTTTGTCAAAATCTTGCATTTTTATTACATCAGGTACGATTTTTAAAGAATTTCAACTAGCAAAGACAATGATATGATGCAAATCATTGTTTTTGCTAACACTAGCCCAGCCACAGTGGTGAAACATGATTCTCCTTGCCTCTTTCAGTAATGGCTAGTATGAGTGCAAAAACAGCTTTTTTTTACAGCAATGCCCAAGTTAAACATCAGCACAAAATGAAGCTGGCGGAGCCAGTTGGTATATACCACCCCAAAAGCTTTGCTGAAAGAACTGGTCATACAGTAAATAGTGTTTTCTCCAGCAGATTAAAAATTCCATAATGCTTTGCTATTCTGAAAAAAATATTTTGCATTTATGCAACAATAAAAATAAGTACTGTATTCTATATAAAATATTACCTATTGTAATATATTTTTATCCTTAAGAAAAGAAAAATCAGGTTATATATTCACAGTTTGAGTATGTTCTGGACTGTATTTCCAAGCATAAAGTATGCAGAGTCTACACAGGCAGTGAGCAGGAGTTCTTGTGCCAATAATCAAACTAAATCAGCATTTGCTGTTCTACAGAGCCTTACAATATTGCATGATTAGCTGCTTGCACCACTCCACTTACAAGGTCAGTCAGGCCTATTTACAGAATTTCTAACATGGTTGTAAAAATAGACTCTCCATGCTAAAGTTAGAATATGTAAGGTCTTAAGGCCTCATGTTGATATTTTTTAAAACAAAAGCTTTATTTTTTTTTTATTCAGAGGAATACAGAAACACAAAAATAAAAGATTGTTGCTTTGACATTTTATGCTCTAGCAATTAAAAATTGTGTTGATTCCTTTACTCCTCCCCTGGATAACATGTTTCTTTTTAACTGCTCTGTGCTTATTTTCACAAATTTTCCTCATCTCTTTCTGAGTTATATGGCAATTATGGCCCATCTTAAGTAGCAGAAGTTTTTAAACAGTTTAAAGCTGGTTTAGCTGAAGTGATTTTCATACTGGTGTAGACTAGATTTTAAAGAGCTGCAACTGCCAGACCTGGCTAGGTAAGCTAATTTTGTAGCCAGGTACATTACCTCAAGTGTGAGCCATATCTGTGTTCCGAACTTATTTTTACTGCTTGTTTTCTTACTTGGCTGAGATAATATAGGAATGTTGACTGTTGTAGTGCTTTTCTCTAAATACAGAAAACTCTTGTGGAATGACAAGATACCATGTGCACAAGGTGCTGTTTCCAAAGCTGCAGTTTACATCAGCATCCATACTTGAGACACCAGAAATGGTTTCCATAAGCTGACTTGGAAACTACTCACATCAGAGATTTTTAGCATAGATGATAGAAACTATTACTTTCTTTTCTGTTTCTGACAAAATCACACTTAAGAGAGTCCTGTTTGTATTGCAGCTATGTTTACACAATTAGTTTCACTGTTTCATTTTTCTTGCCTATTAGGATAATAGTTATGTGCACACAGGAACCTCATTCCACTGTCCAGTCATGGGATCACAACCTGCACATATTTTTGCAGTTTACTCATATTTGTCTTCAGTAATCACAGAATATTCTGGGAAGGGACCCACAAGGATAATCAAGTCCAACTCTTAAGTGAATGGCCCATAGGGCGATTGAACCCTGGTGTTATTAACACTGAGCTCTGACCAACTGAGCACGTCAAATGTGATCCAAGTCAAATCCCATATTGCTGATACATAAGATTTGGAAGCCATGCAAATAGTGAGTCATCAGCTCATCCATTCTTGGTATTCAGCAGAGACTGAAATGCTCAAGCTCTTTAAAAATGAGGCAAATAACATCATATTGTGGTTAAAAACAGTGGTCCATACAGTCCACTGTTATCCCATGACACTGAAACTCAATTTAGAGAAAGAAACATGATTTTCAGACTTGGAGCAAGAGAAATGGGAAACAGCTGAACTGTCAGGTTCACAGACTTGGTGATTTATGAGGTTTAGCCTTCAAAAATGCTAGAAGGGGAGACAGACACAGGATGGCTGAGACACCAAGTGGTTTTACCAGTAGTATTCTGGTTTAACCACAAGTAATTAAGCCCCAAAACAGCCGCTTGCTCAGTCCCCACCCCCAGTGGGACGGCAAGAGAATTGTAAAGGTAAAAGTGAAAAAACTCCTGGGTTGACATAAGAACAGTTAAATAATTCAAATTAAATAACTGGAGTAATAAAAAAATAATTAAAAGGGAATTAAAAGCCAAAAAGACAAGTGATGCAAATGAAAACAATTGCTTACAATTAACAGACCAGTGCTCAGTTCTTCACTGCCAGCCTTCCCCCTGGACTGAGCATGGCATCATATGGTTTAGGGTATCCCTTGGGTCTGCTGTCCTGGCTGTGTCCCTTCCCAACTCCTTGTGCACCCCAAGCCCAATTACTGGTGAGGCATGTGAAGAGCTGAAAAGGCCTTGGCTCATTGCAAGAACTGCTCAGCAATAACTGAAAAAATCCTTGTATTATCTACAGTGTTTTCAGCACAAATCCAAACCACAACCTCATACTAGCTCTGGTGAAGAAAATTAACTTATCCCAAGCAAAACCAGTGCAAAATCCACAAGACATGAGGTATCATCACCTGATTACAGCACAAGCAAAAGATCACAAAATCATTAGATGGTCTGGGTTGTTAGGGACCATAAAGATCATCTCGTTCCAAATCCCTTGCCATGGGCAGGACTTTCCACTAGACCAGGTTTTTCAGAACCCCATCCAACTTGGCCTTGAACACTTCCAAGGCTGGGGCATCCACAGCTCCTTTGGGCAACTAGTGCCAGTGTCCCACAATCCTCACAGTAAAGAATTTCTTCCTAATACCTCATTTAACCCACTATTATTAACAGCATTGGAAAGACCCTATCCATAGTGTGGAAAGATAACCAACTTTTAGCAGATTTCTGATGTCAGCCAACTCACAGAGGCTGTTAGTGGATGAATGTTTCATGAAAATTCTTTTCAGTAGAAGTGAAAAGGGGATGGAAGAGAACAGGAGCTCACTGAGTTTTACACTGGAGTGTGATAACTTTGCTTACAACTAGCTGCGGGGTTTGATGACAGAGCAAGTCCTAAGGGCAAACTGAAGAGTATATCCTTAAGGATTATAGAGTCTCATCCTTCTTTCACATTACATTCTATCCATTAATCAATTCACTAATGAAGTTACAGCAAATTTGGTCAGAATCTGTAGTATATGCATGTCTATAATAATGTATGTACCCATTCTTACCTCTGGTTTTGAAAAAAGTTGTTGCATTAGCATTGACAAGACCAATCAGTCCAAACCAGCAATAGGGATTTGAGTAAGAGGATTTCAGTACACTAGCTATTGACACAATTTCTTTCTGATTTTAATTCAGGCTATACCTCAAAGGTTCACTTGTTCAATAGCACAATCAAAATTATTTCATGAGCCCATGAGCTCAGCAGGTTCAACATCTCATAAATCAGGAATTCTAAATCATTTGGAAGAAGCCATCTTCAAAGTCAAGTCACACTTCAGGTGACTGGCAAGTTGTGACTTTAGTCACAATTTAAGCAAAGATAGGCCCTATAAAATAACAATCTTCTTGAATCTACTTAATTAAATATAACAAAACTATATGTAAATTATCAGTCACAACTATCTCTGGTATATTGCCTGAGATTACTAAAGTTCTTAAGTCAACAAATCCAGAATTAGTAGGTAAATCTTTACTTGTTAAACTGTGGCATAATTTTGCAGCATTATTTTTAGATACAATCTCAATTTTCCAGTCTCCATCAGTTAGTCATATTAATTTTATTATAAATTACACAAGATTCTTCTCCCACATTGAAATACATAAAGGTAACTTAAGTATATCTCATCCTGCTGGTCCTATGCTCATATAAACAATTACTTCTAGTTGAGAACTGATGGCTTCCTCTCTTCAACAGGCATCTACAGCATAGTTGGCAATAACTTGTTCATTTATTAAAATAAAACCAAAATAAAAGCATGAGTCTCAATTAGTCAAAATGACAGAGCTATATTAGTGACAAGTACTCTATTTTAGTCTGGATGAGGTATTATGCAGCAGTTTATATTGCTATTGCCAGCGTAACTAACTACAGTGGATAAAAATATTTGCAATCTTCAAGGTTATTAATCTGGCAGCTTTACAACATACTACATTTTAAAAGTAGGAAATGACAGCTTTGTAAGCAAACAACTTCTCTGTCCAACTTCCACTGGCTCGGGAGGCTCACACAGCCCTGCCATTTCCACAGTCTCCCAAGTTACCAACCTGATGCAAAGTTCTCTGCAGAAGAATTTTGCAAGAACACAAGTCCTGTGATATTCTCACACTAGACGACCAAAGTGAAAGTCAACATTTATTTAACTTAAACTTAGTGCTCAGAACCAGACTTCCAGTCACTACATATCTCCAAATGTGAGGGTGACTGTTAAAGGTACACTGCACACATTAGTGTATCATCATATGCTACAAATGAATTATACCAAAACAAAAGAAGCTGGAAATACATACTACATTGAAAATACAATCAGGACGGCCATTTGTTTGCAAAACAAGAAGCTATGAACATAGCAGAAAGAGCTTGCATGTTATCTCCAGTTCTGTCTGCCAAATCTTGCTACTTCTTGATAAGGCAAAATGGAAAGGGAAGAGTAAACACTGATAAACATATGATATGCACAGAAATCTAATGGGATCAGTTTGTATCCAAAAAAATACCACAAAAGGCACATGATGAACAGTCCAGTTACTGAAGACAAGATATGAATATGGGAGGGAAAACCAGCTTCCAGGTGACAGAGTAATACAGCGATGATCGGGTTATCCTTATGTCCTAATGTGGGTGAACCTCTTGAGGGTCCTGCTCAAAATCCAGTGAAGTCAACAAAAGACATATTGATTTCAAGTTATGGCTCAGACCCTAATTTCATAAGCTACATGCTATCAACTATCTTTAATCCAGATAGCTACACTCAAAGTAAATCATTGCAAAAAATAATCTTCAGTGCTGATTGATATATTTATCTTTCACAAAAAAGCAGAATCTTTCTCTAAAGCAGTTACAAGTGACTGTCTCTTTCCAGATGGTCAGTCTGCACCCACTTGTGCTCACTTATATTTGTCTTTTTTCAAATACTTACCAGAACCTGTTGACTGTGAGAAAATCATTTGAATGCCAAGGCCAATATTTTGTCATAATCCAACATACAGCCTAATCATAAAATATAGTTTCTAAAAATCTTACATATTTTACAGCTGCCAACATCTTTAAACAATTATTAATTTAATCTTACATATATCTGACTTTATTGAGAGACGTAAAAGTTAAAAAAATACATTAAAAGGCTGCAAGTGTTGGGTTCACTTACTAAAAGAAATACATGAAAGAGGTAGAAGATTCAGAAACACCATAGATGTTCCTATTACAATAATATCTAATTAATCATACAGCTGTTGTGTAGGGTATTCAACTGCACCAAAGAGTCAGGTGTTTTATTCTGCAATGGTACTACCTGAAGCTACCAAGTAGTCCGTTTTGGAAAAACAGAGAGAATTTTAGACTGATTTAATACGGTCCAGTTTCTCACTAACTGAAAATTCCCAACCAGAAGGCATTTTTTTTATAACAACCTTCAGAAGTCTCAGGTGTTAGAAATATAACCATCAACTTACAGACAAGATTAACATGGTAAAGAGTTGTTCCCCCCTCCCCCCCATTCTTTTTAAGCTAAATTCATTTGTGCTCAGTTTAATGCCCCAAAAAATTGTCAAGGGGGCTTCAGGGGCAGCAAGCATAGCATTCAAGCGCATGGTAAATGCGATTCCAGTAATGAATAAAAATTGAAAGACAGCAATGAAACTGGCCACTTGCCCAGCACTGTTATTATCTAGTGCAGTGAAATTGCTTTGCCTCTCATAAGCCTATGCCTTGCCATCTAAAACAGTGTCTGAAATGCTCTATCAAAAATACACAGCAACTCTCACAGACAGACTTCACATCACCACATCCTGAATTGACCACTTAGAAGTATTCCCAAATGTCCAGTAAGTTTGGGCTGCACGTGACTTAAAGACTCTGTTGTCTGCTGAATCATTCTTGATTACACCTGTGAGAGGATACAGTGGTTATCTTACTAAACAAGTGATTTTGGCTGGTTCCTTTTATGATGATTTAAGACAAAGTGCTGCTGTACTGGTTTCCGCAGTCTACTGTACAATTGAGATTGTCAAGACAGTATAAGATGCTGAAAAAGTTGTATAGGTTTTGGTCAAACACCAGTTTCTGAGAGACACAGTTTTACAGTACTGTACTTTCTGTATTTCCAAGGATGTCTGCTCATAATATTAGAAAATCTGAAGTGTGATGATGTTAGTCATGACTGTTTCTTTAGGCATTTGGCAAAATACACATACATATAACAGCTATTTTTGACATTATTGAATGTTTACATATATACAATCTGTATACTGAGATTATAAACATGTAAGGTAAAAAAAAAAGATATAATCTTTGTTTGTTTGCCATTTGTGTCAAATAGTTGCCTTTCAAAGCTTGAAATCCTGTCACAAAAAAAAAAAACCTATATTTCTTACTCCTGCATGCTAATCTCTACTACAGTATGTTGTTTTTCCCTTACATGTGGAAAGTAAAGAACACAAGGTTCATGCATACAGCATACAAGTTTACATCAGCTGGGCTCTCCGTGAGGCAGGTTCCCAGTTCCGCTCTGGTCTGACTCAGGACTGCAGTAAACCAGAGAAAAACCTCTCTTACACAGGACTGGCAAATGGACTGCAGCTGGGATTCTAGGTCACCATGCAGAACAGCCTTGTCACATCTGGGCTAATTATTCTCTGTCAAATGTTATGATTTTGGTTGTTTGTAAAATCCATAAAATACAAGTCAACAAAAAAGAAAGAAAGAAAAAAAGACTGGTTTTTTCCCTTTCCACATGACAGGAGGTTATCACTGCAATATCACGGGCATCTCTGTTGATCTCCCGAATTGTCTGAAGAGCAGATGAATGTGCAGTGACTCAGTGATGCTGAGTTTCTATAAAATCCAAAGTAAACAGTTCTGATGTGACCCCAGGAAAACACTGCATCTAGATGGATGTCTCCCATAGCTGGAGAGGGGGAAAATAAACACAAACACACATTGAACACCAAGATAAAACAGGCTGTAGCCCAAACAGTGCAAGGAACTTGTTTGGGGAACTGCATCAACATCACTTGGGTCACCAAATCTCCTCCCAGCCTCTGGTGGGTATCTGTTCACCAAGAAAGCAGACAGGCTTAAGCATTTCAGCACAGTTTGCAGTCAGCATAGTCAGCCCATGGCTGGGACTTCAGTTTTCTTTTTGAAAGAGAAAAGTCAATGTAGCATCAAACTTGTACTAGACAACTTATACCTTAGAGTTACACTAATACTAGTGTAGAGATAACTTCCCATTTTCATCTGCCTAACTCTGCTCAGAGCAACATGACTTCCTGCTGTGGGTTTGAGCTGCTGCCAAAGCAGCACCAGGGCTGAGACACATCAGTACAGCCCCGGCTCCAAGCTGCCTTGGAAGACCCTGTGCTGCATCTCACACAATCTTCTGCCCCAAGCAGCACTTAGGGAGCAGCTTGCAGGTTCCCTCAGCAGCACTCCATTCCTTTTTTCTTGAAAAAAAAAGGACAGAGAACAGTGATGAGAATCTCATCAGCATCAGCAACATGAACCAAGGGTATTGCAAGTAAAGCTCCTAAAGCAAATTTCAGGCTTTTTTGCTTATTCAAATACCTGCTATGTCTGAATTGACACAAAGGAAATAAAAGCCTTTTGGAGCAGCTGGAAATTTCCCTGTATGAGGAATTACTATCCACCACACATTCCAGAAGCTCCTGGTCACACTAGAGGGGCCAGGCTGGGCTCAAGTTACACAGCAGTGAAGTCCCTCCAGGTCTGCAAGCACTCCACACGCTGCATAACTGGAAATTTTCACATTTCCAAAAAGCTGGAAAGAAGGTATCCCCACAGCCTGAATGAGAGCTGCTGGCAGAAGGGCTAAGAAAGGAGAGCCAAACACACCACTTACTCCAGGGCTGCCCGTACTCTGCAGCCCAAAGGATATCCAGGGCACATTTTCAGCTTGAAATAAGAAAAGTAGTGAAATCTGGGCTTCAGAGCAGCTTTAAGAGCAACCTGAAAAGCTGCCTGTAAACACAGCTGTCACGGCCTTCCTCTGTGCCAGAGGCTCAGCAGCTTCAGAACTTCAGGGCACAAAGGAAATGCCATTCCAGCTCTCCTTGCTGGTCAAAGGAGTTAATCTGCCACAGATTCCTTTTGAAAAACTATCAGTAAATCAAGTCACTGGTGAAATGCAGAGAGAAGAGGGACACATACCCTGGCACTTTGCCTGTTGACTTTTTTCTCTTCATCAGGAAGTGGTGGCATTGGGTAAGGGTATTTTCTGCTGGAGGCAATAGATCCAGTGGATGAAGACGGAGACTTTGCAGGAGACAGTGTCCTGAGATGTTGAAACACATAAAATAAATATGATGTCTTTGCATTCTAGCACTGCAACAGCAACTGCCATTACTCTGAAGCTTGGTTCAGAGCCAAGAATATAGCTTATTATTAGCTCAATATTAGGGGGATAAAATTGTTTGATCAGTAAGTCTTAAAATTTCATTATATGAATAAAGATATTTAGAGATTTCAGGAACACTGGAAGAAAAAAATTTGCTACTTCTTATTAGAACTGCATAACAAAAATTATTTCTTAAACTGTTTTATATGGAATTGTAATTAGTCATTAAAAAATTATTAAAAATCAAATCTGCAATTGAATAAATACAGAACTAAAAGTATAAAGCCTAAATAGAAACAGTAATTGTATAAATACAAGCTAAACAAATGTCTTCTCCCAGTGACTAAATGGCAATTATGTGTCTTTATGCATGTCTTATACATCTCCTAAATTGATACAAACATAGCAAGTTAATCTATTATTTTTGTTACATTAATTTACACAAATGCATGCATTTGGAGGCCAAACTGTTAGTTGTGAAGTAACAAAGGCATATACAAAGTGCTAATAACAAATTGTTATACATGCAAGCATCATACAGTGCATATTGTTCCAGCCAAAGAAAGAGTCTGATGAGAATATACAAAAATGGACTGATTAGTCAATGGCAATCAGCATTTCTGTACAAGGTGAGTTGAGTAAGCAGGAGCAAGTAAATGTTTGTATCACATGAAAGGCATTCTTTTCATGTCAATAAGGCAACAGCACATTATTGACTGAAATTTTATACCCAAGAAAAACTCTTATGCTTCTGTTTTGAGATTCTGCACTTTTCCCACTTGAGAGGGTCTTATTAGGCTCTAAATCTGGGCAGAGTTAAATGAAAAAAAGGCCTCAAAGTAGAAAAATTGAGCTATCCTGACCCCCTTGTTCTCTTGTGCAGACTAAGGGCATTCACCACAGGAGGCCTCTTAATACTGCAGGCGCATCACTCAGCCCTCCCTGAGCACTGCTATCTAGTATCTTCTGAGTTAATGTGTCCCTGAAGATGGAAACTTTCCATCTTCCATAATAATAAGTGACATTTATTTACCTTTAAATAATTATTCTTTTATTTTGGACTATTGTATCATTTTGTTGTGTCTGTAGCTCCCTACAATTGCAAATTCTCTTGCCTCCCATACAAACAATGACTGATGGTAGCCACAAGCAACAAGGTGTCAATGAAAATTATATGATGAGAGCTCTCCACTCTGGCTCATGATCCTCTAATGCCTCATGTGGTAGCCTCTAAGTTCAACAGCACTTAAGAGATTTGCATTGGTACAATTATCCAAACATGGAAGCATACATCTTCAGTACCTGCACATTGATCACCCATTAAGATGAACTGGACATACACCAATGCTTTCAGGAAGAAAAACCCTGAAACAGCTACTGCAGTATAAAACAAGATTTCTGTATGTCCGACATCATGGATCTGGGCACCAAACTGTGCATGCAAGAAAACAGGTTAATTAAAAAAAAAAACTTTCCAGGGAAAGGTTGTCAACAGTGCCCTGCTGTTCACTATCCATACGTGTCCTCTCATCTCTGCCCCCACTTGGACTATCACTAATAAACTATTTGTGGATCTAGAATGAAGAATGTAAGGAGAAGAGGGAGGGAGGAAAATAAGGACAGCAGATTTTACATATTATTAGTAATCCAATTATTCACAAATTTTACCTCATTGCTGCAGTAGAATTTTAAATTTTCATTTTAAAATTTGCAAGAATGCACTTGGAGATCAGAAACAAGGAACTGGGCTAGTGGAATCTGACTTGGCAAGCCCTATCAGAAAGCTGTTTATAAGGTAGCACAGCCAGGCAGGTGGCACAGAATGAAGGCATCTCCCATCTCTTTCACCACACCAGGCACGACACTTCCAACACACCACAGGCTCTTCACGTTTTAGATACTCTAAGAGAAGGCCACAGATGAGAGGAAAAGCCACAGCCCATCTTCCTCTCCATCCATCTGAGCAGGCGATCCTGGAAGGAGTAATAATCCCCCAAAGGATAGAGCATCTTGAATATTTTCTCTGCACAAGCAGGTCCTCTAACCAGGATCCCTAACTGAGCCTTTCAGCCAGGAAGCTTTGCACCATAACTCAAACACAATGCTGCCAAGCCTCCAGTGTAGCTGCCTACATATCCTTCTTCTCAAACCCCCTTCGCACTGCCTGCTCGCCTGCAGTTTGCACGTCTGACTGATGTGAGCTTTGCTGCCCAGCTGCAACACTACAGCCAACACATCAAGAATGCAGTTGCACACTTACAGAAATGACCTTGCCCTCCCCTCACAGGGCCTCAGCACTTATTTTTGTTATAGAGTTACGTGCTGATTTTTGTCATCTTTAGTGCCAGCTACTGAGACTGTGAGCATACACAACTCAGCGTGTGCTCACAGATCTTACATTGCATCTTCTGTGACAAACAACATTGTTTGAGGTGGTTTTGATCACCTTTCAGGTTGTGCCCTGCAATTGTGTATGTGCTGTGTATCCCAGATTTACATATACTTTAAATGAGAAAGGTCACATCTGGCTCTTTCTCATTTACAGGATGGAGAGACAGCATTCAGGGACACTTGCAGGTAATGCTGGGGTTAAAGGTAGGAAAACTTGGCAGTTTTGGTCAAGGGTGGGATCCACTTAGCTTTCACTAGGGTTTCAGTTCTCCTGCAATCAAATCCATTAGCTTTCATGCCAAATGTTGCTTCCAGCTGAAACTTACACAAGAAACCAGTACACAACATGACAGAGATTTAGGGTTTTACTGCCAACCCTGAATGAAGCCATGCACCTCACTGCAAAAATTCTAAATTTTGTCCAGAAAGCAATGTAGAGTCGCCACTTTGTGGCTACTGTCCTGAAAGCTAAAACTAAGAATTTGTGGAGACCATTCTGTGATTCACAACAAACACTGTGGCAGCAAGAATACATCTGGAAGCAATCCCTGCAGCCTTGGGCCTACCAGCTTCCCTCTTGTCCCTAAACAGCAAATGTTGGCTCACAAGAAACTGTGCAAAATGTGGCACCTGGTCACACAACTAAACATCTTGCAATTTTGTGTGTCATTTTAGCTGAACTCAAAGTAGGTGGACCTGACAGATTTGAACTGTTCATGAACTGTGAGTGATTCTCTTTTGCAGACTGAGATAATGTAATGAAATTCAATTAACATTCAACCTGGTGAAAGCATTGCTAGCCCAAATATAGACCCTATCAGCCTAATCTGACCTTTGCTGCTGTGGATTCAGCTCTTTGTATGACACCATCAGCCTAGATCCTACATTAGGAAGTTAGGATCTTCTAAAAACACTGGGGTGGCTAGACATTTTAAAGTAAGTTCCTTTTTAAAGCCACAGATGTGCACACATGTCCTCAGAAAGAGCAGCAGCAGAGGGGAGAGGAGGCTCATGGAGGGGCTGCAGAGGAGACAATGGTTATGGCTTGAGCTGTAACTTGGAGCAGTGAACTATGCCTCAGAAGCAGGCACTCACATACTCCAATGAACCCTTCTCCCTAACTCTTGAAACCAAATCCTGATCCTACTGACATCAGTAGGCATTTTTTCATATCCTGCCAACAATAACAGTATTTTGCTTTGGTTGTAATAGGGAAAGGGCTTGTTGGTTTGTTTTTTATTTTAAGCACAGTCTAGAGCTGTATCAGCAAGAGCAGCTTGGCAAGGGCTGGGTCATGGCTCTGGCCTCAGCTGGATGCTCACAAAAGAAGGTAAAGGAGATGGGTCACCTAAAGAGGAACTGAGAAGAAGTCAAGGACACAAAGGAGCATTAGAAATAGGAGGGAAATGACAGCCTACTGTCTCCTCCTTCCATGCTCCTTCTTGATACCCTTCTGATTTAGGACAGCCATTTTCCTTCTGGTTATGTGCTCTGGGTCTCCATCTAAAAAACCCTTTGTTTGTAAGCCACTTTTGTGTTTAAGTAACTCATAAAATATAACTTATTGTAAATACTTGCATTAAATCAAATGTAGGTGGCTCAACACTTTAGAAGGTGCCTTCTAGTCTTTTTTCTTTATAATTATCTACAGAAATGCCATGTTTAGGGTTTCTGGAAGTTTGTTTTCTGATTCCATCATGGCTCCATCAAGTCTTAGATTCAGTGAGAGTCCTGAGTAATCCTTAACCATATTTCAGAAGGTCAGCCTGTGCAGTGGACATTGTAATTGTCAGTAAGAAGAATAAGCAATAGTAGCACATTCATAAAATAATGTCCCTTACAGCAAAGCTAAATTCAGGGAGAAGCTTCCTGCCTGATTTTATTGCTGAGGTTATGTGGTTGGCATACAAAATTAAAATCCAGACTAGACTTTAAGCAGGAAAATGAGAGTTTTCTTCACAGATCTTATTCTCTTACAGATGGGAATCCCACACTAGGGAGTTTTCGGATGCCAGAGACACCAGCTACTATTATTATTATAATTATAAAAAGTTATTATATAGAAATACCAATCAGACTTGTAGACTAGAAAAAAATTACTAGGAAATCAGGTGCTAGAGAGACAAGTTATGATTTATACTGGGTATTTTAAGTTGATGGAGAAAATCTTCGTGATGACTAATATCTCTGTTTTCTGAAAATCTGCAACTTTCCTAGAAAGCTTTTTTGTCATTTTTCCTTATTCTATTTCAACTCTTCCTACAACAGCACCAGTCATCAACATTATTCCTAAAACTACAAGAAAACAAGCACAACAGCAGTATTACTTTCAGAACACATTTAAAAAAACAGAGAAATCAAAGATGATTACCAACATGAATATTACTCAGCTAAAATCTGGTGTAAATGTCTTACCCTGGGTCTCTGACTCATAAAATATAGTACCAGCTGGACTTCAGCCTGATGTTCTAGTTTATCAAATAAGATCTATTTCATTCTGTTTGTGAATCCCTTCACAAGCCCAGGCTCAAAACCCAGCCACAAGATGTTCTGACACACCATTCTTAGGAATAGTCTTTTCCTGTCCATGCTATCATTAAGCAAAATTGCATCTGATTTTTGTGGAGAAACTGTTAGTTCAACCTCTTGTAAACCCACAGCAACTCATCTCATGAGATCTGATCTTTTGCCTTCCATAACCTGTCTGCAGAATACTTGATTAACTAATTTAATTAGGAAAATTCAGATTTCTAAATTTATTCTAGTTGCTCTCTGATTTCTAAGGGTAACTGCTGCAGGCAGTGATTAGTAAGCTTCTGTGGTGCGAAAAATTTGATTTATGTTACATCTCTGCTGATATATAGCCTTTAAAACTCACATGGGTCAGCTTAATCCTCATCTACATGCCAAAAATGCTTGGTTTGTCTCAAATACAATTAAAAATGTGACTCATTTGGTGTAACAGCTGAATACCCTCAGGGGCAGGGCACACTCCCATCAATTTAATCTAGTTACTAAATAAAAATATACTGATACTAAAAAATGAAAATCAAATTATGAATATGCAAACAGATTTTTAACCCTGTTTAACTAAACCATTTAGAGTAACCTGTATTAAAATAGTGCTATCTTCATATTCCACCAATGTCTTTGTTTATGGCTACCACAGGGCTTCTGATAAAAACGCCCTGAAAGACAGCTATGGGGTTATGCTATGGTGGGCAGCTCTTGACCTTGCCTGAAAAATAAAGGTCAAGAGACTCTTTTTAGAAAAGGTTTTGGTAACAAAGCACACCTCAATTCTTATGTGAGTTTGCCTAATTTCAGCTTCCAGTGACCTTTGGTCATTATCAGTCTTAGTTGGCAAATCTAAAGGACCTCCCACACACAGAGAATTTGCTCCATACCAGTGATGTGGACTTCATGATCAGGTAAGTGTTCAGCTGCTCCCTTAAACTGCACAGCCTGAGGCTCTCCAGGCCTTTCCATGGTTTTTCTGGGCTTAGATGTCCCCAGTTCTAGAAGGTGCTTGCTGAACTGCAGACACAGACCTGGACCCAGTGCTGAAACAACCAGACTCACAATACTCCCTGCCAGAATGCCCAGGTACCAAGAGACTTGTCTGATACCAACTGGGACTATCAAAACAGCCTCCTGTAAGCCCTGCATTCTTGCACTGGGGATCTCTTCTCCCTTTTCAGGACTGAGATCAGGGCTGGAAGGCCAAAGTTTACTCATTTTTCCTGCTTGTTCACTGGAAACCTTTCCTGCAACTTACTCTGTGATTTATAAGGTGTTGAAAACAAACAGAAATGGTTTTAAAAAGTAACAATTTTATGGTGTTTTAAGACTTCAGAACATTTTTAGTTCTAAAAATGACTAAATTCCTACCCTGCCATTTAATGTCTGACAGTGTTCCTATTGGAATAAAAGTGTTTCATTAGCACCCTGTGATACAATTCCCATCATATTTTTTTCCAAATGCACACTGTGCACATTTAGCAAATGTTTCTGTCCTGTTGCACTATCATTAGGTCTACTTGTGTAGCAAAATTATTAAGATTCTATTTACTTGTTCTTACCATGCTTCACTGTTTGGGCTGAAGATTTTGCTTATTATTCTTTTTATTTGTCTTTCTGTAACTATCTTCACTTTTTATATGTCAGCTTACAGCTTTATGGATTTTGTTCTTGCTTTATGTTATTTGTCATAAATTGTCTTCCATTCTCTCCTATCCTGGCTCATTCTTTCAGCTGATGCAGAGAACTCTCTCAGCTGTGGGACTGTGTCTTTTGGGAATATACTGCAACATTCAGTCTCTTAATTCATGTCCAACAGGGGCCCAGCCTCATGCATGCTTTTTCTCTGTAACTTGGAATGTACCAGATAATGCACCCTCTTCCCTTTCAAAAACAAGTTATATTTTTGGTTGAACCCTACCTCACTTGTAACAGATTAATTAGCAGTTTGACAATTAGAGCACAGAGTATATTCTCATAAATTTAGTTTTCCAATTACAATATATAAATTATTTCATTGCAGGCTGAGGGTAAAATACCACTACTTTTTAGGTTTTTTTAATTTAAATTTTAGTATGCACTATATAAGACAGTAGGTAGAGTCAATGTGTTATGAAACCACTTGCTTCAGTAAATTAACATTCTATTTAAGTTAATAGTATTTTATTAGTGATAAATATGTCTCATGCCCATAAAACACTATTTGGCATAAAATGATGAGAAAGCTACTACAAGCTATAGATGATGGTGGGAAAGCATGCACTACACACACCCTTTTCAATGGCTTCATTAAAACATTCAGAAAAAGAATTGTAAATTGCACATGAAGCCAAAAACAGACATCAAAATGCAGCAAAAGAAGAGGGGCCCTTTGCACCTAAGTAACTTGTATTGATTTATACAAGGTAGGAGTCCCAAGATATTTGTATATGCTGGAACAGCTCTAAAAAATGAGAATTATAGAATTAATTTACAAAATACCTAAAGTATGGTCCTTCTGTGTTTTTATTCACATCTTCTACCCACTTAGCTACATTATATTCTCTTTTGAACCATGGGTTTAAATACCTGCAGAAAGCAATGGAAGGAACAGAGAAAGCAGAAGAACAAGAATAGAAAATCTGAGAACACACAGCACAAGCTTAGCAAGGATGTTTTCATCCCCGAAATGCAAGTGAATATGGCAAATAAATCAGTATGGATTTGGGTGAGGACTAGGCAATGTGTACAACTGCATGAGAAAATCTGACCTACAACAAGACTCATACGTTTGATTAATCTGGAAACTCTTTGGGATACATCATTCATTTAATGTTAAGGGTAAAATTCACTCCTATGCAGAGGGCCAGCATTAAGCTCATGGTTTGAACTCCCTTGTGATCTCAAAACAAGGATGAAGGGGCATTTTTGCTTCAGTCATGACATTTGCTTGCCAAAGACACACTTTTGCACCCATCCAGAAAAATTGCAAGATAATGGCTAAAAGACCACAGAATCTTTGGCTTGACCCTTTTTACAGGAATGAATTTCAGCCTCATCATGTTAAAAAGTTTGAATTTTTTGCCACTATAGTGACAATTTTTACAGTTACAGGCAAACAACCCTCTGATTTTTCAATGTTCATTTAGTTTGGCTTTAATGGAGGTAGGCTGCAGAGTTATCTCACATTTTACAGAAGCAATATTGACACCAAAACCACATTTTTTAGGAAAAAAAGTCCGAGTTGTATACTCATATCGGTTACATGAAAAATGATTAAATAAAGATGATATTTAATTATCTGACAACAAATTACCAAGGAAGGAGAAAACTTTTTGTAACAAATTTTTCCCAATAACAAGATAAGCAAATTCCTCCCCTCTGTCATGTCAACAAAAGAGGGAGATGCAGAAAATAGGAACTGGTCTGCCTGGACCAATTTGAAGTTTCTTTTTGTTATATATGAATGGCAACAATCAAATGATTATTTGTGATCACCATCTTTATACAATAGAAACTAGCACAATGAAATACGGAACAAATTTTAACCATGGAAAATGGGAAAGAAAATTCCTTTTTAAGTTATTTTTGATACTTCTGGTCCTGTTCTTGCCATCCTTATTTATGGGAGGGACTCCAATGACCTCACACATGGGAACAGGCCTTGCAAGTTATTGCTCAGATGAATAAAAGTTGGGCCAAATCATGTCATTCAACCCCCTCCATATTTCAAACAACGATGACAACAAAAGCAGCAGCACTTTTTCAACTTCTTTTGCTCCTTTTTTGCTCTGGAACATCTCCTCCCCGCCCCGCGCAAGCACAGCCACAGCTCTCAGAAAGTACTCGCCCTCAGCCACAAGTGCTTCTAAGTAGCTTCCTCAGCTCGCTTATCTATCAGGAATCGGGAGTGCTTTATGCTTTCCAGCTTGGGGTCTTAGAGAAAGAAAATATCAAAAGCGGTAGCGCAGCAAACCAGGTGAACCACAAGTGAAGCAACAGGCTGATGCCAGCGTCACCAGGAACTGATAAACTTCTGCTTTAGCTTTAATTGTACATTTTCTTGTACTTGCTGCAATACTTTAAACTTGCGCTTTCTCAGTTGAAAGGGTCTTTTGGTAACCATGAAACACTCCCAATCTGGCTTCCTGTATTAGAAAACAGTGTAAGGTGCTATCAAAGCATGCAATTGTTGCACAACCATGTTGCAGGGTTTCCTGGGTCTGGGTGTATTACAGACCATCATTCACCACCTCAATCCATCCGTTAAAAAACGGTTTAACTCAAGTTACTGCAGACCACTAAATGATACCCTCAGGCTGATCTTTCTGGCCACATGTCCATTAGTAATGGCCAGAATCCACATTTCCTTTGAGTGAGAAATTCTGCTTTGAAACAAGGTGTCCTTACGCATAAGCCTAGAGCTAGACCGACAGCTCAATTCGGCTCGTAGCGCAACATGCAACAAGGCAAAAGACCTGGGCTCAAGAGTACTCGTACTCCTCCGGCTGGCGAGGAGGAAGGGTAGCTAGCGCTGCATCAGCAGGAGCACCTCCAAGCAGTCACGGTGTTTGGCCACAGTGAAACTATCGGATACTGGGGAAGGGACTTTTCACGGGACAAAATGGCAGCCCAGAATGCAGGGGCAGGTGAGACTGACCTGTGATCCCGACTCCCTGTTTGGGGGTGGTCGGAACCCCCTGGGCTTATGCCTTGGGCAGGGATTTGGTGGGCGAGAGAAAGCCCAGGCTCAGATGCATGGGTTACCCGGCTGCAAAAAGACAATATATAATAGAAAGTCTAAACCAAAGACGTTCGTATCAGTTATAACAATGAGGAAGACAAATGCTTATAGGAAAAGCAGTGCAAATTAACAAAGGTCTGAATTGCTACCTGTTCTGGGACCTGTTTTAACACAAGGTCCCAATTAAACTGTCAACTTATTCAGAAAACTCTCATAATTCCTGGATAATTCTAATTGACTTAAATAGAAAAGGATTTTTCAGGTCATTTCATCAGCCATGTTTCTGAAAAAGCGTTTGGCCTGTTGGCATTCCTTCCACATATAATGAAGGGTCTGCCTGTAGTAAAGAATAATTATTTTGTTATCAAACATCCAAAACCAATTAAAAATATCTCACAATATCTTTAGCAGTCTCCTCAGTGCTCTATGCTTAGCATAAGCCTTGTTCATGTATGCCAAGGGTCACGCAAAGGTGTGAGCAGAACATTTTTCAGGAGCTACCCAAAGCGTTTGCAACTCCCTGTCAGCTTGTGAGGGCTGCAGACTTCAAACCTTGCCCAGTCCTTAAGAAATTTTGTTTAAATGATTAATGGCACAATTCTATTTGATTCTTGGCTGTATACAAAAAACCACCTGTGCATAATGTGTGCAGTTACTGCAGACCATGCATACAAGTATCTTTGTAGGCAATCACACCAGTGTGCTCCTGCTTAAAAAAAATTGAATTCTGCACAAGGTATGCCATTAATAAACCCAATTTTATAACAGTTAACTACAGTCTGCTAATTACAGGAGACCAACACTGTTATCCTTTTTCTTCCATATCAACAAGTATGCTTTATTGGACTCCTAAAGGCCACACCAGCTGACTTTCTAAATACTGCTTCAGAACTGATTTCAATACTATTCTGGATTTCCCAGACAAGGTAGAAAGTTAAATTGGTCCGGGAAAAGCCTCTATGTATTCTGCAGCATCCTCAAAGCAGCTGGTGTTTTTTGTGGTTTTTTTTTTCCTAAATGACTGAATGCTGGTTACTTAGATCATTCTCAGTCCATTTTCTCTCCTTGCAAAACAAGCTGTCCCTCTAATCAGAGAGATAATTGCCCTCTAATAGCCCTGGGAGTTCTCTCCATTCCACTGAACTGACAGAGCATGGGGATCATTCAGTGGGAGCTCTCTCTCCAGCTGGTGACAGGACTGCCAAGGAGACTCAGACAAGCCATTCAGGCCTGTGCAGTCCAGGACAGACCCGACCAGGAGAAAGGGTATTTTCCTGCCTGGCAGGCCTCTCCCAGGAAGACACACACTGCTTCATCCCCAAAAGGTTGCTGCATGGCCCTTGGGAAGTACAAGTCTCCTCCCTGTAGCACCAGGGCTGCTGCTGGGTTGAGACACCACCATAACAAGCAGCAAGAAGGAAAGCAGAGAATTAGGTGGAGATTCAGGGGCACCTTTAAAAGAGAAACAAATATACAGGGAAAAATATTTCCAACTCACAATATCTCTGTTTGCCTGCTTATTTAATGCTCCAAAGTTCTCAGAGCAAATCCTATTTGTATTTTTGGCAGTTTGGCCAGACTAATTTTGATTTTATTAAACTATCTCATGCAAGGAGAAAAGAAAACGAGCAAAATAACATTTCAGAGTTTATCAGCACAAAGAGCACAGAGACTCTTGAGATAAACTCCTCCAAGGGCTAAAATTTCTGTTTCCATGATGCCATTTTGACCATGCAATGTTATAATTGCAATGTGCATCGAAGTATCATTTTTGTAATTTATAACATAGGGTTTTCTATAGGAACCCTTTCTGAGCCTACTCACCTCAAGACAGTGCACTGTAGGTAAAAGAAAAATTTCAGAACAAACTCAAAATCCCCAAACTAAACAAAATGGGGCCCAGAGAGCAGTTAGCATTATCAGCTTCTAGCAGGGTTGCTATCAAGCCCATTTGCCCATCAAGGTGCAAAGTTAGTAGTCACGATATGGGGAAGGACACTGTCACTACCACCATGGTCAAAGAAAGGGCTATTCATGTTGGGTGTAAGTGCTGTAAGAGCAGGCCAGTGCTTTTGACAAGCCCAGAGGTTTCCAGCCATTCACCACTCATTCACCAGAGGGGCCTGAACCAACAGACTTAAATACAAAGGAAGGCTCTTCCTGTGTGGGGAGCATTGCACACATGGGCTCTTTAGGAAATGTAACCAATAAATCAGTAAGCCAGCAACTCTCAGATGTAGAGGAAAAGTCTAGGGATCAGTCACTTGGTAGAGACTTGAATTACCCATTTATCACAGGGTTCACTCAAGACTGGCTGTTTCAGGCTTACAATGGCAAACTTCAAGGTACTCTCAAAGCAGACAGAAACCTCTCCTAGGAAAGTATGCAGAGATACAAATCTCTGACTCTGCAATGGCCCAAGCCAAGGTGAAGACAAGGGTAGGAAACAGTCAGGTTATCAGAAACTCAGTATTGAACCAGGATACACTCAGCAATGGCAGTTTACTGTAGATAAAAGCCTGCAGTGATGGTGCAGGCTGCCATCATTGGGAATTGCTATGGGAACGACTGTGAGGAAGCCTACATAAAAAAAGAAAATTAATAGTTAATTTTTAAAGAATACATAAAAAGAGGTTGAAATACATTAGCCAAACCATTTACCAGATTATCAGTCAGCAATCAGAATGGGCCACAGAGCAAAAATGCAGCTGTCTACTTTTCAGTACTCTTAATTTCCATCTACAAAACACAAATATGAAAACTCTACTTTTTGGCTTTGCTTTTTTAATTTCAGACTTACTCAGTTGAATTAGACCGTGGCCTAAATCTTTTGCCTCTGACTTTCTTTCTGTTTCCTCCTATATTACCTGAAAGAAATCAAAGGACAAAGACAGTAAAACAACTTGAAACTCACCTGCCCCATGCCAAACTGTATGTTCTTTTTCCATCCATAGCAAAAGAGCTGCTACCTTTAACTTTAAGCCATTAACCTTTAACTTTAACCATTTAAATCTCACAGGTCTCTTCTGCTTGATTTACCTCAGACACTTAGGTTACTTTTCTCTACTTTTTGCTGCAACTGCACAGAGCAAAGAATTCCTTTATTTCAGCTGTTATTTGACAAAATCCCTACACTTCAAGAAAAATGCTTAACACTGCCTGATAAAATCAAGAAGCTGGCAATAGTGAATAGATTTCTCTTTTTCATGTAAGCTCACACTGGAGGGAGAAATTAAATATAATTTCTTTGTGACAAAGCACTGTGCAAAAAAGGCACTTGTGGGGGATGCTAAATCCTAATCCCAAAATAATAACAATTAGCACAATTTTAAGGAGTCATGCTGCTATCCTAAGATCAGCTAAACTTTCAGCAGAGCAGCAGAGGTCCAGAGGCTGGTTTCCACTGTGGCCAGCACAGTGGTTCATACTTACCTTGCCAAGAATTACTCCTAGGCCTCCCATTTTCACAAATGTCTGAAATATGTTTTGTGTCTGGGATCCTTTCACTCCAGGAATGAGATAATCCATTTGACCTGGAATAGGAGGGCTTAGATGTGGTTATTGTTAAGGGTATTGGCTCACATCAATGTTAGCTCAGTGGTTTGGTCACATTCCTGAGGCCAGTGACAAAACACAGCCTAAGGTCTGTCTGCACTAGCAGAGCATCCAGGGTTTCTGGTTAAACTCTGCAGTTACACCTTGCAGCTGTCCCTGCAGTGGTTCCATGTGCCCACATTCAAGAGCCAGGCATCAGCACTGCTTTCTCACTCGTCTGCTGTGGAATGCACAAACACTGGCGCACACCAGATTTCCTTTGGATTTGCAGCTCTGCCTCAGTTCCTAGATGGAAGATGCCCTTACTACTGTGCTCATTTAAAGGCTTTTTCATCTCACAGTCAAGCACATCCCGCCTGCAGGCTACCCACTCCCTCCTTATGCTGCTGCAGGAAAGCCAGGACAGCTTCCCTCAGCCCACTGCTACCAGTCTCAGGGGCTCAGGAGTTTGTGATGAACATTCTCCCACCCAGAGATGGGAGCTGGTAGTGCCTTTGCCTCATTTTTGCTAATTTTGAACGTTTATATTTTATCAGCCAATTGCTGCAGTTTATAATTCTAATGCTAAACTCCAAGCCAAAAATTGTCTTTTTATCTAGGTATTTGGTGCAAACTGTTTTTTCTTTCCTCTTGCATTCCTTTTAAGAGCCAGAGATGTATGTGGTGATGTCCAACAGGTGGGGTTTTGCAACAGGCTGCCTCCTGTTGAACTAGAGCTGCTGCTCAGCTGTTTGCCATGAGATCTACAACTATTTACAAAAGAGAAGAGGAAGTTGAAAAATCCACAGTAGATAGCTTTCATATTACAAAGTCTTGCTTAAAGGAATTATTTTTGTAGTTTTTAAGTCTGGATACTTGCATTTTTCAGTCTCTGATTTCCTTGGGAGCATCTGAGAGATGCTCTTCAATTTTCAGAAGCTCAGGCTAATCACAGCCACACTGAAGTGAGCCCAGGGTTTCATTAATTCAAACTTGATCACATCATGAAAGGTCTGAGAAACGACAGATCCACTGACAGATTTTCAAACACTTCCTCCTCCTCCTCCTCAAGGTCACTTTCAGGTTCAGGAATGTCTTGCTATATAATGGTTTTGGTGTTTGCTATTTCATAACAGCAACCGTTATCATAAAGCTATGTCTTAATCCTTGAACATCCCCTGAATACCAGCTAATATTCCATAGTGTTTTCCAGCATGGAGAAGCCCAGGCAGCTGATGGCCCAGCCACTCTAACATCTCCCAAGAGATGCCATCCATACCAGCACACAGAGCAGATCAAAACCAGCTTGGAAGGTAGGAGGTAGCACTCTGGGAATTCAAATGGAAGGACTATGTCAGCTGTTTCACAATGTTAATGGAATATTTGTCAGACTTACTTTTCCAGACTTGACGGTGGTACAACATACCTGAATTGGTGGTGGGAACAACAAAACTCTCTAGTACAGACAGACCTTAGAAACCATTAGCTTTTTGGAACAAATAATAAAGAGAGACACATGAAATAAATGAAGTATGAAAAGAAACACAGATACTGCATGAAAGAAGAAACACATTAAATTACAGTGTTTTAAAACAACTTTTTTTAAACTCTATTTAAACCTGATAGACAAAGCTAAGAAAACTTGCTTTCCCAAGACTTTGTTTCAAAATTTTAACCAAATTAGAAAAGATTCTCTAACACAAACAGTGCATTATTTAAGATTACTGTTTGCTTCCTGAAAAAAAAACCCAAAAAAACAAAAAAACAAAACAACCCACACATCTAAAAAGCTGAATTTAAAACTTAGAGATAATTAAGTAATCACTACTGGAGTTTCCCCAATAACATAATCATTAGAACAAACTGAATGAGGTTGTATATAAGATCAAGCTGCTATACCAAAATAGCAAATATCTTTACATACGTGTCCCTTCCATACATTTCTCTTTACTTTAATTGAAATAATAGCAAAGAAAATGGCTTCATCAACTGCACAGTTGTAGGCTGCTTAGTGGGACAGGAATTGAAAATTGCAGTTTTCCTGTGAAGCAGTTCATGACTGTCAATTCCTCTAGGACACAGAGCTTCTCATAAATTCTTTTACAGTGGCACAGCTAGAGACTTTCATATAAAGAATCTTTCACTTCAGAGGAACAGTGAGCATCATGATCTTAGCAATGACAAATGTCTTTCAATGCTTTTAAATGAATCTTCCCTTTTAAAATGCTGAATTTTTTAGGCAACTGGAACAATAAAGGAAGTAGTGAAATCTGATCAAGGGCAAAATCTAATTCTCTCTAATCTAATGACAGCAAGCAAAAAAATGCAGAAAGTCTTTGTAGAATTATTTTCTAACACCTGGTGACCATTTACTATACTACTCTAGTAAGTGAATAAATGCAATCACTATCATCTTTAATATGAGACAGCAGAAGTCTAAGTCAACACACTGGATTAATGACACTGACAAATAAAGATATAAAAATAACATTTATATTTTATGTTTATAACTATTATTGAAGAAAGACAATGTTCCTTTTCTTTGATTACATGACACTGATTAAAAAAGTTGTTGGTGTTTTATTTAATCTTTTTTCAGCCACCAATTATTATTACAGTCTACTTGAAATCAATTCTCAAGCTTGGATATTATAAAAATTTTATTAAACAAAAATTGGTTTACAATTTTTTTTTATTCTGGCCTAATCATACTCATTATCAACTAGGACGCAGGAGAAAAATCAGTAATCAAAGCAAAAAGGATGCTATTTCAAACATTCCACAAAGAAAGAAGAAAGAGTCAAACCTGCTGCAAAACAATGAAATGTTCTGACTAATGGAATAATGGGTGATGGAACAGGTAGAAATCTGAAAATGCGACAGAAAAGCAGACCTCTTCTTAGAACTAGATGCAGAGTTTGTGCTGACTCCAGGAGGCATGTCGCTATAAAAAGAGTCGGCCTCTCCCGGCTTTTTTACATAATCTCCCTGGGGTATTTGTCTGAAGTGTAATAAACATTGTAGAGTCAGAAAACATGACAGGAACTAGAATGCACACAGACATGCATGAACATTAGTTTAAAAGAAAGAGGCAAGGATAGCAATCCTTGAGAAAACCTGTTAACCACATACAATAAAGCTATTAATAAATAATTCAACCATCTGAGAGAAAAGTCCCACACGCTTCTGTTATGTGCAGAAGAGTGGATTATGTGGTTTTGGAAAGAGAAAACAAGGAAAAATGTTAACTCTGATCACAATTTTCAAAGTGAACAGTTAGTGATTCTTGAGACACTGGATAACCAGTCAAGACATTTCAAATAGCTCACCCTGCTGGTTGGAAAAAGCACCAGTACTGAGCCTAAGCTGAATACAGGCCTGCATCAAAGAGGAGCTCACGAATAGTGAATGGTTTTTTCCTTCTGAGGTAGATGCATTTAACTTTTGTGATCATGATAGAATTCAAGAGTAGCAACCTGTTGAGTTGTTTAAATCTCAGGAGGATAAAAACCTCCAGTTTTTTAACTGAATTCCTCTGTAAGGGAACTAACACCAGTGTCAGAGATTCTCAGCTACTCCTGATCACCACAGTAGTAGACTCAATCTGCCAAAACACACGACAGTAATTTAACAGTTTATCCTTTTCCAGAACTAGAAGCTCAGTTATGGTTAAAAAAAAAAAAAAGATAAAACAATAGATGTATTGGAAAGTTCTAATCAAGTTATGCAAATTTTTTGCAGATGGTGAATTCATCGCCAGCAGAGAATACCTGCCATGCAAATATTCCAGTTATAGTTCCACCAGGTTTGAAAATCCTCCCAGGTACAAGTAGTTAGTTTGACAGTTGACTGTTTCATAATATCAGCATCAGTATTTATTCAGCCTCACACTTTCAAGACATTTTTGCTACAGTCTGCTCCTATCAAGATGCACAGGTTGATTCATATTCAGATTATGTCCAACGACAGACCTAAACTGGGACCTCTCCATTCCATATCTGGATGTCTAATGCTTCTGAAGTATGTAAAGAATACAACTATTTGGCACATAAATCATTTGTGCAATGCAGTACTTCCACTCTCCATCTTCTAAGGCTTCTGGAGTTTCAGTTCTTGTCCCATGCCTCAGCTGGCACATGGGTGTGTTCAGAGTTGGCTCAGTGTGGGCAGCTGTCTCCCCAGGGTTCATCTAGCAAACTGCTCTCTTGCTACCCCATCAGATATAACTTCTCTCATGTAGCTGTGCCCTTTAAAGCCACATATTCCAGCTGGCAGAATCCTTGCTAATTGGCTCTACTTACCACTTTCAGTTTATTTGTTTCACTTGCTTATTAGTACCAAGTATAATCCTTATGTCATGTTCAAAAATATTATGATGGCTTGTTTTCATTGTTATTTAAGGAGTAACTATTTTTTATTTTTTCTTTTTTTTTAATAGACTGTCTGGACAATCTGGTGGGTATGGTTTTTTTTTCATTTATGGAGCACTCCTTGTACTTATCCAAAAATATTTTATTTAGAAGTCAGCCTACAGAGCTCCATTTTATGCATGAAGGAGATTTAGTTACTATCTTCCTCATCTTTAAAATGATGGAGTCCTCCATTACCTCCAGAAGCCTCAGTTTATGCTGCTTCCACCTCTGCCTGTGCTCTCACACACTGCTGCAGACTGGCTGCACACTCACAGTTCTTGGGCCATAAAGTAATTTCTGGAGATGGAGATATCTGAAGAAGTTATATTCTCTAATATTCCAATGCAAACATACACGGGGTGGACTCTGTCTCTTTTTCAAGGTTTTTTCTGCCCTGTCCTCAGCCAATACTGAAACATCCATAGTAGAATGACTTGATGGCCATGTTAATCTCCATTTATAGATACATCAGCTTCCACTAAGCAGCACCAAACCCTTAAATTCCGCCTTCCTTGAGCTGGGTGACATTCCCTACCCCCCAGCCTCTGCATAGGTTTTGTCTTGTACTTGTTACTGTACCTGTGGCCTATCTGACCCTGGAGAACACAACCAGCACTAGACAGTGCTTGTCCACTTTTTACAAATATTTTGAGCCTGGCAGAGAAAGAGCTACACAAAGGGAAATGGAGAACAAGCAAACGGGTAGCAGCAACAAACAAAGCAGCAGCTTGGACCAGAAGGCAACGACACAGGCAGAAAACAGGGGAATTTGAGAAATTCTCTTATCTGTTGGGGACTGGGAGAGGAAGGAGCCAACTCCTTCCCACAAGACCCATCTGCCAGGCAGATGCCTGATCAAAGGGAGGTGGTCTTCCAGGAGCCAAACACAAGTCACTAGGAAAACAGTTTATTTTTGGCCACAAGCTTGGAATGCTGAAAGCTCAGCCCTGTCTTGAAGCCAGTACTGTGCTTTAGCTATGAATCAATTGAACAGGGTGACAGGAAAGAATGGGCTCTTTGTCCACATAGCTATTTAATTGCATTGTATTTTTAACTGCAAAGAAGCTCCAGGAATTAATTTGTCTCAAAAGGCTCCTGAACATCATGTTAATATTAATTATTCAGTTTTTAGCCTCCCAAGAACACTTTCATCTCTAATAGCTGATTTTCAGTGTCTCTTATTGGAAATATTCTCCTGTTTTCCTAAATAAAACAGTCTATTGCAGAAGTATAAAAAACATTGGTTTTGCTACTGAGTCCAGTGAAATCAGGATTTCAAGCAATGCATTACAGAATTCTGATTTCATATATTATTTAAACTATGATAACCCATCTCAATATTTTCTTTGTAGCATGTAAATGTGTGAAAGAGAAGAAAAGCTATTTTCAGAGACTTCTAAGATACATTCCACTACTTTTATCACATACCTCTGTCTTCTGTAGTTTCTTTCCATATAAACAGAAGAGAAAGGAAGAAGGAGTTTTTAGTATGCAGGTACACATAGTCAGTAAGACCAAAAAAATGTAAAAAGAAAAACATTGTATACAGAATGAAATTTTTGCTCAAAATATTTTGACTAATCACTTCTGAAATAAGCATATTTACAAATATAATACATCAGAATAAAAAGAAAATATATTCATGTTGATGGCTTGTCAGCTCTGAGTGTAAGGTGTAGTTCATGCTGGGTTTAAGCTTGTTCACTGTGAAGCTGCTAGTGAGAGGTGCACTCTCGTCCTGAACCTCCAAAAACTAATCCCACTGGCTAGACATGATCTCAAAACAAGCCCTTAACTTTTACAGTTTTATTCTAAATAAAAGTCCCGATTTTCAGATACTGCCAGAAGCTGAGGGTGATATACCAAGACACTATAACCTACTTTTCTACTATCCTTATCTTCATGGTTTTTGTTCTAAATGCTTCTTTCCTTGCTTATTTCTGTGCTGCCCTCAGCCTACCTCAGTCTGGCAAACCAGCAGAGGCTGTGCCACGTTGTTATGCCAAACCACTGGGTCTGTGCCCCAGCCACAGCACTGCCTGCAGCTGAGCCTGCCCTGCCCTCCAAGCATAACAAGGACCTAGGGACAAATGACTTCAAGAGTCAGTCTCATCCAAACACAGATGATAAAGTCAGTACCTTGAATCCTTTTTTACTGCAAGCAAAAAACATAAATCCCTCTGGTTTTATATGAAATTCACAAAAGAATTAAAACTGAAAAAGACCAATCAGGCTAATATAATCCATTTTGCCTCTCAGTGAGCGCTGACATCTCTACACCAGGAGAGAACTTGAACCTTATTTGCAAATCGCAGATCTTTCCTATCAAAAAATGTGCTTGAATTAATTTCAGGTTAAGCCCACTAAATATAATTATCTATTTAATGAAGCCTATGGTTAAATGCTTTGCTGACTGACTGAGAGCTAATCTTGCTATATTTACTTCATCATGAGGAAAAATTTATCATTTAATCAGATCATATTCTTGTATTTTCTTTGTCACGTACAGTAAAATCATAATTTGATCATCTAAAAAAAGAAAAAAATTACTAAATGAAAAATAAATTCCAAATTTAGCTCTCTAAAACCACATACAAATGTAATAATTGCTTGAAAAATGGCAATACAATAAAAATGTTACTGTATAAATATTGTTGAATTTGGATATTTTAGATTTTTTGAATTGGTCTTCTCATAACATAATCAGCTATGAAATACACATATTTTGAAACTCTATAAAGAAGAATAAAATGTACTTACTTGTAACCCCAACCAGTTATTCCTAAAACGAGAGCCAACACTAAAATGGTGCCAGCAATAGCCCCTATTATTATATTTGTGCTAACCACACCTGGAAACACAAGAAAGATGAAAAATATAGATGGTTTTAGGAGAAAAATACACAAAACCAATAAATGCACCATCTTTCAAAAACCAGCTTGAACAACTTTCACTAGGCTGATTAATGGTAACCCGCAATACACTCCTGAAGCATAGCATGGACATAAAAAAACACTTGTAAATCAAGCTTTGACTTCTGTGTCTGTTTCCATTAACTGAATGCTTGTTACACAGGAAACCTGTGCCAGGTATGCCAAAACAGTATTATCAATATTAAACTGCTGTAGATTACATCCTTACAACCTGCCCTAACAAATACATGCTTACCATGGAATAAAAGTGACTACTTGTTTGGTTTTGCTCAGATCCCTTCCACAGCTAAATAAATTAATCAAATGAAGAATTCTGGAAGATGTCCCACCACAAGGATTTCTAATGATCAGCATTTATAAGCTCATTTTTCCACAATATATCATTTTTTCGTATGCAAGACTAAAGCAGAATAAAAACTTCCACTCCAAAAATGTAAGTCAGGCATTACCTTTCCATATAGATTTGGACTGTCCCAGTAACCTTTTGCTTGTCCTGATCTATCAATACACCTAATAAGGCCTCTCAGATGACTGGGACAAGCATGGTGGAACTGGACCCATTGATACCAGTTCCCAAAGCTGCACTGGCTGAGGCTTCATTTACAGACTTCTTTTACATTTTACAGTGCTTTTGCTGTGGGAGAAGAGAGGGGAACGAGGCTCCTGCAGCAGCAGCATGCTGTGTACTAACTGAAAGAGTAGGAGACCGAGTTTTCCTTGATTAACTTTCTTCAAATCCAAGAACTCTCAGTTGCTGGTAAAAATTATAACAACGTACCTTTATTGATGGCATCCTTATCAAAAAATAGATCATCTTTGATATGAGAACTGCAGTCATCTCCTCCCCAGAAACGGTCGCAGACGCATTTTATTTCATTGCTACAAACCTGCAGTCAAAAGTGTAGCTCAGAAAAAAATCAGATTATTCATCCATTCCCATAATTAATATCTCAAGTGTAGGTACAGTGATAAAGCCATGATTTTACTGCTCATAAAATTTTGCAAAATAATTTTTAATATATAGCAATTTTTAATTTATGTTAGGTATAAATGCATTAAATGTGCTATTATATCTTATATAAAAAGATGTAATGTTTATTCAGTACAAACTTTAACATAATCTACATTTAATAGAAGCATTTATAATTGTTTTGGGAGACTGACCTTAACTACTTTTTTTCCAAAATATGATGAAGTGCGTGATTTCAGATAAACAAGGAAGTTTAAATAGAGTGTACAAGACAAAAGACATTGTGAGAGAACAAATTCCTTGATCTCAGCTCAGTCGCAGGGCCCTGGACCTGCGACTGAGCTGAGATCAAGGAATTTGATCTCAAGGGACAGTTTGATTTGACACAAATCAAACTGTCCCTTGCACAGTTTGATTTGTGTCAAACTGTGCAAGGGACAAGGGGGCTGGCCAGGGCCACGGCAAAGCCACGGACTGCACACCCAGCGGAGAAACAGCCAAGGGCCAGCTCTCTGCCCTCCTTTCCAGAGTAAAGGAACTCTCAGCCCACAAAATCCAGCAGCATCAACAACTTTATGAATCTTATTGGCTGTTTATGTAATAAAGAGGGAATTAAAAAGAACAGGTCTTTGGAAAAACAGAGACCCAAGTTTTTCAGTTCATAAAACCTTTGTATTTATTCTCCAGCACATTGCCTGAGGAAATATCAATCAAGTTAGTAAAAGGGAGCAAAAACATTGATTGATAAAACTCTGTAAAACTAATACATATTAACTATGACTCATTTTTTAAGATGCCTGGAGTGGAATGAGTTATATTTACTTATGTGCCTCCTTCCCTTTTCCTTTTCAAACCTTCTCCAGTTTTATGACTTCTAGAGTCACACTGCTGGCTTCCTGGAAGGTCCAGCTAGTAGAATACACAAGGCCAGGTACTCAGAAAAACCAACAAGAAGCGCTGAAGAGTGCAAGAGCATACCCCGTGTCCTGAACAAATCTGGCTGTCGGTAGTGCCCGGGCAGGTGCTGAAGTTGAAGGCCTCGGCGGGGAGGCAGCGATGGTCCAGGCACACCATGTCCGGCCCACACGGCGTCCCGTTCTCCACGTAGCCCAGGTCCGTGTCCTCATCGAGCTTCACGTGGCCACCACTGCAAGACATCAAGAGGACCTTGGAGACTTGTGCTGTGGTTAAATGGGACTGCTTGAGAAACTGGGCCCAGGGCTGCTGTGTTGGGGAAGATGAAACAGGAAAGCCTTACAAATATGATTGCCTGGCAAAAGATTTTGAGAATATAGAAACTATAAGCGAGATTGAAATGAAAGCAAGCTTTGACATCCCTTAGTTACTGAACAACGGGAAAACAATGGTGTGGCCGGCTGAAGGTAATCCCCTCTTGATGAAACAATACCCTCTGCAAGCAGGCAGGTCCAAGGGTCCGAGCAGACCCTGCCAGCTTGGCAGAAGGGGTCTGAAGAGTAGATTTAGGGTTTAAAATGTAGCACAATATGGTAATGTAGTGATTCTTATAGGCTGTATGTAAATGCAATAGGATTTGTATGCTCTACTAGATTGGTTAGCGAGAATCAGAATATTCAACACAGAAGATGATTTATTGTATTGTAACGGGAACTTCGCTCTCTTGCTCTCTTGCTCTTGCTCTCTTGCTCTCTTGCTCTTGCTCTCTTGCCCTCTTGCCTCTTGCTCTTGCTCTTACTTTTCTATGCTCTTAGCTCTTGCCTTTTACGTTGTTACCCTCTCATCCTCTCTCTTCTCTCGGGCCTGCTCCGAGCTGCAGCTGGCAGCTCCCAGCAGGGCCCTGTACCCACGCCCTTTGCAATAAACCGCAAGTTCCACGACCTGGCTTCAGAGATCTCTCGTCTCCGTCCGTCCCGGCCAGCAACCCCCAGTCTCGCCCACACTGCTGCCTGTGTTTCTGTGCTGCACAATGCCCGGACCAGGTAAGAGTAAGTATTGGCTCAGTGACCTCACTGGGCCTAACAGGGAACAAGCCTAAACAGTGTATCTACATCAAACAAATGAAAACAGGAACACAAGGACCATTTTTACTGTGAAACAGCTTGAGTTAGACAAAACTCAGTTTACTTGTTTAGGACGTCATTTCGTCTTACAGTAGTGTGAAACTATCAAAACATACCACATCTATAATTAGAACTCAGCTACAATATAGCAATGAATTAGGCTACCAGTTAACTTCGGCAGTGCAGGCATATGTGTAAGTATCCTGGGTACACGAAGTACTTGGCAAATATTAAAGAATGTAAAATCACAGGGCCTGAGAAGAGCATTATGTCTCTACATGCAATATTAACTACTCAGGGAACTGCAGAACTTCCCCACAGGCAGTCAATTTTCTGAAGCTGAACAAAGGTTGAACTGAAACAATGGTTATATGTTAATAGGAAAAGAAAAATTAATGGAAACAGTTTTTCTCCATTTAGGAATGAGAAAGCTGCTTTTCTGTGCAAGAAGGATATTGTTTGTTCTGTTTTCAGGATTTCCAATTACCTGCAATTGTAGACTTTTCCATAGTGCAAGATTGATGTTGTGATTTCTCCATCAAGTTCTCCAAGTCTGGGCACACTGGATATATTGGAGCACAGAAGGTATCCACAAAGCACATCCCTTCATTGAAAGAAGAAACAGATACTCATAAAAAATAAAATTCAGTGAAAATGGACAATCAAAAATATGACCACTTGCTTGGTAACCTATGTGTTATGCTGTCACCGACATGTTTTATGAAAAATCCTTTCCTTAGGATTTTTCCCCTCCTGAGAAACTGAGAGGCCTCAGGAACAAACTGTAAACAATTCTTATCTGCTGCTGTGGAATGAAACAGGGGGAATCTGTGATTGGCCTCATCAGGCTGTTTCCAATTACGGGCCAATCACAGATCACCTGTCCGGCCGGTCTCGGTCTGAGGGAAGACCTTTGTTATTCATTCCTTTTCTATTCTTAGCTTAGCCTTCTAGTGAAATCCTTTCCTCTATTCTTTTAGTATAGTTTTTATGTATTATCTATCATATAATAATAAATCAAGCCTTCTGATACATGGAGTCAACTTTCTCGTCTCTTCACTCATCCTGGGACCCCTGTGAACGAGGCGACATTATGCCTTGCTTTTCTCCCACTGACAATAACTCCCATAAATGATGCTGTTTCCCAAGAAAATTATTCCCTTGGAAGTTAGATTTGGAAAACTCTGTTTTTATACCACATTATCAAAAATCCCCTGAGTAATAACAAGCAAGGAGCTGTGAAGAACAAACCACACCAATTGATTTAATGACCTATTAAGATAAAGTAACTGGTCCATAGAGGAACAGCAGTAGATACTGCTTCTAAATACACTCTCATAGGACACATATGTAAGGGAACTATAGACACCAAGTTTAAATCAACTTCTGAAGTGACTTCACTACTCATGTGTGGAGACTTTTGCACTGACAGAATAGAAGGGTCTGACATCTCCCATATTACTGAATATTTTTTACTTATGAATTTGTAATGGAACAGAAGTAAGGTCACTAAATCTGAGTATAAAAAGTGGGAAAGAACATTAGTTCACCTGTAGGCAGAACTAGAAATCAAATGTCATGGACAGAATGGAGAAATTTGAAAAACCAGTTTGATAAGGACAGGTGAAAGGTTCAGAAATTGGCAGAAATAATCAACTGCATATATGCAGAATGTGAAATAATGCTTAGGCAGTGACTTGCAGGAGTATACTTGGAAAGTTACAATACCATGAAAAGTGAATAAAATATAGCAATGCAATGGCAGAGCATAAAAAGTGAACATCACACCAAAATGTGAAACCAAAAGCTGCTCTCCTCTGCAGTGCTAACCCTCACTGAGTATGAGGACCACTTTTGGTCCAAGCTCTCCCAAGCTCAGATGGGGCTCTCTCGTCAGGGATCATCATTTCTTGACACCCTACTCCCTGCAGGACTTCTTGCACAAAGGTCTGCAGAAGAATGCCAGAAATCTGATCCATAGCGAGGCTTTTTGAGTCTCTTCATGCCAGCGAAAGAACTGGATCAGGGGTAAGAACCTCATTCTAGTAACTTTTTAAATGGATCAACTTACTGTTTATTGCACTGTATCCAAGAGTCCTTGTCTCTTCCACAGTTTCCTTTCTCAGTCCCCTCAATATTCAGCTTCTCATAGCAGTACCTGTCAGCAGCCGTCACTTCTAAAAACAGAAACAAATCTCTTCTAAGATGATGACTTTGAAAAGCCATGTAAAGAGAAATGGGAATACACAACCAAAGCTAGCAGAGCTTCCCAGTTTGTGAACTGGCACACCATGATCTGCAGGCGGCCCATGAAACTCTGCACAGTGCCCTTCTCGGTTAAAAGCTTTATTATGCTACCACAGGACTTTTGTTAAAATTTGTTCAGATTGATGAGAGTTTATTGGTCAAAATATCCCCACTGAAATAAACTAATGAACATGAGTACAGGCTTCCTAGATGGTTATTAACTAGAACTAAAGTTTCAGATTTCAGAACAAACACCAGTAAGTTAACCAACACTGGTTGGTTAGAGAGAGAGCTGGAAATGGATGGAAAGACAAAAGGATGGGAGAAAGAATGGGAGAGACATACTGTTCTAGATGTTTTCAATGGTTCTCAGTATGTGTCTTCCATAATTTTTCTTATCTAAGATAGCTTTCAAGTCACATGTATTACAACCAACTTAGAAACAGAAACATTCACTTACTTTCACCCCATATATATTTACATTGCCGGTCCCTGGTTTTACATCTTCCTCCAAAGCAAATACCCTAGAAAGAAAGAAAAAAACCCAGAAAATATTTCAAATTACTTGATTTTCCAAAATATGTATTTCTCTAACACAAAGATTAGTCACATGTTTTATATCGAGGCAAGGAATATGTGATTCTATCTTCTTTTCATTAAAAATATGACTAGTATCCAAAAGTCATTAATGTTAGCAGAACTGCCCCAGGTGACTTCCAAAGATCCTAAAACAAAATCCATAAAAAGCAATCTATGACAGAAAGAATGTAAAGCAAACTGAAGTCCTAATTACCTGTCTGTTATCGCATGAATATCCATCCATTTTATGGATATTAGGAGAACACTATAGAAAGAGAAAATAAGTAATAGATCATAGATCAGACAAGCATGAAAGCAAAGTATACAACAAAAGTAATATGAAAAATCATTTCAGTATCATTCTGGTTTTTTCAGCATCAACAGATTAAACACAATTTTTATACACCATTCTATACAAAACATTCATAGTGATTTTGAGATTACAGGTGGGCCTTTTTGTTTCATGAATAGAGGGCACAAAAATCACCTGGCTGGAATTTCCTGTGCAGTTCTCTGCAATATCACAATCATTCACTGCTTCTCGACACAAAACTCCTTTAGGTTCAAACTGGGAAAAGAAAGCACAGAAAATTAGTGTCTTGGTTTCTCCATATCTTGCCTTAAATGCAATGCTTCCTTACAGTTTTATCTAAAATAAAAAATGGGAAATAGCCACGTGCTGACTGAAGTGGGAAGACTCTCCTTTCTCTGGTGTGTATGCTGCACGACTCAAGCCATTTATTGGTGCAAGTGGTGCTACTCTCTGAGGTACCCCCTCCCAAGGGCACAGATTGTGGGGCTGAGCAGGAGAAATCTCTCCTGGGACAGAGGACCCCTGGGGGTGTCCACACCAATACTGTAGTGGCTGGCAGCATTACTCATTTTCCCAGTTTTCTCCAAGGGAGTATTTTTCCCAAACTGGTTGGGGGAGGGGCCAATTGAATCTGCTTTCTAGAGGAACACCTTCAGAGGTTCTCTCCAAAATTTGCCATAAACTATGACAATTATCCTACCAGGTAACTGTGCCTTTTTGTAACTATTTTACTCTTCTTTACAGAACAGAAGAAGTCATCCTGATCTTCTCTCTAGGGATGAAGAACACCGCAGAGCTCTACGTATAAACACTTTGGTTATTTTAATCCCCCATTGTTGTTGCAGAAGAGGAACTATTAATAAATGTACTGAATTCTGTACAGTTTGACACCCTTTTCTAAGGGACTGGATATTTAACA
This sequence comes from Serinus canaria, assembly GCF_022539315.1. Classification (NCBI taxonomy): domain Eukaryota; kingdom Metazoa; phylum Chordata; class Aves; order Passeriformes; family Fringillidae; genus Serinus; species Serinus canaria. The sequence goes on along the minus strand of NC_066315.1, from coordinate 21,799,990 downwards.
ATGAAAAGTGTACCAGTGACCTAATACAAACATTTTGGCTAAAGAATTATATGCTAAGTCTCAAGACCTAGAAAAGAAGGAAGATGTCTAATTTAGGCAACTGTTAGTATTTCTGGTATGGACATATTACAGACTCCTTATTTTTCCTTTAGGTTTTCCTAAGACTTTGATTGCCAGTTCATTTTGCAGGCCTGTGATGATTTTATTTTCTTTGGGAATGCACATACATTTTTCAGGGGACATCTGCTAGCTCCAAGCTGGTGTGAACAACACAAATGTTGTCAGAGACACTACAGGATTCTGGGATGTATAATCACCATGTATTGCTTGCAACTCCTCCTTCACTCCTGTTTTTAGGCAGGATATTAAAGAGGAAGGTATCCCAAGTTTCGGAGCTACTATATAGTCTTTTTAGTTGCCCTGATAAACACAGTACTAATATTCTGCTTTTCTGTTCATTCACTCACCCTTGCCACTCTGAAAGGAGATAAACCCTTCTCTCATTTGCAAAAAAATAAGGTAGGTATACAAAAGCGTTGTTTTGTTCTGATAGTCTTTAATATGGTGCCTATGTGACTTGGATTCTTGAGCAAAATTCGCCCACACTGGCAATCTGCTGATTTTTAAAAATTATTATTACATTTAAAAAGGGAATGTGCTTAGGGAAATGTGATCTGTTCCAGCATAATCTGTACTTTTTCTTTTTTTAACATTGGGATGAGCACAAAGTCAAGAATGTGAGCCACAGTTATTATTAATGATCCTCCTAAGGGAATGAAACCCTCAAATGTGCAGAGACAAAGACAAAAATATCACACATAGTACACCACAGTTTTAACTACATTAATACTAATTATCTTTATTGCTAAATGAGTACAAACAACTATTTGAAGTCATATTTAACAGGGCTCCCTTACAGCCACAATCTGGTTAAACCTCCTTTTACTATTTACTGATGTATAAAGAAGAACTTACAGTTTACATAGGGCTTGATTCCCTTTACTCAATGGGATTTTAGTCAGTCCAAACATAAGGAGTCACAGGCAGACCAAACTGAAACTGAAGTCAGGTGTCTTTTAGACTAATCCTTCTGAGTAATTCTGCTGGATGTGCTTTGGTGATCTTTACTCTATCCTTCCCTCAGTCACTCTGTGGTATGATTTTCCCATTCAGTCTCATGGGCAAACCCAGGGCAACACATATGGCACTGGGAGTGGCACCTGGATAAGGATGTGCATGTTCACAGAATGACAGAATGGTTGAGGTTGTGAGGGACCTTAAAGATCATCTAGCTCTAGCACCACTGCCATGGGCAAGAACACCTTCCACTTGCTCAAAGACCCATCCAACCCAGCCTTGATCACTTCTAGGGATGGGGAATCCACAGCTTCTCTAGGCAACTTGTTCCAGTGCCTCACCATCCTCACAGTGAAAAAAAAAGGACATCTAGTGAAAACTTTATGGTTAATTTATCCTTCAAGCAAGGATGCCTAATGAGATCTCATAGAACTTCAACCTGATTCAAACTTGTCTGAAACTGGAAGGATTCAATTTACCTCTGCATTTGATGACAGCCCCTGCCCCAAAAAGCCAAGCCTAAAAGACAGAGTACAGCCTCAGAAAAATCAGATTTCAGCCATTTTTAAAAGGTAAGCTTTCAGAAGAATAATCACAATGTCTGCAAGGGAAAATACATGTGCTAAGTGCCTGCAACCGCCTGGATGCATTCCCACCAGGCTGCTACAGTGAAGGTCACAGCCCTTACCCGGCACTTCCGACAGCAGAGCCCGTTGCTGCACTGGGAGCCCGCGGTCAGGGTGCAGGTATTGCAGCACTCTCCTCCTTCACTGGCACACTCCTGAGGAGCACACAGACACACACAGAACAGAATATATGGGAAAAGAACATGAACCCCAAGCTCTTAATACTTCTCATCTTGCCATGCTACCTGAATGGATTTTTTTTCATTCTTTTAGGTACCTAGTGGCAGAAAAAGGCATGTACTTATGGAGCCAGAAACTACTGCTTCCTGTGATATAAAATATCACAGGGTATAAAAAGATATAAAATGTTTTTTCTAACTTCATATTGTCATTAAATACTAACATCTTAGCACTGAGGAGTGTTTCCATCTAGGAAAATGCTTTCTGTCATGTCTTTGAAGATCTGATTCTGCACAGGCAGCTAATACTATGAATCCTTGGGCACATGACCTTCACCCTGCTTGTCTTCCTCCACTTATCATTAACAGCAGCAATGTGCAGTACCAACTCTCGGACAAATCTAGTTGCTAATTTAAAGTACATTGCACTTACCGCTATTGTCCCACAGTCACATTCCTCTCCATCTTCCACAAAGCCATTGCCACATTCTGGAGGATCCAATAGCTGCATGCAAATTCAGAAATCAAAGGGTATGTCTCTTGTAAGGGAATCATTGTCATATTTGCTCTGTGCAATATGGTATTTAAGGTAGCACTCCAAATGGATTAACTGAAAATAGTTCCCACAACTCAGGGAGGCACAGAGTGACACAACACAAGTGAAGCATACAGAGAATGAACACTCCTGAAAATTAATACAGCAATGCTGCCAAGTCCCATGATATCTTCTGTGCATAGGTGTCAGTGTTACAGTAAATTCAGTTTGAAAGGAAGTTACAATGAAAAACAAAAGGTATGACAATAAAGGGGGAAAAAGTTAAGGATATGACAATTTCATTATCTTCATAACAGTTGCAATTGCTGCTGTTCTGGAGTTCAAGTGACAAGGGCTGAAAGGTTAAAACCTGCACTGTAAGTTCAGAAGTAGCCATAAAAAGTAGTCCTTTTATGTGGCTCAAAAATGCTTGGGAAGGAGAGATACTCAGCTTCTTTGTCAGTTTTTGTTGCAGTTGGATTTTTCTTTCCATTTTCCTCTACCACAGTTGGGAGCTTTTCCCAGTTTTCTGTAAGTATGTATTACACACAAGCAGATGTGCACAGGAAGTAGTCCTGATGAGGCTTCCTCCCTTTCCTTTCAGCCTTCCCACTGGACTGTAACTTAAAAGATCAAAATCTTTGTATTTGTATGCCATAACCTCTTCTGAGGGACACTGACATTCTGTTCTTTCCAGTTTAATTTTTTCTGTCTTCTGAAACTTTTAAAGGTAGTTCTTCTAAAAGAATTTTTTTTTTCCCCTTTGGACAAAAGAAAACATAATAGTAGCTTTTATTACGTAAATGAGAAGGCATTTAAGTGTGTCATCAGACTAAAATCTTGCAGCTCAGCCTTTGAGTTCTCCAATTAAACTAGGACCATTCCAAAAATCACTCTGCTCCTGAGCCATCTGCACAAGCACATCACACATGGTGCAGAGCATTTCTCACTGGCTGCTGCCTTGCTGTTAGGAGCCCACAGGATGGAGCATCGCCCCACGTACTTCACTGTGCCACAAACCACAGCCTGGCACAGGCTGATGGGTTGTTATTACATCCCCTATTGAAATGGAAATTTGGCTGCAGCATGCAATGCATACATAGAAGGTAATATAAAATGTATGCAAGCTTTAAGAATTATTAAAGAGTTGTTAAAACTGCTTTTTTCCTATGTATTTTTCCAGGCAGCTTAACTTCTTCAATATCTCCCGGTGTGCTGCACAACAGAGACAAAGAGTCTCAAAGAGACGGCAGTAACAGAGAATTCTGCCTTGATATATTGGGCCAATTTCCTGCAGTACACAGGGACAGCTAAAAATGAAACTGAAGGAAAAAACCCAAACATTAAAAGCAAATGGAATAACCTTTCCCCAAAGTCATATCATTCATCCATTCATTTGAAAAGAGCATATGTTCAATCTGCTCCAGCAGCCATTGATGTAATTTTTGGGATTATAGCTGATCTAAGAGTGGAACACTGCCAAACACTGCACCTTGTCACATCAGCTTTCCTTTATCTCATAATGCTTGAAAAACAAAAACATGTTTGTGTCTAACCACCCTTGCTAGGAAACACATCTTTGACAGCATTGTTAATTAGACAGATACCCATTGACAAAACCTTTAAACCAACCCAAACCACAATGCATAAAAGAGACTAAATCACCCTGGCTTCCACATCTAACTCACATTTCTTCATGCCATCCAAAAAAAAAAAAAAAACAAAACCCTAAAGTGCTGCCAAACTAAATGGAAAGGAGAGTAATTGGGGGTTTTTCTCCAACTGACAGATGTGTAAATGAACACAATCACTAAAATAAAACCAAGTAAGACACATTGCACTATGTAAACAATACACTCAGCAAGGAAATCCATCCACCAGTACTTCTCCACCTTTAATGGGATGGAAAAAAGCAAACTTCTGAAACTCAGGTACATTTTAAACAAGAAATTTTACATCTTATTAAAGAATGACAGTGCTTTCTCTCCACTTCTAATAATATACTCTTTCATCAAAAGAGACCTTTAAGAGATAAGCAGGCTCAGCTTATCCAGATTTGATGTTTTCTCTTTCCTTCTTTAAATTTTATTGAAATTCTGTGGTTCTCAGAAGATGAACTTTTTCTCATGCTCACCAGAAGGAACATGCCTCACTCCTGAATTGACCTTCTCTTCTACATCTGTGACCACTTCAGTTACCAGATAAGTCTTTTTTCCACATTGGACTGTCTTTCTGCCTTAATGTCTTTTCCTTTGCTTGTTGAAAAACAGCCAATAAATACAGGTTAACATTAATTATATATAGAAAAGAGTCAAAATCATCATCCTGCTTGCTTTACATTTTAGTATGTTTCAGTAAATGGAGCAGGAATATACTGGAACACTGCTGCAAATCCTGCATTGCAGACCTGTTGTAAATACAAAATTGTACTGTCTTCATAATTTTTAGAACAAATTTTGTGGGGGATAATTCTCGATCAGAAGCTTTGGATACTCTACTGGACATGAAACCACTTTATTAGAAATTTATTTAAAAGTAATTTTTAAACTACTGTGAACTAAAATAATCTACTTACACCCATGTTACCAGAACAATTAGAACTTAGAGAAAACCAGCACTATCAAAACTACAGGGTTTTTTTCCAACATTATAATTTTCATTTTTCTTGGTTTCATCAAAATTAGCAATATAATAGAAATAATATTAAACATTAACGTAATGCTTACTTTGGTTGGTTTATTAAAAAGGCAGGCTCCACCTCCATTGTTTAAAAATTCATGATACTCTTCAATATCACACTCAGAGAACTTGCTTGGAAGATAGTACCTAACAGAATAAGGTAGAAGGATTGCTTTTTCTGATGCTTTTTACACTGCATTTTCTTTTTTCAACACAGAAGAAATATAACGTTATACTTCAGAAGAAGAATGAAAACATGCTGTTCAGAATCAGATTGACTACCTGTTTTTAAGTCTATCTGACTATTCTTTTTCTTTCTATTTGAAAATCCTTCCAGTAAATACCAAGGAAATTTCAACAATGACACAAAGCTCATGGAATGTGAGAGGTCCAGAACATTTCACTAAGTTTTTATGTGCCAAACAGCACAAACCTGATTACAGCGTGTAGTTCGCATAAGCATGACTTGTTCAACTAACAGGCCTGATCTCAGAAATACATTTATTTCTTCCCATACAAACTGCAGGAGAAAAAGACAGCTTATAGTTTGTTTCTCTTTTAGAGGAAATGGTTCCCCCGACCCACAGAATTTTTATATAATAGAGTTATGCCATTTTAAACATGCTTCTAGCAAACACCACCTAACATTTCAGCTTCCCTCTGTGTCATGTGTCCCACTCAGTAAATTTCAATAGAGTACACAGTGCCCCTGAGGCACTGTGCCCCACCTAAATACAATGTGATGCAGAGAATCTTTGCCTAGATCCTTTTCACAGGGAAATAACTTTTCCCAAGGCAACTGCAGTGATCTTTATATTCAGGTCCATAGTCATGAAAGTCCTTATGCTTCAAGGAGATTTTGGAGTCTCAAGGGCTTTCCTCTATCAGCTCACCATTGAATATAAAAATATTAGTCAAAGTGCTATCCTGCACTGCTGGGAGAGATAGCTTCCAAAACATAATTGGCTTTTTCCATTTGTAATGCTCATTAATTTGGTCTAAACACTACAGAGGCTGTGGATTTCACCAAAGTTCAGTAATAAGCTAGGTAAATACAAGGCTTTTTCATGTACCAAATTATGTTAAAGGTCTGAACTTCAGATAAAGAATTTAAAGGCCTTAACATGGGAATTTATAACTTTTATAAGAATCAAAAATGCCTCTCAGACCAGCTTTTTAACTTACCAAAAATCAGAAAAATCCTACCAGGTGTTTTCAGGTATTCTGAGATGAAAAGGGCACACATTCACACTTTCAAAGAGGTTTGAATGAGACATACTTCATTGCTCAAATTTTTTCCGATCACAAAGCTATTATGAAAATTTGTTGATTTGTTTGAAAATAATTAAAAACTGAGCCCTGTCTATATCTAAAACTAGAATACAATGTAATTCATATCTAAAGCTATACTACAATATAATTCATATGCATGATAAAAGCCCTGTAATAAAAAGTGTTAGGGTCTGAATATACTTCAGAAAGCATCAAATTTCATCCAACAGCAAAAACTTGCTGATTCACCAGTCATTATGTTAAAATCTCCCCAGTGACACTACACATGGGAATGAAGATGCTCAGCCTCCAATGGGGGTAGTTTTTCTAACAGTATCACACAAACTGTGTGATAAAAATTATAGAGATAGATGAAAAATTTCAACAAAAACACTGAAAATGAGACATGACTCGGAAATTTCATTATGGGATTTCAGGAATTAGGGTGTGTCATTGTTTCCATAACTCAACAGCAATTTTGCATGAGAAAATAAGCTATGTCTGCTTCTGCTCCTCTGCAATGACCTGACTTGACTGTTGAGCCTTGTGCTTTCCAAGTTAAATCAACATTTACCAAAAATCCTCACATGGCCTTCTCATTAACTCACTTATTCTCACATTTCTTTGAAGGTGTCTCTGTATGGTATATACCTAATACTTTACTTTCTGAAAACAGACTCATCAAAAATATTCTGCTGAACCACAAAAGAGAACATTTTTCATACCTTTCCTTTATTTCACTGTATGAAAAATATGACTTTTCTCTAGTGAAATGTCTTACCCCATATCTCCCATTATGCATCCAGACCACATGTCCTCACACTTACATTCACCTGACAAAAAAAAAAAATAGATAAAATAAAAACTTACATCTTGAGTCTCGTGAGTTCAAAATAATACAATTCTTATCATAAAAAGCACACTGTACTCAATTCCATTTCATATTTCCAGACAAGTTGGAAAGAATAATTTGCTGGTTTATTGCAGACCTTAGTTTAAGTGTATCGGTGCACCTTGCCAAAATTTTTTAAAACTCTACATAACTCTGTGCCATCCTGAGCTTTGAAAATATGTCCTATTTTTCCTTCCTTCTCTTAAAGGAAACTGCAGTGTTAGCCTTCTGCATTTGCAAATCATGAGTCCACTTTCTCATCTCCTGTGTGATGACACTCATTTCCAAAATTTTTTTTTTTTTTTTTTTAGTTCTCTTCTTTGACTATGGTAACGTGATTTTGAAAATCTTCCCTTGGAAAACCCCAAACAATAATTCCAACCAAAAAAAAGCAATGAACACAAGCTAGTACAGCAGGATCTATCAGCTTCTTCCTCTGCTCTCCCTCCCTCCCTCCCTTCCCCATGAAACTCCCTTCTGCCCTGCCAGCTGGAATCACTTTGCTCTGGTCTCAATCCTCCTCTTTCAAAGCTGTGTCTTGCTCTAAATGCTTTTGACCTGCATGTTCCATAACTTCTACTGTACACATGAACATCAGTTTATTGCTTCCATTTTAAAAGTACAATTAGAAAGGAAACAAAGCTCTGTCTAAAACTGAATTCTCCTCTCTACCTACCAAAACAGTGTCCTGCCCTTCTCAGCCATAAAGAAAGGGAGTCACCATTATTATAATTTTCACTTTTACCCTACCCCTACATCCACTCAAAAATATGTGGCTGGAAAATGAATACTGAACATGCCTGTAGGATGGAGCATCAGTCCTACATTTCTGAGTATTTTTAAAAATAAAAAAACCTTTTAATTGCAGCTGTCTCTCTGCATTATATATTGCCTTTAGAATGCCTGAAAGAAAAATCCACTAATCAATAGAATAATTTATCTTTTTAAATGTAGTCACCATAAGCACACACAATCCAATAACTCCACACCCCAGTTAATTATCTAAATTGTTTCAAAACTGTATTTTTATTTTAATCATATCAAGCTGGGACTTCATATAATATGGAAGGCAAGGTACTTCTTGTGGGCACAATGGTGGAGATCAGAGCATTGCAGGTAAACAGGGGTAACTAAGGAGCAGAATACCAAGGTTACAGCAGAGAAATGGTAGCAGTAGGGTAGCAAATACTGGATATTTGGGTAATCTACAGCAGAAACAGGAGATTTGCATAATCTATAAGATGAAATCAATCAAGGAAAACAGATAAAAAGTTGTATTGTTTGAACTGTTCAATACAATAGGACTGAGGAGGCTCCTCATTATACCCTGATCTAATAATGTATATTCCCACCCTTGTGTCATAAGATGGCAGCCATTTGGTCTGTGGGTGGGACACCAGTCTCCTTAAAATGAATGGAAGTGGCAGGCACCTTTATGGTCTATTTTGGATGAAATGGTGACACCAGTGCTATCAGGAATTACAAGCAAGGGGATACGAGAGCAATCAAATAGAGGAAAATTAGTAGGTCAGACCCTTCTCATGTTACTGCAAGAAATAAAAACATTTCAATATTTTGAGAAATGGAAGGAAAAAGTATATATCAGAAAGACACTGATAAGATCCTCCACTTTTCAAGATTTTTCTCTTGAGACAGAGTGAAAATGCAAATCAAATTACCACTTAGAAGTTTTCTTCTGTCTGAGAAAATGCCAATATTTTGGGCCAAGGTCTGTGCCAGGGTAACTGCCATTAAGTCTGGCTTTCCAAACTGAAAGAAACAAGCAAGGTGGGAAAGTAATCAGTAACACACAGGTATCTCAGATTCAAGTGAAGCTTTTTTCATATCAAGGCAAAAAAAATGCAAAATCTGATACGCAGTGTTAGAATTCTTACTGCAGGATAGCTAGATGAAAACTAATAGACAAGCTAAGTAAGAGAAAGTCTGTTTCTCTCTTGGCATTGTGGCTAGAAATATGAATGACAGGATAGTGCAGAATTTGCTTAAAAGTGTATTTGAAGTGTATTGACTTTATCCACTCATCACTCTTCATTGAAGTGTCCCTTCTATAGAGCTGCAGTAAGAGTCTACATCAGCAAAAAAAGCAAAATATTTTGAGGAATATGTCTCCACTAATAAATTCCCTGCAGATAAATTTCCATCACTTTTTGTTCATACCAGTATCCCCACCTACCTCATTCACACCTCCGCCTTTAAGCAAGGAACAGATTCCACCAGTGTGGGCTACACCACTTCGACTGCTCTGAAATCGACTCCCCCTTTGACAAAAATGAAAAGAAACAGAAGTTTGCCCTGCTCAGTCCATGAGTTTTGCACCTTCCTATTCCAGTATCTGCTTTGTGATTTCCAAATGGCATTTGCAAATGCTGGATGCTACCACTACACTGCAAATTATGCAAAAACAAATGGGAAAAAGAGATAACCACTCACAAACCTCACATGACAAGTTTTCTCCAGAAAATTTATACCATCTTCCCTGCTCCTTTTCAGACTACCTAATGTAAGAAGAAGGGGACAATTTTGCTAAACCTGGATCTGCCCAGCCTCTTGTTTCTTGACATTCTACTGCAGTGAGTACTTTCTGCTGGCATGTGCTCCAGGCAGAGTTCAGAAGAGGCCACCATGCTCCCAATGCACAGGACTAGTGAAATGACACGTGTCTAAGTGGGCAGTGCTGATGTGGTAAAACTCAAGGGGAGAGGCATTAGCAGAAGATGCAGAGGTAGGTGAAAACTCCCTGGAACTACAGCCAACCTCATCCAAGGAACAGATACTCTGAGCCTAAATCTAATTACCTCTTTGGTGCTGACCACATCAGTGTGAATGACTGCCAGTTACTGGAGACGAAATTTACCCTGCTCCACCTGAGAGTACTGATCCATCCGGCAAATTATTTTTCTCAGGTGAGAGGAGAAAAACATCAAGAAGGATCACAGTGGGCTAACTGTGCTAAAGGTGGAAACTCATTTGTAACCACTGTACCATCACACCAGCTACTCCCACCTCCCAACTTAGCTGTGTTTCACTCACAGACACAATTGCAGAAACTGCTGTTTCTAAACAATCTATGAATGCAATACCACAATAACCACTGGTGGTGGTGCTATGGATAACACTGGAATTAGCACTACAGTGGTATCCAGAGTCCCAACCACAGGCCAAATCGGGCTTTCTTTTGTCCTGGTCAATACATGCACATTCACAAGAACCAGACCTCCCCCTCAAAGACTTTACAATGCCACCAAGAAATTACAAAAAGGAAATGAGAAAACCTGATTCCCATTTAAAAGATGAAGATCTGAGACACAGAGAAACCAAAATCTGCAAGCACCACTTTGCAGATCTTACTGGCTTTCTTCAAGGCAGAAATCAGTGGCAGTAATTAGGTACATGCAAAAATTCTGAGGGTGGATACCAGGCTTGGGTATCCTGGAACCCTACTGAAGTCATGTGAAGCGAGGTGTTTAGGTTAAGTTTATTCTTACAGGCTCCTAAAACAGTCAGCAGAGAGAAAAAAGGATTCCAACAGAGATATTCATCTGTCATGTCATGTGTGGATCAAAAATCTCAGCCACGTATCTCTCCTGTATTTTTGTAAATATATTCTATTATATCAATCTTGTTTTCAAAACAATTAAGATACTTTGAGAAAATAACATTCCTCTCAGTTTAGTATTCTCATAGCTCAAATGTCTTGGGAGAACAAACTGTTTTGAGGATCTGAAACACTTCAGTAATCCTGCAGCATGCAGGTCATTCAACGAAATAAAGCAGGCCATAGTGCACTTCAGCAGAAAACCTCATTGGTTTCAAAACCAATGTTCTGCCTTTAAATAATCCATGCTCTACTGCTGAATAAGTCAACCTCCGAGGTGGAACCATGCATGACTCTTCAGATAGCTGCCCTTGTGGAGTAGGTGGTTGCACAGAATAACAAAGGATTACAGCGCATGCAGCTCAGGCTTAGTATGTTAAAACTAAAATTAGAGTCAAGCCTATAGTTTCACTGGCAGGCAGTTTGTGTGTTAATTTTTTTTCCCACCTCCCCATCTGAAACTTTATTTTCTGAATTATTGTGGATTACACACACAACAGAAAGGAGATGCATCAGCCACTTGTGAGAAGCAACCCCCAAGGAAAGAAAAAAACCCAGTAATATAACATCACACAAGGTTACGTACGAAAAAAGGTGAACTGCGTCACTTTTCTCTCTGATAAAATCCCTCCTATATTTCATAAACTCACGTAGAGTCACCAAGGGGTTTTCAGATATGGTGAACTTGTTATCAGTAGCCCAGGTTTCCATGGCAACCAATACTATCCTGGTGTTAAGTTGTTCCTTATATATCTAGTACATTAACAGAATGAACAAATATATTATGTCAAATAGAACAAAGATGAGGTTTACCCCTTATTTTAATAGCTTGCATTTTTACATAACTAAATATTTAGCTTATTTTAGTCCACTTTGCATTCTTGTACGTGATTTTATCTCCCTTAAAACCAACAAACATAAAAAACAGTAAACCCAAAATTTTTGGCTTAATTTTTCCATCAGTTCTCTTAGCCTACACAGGCAGAGGTACATAGAAGAAAAATGTGATTTTTGAAAAATTGATACATTCCAAATAGTTCAAAGATTTGAATTTAATGGGTCTTTTATAATAGTCAGCTCACCCAATGACACACAAGGGCCCTTTTATGCAGAATAATGATCTATAAAGCCATAATTTTTCACTGTTATATATGTCTACAGGAGTATTTCAACTCTTGCTGGCTGAATTACAAAAGCATCCTTTCAATGCTGCATTAACACTCCACAGAAAATACTTTCAAGCATTTTCTTCTTCTAGGACTACTTTTCTTTTTCTAATACTTTGTTGCGGCAAGGTGCAAGAGCCAGCAGCTCTTCTGATTTATCATATAAATACAATCCACAGAGTTCACCTGTATGTACCTATTCTAACTCATTTATTCAAGTGCACTTTTTCTGGAGAAATTTTAATGCATTAGAATTTCAGATTGTCTTATGGGTTTAAAGTTGTCAAAGCAGGGATCCTGCACTAGAAATTGTCATATCTAAGGTTCTCTTTAGAACTCAGACTCAAGGGACCAATCCAGCAGGGTATTTAAATGTTTAAAGCCAAAAAATAAAGCCCCTCTGATGCTTTATGTCAGACAAAACCTCTAGAGGTGAAGGATTGTGGTTCTTGATGAAAATTTGCAATCTTCACATACATTACTGTTGTTACACCATGAACTGACAACTCCTGCACCTATCTCAGGAGAATCTTTTAACTCGTCTCACATGTAAAAGAACATATAGTTGAGTGATTCTTACCAAATCAGCCATGTTCACAACTGATTTAGCGTAGCTGTTGGTATGGCCGACTGACAAGCGGTGCTTTTTACACTGTGAGAAAAGCACAGACAGGAACAGGTTCAGATTCAGAAAAACAAGGTCTCTTTCCAAAAAAACCATGAAGTAAAAAGCAATTATATCAACAATAAAGCCCCTGCACAAGGTTTTGTCTCTTGTGCCGAGTGTGATGTTTATACTGTATAAACAACAGTAGAAAATTGCTCAGAAATGCACATTACTGATATACTTTACAACAGCTCTTGTGAGGATGTATGAATTCTTCTTTAGAAAGTACCCTAGAATCTTTACTGGAAAATGATATAAGAACAGCAACATTTTGTTTCTCTCTTCATTATCAGTATTGTTGCCAATTTTAAAATTAATCACAAATGCCAATGAATAAATTAGCAAAAAAATTTCCATAGCTGAGACTCCTTAAAATGTGCTATCCTAAAAGTGCCTGCATCTGTGTTTCAATCTATCAGACTCCCTTTTTTTTCAATTTTCTCTCTTAAGCTGTTTTCTGATTTTCCTCTTGTATAGTTGCACACTCTATAAAGCCACAATAACTGGTTCAAACCACTTCAGCAATCAGATTCCAATGGCACCTTTACTGAAATTTGTAATGCAGTGTTATAAAAATGGCACTAAAAACAGCTGTCCAGGTACTCCTATTTGCAGGATAAAAAAAAAAACCAAACCCAGTTATGAATGAGCATCATGGGCATGAAAGGTATCTCAGAAGAATTTAAGACAAAGTGTACAAGATTTTCAGAAATATTTTGCCATCTTGTGCGTCATGATGCTTGATTTTGGAATGAAAATTGTCCATATCTTCTGGAAGTTAGGATCTTTTAGTGGGGAAGAAGTTTCCCACAACTAGGGCATAGGACAGCATCCTTTCAAGCAGGAATGGGGGAAAAAACACCAAAAACAAGGAAGTTAGGCCCACAGGAAATGATATTTCCTTCTCACAGGAGGAAATTCTTTGGCTTCTTTGATCACTGGCACTCATCTCAGAGAATATACTCCTAACTGGACTGACTCTTGCAGTAGCTGTGATTAGACAAAATTAGGAAACATTGTCCTTGAAGAAAATCTGCCTGAACCGATAGGAGGATCCCAAAGGAAAGGTTGTGGCTTCAGGTCTTTAGGACCAAACACAGTTACACTGATTTAAGGAATTTTCATCCAATATCATTAATTTTAATCCAAGAATTTATTCCTGTGTTCCCCAAACTGAGCTGGTGGAGGAATACACTGTCTAAGGACAGTGGCACACTTTTTGTACACTTGTACACTCTCACATCTATTTTTGCTAATTCAGTTATTGTATGAGAGAATTTCTGTACATTACAGAAGAAGTAGACAAGATTTATAGAAATATTTTGATTTTAAAGCCATAAGGGACCATAAAATCATCCAATGTCATTAGTGGGATGGGCACTGAACTTTATCCAGTTACATCAAGAGGAAATCCATTGTTTGTGTTTGAAGCTTTAAAACTGCAAGTGATGAAGAATTTGCCATTTTCTTTGATATTTCCTTCCTTAGATGATTAATCAGCCATCTTCACTGACATAAATCTGTGCTTTTTCACACTTGAATGAGTCTGGCTTTTCTTCAATACACTGTTATTATGTGTCTTTCCACTGTGTTAAAAACCTCACTGTATTCTCCCAGAGAAAGTATAAAAGTTTGACAAAATCATTTTCTCTACATTGATTGGGACATATAAAAAAAATCTGGTCACTATTAATCTCACCATTCTCAACAGCTGCTGCACAATTGAAATAACTGCACCATGGATTGCTGAGTGCCTCTAAGTAAGAGAAATGCTCAGGAAAGCCAGAAAGAAAATCATCAGCTTAAGTCACAGTGACATTAGTTACTTTCTGACCCTTCTTCCTGATCCTCAGGCCTAGTTGCATTCTTGGTAAAATTAAGTTGCCAAAATTCAAAACCAACTTCATCAATGGTTAATGAAACCATAATCTCTTCTATTAAGGACATACTGAATTTATTCCAGCCTCATACTGCTCTTCATTGTTATGCTCTAGATAAATTAAGACAATTTGATGCTAATTGTAAGATGTTGAAATGTGTCAGTCTTACCATTAGGTGATCATTTACAATCATCAACTCAATGTATTTTGTTTCCTCTTCAACTTTACGTGGAATCTGACGAACCTGTGGAGAGAATGTAACGCTAAGAGAGTCTAACAATACAGAGAGAGTGTAGCTGGTAACAAACATCTGCACTTAGTGGCTTCCCTGCTTTAATAAACAGGGAATGAAGCCTCTGTTTAGAATATTTTTTTTTGAAACAAAATAAATGAGATAAACTAGCTACTTGTCACTATTACAACATTAAAAAATATATAGGTTTTATTATGGGAGTTTCTGATAAAACTATACGCAAAATGAGAAAAATTATTTTACCAACTTTTCATTTGTGATTAAGCAGTATTTAAAGATTTAAATACTACCTGAAGTAGGCATTGTCCAAGAGAACACTGATGAGTTCTCTTGGACAATGCCTACTTCAGGTAGGCATTGTCCAAGAGAACTCAGCAGTGTTTAGCTAACATTAGATACCTCTTTTTATATTAGCTGTATTGATACAGACATCTCATGCCAAACCAGCAGGAGCAGCAGGACTCCATCTGGACAAATTAACTCAACAGACATGAAACAAACTTGACGGCACGTTCCTTATAAACAAGCATATTGGCACATACCTGCCTTTTCCTTCTTTTGTGTCTTGGCCTTACAACAAAATTCTGTGATGTAGTATTCGCCTGCCAGAATTCTAAGCAGAAAACACAGACAAATACATGGAATATTTACAAAAATATAGCCCAGCAATTAGTGACCCTGATGCAACATGACAGAAGTATGGCATTCTTCAGCACTTCAGAAGCAGCAACAACTCATTTTTTCAAGTTTCCAGCTAGAAGGGAGGCAAGACTACAGATGCTTCCCAGTAACAGGGCTCTTATTAAAAACTCTACTAGTGATAATCTGGGTCTGTTGAAACAGATGATCTGTGGGTGTCACACTTCAGAAAGCACAGCAGATGTTCTATGCCAAAACTTCACCAATACTGGGCATGAAATATTATTAGCATAGTGCTTCCATGGAGTGAATCACATTTCCAAGAATTCAGCAGACATTCACAGAGCTCTTGCAATAGCTACCTAAATTAATAAGAAGAGCATGGAAGGCAGAATTAATGCTTTAAGACGATTATATTCACAAAGCAAAATATGTCAGAGTTGGGAGAAACCTTACAATATTTTGGCAATGCTCACTTACCAACACAATATTCCTCCCTGCTAATCCCTCTGCGTTTTTAACTTCTTAAATCTCTAATCATAAGCATCAAGTAGTTTATTCTTTTGCCAAATCCTTTTCACCAAATATATTACGAGCCTTCATGGAAAAGGACACATCATAAACTAAGGAGAAGATAACACTTGCTCTTTCCCTAAGAAGTAATTTTCCATTTTTAATTTTAGATTCATAGTCCCTGTCTCTCTTTTCTCTATGCAAAATAAAGCTCTTTCTTTATCTTGTATAAATGTGTTTTCTATTCGCATAACGCCAAGAAGATCTTTTTGATTCATGCAAATTAAATGTTTGCAGTTTCTTAGTTTGCAATAATGTCTTTCTCCTTTGACTGCTTTCCCTCTTTTGTGCTTTCTGCAGCTTTGGACATCCTTTCAAAACTTCTTTCAGTGTTTCGGTGATTTTACCAGTCCTGCAGAGAAGTAAATAGTCCTATAGTGTTTATAGGACACCCCTATAGTGCTATAGGATTGATGGAGCTGCGTAAATTAAGGGACTTCCAGTTCACATATCTTTGTACACAACTTCTGCTTGTTTTACAAATTCCTGACCAATTCAGTTTTGCTGGTGAGACAGGCAAGTTTCTCACAGCTTCACTTCCTGCTGTACATTAATTGTACAATTTCTGCATGAGGTTCAAAAATAGGATTAAAAAACATGCAGATAGGAATTTG
Source organism: Serinus canaria (assembly GCF_022539315.1). NCBI lineage: Eukaryota > Metazoa > Chordata > Aves > Passeriformes > Fringillidae > Serinus > Serinus canaria. Next base: position 21,783,322 of record NC_066315.1, on the reverse strand, counting down.
AAGGGCTGCCAAATCAGAAAAATCTTAAAACACATAGCTGAGTTGCCCATCTGACAAGACAATGCCTGTTCTAAGTGATAATCTTAACCAAGAGTGGCAAATTACTAATAAGGCAAAGCAGGAAAACAAAGCATGACTAACTGGTATTGTCTTGGGTAAATGAGGGACTATGGTGTCATTTTGGTATGTGAGGTTTGCAGATATCTTTTCATGGAGCAACCTAGACAATCACAGGGTCTCTGCTTAAAAATGTTTTCATGGTTACACCAATGCACTTGAGGACTTTCTTTAGGAAAAAGACCAAGGATAAATTCAATCACACCCAAGCTCCTTATTTATTGCTTAAAGATCTGCAGACTCTTGAGCTTGCAATGATGACAAACTAGATCTTGGAAACCTTTTTACAATATTTTTGATTATGCTTTATGGATGTTAATTAGTTTAGATTCTGTTCTAGTGCCACACAACTGAATCTCAACCTGTCATTTTTGATTTTATAACATGCTTAATGAAACTGGTAAAAAAACCACTTTTTAATCAATAAAATAATAATTTACAGTATGTATATAGGGTCTCAGATAACTTTACCAGCAAAAGTGCTAATTTCACTCACAATCAGAAGTCAGTCATCCCTAAGAGAAATGATGCAGCCACTACCATTAACCCACATTAACACTGCCTTATATCTCACAAGATGGATACATGCACACAGGTTGCATTTCCAGCCAAAGACCCTTAGGCAAAAGAACACAACTAGCAAAATCACAGGAAATTTTGATAGTTGAGAGAGCCTAGCAGATATTTTGATGGGAATATATCGCCACAAAAATGTAATGAAGATTCACAAAATCATAGGATCATTTTGATTGGGAAAATATTGCTAAAATCAAGTCCAACCAAAAATCTCATACTGCCAAGTCCCACTAAATCATATTCCTGAGTGTTGTATCTACATAGTTTTCATGTCATCCCAAAAGAAAAGGACATCTGTTATGTATTATCTGAAAAACAGAACCTTTGATAACATATTGTTATCTAAAAACCATGCCAGGGCATTGTAGATCTCAGCAGAGACTGTGAGAAAAACAGTCTAGTAAATACAAGGTCAAATGCTCTAAGTGTGCCAAGTCATCTCCCCAAGTTTCCTTATTTAAAATTCTCATTATTCCTCAGACCATTGTAAAGTATAGTAAAATAAATTCTTTTCTGCAACAGCTTGTGGGGGTTTTTTAATACCCAGGCAGCAAAAGAATGTATAAAGTACATTGCTATTTAACTGGGATAGAATAATGTGTGCTTTTACTATCGCTGATATGAGTAATCCCTATCACTTGAATTTTTCCCCTTTCTAACACCAATATTGAAGCTGGTGATCTATCCAGTTCATTCCTAATGCAGTGGAAATGCTAAGTGGAAATCTTACCTTACACACACAGTCTTCAAAAGATAAGAGAAAAACCTTGACTTCAGGAAAAATCTCCTTGGGCCAGTCAAACTGATAAATTATGAGAGTAGCTATGATGATATATGCCAGCACAGTGCTTGCTACTGGTAATAATAATTTTGTTGTAGTACTTTCAAAAAATCGATCACAACAATACTAGTAGCAATTAACTGTAAATGTTAATTAAAGAAAAAAAGTCAAGACAGCAGTCTGACCTCTCCAGACTGGCAGGGAAGAAGCAGAGATACTGGTGGATCTCTCATCCTCTGGAGCTGTGACTGTGCATGGAAGTTGACTTACAGGCAGAGATAAATTGAACAATCACAGACAAAGAAAAATTGTGGGTTACCTAATGAGGATATAATATTATACAGGTACTGTAACTTTCACTACAGACATCAGAAACATAGTTTCAAACACTTTTGCAAAAACGAGTATGAGCATGTGGGAGAGTAGACTATGAATTAGAGTCTATTTCTCCAAACATGGGACCCTAAGCATCAAGTGATGGAAGATTAGCACCCTGTACCTCTCATCCTCATCACAAATTCTTGCATAATTGAGAAGACTAGCACTCTGCAACTGAATTTCCTTTTTAACCTTTTCTACAATCCTGTGATTCTAATTCAATCTAGATGGCAACATGTTCCATTATATCACATGCCGGGCTTTGTACAGCAAAGCCAGCAACTATTTATTTGTTATCTGTAGTAAAATCAAAACTGTACAAGCATGTCTGGATTTTTGTGGGAAAACAAATAAACAAAACAAGACAGCCGTAAAGCCCTAGTTTGACAGTTTTTTGAAAATCAAGACACTTTGGTGGAGGTGAAACTAGGGCATTTACTTGCAATTAATCCTTTTTCAGAATTTTAAAAGCAGAAAACAATTTTACTCCATAATCTTGAAAACAAAAAATTCACTATTAGGAAGTCTTATAAAACAGCTTATTGATAGTAAGTACCAACACTGGCAGTGTCTTAGTTTAACAATCTGAGATAGAAGATTTATTTTAAACTCAGCATTTAAACTTACATACAAAGATTGGGAAACTTATTTCCAATCTTTTTAGTTGTATGTCCTCAAGAAGATGTGATAGATGATGCACTCTATTACTTATTATTTGGCCTTATGTTCAATAAATTGCTCTCATTACACTATCATCTCTGCAAGCACAGGCAGCAAACATGGTATGTGTGTAAGGTGCAGGTACACAGGAAGTTTTGAGACACAGAAGTCAATGCCTTGCACAAAAGTGATGAGCCATTTGTGCTCATGTCCCTCCATCCCAACCTTGCCTCTACCTTGCCTGGGTAGAGTATCATCCCAGGTAGGGTATCATCCCAGGACAGGAGGCACCGAGCTGGCACACTGGTTTTGTTTGGATTCATATTCTTTCTTCAGAACTGAAATTAGGGCAACAAGATTGTAGCAATTTCCTTTTTTTTCACCCTTCTTTTCTCATTAGCTCCCTGAATGATTCTACTTTGCTTAACGATTGGCAAACATTCACAAACTGTGCTCCAGGGATGGACCCGTCTGTGTGTAGTACTCACCACCTTAAGATCTCAGATTCAAATGCTACCATAGGACAAATAGTTTGTAACAAGATAACCAAACATCTGTAACTCTCCTGAAGAAATCAGACTGGAGGTGGTTTCTACCAAAATGTCAGTGTCTACAAAGGACAGTTATGTTTACCTAGGATATGCGTTGTAGGGCAGGAAAACACATCTGTAACAAATCACTGACAGAATGGGGATATGTCACAAATACTGCAATTTTAGCTTCAATTAACCAGCCAACCTCTCAGAGGAAAACACATTTTTTAAAAAAAACTTTCTCCCTCCACACACAATATGGGCATTCATCATTACAAGCACTTGAAACCACTTCTGCCCCCAAATTCATTTGCACTGAAATGTGCAGCCCTCATCATAGCCACTGTGAAAGATGCTGATCAGACTGGAGATCTGAGTCACTGAGCAGAAATTACACTGGGCAATTTCTTGTCTCCCAGGCTTATGCTCACTCCATTGTACTCACCCTGTATCTCAAAACCAGAAAAACCCATGAAGAGTTATCAGCCACCATCAAGGTGGTGCTTATTTTCATCACCTCTAGGCTACCTCAGTCCTTTCCTCTCTACAGCTACCAGCACACAATCCAGACCCCAGACCACATGACCTGTTAAGAGAAACATGTATCACAACTTGAAGGACTAGGAGGGATTTCATTCATTAGATTCAGGATTTTTTCGTGACTTCAGATTCTTTTCCTGTGCTTTCACTGTTTCAAAAGGGGGGGGATTTTTCAGTGTTTTTTTTAAAATTTATTTTGGTAAAAGAAGGTATATATAACTATACTCTCAGAAGATGATCTATCAAATATAATTAACAAATTTGTCCTTAGACTAAAACACTCAATAAGTCATGAATACCAAAAAATCATACCAGATGGCAGGTCGACTGAAGGAAATTCAAACAACTTGGATTTGTAAACAGAGTGGAAATGGAAGTCATCCTGAAATAGTAAATAATTGCTCATATTACATCAGGAAAAATGAATCCATCTCATGAGCATTAAACAGACAATTCCAAAGGTTATTGTTACCCAACACATACCCCAGAGAACATGCAAGTTGCAAGGCACCATTGCTGTACATTCTTCTTTTCCCAACTGCAATGTGATGGCTTATGCCACATTTAACCACCTTTTATATCTGAGTACCTCAAACACAGTGGCTGAGCACACAGAGCTAGGCCAAAATTAGGCTCCCAGAACTGCTCAGGGAGAGTCAATGAAAGTCCCAGGAGCTACTGAACCAGAGTCAAGGATGAACCAGGAGGAGAGTGATGTAAAAAACCCAGAGCAGGAAGTGCCAGGGAAGGGGACTGGGCACTGACAGGCTCCAAGGGACCTTCCTCTAGTGCTGCAATGCTCTACAGCCAAGAGCTACAGAGCACACACCTAAAGACACATCACTGTCTAATTTTTGCAGGTCTGCTTTTGTCTGTGAAGATGGAGTCTCACATTTGAGGTAAATGAATTGGAACTGAGGGGATGGCCCTTTGGTCCCACGGCCTTATGCCTACCCTGTACCCATGGATGACTGTACTCAAAAAAACACAGCAGGACTACTGTAAGTTCTACTTACATCTGAAGTGTAGTTTTCATCTGGCTCAATAAGGTAAGTATGATTTCCATCATAGAACATCCCACTATCAAGAGAAGGAAATGTAAATACAGATTTAATAAACAAACACTAGTGCAACATGGAAGTAACTTCTAAAAGTTAATATACTTTAAAATTTTAAATATTTGGGAAAGGAAGAGTTTAAAATGGTTTCAGGAACTGAATGCAATTCTGGATCAATCTTTTGTTTCTTCACTTCAGAAAGAAAGATTTTCTCCTGTGGTGAAGCAGACTCTTTTTTCTTCCACAAACCTTCTCTACAGCACATATAAACACAAAATGGACTAATTTAACCAAGTGAAAATCCAGTTCAAAGCCCCCATTCCCATGCAGAAGATATGTACCTGCAACAGATAAATAAGGGACCTGTCTTTAGGAACAAGTTTTTGGAAGATATGCATAGCTTTCCCAAAATAAAAATGATATTTAATTGAATTGAATTATCCTTAGGTTTTAATGTTTTTTTTAATTAACTCTTTCCTCAGCATTTCATTTAAATAAAGTGTTGATACAAATATTACTCTGTAAGAGCAGAAAAACAAATGTTATTTCTTATATCAATACATTCTGATCTTCAACCAAACCAGAATATTTTTAAGTAACTTTTCCTTTACTGCAGAGGCATAGACACATGGGTGGGATTAGGTTGTATTAGCATGTCCCTTTCAAAGGGTCACTACTAAGGTGTTTAAGCTTGGCCCTAAACATGAGCTGTAAATTCAAATTCGGCACATAGCACACTACAACAACAGCATAAAAGTGAGATTATTTATTTACTTATGTTACTGTTAAAAACCCCCAAAGCAAACAGGAATTATAAGCAACAAAAGCAGATCCTTTTCTTTTTTCTTATGCAGCATTTTTATCAGCAAAATTGAGTAACCTGGGTTACTGACTGTATAACATATATCAAGTATGAGCATAACTACAATGTAAAGCTGCTCCACTTTTCAAATTACACGTGCCTATTCTTTTGAAATAAATTCTGTCTATACAGTTTAAGCAAAATATTCCAGCATCTGCTGGGGCTTCTTTGCTTGGAAATGAGATTGGGGAAGATCCTGTAGCTCTTTTTCAGTCAAAATTTCCTTCCCTCTAATTGTAAATTTAGTTGAGCAGGGTCTGCAAGCTGAAGCACTGTCAGCAAAGAGCTTATCGTGAGACTGCTGCTCCCAGCAGCACTGACCTCTGATCAAGTCACTCACCAGTGACAAGAATAATGGTCACAGCTGACCTACAGACCTGACCTGCCCACTCAAAGCATTCACGGCTCTTTTCCCACCGGCTACCATAGACCTAGTGTGCTCTGAATAAACCACACGCTCATGGGTCTGTTAAAGAGAAAGCAAAACATTTCAAAAGCCTGCAATTTGATGATGTCTGTTCTTCAGACAATGACATTTGTAGCCGTGGCAGTCGAGTTCACAGCAGCGACGGCAGTTTTTGCATTCACCACCAGCCGGCAGCAAGATCCCAGCCGTGCCCGCTGCCTGCGCCCGGCTCCCGGCCCGGGCTGCGAGCCGCGCTCGCACAGCGCTCTGACAGCCCAGCAAGCGCTGGCCTCGGCACTCACGCTCTTTCTTGGGATAACTCATAGGAAACCGTGGTTACTGCATATCCCACCAGAAACAAACAAAACAAATATCCAAGCAAAATGGCTTGCTCGAAGTTAAGGTGGCTGAGATATACTTGTCACTAGCCAAGCCCTTAAGAAGACATCCATAATTTCAGGTATTCTGTCAGCCAGATGTGATCGATTTAACTAATAAAAGGAAGGATACAAAGCAGACATTAGTAAAAGAAGAACTCATAACTTATGATTTAAAAACCCCAGCATTTTTTCACATGTATGAGTGTTTCTGTCGTTACTGGCTGAGATCTAGAGGTACTAACATGCAAAAGAGGAGACTGGCATGACCTTTAGAAATATGAAGCTTGTTATTATCTTAAAGGCATCTGTTCTGTCTTGTGTACTTCCTAAAATTCATGAAAGTAAAGCTCCTGTCCCGCAGACCTTACAGAAGACAACTCTGCCCAGCTACCCTTATTCCAGCAGGATGCTCCAAAGTCTGGTTGAAGCTAAGGAGCTCTGATTGCCAGTGTGAGTTTCTAGTAATTATCATTTAAAATCAGCTGTGTAGGAGCTAGTTGCAATGATGGAAATGCAGTGGCAGAGAATGTGAGTTTAATACAGCTCAGGAAACATTACTTTCCCATACTGGATGTTGGAAATACTGGCCTGATTATAGTAAGCTTGTGTCAAAGAACTCAGCTCAAACTTTATTATATCAGGGGAAAAACTGGAGGTGGGGTGGGGAAAGGAGACAGAGAGATATCTTTCAAGAGAGAGCTGATTTATACAATGAAAAAAAATGCATCATCTCTCATGTAACTTTAGAAGGAACCAATTTGGATATCAGGCCATTGAAGAATACAGAGCAGCAGAACAGTCAGTTTTAAGCATAAACTCACAGAAAGAGAGCAGGGAAAGACAAATGCAGGCTCTCCTTTGTTCCTGCTTTTTCTCCTAGGAGTTAGAAGGGGCCAAGACCTAATGGATCACTGCTAATGGAAGCCATGCAGTGCCTCAGGGTGCATTAGGAAGCTACTATTTTTAGGCTCACTGTCCATGCTTCAAACTAGGCTCAAGTTTCTTGAGCTGCACAGCTGTAAATCAGACAAGTGCAAGAATGCACTTAAAGTAAATCAGGCAAGTCTTCTGCATGCATTCTCCCCTTCATAACAAAGAAAGACACTATTTAAATAAAATACTTATATGACTGATACCAGAACTACAGAAAAATTGCACATAGACAATAGGCTGAAGAAGATTTCCATCAGCTAAACCCTGCTTCCACAGGAAAAGGTAAATTGTGTGATCTCCACACAGGCTCACTTGGTGCCATGCCTTTCAAGCTGATGTCAGTATTAGTAGTGCTGAGATCCTGTAATTCCCAGATGTGACAGGCACTTGATTGATCTGAAAACCTGACTAGCATCATTCAATAGTGCCAAAAGTAGACCATTCAATAGGTCCAAAAGCTGTACAATCCATACACAGCTTCATGTAACCTTCACTTGACAGAGGGTTTACTTATAAGCAAAATAAGGTACTTCAAATAAAAATTTTTGCACCCTCATACCTTTTCTTCTAGATTTTTCAAGATTTTACTATATGCATGGTATTACCCCATACACACAGGTTAAGGCCAGAAATTCTGTTAACAAAAATGGATAATGCAAGATAAATTCTAAAGTGAAATTTTCTTCGTAAAGATATTAGAAAAGAAAAAAGTATACATCATTATAGCAACAAGAAAAGAACACAATTTCCAAATAATTCATTGTTGTTTTTATTTTTGTAGAATAGGATGTTTTCAGCTACTTCTACTCTGCCATCTCTATAATAAGTTATCTTAAAACAATACCTGGCCACTGCCATTAGGTCTGAGTTTAGAAAAAAAAAGAAAATTCTGAAGATTTTTGATTACTTAATATTGGTGACAAAGTAGTAGGAAAATAAACAGGACTTATTTTACTATATACATGTATTATTTTACTATTAACAACTTGATTTGGCCTAAAAGAGCGACAAACAAAGATCAGTAAAAACAAAACAGCAGACTTACTGTAATCCATGGCATGTTGACAAGGCAACAAATGATACAGAATTTCCTCGAATTTTTCCCTGATAATAGCAATGTTCTCCTCCCTGAAATTGGAAATTGAGACTGTAAATCCATGGGACATTCCACAGCATCACACTTCATCTTGTCAAACACTGCTTTTTCATAAACACTTTCCCAAGCCATTGACCTGGCACCAAGAACTGACTATCACTCACATGGGTGTTCACCCCATCTTCTTTGAGCCTTGGTTTGGTACTTAGACAAACACCATCATCTTGACACTGTACACCAAATGGTGTATTTCACAATTTCAGTGTGAATCCCTGACAACCTGAGATGCATTTCAGTGACAAATTACTCCAGAAGTGCTCATCTTTCTTCACTGACTAGAAAAAGAGTTGGAAGTAGGGGGCTTAGACTCCACATCTGCTCTGCACATGACTACATCAGACAGGATGAACTCTGCTCCGAGGGTAAGGCAATTTCCTTCTTCTAAGTGGAAAGGTATGCTAACAAAATAATAATAATGCTTGATTGGAAAAAAAAAGACCAAAGCAGAAGTAGTCACTAGGACTCCAAAGCTAATGGAACCTCCAAGAATAACTAAGTAGTAAAGGAATACAATGAAAATGAATATTTACCTCTCCTCTTCTGCAAATAAAATGTATACCTTTCTAATAAAATCCAGCTGACTCTACTTAAAAAAATCCAGCCTGGTTTCACTGTAGTAGGGCTTTCACTGATAAGCCCTACTACACATGTGATAAATTTATTCAGTATTGCACAATATCAATATTTGTATACGAAATTAGAAAAACAATTCAAACATCCCTTAAATTCTCACTGGCATCTACTCTTCAGAATAACTTACCTATTAGTGTCTCACCAAATTCAGCTATGCTGTAATGCACTAACATTGGTTAAAGGACTATGAAGTAGATTTTCAGTACCTTTCTTTTTTAATAGCATTTATTTGCAAATACTTCTTCCAGGAAAGGAATGCATAATCTACCCAGCCTAATGTACCCAGCCCTGTGAATATTTATGTCCATTTACCAGAGGGAGGGAAAGGCATTACAATTACAGCTGTTTCAGAAGCCAGCAGTCACTTGCATGATGCATAGCACGGTCATTTCACACATCTGACATGAAATGCTTTTGCATTTTATTTTTCAAATACTAAAAAAAAATTTAATCAAGATCAGGCTAAAGGTAAGAAAATATGTAGGCTATGTTGGTGGTTTTGTGTTTTCATCAAGAGACCCTATTCTGTTTCCTACAAGATGTGGAAACTTGTTGAAAGCAGCTACAATCCATGGGTGCCTCTGGTTTGAGGTACACCCCTTTAAAGAGTACAGGAGCCTGTTTGTAAGAGCCCAGCTGTTCACAGGGAAACAGCCTTGATCTCAGCCTGGTCAAAGGAAGTCTTTGACCACACTGACCTGCAGAGTAGCCACCATGCTGCCCACCATGGGCACTCCTCTGCTCAGATGTCTGAAGGGAAACTGGTGCCACACAGGTAGTGTTTGACTCCTTGTCTCACATTGGTAAGAAGCTCTTGGGCTGACTCAGCCCAGGCTGCACCAAGGTGTGTCTGACAGCAGGTGTAGGACCCATCACCCCTGGGCCAGCATTTCCTATGACTATCCAGAACTTGGGACACAGATCAAGTATCAGTAAAAAGGAGATTGTTTCAATTTCTGCTTTGCACTCATGTAGATTTTAGCCACCAATATCCAAAGTTAATTTGATTTCAGAGAGACTGTATCCTTCTTTGTCTTTCCTGAAATCTTGGCTCATTTTCTCCATTTTATCTTCTTTTTCTACACCTATTTATTTCCTATATCTTAGCTACTTTAAGCTCTCTTGACTTGAGATTTTCTTTCTTTCAGTTGGTAGGGTGTCCCCCACTACAGGATCATGGAACTGCTCAGGGCTTTCAGGTCCTTTTGGAATATATGAATAAGAAGTAAACAAAGAGAGACACCAGTTAGCAAATAACAAAGCTAAAAATCAAACTATATGGATGATCTAAAACGTTATGAGAAACAAAATACTCTCTAAAGAGAATTCTTGAAGTAGTATTCCTGTAAAAGATAGAACTTGAATAAGTGCATGGATATGGAAATAATACTGAAAAGACCATCAGTAGGGAGTTGTACAGGCTTCTAGCTGTGGAAGGAATTTAGAGTAATTACACAAATTGGTTTGTTCTCAGAAAATGTAGTTAATATGTACCAGAAATAGAATCTCAGGATCCATTAGTTTGCAAAACTATGTCTTTTCCACCAGGAGGAACATTTTTTCATACTAAGAATCCAGACTGTGGATCAAAAGTGTGTTTTGATATTTCAAATGAGAATCAAATAAATGTCCCATGACAGTACCTCCAAATTAATTTATTCTGTAATAAATCCATGGGAAAAAAAAATGCATACAGATCCAGAAAAGAAAAGTATACCAAAAACAGCTCTAAATTCTTGTCTGGGAAAAATACAGTTGAGATACATGAATTCTACTCTATTTAGTCAAATCAATTCAACGATCTACCAGAGTTCATGGTAATTCTGGTGGAGATAGAAACACAACTCTGCTCTCAGACTCAGGGACCAGTTCTTATCACTACAAAACATTCCTTTCTATATGCTAATATCCAGGAGATATTTTTTTATTTATGTACTTATGTTCCTATCATTATAACATAAGTCACTGCAAACCAGTTAATAAAATTAGGCTAAAAAAATTATTTTTACTTATTTAAATGAAGATAGTTCTTTTCCAAGTACTTGATGCATGCAATTGTCTGATGTGCTTAAAGCATGGTGCTAATAACACCAAGGTTCTGGGATTGACCCCTGTATGGGTACTTAAAGCCACAAATTCTGAGAATTGAAGTGTTCAGGAAACCACTGGATGTGGCACTCAGTGTCATGGTTTAGTTGGCATGGTGGTGTTCGGTCAATGGTTGCACTTTAAGAACTTGGAAGTAATTTCCAACCTTAATGAGTCCATGATTCTGTGGTTCAGTACTGAGAGTCAGGACACATGAAGGCACTCTACAGTGAAGGGCAGCTTTTTTCAAGCACGTGTAATTTTGGGCAAGAAGTTTACTGTTGTTGCTTCACTATAGTGCTGAGGCTGAAATTGTGCTGGGTTTGACATGTACTAAACCTGTTTGATAGCAGGTAGTGCCATAAAATGCCCTGTGTTAGAGGAGAAACCACAGTATGTGAGAGACTTAAGACCCCCAAACACTAAATATGATCATTATCTCTATCTTGTTTTTCTCTGCTCTTGGAAATACTCCCTGAAGGACTGGGGTTGTCTCACTTATCTACTGGTATCTTCAGCAAGCTCAAAAAAGAAAAAAATCTTCATTTTTTTTCCTAAAAATATTCTGGTCCCATATGATAATTAAGACTTCCCTTAAGAGTTGAAATTAGCACCAACTACAGTCAAGTCCAGAACATCAAGGGTCTTTTGTGAAGAGCTACTGGCTTCCTGTAGCTAACAGAGCCTCTCTCTGTTCTCTCAAAAGCAATAATTGTCCATCTCAGCAAATCAAATCTCCACACTGGCCTTTGCCAGCTACTGGGGAATGGTTCAGTGTAAGATGAGAGGAAATCAGACCCCTCTTCAACATATGCCAGCCATAAGTCTGAGCAGCACATTTACCCACTTCTGCTCTAAAATTGAACCTGGTCACTCCAGAGTCTGGGAGAAAATTAGGCTAAATGTCATCTCCCGTGAGACATGGTCAGCCTGGTGACAACAGCTGTGACACAAACCTGCAACACACATTTGCCTGCAAGGCAAATTTTCTGCCAATGCCCATAGCACTCTGCTGTCCATTTCCTTAGATCAGTAAGTTGTTCTTCCTGCATGAACTTTGTCGACATGAGGGACAACCTACTGGTGCTGTCTGAGGGCAGTACAGAAAATAGAGATTTTTTACAAGAAGTTTATGCATTTGGAGAGATAAAAATGTAAGAACATCCTACACAAAATAAACAAAATAAAAACCAGTCTGACCCCTGGGTCAATTAAAACAAGTTAATCATTATTATAGTTCTCAATTCATAGGATAGCCTTCATCTTGATGCTTAAGTTGGATAATTCTAGCAAAATCCTGAATTAGGGCTATTTACCCTGTGAATTGCTATTATTAATCTCTAACCAGATGCAACTCTTTTGCCCAAGTCAGTAAAAGTCTTCTTGCAACCTCTTGGGTACATAGCATGGCAAAGATACTAAAAAATAGTAAGAAACAAATGTCAGCAATGCAAATAAAATCTGTTCCCATTTTTATCCTTTAAGATAGTTTGTCCCTTCTTTGAGAGGCATCAGCTGCTGAGCAGACACAAAAGAGATGAAAAACACCTTAACCAGTACTCATAATAAAGGGTGAAATAAGTAAAGCAAAAGAACAGCCTGGACAGTCATTAATGGCAGTAGTTCACTCTTCTCTGCAGTCACAGTGCAGAAAGCATCTGCTGACCATACACTGGCAGGGTTTGTTATTTGCCTCAGAGACACTATGACCTTCCCAGGGGAGGAAAATAAGGATGCATATTCATCTGCTTTCTGCATTGGATGTCCAAGTAAGCCATTTTCTGCAGTTAAGAGAGGTGCTAGCCAGTAAAATGCATGCAACAGTCAGGCACTGACCTTAAAATTAATACCTTCCTTCTCCTACATATTCCTACTTTAACACTCTTTAATCCACAGGAAAGGAGATTGCTGGTTTAATTCAAATCCTAGTAACATATCTCCCTCTCTCCTTGCAGCAGAAAGTTCCCAAAAGGCCAGCTAAGGCTCAAGCCACCTTTCTGTGAATGCTAGATAATGATGAGCTGCCAGATAATGATAAGCTGTTTAAAGGGCTACCCATTGAGGGGCCACCAGTTACAAAAATATATAACTAAGGCTGCACGATCATCAGCAAAAGGAAAAGAAAATGCACCCTTGCCTGCTGACTTTTATGGCAGAAAACAGCTTGTTATGAATGGGTTTCTATTAGTAAATAGAAGAGTCAAAATGGCACTTTGACCTGTGTAACTGCAATGAGAGAAAACATCTTTTAATTGACACGTACTTCAGCCATTGGCAGGGGCCCTGCTGTGCTGAGCCCTGAGTTCAACTCTTACTCAGCTCAGTAACAATGCCAGGGACCTGGCACCACCTCTTTGCAGAGTAGTTTCTGGACTGCAGTCTCCTTAAAGCCAAATGTTCCAAAACTGAATGGTGCCCTCCCTTTGTAGGAGGATGGCTATCAGATGTGCTCAAATAGCTCAGAGCCGACACGCTCTGGTGACATTAGATTATAAAGCTGTTTCAGTTTCTGAAATCAGAGATATGGATTCCAAAATTAGGCACAGCCGCTTCTGAGCCTGCTCCACAAAATGCCCATGTTTAAAGACTGTTGGCAGCACTCTGAACAAACAGAGACACACGTGTATCTGACAGGATCCTGCACGCAGGCGACTCGCTCCAACTGCCATCAGTGAGTCACAGCAGGAGCCTTCAGCAGATGGCACAAGATATCAGCCCAGCTTCCCAGTTCAGAGGCCAAATGAGGGTAGTGTTTACTGCCCAGTAGCTATGAGAGAAGATGCCCCGCAAAACACTGCAGGGTGTGGACAGAGAGCTCATGCCAACGCAACACCATCTGCTCTGGAAGCTGCCTTGGCATCTGCTTGGAAAACAGACTCTTGACTTGCCTTGACTTACTTTAGTGTTAGGGGAATTTATTTTTTATTATCAGCTGCCAGGCAAAGATGAGGCAGAGGAGAAAAGGTTAGCTCTTCCTGCCTACTCTGCTGCTGTCTTTAAGACATCTCTTGTAGCAGTGGCTAGTGTCTCTCAGTGGTGGCATACAAGTCATTTAAATGCTAGTCATTTTGCCCCACTCCTGAATTCCTGTTCCAGGGAAATGGAAGCAAACATTGTAAGGGACAGTATGAAAATTCCTTGTAATCTATGCATTCTAATCTGCCACATCAGCTCACCAGTTTATGCCAAGTCTGAAGCCAAGGTGTAAGAATGTGATTTACAAGATTACTATAAACACAACACCTACATGGATACCAATCAATCAGCAGTACAAATGTTCTGAGGAAAATAGAAAACAAAACAACCCTGATATCTTATTGGCTCGTTATTTCTGAATGACAGAACTTTTTCCCTAAGTGAAAATTCACAGAGCTTGAGGCTGTGTCTAGAAACATTAACATTATAATACAGGGCCAGTTTGGTATCCATAGAGAACAACAGACATGTCTAGGCAAAGCTACTTACAGGAGTGAAGATGAAGAAAGTAAAGATGTCAAGCTAAAGCACACTGCATGGGAGCACTTCCTTCAGAAGTACAGCAGCTTCTGTTTGCTTAGCTTAACTCCCCCTCAAAGGGATTAAGTTAAATCCAAAAATATACTTTTATTTTTTAATAAAGGCATCTACAAAGTGATTTGATGTCCTTTAATGTTATAGCAGTAATTAATTTCTCTCAGCCATACTCAGTCCTCGTACGGTCTGGGATTGCAGAGCACTTGGTTGCTACCACTCTCTGGCTATGGATGCCGTTTGTTGTTGCAGCTCATGGAAAATAACTCATGAGGTGCACAAAGTCAGACAAGATTTTTCTGCAAGTCCAAGCTGTCCTCCTTCTGGAACAAGACAAAACTGCAGCAGAGCACTCAAGAGGTGACTCCTGATGGTCACACAGTCGCTTGACTTGTCACTTCAGCAGAACCACCCACCATCACTGAGGTCCACATCCACAGTGAAATGGACTTTTTAATGTACAATGAAATGTACTTTTTAAGCTCTGGAAGACTTCCACTTTCTGACATTTTCCCCTGCAGGACGAGTTAAACCCACAAGATTTTTAATTTTTTTTTACGTCACAAAGAAAAGGGAGACAAGATAATTAAACCTGCAAAATCCCACATGAATCATGATCTGGGATTCATTCTGGTGTAGTATATTCAAAACCATGACCTGGGAATGACTCCTAATATGGAAAGCTATTACTTTTACTTTTCTTCTCCCTGGTAGCAAAATGTATGTAAAAAGTAAGCTAGTAATAACAGGGAGAAATTAATAATTAATAATAAAAAATCTACTGTAAATGTACATTAAAAGTGCCAGCTGCAGGATCATTAGGTCAGGCAAATGCACTATGTATGAGGGCTGATTATCTGGCCCTGGTATCCTATATGGATACTATGGAGGACACTATGTTTTCGAAACCCCAAATGGCTTGCTTCAAGAATTGAAACAATGCTACAACAGGAAAGTGAAATCTATCTCAATGCCTATTGACTTAATGTGACAGCATGACACTACTGGAAAAAAAAAAAAAGATGTCCAGAGTAACTGAAAACACACAGAAATTAAAAATTTTTTCAACTCTTCATTAAGACACATTAATTCCAGTCAAAACCTAGAGGAAGCAATTTGACCAGTGTACTCTGGGATCAGTTTGCTTCCATCCTGCCATTATGTTCCACTACTACACTCTAACCTTCCCCTTTTTGTGGAACTTTCAATTTATGACCTTTCATTGTACAGTACAAACACCTATAATTAGTCCCTAAGTGTAAGAAGTTGCTATTTGTTCTATCTGGTTTTTTATTTACTTCATTGGTCAAAAGATAGTCATTTTTCCAGCTGATCCTTTTTTGCACTGCAATGCTTCTCAGTTTTGCACTGTTGGCAAATTTCATTCATATACACATACTTTTTTTTACTGAAGTCATTAATGAAAACATTTGATGAGAGCACTCTGAAGATCAACCTTGCAGGAACCCTCTGCTAAACTGCATCAGACACACAGACTCCCCATCAGATCTTCTTCAGTTAGTTTACTGCTATCACTAAAATATAGATTATGGCCTAGATTTGTTAGTAGTTTGCCACGAGGCCAAGAGAGCTCTGTTGAGGGTGCAAGAGAAAGGAGATCTGACAACATTACAGGAACCCTTATTCAAAGTCCTCTCTCAAACAAGATAGAGAGTGATTTTTCTGATAATAACAGCTTCTCCAGTCTCTGGACACAGCCAAAAAAACTCTGCCAGAAACAGGCATATATAATTCCTGCATTATTTATGATTTGCTCCTCTTCAGTTTTCATCAGCAGGTTGTGCAAGTTTCAGGTAGAACTACCCACCAGCCCCAGGCTCCAGCCTCCCAGGGGCTGAATCTTCCTGCACTCCCATCCCATCCTCTGCCAGCCCACCTGGCACTCCTCTATTCAGGAGAAAATGTAATCCCTTACAGAAATGCCTCTTTAACATACAGGCTTCCCTGGCAACTGAAACACCTTCCCCTTTGGTTAAAAAATGGTGAATTACCAAAGCTTGAAGAATAACAAGAAATTCTTTTCAGACAGTGAGTTCCCTAACTGGAAGACGATGCTTTCCAGTCTTGCTATAAGACTGGAAAAATAGCAGTCAATTGTTAAAATAACCTTCTCACTGTGAAGTGTTTCATCTGGCTGCACCACAAATTATTGTAGACTTATGATCAGTTCCTACCTGTGAGATGATAACACTGAAATGTTGGAATGCCACTTGGACAAGGTCTCATCAAACACAGACACAGGTGTGCACAGACACACACTGCCCTCGATCTAGAGACTGTACCTTAACAACTGCTCAAGCAGACCAGATGTGAAGGAGAAAGTTGAACAGAAAAAGCAATATCTACCTTATCAAGGGTACCCAGGCTCCTCTGGTCTTTCAAGATTTTTATATTTTTCTCCCTTATGCATCATTTTTCCTCTAAAAGGGCATTTAATGAGCCCTTTTTTTCCCCTCTTGTGCAGAAGCATTAAAATAGCTGTAAGCTACAATAACAGTCATCTTGCACACACTACTAGTTAAAAAATGCGCACAACACAATGACTATTTTGCAAGCTAACAGCTCTGCTTTGCTGTGCAGCATTAAAATGCATTTGCCCCAAACCCTCCATTGGCCAAACTACAATGGTGGCCCCTCTGCTGGGACCCCCAGAGAGCAGGAGGCTGTGCTGGGGCCCCCCAGCTGGACTGGACGGCTCTGGGTGCATTGAAAAAAGCCCAGTGGGCACAGTCTGAGCTCTGCAGGGCCCAGCAGAAGGGCTCAGCACAGCTTGGGACACACAGCCACCCAGCAGTCCTAACCCCCAGGACAAGCCTGGCCAAATCTCCTCTGTTAATGCTACAACAGAGAAAAAACAGTACCTAGCATTTGATATGTCTCCATTCATGCTGTTCAATGCTATCACAGGAACATGCTGCAAGGCTGAAGCAAAAAGCAGCTGTTTATGCTGTAAGCACTCTCGCTGTAATTTTGTGCCCATAATGCACATGTTGTGTTTACACCACCACACTCAAGAATTTCAGACTTTAAGGAGTGCCTATGAAATATACTTCCTTCTATAGTCATATTTTTAAAAGCCATCAAAATTTCCTGGTATTTATCTACCACATCTGTACCTGTGCAAGTTTTCTGACTGAATTATTTTCACAGCTTAATCTTATTCAGAAAGCAATTTCCTAAGAACCCACAGAAGTGTCCATTGTTTTGGGAGAATACAAGCCGAAACATTTATTTCTACACACTCAGAAGAGGAAAACTGAAACATTCTATTGAGAAAATATCACTGAATAGATATCAGTTGTTTCTTCTGAGGGTGAAAAATCCAGCAATGTGAATTACTCAGCACTGTAGCCAGTTTTTGCCTTTCATCTCACTGACAGCATCAGTGACAGAATGACAACCAAAAAAGAGGGAGAAAGAGAGATAAAAGGACACACAGATATATTGCAATAGCATTAGGTGTACACAGGTTGAGTGTTGATGTGCTATGAGCATAGGATGGTCTGGAATGACACAATCAGGAAAAGGCAATGCCAAGAAGGGTTTTTCTATTTCTTATTAATTGATTATTCTCTTTGCTACCAGAGGGAATTTAGGCCAACACCCCTGCTTTCCTAGTAGAGATGTGATGTACAGTAAAGGAGGGTGTGGGGGAAACACTGAAATAATTCAAACATCTACCTCCTTCTGTTTTTCTTAGGCATTGCACACTGCTGCTGGCTTAATAAGAATGTCTTAGGTACTGCCTAACTGTGCCAAATTAACAAGAAACATCTCCTCTGCAGCAGCTAAATGCTGGCACCCTGCAAAAACATTTGTAATATCTTTTCACCTTCACAATGGTCTAATGTATTAATAATTATGCAGAAACCAAATGTAATGCAATGTCTTCTTATGATAAAAAGGTTTGTTAAACTGAGGACTCTTCTCACAGTAAAAACCCCTTTGCTATTAAAATGTGGTATTTTTTATGGTATAAACATTTCTCTCTTCCCCTGCCCCCCTCTCCTCTTTGAAGCATCCTCAGTAATGGCAGAAGATCCATATGTATTTTACAGCACAGGAAGTTTTACTGGGAGGGAAGGAGAGGGGGAGGAGTGGCAAAAGTAGTTATCAACTCCACATCCCATATGAGCCAAGGCAGGATCTGCTTTCCAGACACATTCCCAAACTGCTGCACGTACGTACAGCTGCCTTCACACCGTGCCTCAAAGCTCCTCCTTCTCCCACTCTGCTGATGGCACAACAGCAGCACTGATGATTTGTGTGTCTGGGCAGTCTTCTTGCCCAGAGAAATGCAAGGGGGAATGTGCATGGAGATTTCAAGATAGACCTCTCTGGTAAGAAGGCCAAGAACAGAGGAGGCCATCTCGCTGTACGAGCAGGCTGGCCCAAAACCTGCAGCTGGCAGTGGATAGCAGATGGACATTTTCTTCCTGGCACCATTTCTCCCACCAAAGCAGCAAGAGAGATGTTGCCAGGCCGCCTCTGTCTCTGCCTGCAGCCCAAGATAAACTGCACAGAGATGGGTGAAGAGCAGTATGTTGAAGCAACTGATAGAAACCTGTCTCCTTTCTGAAATATCTCTCCAGCTTCTGCTTTGGAATACGCTGCACAGTGGAGTGCATATTTTGTGATTTATCCATAAGTTGCACCCTTTTACTAGCTGTTTTTAAATAAGTATCTAAGTGATATGCACAATCCCTAAAATCCAATATAATAATTATGTTACCAGTTATGGTAAACAATTCCCACAGTGACCAAAGGTAATAAATCACCATCATGGAAATTTCTTATAGTTGCAATAAGATTTTCAAAACATTTGATGTAAAAGCAAAGCAAAGAGATACTGACAGTCTTTTCAGAAATCATTCAACAGACAAACAAAGCTCTTAAACGAACTGACAGGTGCTCTGAAAAATACTGTCTGGTCAGAGGGAACCAGATTTATTTTTAAACAGCTACTGAGTACTGAAATCAGCCTCACCCAGCGTCTGGTATTAAAGTGTACTCGGTAGCCTGCACTTTTCCAAAAATCTTTTGGTATCTGAACTTTGATGAAAATGTTCCCATGTCTGTGGCCACCAGGCTCTTCTGACATTTTTCACAGCAGCTGCTTCCTTCCCTGCCAATCACACACACTCAGATGCAACAAAACAAGCAAAAACCTTACATCCCCTTTCCTAGCATGCTTCCATAGGAGTCCTGTCTGCAGAACTTCTGGAGCAGTGGAATAGCAGGGGCAGAGGAGCCCACCTGTACAGCCCAGCCACCCCTGCACCCCTGCCCATGGCACAGGGCAGCATGGGGAGGGAAACTCACCACTCGAGCAGCAAACCTCTCCTTTGTAGTGCAGTCTTTGCATCCCTTTCACTCCCAATTCAGCTCACCTCAAGTATCAAGCTCAGTGCAGCAATGATAGCTCTCTGCTTCAGGCAGGTTTGAGAACACTGTGCAAGGCAGTGATAGCCACCCCTGAAGGTATACCCTGACCCTGGCTCAGCACCTAAATCAAGGGGGAATAATCTCTGGGACCCTTGAGGCTGGCAGCTGTTTTGCCCACAACATTTTCTGACCCCAATTCTCCCATCACTTCCCCATTCAATTAAACAGCACTTAAATATGAAGAGCAGCTGATTTCAAACATTTCCTTGCTTGATTAAGGCTTGCTCATCAGGAACAATTCAGTGACAGGGCTTGGATGGATTAACTTAACTAACTTGCGTATGTATCTTAATGCCGACAAATGGGTTGTTTTTCTCTTATTAATACCAGCTATTATCTTTATTTCTGCTTTGACTCATATTCTGAACCTCAGTCAAGCGAGACTTCTTGACTGCAGAACAGAAATGAGAAATTAGTCTTTACAATTTAATGGAACACGTATGTGTTTGCCTCAGTCTGATAATGTATGCAGACTATTATCTTGATAATAGTGGGAGAGCAGACTTCCTATTTGCAGATGACAGAAGGGAATAAACCAAAGGAAATTTGCATCTTCAGCTGTCCAGTGGATAAAGGACTGCTTTGCCCATTTCCATTTCCACTTCCACTTTCACACTGCAGAGATTAATGCATTTGTTTCAAAGTATTTAGATTATCTCAGATTTAATAAAACAATTTGGGGGATTTCTCTTAATAAAACGTAAACTTTGAAAAAAATTTTACCTAATATTTACTTGATAGGCAAATTTAGAGTTTCCATTTTGTACCATATACAATACATTTCTGAACACTCCATGCAATCTACAGTAATTGATACAAAAATTATAGCTGAAATCTACAAAATAAGCCCTAAAAAATAGAGGGTCCTCAATAAAAATATCCCATGTTGCATGTAAAGAACAAAGCACTTCTGCAAAGGCTGTGGGACATTTCACACAAGACAACAGCAATAAATAGCACTTTGTAGTCACTATGCCAACAAACACACAGAGAAAAAAACCACACAACTGGTGACTAGATATTTGGAAATACTATACAGTAAATATTGCTGTTCTCAAATTTACAAAGAAGCTCAAAACATACTAAACTTGGGATTTGGTACAATGAGAAAATGCTATCTACCAAAAAAAAATATTTTCTTCAATAAGTATCAAAAGTGAAGTATACTTACTAGCAAAAAGAACTACTATGACTATATTTTTCATGGATAACATTTTGATTTAAACATTAATGTGCTAAATTTGAAAATGGAGTGTATTTGCCTTGTTTAAAGCCAAAAGTTAGAAAACATGAAACATGCTTGCCTCAGAGTAGTAAAACCAATCACTTGAAAAATCAGTTATCTCTCCTTTCACAAAAATATGTGAGTTTTCATGAACATCAAAAGCCAAGCAAATTTAGAAAGAGAAACATAAAAAGAAATTCTTACTTTAACTTCCACTGTCTTCCCACCTTGCTCGATATGCCTCTCAAGATATTCAGAAGACAGCAGGTCACTGCAAGAAGACAAAAAGAAGAACCATAAGCCTTGTGCACGTGTTCTTGTACTCCCTCTCAGCAAGCACTGAAAAGACATTACATTTGAAAAGGGCAAAACCTGCAGGATACTTTTCCTAAAACGTTCATAAAAATCATTGAAACAACCATGTCCAATGGAGTTACACAGTGCATGGGATATACTGATTTTAACAGCAGAAGGTGGGACAAGGAAAACTGAGGGGAGTTTCTTCATGGAAGCTCCAAACCCAAGCACGGACACTGATTGTAACTGGAGGGACTCTTCTATTTGCTGCTAAAAGCAAACAGCACAGAAGTTAGGTGAACTTCAAAATACTCAAAAAAGCAGAAGGATGGGACACCAGTTGGAATCTGAGGGAAAACAGCAGCTGTATGGGCAGGTGTCAAAGGACACAATGGGACAACAATGCCATCACCTTGTAAGACTGACATGGTGGGCTCAGATCCACACTGCACGGGCAGGCAAAGCCGTGGGCCCCAGGAGCTGCAGCCCAGGCAGGCTCCCAGCACAGATGAACACACTCCCTGGGAGCCCTGCAGCTCTAGCAATGCCAGAGGAAAAGGCTCTGGGCAAGAGCAATCCCAGCCTCCAAGTACACAAGGACTTGGAACAAACACCAAGGAGAAAAAACAATCAGACCTGAGGCAAATATATATAAATTAAATGCAGGCTGTATTTACTAAGCCATTCAAATGCTAAACCAGTCAAATCATCTTCCTCATAGTTATTTTCTAGTCAGGCAAACCACGGAATCACAGAATTGGTAAGATTGGAAGAAACCACATTATCTACATTGTAAATTTCACTAAGCAGGTTCAAAGACCACAAAATTTTACTGAGATTAAATCAGTATAACATCTTGCTATTGTTCCACCTCAGTGACAATTAAGCTGGAAGAGATGATGAATTGGTAAAGAAGACCTGGAAAGAGGCAGGTTGGCCATTGGGGCAGGAGGCAGTGAGTACAAACCTGCTCAGCAGATAAGGCAAAAATTTAGTATTTCTCCTTCAAATAGCAAAACACCTGAGCATAGACAAGAACTGACCTGATGAGGGAGGGCAGGAGAAGCAGAGCAGCTCCAGGGCAGTGGCTGCTCAGCTTTTCAGACCTTCATCCTGGCTAAACAGGCAGCAGGACCATGGACATTTTTGCTCACAGAGACATTGGTGACTACCCTGAGTTAGCCCCAAGCAGGACAAAGCTGGAAGTATGGATCCTCCAATATCATCCCTAAAAAATGCCAGCTTGATATTTGCATTAGTTACCTAGCACAAAACACAGGAGCATTCCAATGAAATAAGCTGATAACATTAAATTGGAAAGCATGGAAAAAGATTGAAAAAACTCCCATAGGAAAGACCTGGATGATCTTCAGGACTGGTTATTAGAAATAGGATCAAATTCAATTGTACAAACAGCAAATTTATGCACTTAAGGGCTGGAGAGAATTTCTATTACATTTTTTGGAAGGCCTGGTTTATAAGGAAGAGAGACATGACCACACTTGTTTCTGGCAAAATGATTTGGCAGATCAATAGAATGTCTTCCTGGAAAACACAACTGTCATCCCAGAGTACATCAAAGAAGATGTATTTCCAGTCAAACTGAGGCATGAGTAATATCATTGCCCAAAGGAGACCTCTTTTCAAATACTGCAGACAGGTACTGGACAGCTTTGCTTACAAAGTTCCATTACCTGGAAACACAGAGAGGCTCCTGAAGTCTAGCAAAAAATGGAGTTGTGAGGGAATGTCAATGCACTTCAACTTACACACCACGATACAGGAGCAACTAATTGGGCTGTAGAAGATACTGGCAAAATCTCAAAGGCATAAGGACTGTCAATGAGCCAATGGAAATTGGATGTTAAAAAAAATATTTTGTATCTAAGTGTAAGGGACAGGCAACAAAATGAGGGTTGCTAACAAATTTCTGAATGGGAGCAGCAGTGGGACAATTGGCCAGGGTGGTGGCCTTTCCTCTGACTCAGTGAGTTCACAGCTGGTCACTGCTGAAAGCAGGAAGTCTCAATGCCCCTCAGGAGCAAGCACTGAACCAACCTTGTGTCAGCACAAACACTCATCAGAACACTCTTGGTGCCAGAGCTCACACTCATCTTGGAGTCAGCACTGGCATTTATCAAGGTACACTCGGGAGGGGTCAACAAAACCATGGGTTTGCTGCATAGGTAACTGAAATCCCTTGACAAGAGGTACAATCAGCTCCAGAGCTGGTGCAAAGGAAGGAATGAGCAGCTCTCAATAAGGGTGAAAGAGTGAGTGACTCCTTGGCCATTGCAGAGCCAGCCTGAATCCCTTTAATTCTGGCCAGCCCCAATACCTGCATTGATGCCTGGCACAGCCTGCAGATGACCCATTACTGAGGAGCACCAAAAGAGATGCTGTTGGGTCACTGATTACAGTACTCTGGCTTCTCCTAGAAGTGAATATTAAAAATTTAGGATAGTCATGCCCTGAGGGAGGCTCAAAGAGTTCTATAAGGTCTTGTATACATTTTCCAGATTTAGTAATTTACACAGATGTTCTCTTAAAATGTATTTAGTTTAGCCTGCTAAAGTGATATATCTTCCCAGCACTGACTACACTCTTTCAGCAGAAGTTTATGCTTCCATAACTTTAATAAAGATTCCTTTATAGCTTAGGACTCTACCTTTACTCTTGGTTATTTCAGGGGGACTCAGTTAAACTGATGTCATCCTCCCTATCGGATGGACACAAACGTTTCTATGCCAAGAAAGATGTAAGAGATTATAAAATGTAAGATAGTAAAGAAAGTATACAGTACAAAGACTGAGATCAAAGAGAATGGCTTAACTCTGACCTTAGAATTGTATCTGGGATGACTGGGAGAAACACAGTCTCTTCTCATGTGGGTCTAACAAAATTATTGCTTTTTAAAAGATACTGCTGTTAATGTTTTAATGTTCTGGAAGATCATATGTTATGTTCTCAAAAATCTGGAAGTTGTGTCTGGCATGAGAAAACAAAGACATTGATCATACTCTGCCTTGTACAACCCAAGAATTAGAAGGTAACAAAAGAGGTCAGTGAGCTCAAAACTAATCAAAAAGAACCTTTTCTGACACAGATGCTGATGACAATGTTCAACATAGTGCAGGAAAGCATGAATGCTAGAGGCTTGTTCTGGTTCAAGCTGGGAATGGACAAGCTGGTGGATGTA
Source organism: Serinus canaria (assembly GCF_022539315.1). Classification (NCBI taxonomy): domain Eukaryota; kingdom Metazoa; phylum Chordata; class Aves; order Passeriformes; family Fringillidae; genus Serinus; species Serinus canaria. The sequence continues at coordinate 21,758,524 of NC_066315.1, read as the reverse complement.
ACTGGGAGCTGCCAAACAGACACTGCACCTGACTCAAGGTGTTGGAGTCCTGGAAAACAGCTCTGGAGAAGCCTCATATATGCTTGCTCAGCTCTTCCACTTTTCCCTCACCATTGGCCCTGGGCTACTGGGACTGGGCAGCTGGCCAGCTGGATGCCTCTGACCCAGCCTGAGCTGCTCTGCCTGCACCTTGGAAGGTCCTGCTTCTCCTCAGGGTTACAGAGTGTCCTGTGGCAAGCAGCTCCAGGGTTGCTGATGGTCAGTCAGCTGCTCTTCTCCCTCCCACCACCCCAGTGATGGACATACTCAGGCTGTTCAAGTTGTATTTACATTTAAAGTAGGCCAAAAGAACAATTTCTAAACATGCCCATCTATTTTTTTTTTCTCCTGTTCAGTCCTTACTTTGCAGATAAATGGGCTGGAAACATCTGGGGAGCTGCTGGCATTCCCACCCCTCTCAAGGTCTGTCCCAAGTGCCTTGATTCCCAAAATGAGCCTATCTGGAAGGGCAACAACTCAAGGTCACCTGCCTGCACAGCTCCTGGGGACTGAGTCCACAGCTTGCAAACAGACCATGGATCTGAAATGTAGAGACATTTCTAAAGCCTATCCTCAGTAACATGGCAGGATGTGAGTGAAAATATTGCATCAGTAGAAAAACCCATAAATGAAGCCATGATATGCTTTATTATTATGATTCACAGCACTGAAAATATCATAAAAACCACAACACTCTTGCAGATCCAATAATGCAACCAATGCTATTAAAAACTAAGCTACAATCTAACCATTATACACAATCTTAAAAACTCAGGCCAGAAGGTATCACCTCCTAGGTGGAGTCATGTTTTCCCTACAGTAACAGTACAGGCACAGAACTGCATCATTTGAATAGAAGGCCTTCCTTTACAACCAAGAAAAATCTAGATTAAAACACCTGTGAAAGATGATTAAAATTATTTAAGCAAGATAAGACAATAAGCATTAAAATAATATGCATTTCAACATAAATTAATGCACACTTTCTTAGGTTATAATTTAGCTTGCCTGCCAATCTATCCTAGAAACCATCTTTGTCAGCTTAAGTGGTGGTTTTAGTATTAATTATAAAAAAACTGTCATGCTAAAAAAAAAAAAACAGGTTGTGAAAAAAAATCTTAGAAACACAAGGGATGAAAAATTACAGAGAAAAAACACCAACACTATCATTGACAATATTGCAGAATGAGATTTTCAGAAATATCTGCTGAGGCATTGGTACAAAATTTTTGAAAAGGCATGGAAAAAAACTGCATATGTTAACACCTAAAAATAAAACATTTCACAGGGAAAAAAAGCACATGTGATCTGTTGCTTTTACAAGGAAAAACACTGCTACACTAATAATGGCAATTCTGTTGTCAGAGGTTTGTTATGTCAGTGTACACAAATTAAGTAGCATCATTTTGTTTACAGCAGCAGCATTTTTGAAGCATTATCTCAAGTCCATATGAGCCTATCCCATACAGACTCAACAGCATAAGGGCCAGAACAAAAATAAATGAGCAAAATACTCTTTGCTCTTCCAACCTTCCCAGTCACAACAGTGCACAAGAGGCATAAACTGGATGAATTTTATTACAGAATAGGCTCCTAACTAAGGAAATTATCCTTATCCAAGATGATGCATATACATGCACCTAAGTTCTGCCTTGAACCAACAGCTTACCAAAACAAAGCTGGGATTGGGAACCCATGAAAACAGATTAGCTTTGGATATAGATGGGTTCCCCAGCAGAAAGAGGCTGCTCCAGGAAGACAAAAAGGTTAAAAAAACATGGTGGCAAGACAAAAGAGGACAGAACAGGTCAAATGTTTAAAGAAACAGAAAGAAAAAACAAGAGATGACAAAGCACTTCAAGTCAAAAGAAAAATAAAAAAAGTGTGATTAAAGATGTTTTTAAAAGGAAGAGGTTTGCATTTGAATATGAAATGGAGAAAAACCTGGGAATTATCCCTGTAAATTTAATATAAACTTTGAAATAGAGAAGGAAAATGCCTATCATCAGCTTCTGAATGAAAATTCTGAATTAAACTCTCCAGATTTAAGAGACTGAAAAGCCTAGCAGTTACAGAAGAAAAAGAGAGGAAATTACAGGGTTCTCTTTAGAGGCCATAGGAAGAATTAAATAGTTAAAAAAGGTAGAAATAAAGGGAGTTCATAAACATAGTACTATAATGTATCTTTGTCAGCATCTGTGTTATAAATAAAAGAAACAACTGGCTTCAAAGGAATCTGGTATCATTGCTGTGTCTCCTTGAACACTGTAGAAATTCTTTATCATTTATTCACCCTCACTTGTCTCCACAACTCTCCATTATATACACATGATATTTCAGATTAAATATGATGCCAGACAAGAACATCAAGTGAGAGATCTGAGGGAAGATGCATTACTGGAAAGGAAGACAAAGTTTTAGTTGAAATCAGCAGAAAGGTCTGGATGGGTCGAATGGCAGCAGGAAATTATCAGCAGACATATGGAGACCTTCAAGAGAAAAGAACAGGTTCAAGGAAATGATGGAGACACTGATAAGAGATAGATGCCTTATCAACTGCACAATTAATGTTAGCCCCTGGGACAAACCTGGCTCTGAGAAGGAAGCCTCCTGCAACATCATGCTTGAGAGGGCTGCAGTAAGAGGAATGGGCACTGTCAGGGTACCAGGCACATGAAGATGAGGAAGCTTCCCACCAAGTGAAATATTCTCCCCCGCTGATGTACATCCTCTAACAAGCATTAACAGAAATATTGGCTATGAAAGGAGTGGCTATCAGAGATCATTTTTAGTGCAGCCTATCTTGTACACCAAGAAAGATAACTCAGGTAGATTGTCATAAAACAAAGAGCAAGAAAGTGAAAAACTAGATGAAAGGGAACAGAATGGATGTTTCTATCTGCCACTCAGTAAGAGTACAAAGGACAATTTGTATTATCTTGCATTACACTCAAGTCCTGGAACATTTTCAGTATCAGCCGTGAGCTAACTAAAACATACAGTAAGATAAACTCAAAAAAGCCAGTTAGCTGGCAGATTACTGTATCTCACTACATGGGACACTTTAATTCTCCTTTATCCTCATGCCTACCCAGAAACCTCCTCTCTGCTCATCCAGGATCTTGCTTTCCACTTCAGGGGGGATTAGCTATCTCCATACTCTATGAACCCATCTGCTTTAATAGCCACAGCTCTGAAACTTTCATCTCCTCCTTCCCATCAAAAGAATTGCTGAATTTCTTTTTATGTGGATGGCTAATTTAATTAATGACTGTATCTGTTAAGTTAGCCAAATGGACTAATCAATCAGAATTAGATAGCATCTTGTAGATACAGCAGCAATTTTCAGAGTGTCTACTCAGAGGAAGGAAAAAACTGCTGAGAAAAACAGCCACTTTTTGTCTACACAAACTGAAGTTTCACCTCTTTTAAAAATATTCTTACTGTACTTTTCTGTCCTTGTTGCAGGTAATATGAAAGGGAGAATGGAGTAAGAAAATTCTTAGTTTTTCTACTCCTACTTAACTACTTAAGGCTTTATTCAAAAAGAAATTAGGCACTTAAGAATGGGTTAAGTTTTTAAAGGATTATATACAAATGCTGAATAGTACCCACTCGAAGTCCATTCCTGGAGCTTAATTTCACATTTTACAAAATTACACAACTTGAATCTCTGATGATGTTTCTTCCAAATACTAACATTTGCTCACTTTTTTTTTTCCTCTCCGGGGCTTCTCACTTAGATCCCTAATGCCATCTGACTTGAAAATACACTTAGTCCTTTATCCCTTAATAGCTACTCTGCCTGCAGGACAGGATAGCAACTGCCCTGCAGCCTAGCACAGAGAGCAAACTGCAGAGCAGCTCTGCAGCCCTGAGCAGAGCCTCCACCTCTGGCTTTAGAGAGGTCTCACAGTTCTGGCTTACAAACAGCATGTGTTTCATTTCTGAACTGGCTTCGTTTCTTGATGGGAAAAGGTTTAAGCAGGTTGAAAGCATTCTCCCTTAGTTTCACCAGATTTCTCTTACACACATGGCTCCTATTACTACCATAGACAAGGAGAGAGTACACAACAATAGCTCCAAGGAAAACCTGTGAAGCAACAGCAGTGGCTGGGAGGTTCAGGCTGGTATGAGCATGTCCTGGACATGCCTTGTGCTCGTGAGCTGCACCTGAAGTACACCCAGTGCCATTCTGCAGTGCCATTCTCCATCTGGAGTTACCTGGGACTTTTTGGCCTGTCCTTTTCAATATTTGCAATTCAGTTTGAACTCCTCTATCTAAATGACTATATAGGCAGTTTTGTGAGAATGGAATGCTGAATAGATACTGCTTGGATTTTCCAGGGGAAAAGACTTAAAAGCTTGTATTTAATATCTGCAGCTAGGGAGAGACATACTTACAAACTAACCATTTTCTCATATCACCACAAGTTTCTTACCACTATGTTTTAAGGAAATCTCAATAAAGCTCCCTACCACACCAAACTAAGAGCAAAACATAAGTAGCTCTGAAATCATAATTTCAGGTTCTGTTTTCTATGGAAACCTAAATATTAACTATAATTTAATTCTATTTCTTGCATTAATATTAGAATATAGAAATTGGCAAATAGCATCTGATATGATATATAACAAATAGGGTTTTTTTTAAGTAAGGCATAATAAAATATTATGTGGCACAAGCACTGCAAAGGGCACAAATTCAACATGGCAGTTAATTCATGCTGCTGGTGATGGAGAGATGGTGATTACAGTCTTCTCTTTCAGACAACAGAGAGATTTCATCTAGTGTACTAACAAGGAATCTGCACACACACACACACACACACACACACACACACACACACACACATACACAGAGAGAGAGCCTTCCCAGTCTCCATAGGAAGACATTGCTACTTGAGATACCCTAGCACTAAATGACAGACTTTAACAGGCAGAAAGAGCAGACAGCTGGTGCTTGCAAGATTCTTGTCAGGCAGAAAGGTGAAATGGGATTTTTCTAACTCTAAACTTCTGTTTTCACAGGCAGAGTTGAAAGCAGTCTGGGCAAGGTTCACTTTGCTACTTATCCAGGAGCTCTCCTGACAGTAATGATGGCAATGCAGGTGTCAATACAATCTCACTCTTTTTTTGTTGATGAATAATTTACACCAGCATTTCTTCGACCAATTACTTTTTTTTTTTCTTACAGAAATTTCAGAAATCCTATTAAAATGAGCAGGTATTTTTAGATCATGTTCATACCCTTACTACAAAGCAGTTTCCTCAATGCCTTTCTGCTCATGCACTTGTAACTTACAAGTCAGGATAAAAACAGTTAATTTTAGTATTTGAGAGGATGGTAAATCATTAAGAAAGGGAAGAGGAATGCACTCAAGAAGCACAGGCTTTTTCCTGCACAAAGGTACTAGTGAAGTCTAATCCTGGTTTTTAATATGCCTCTTCATATAGTCAAGCTGTTTTATACTACATGGAAAATCATTTCCCAAGTAAACTCACTTGTGATTTCAACCAGATTTCAATCCAACTCTCTGTGTATTGTCCATAAATGCTATATTGAAAGAGAAAAACTGAAAAATTGAATGTGTAAGTATTATACTTGGCCCCAGCATGACTTCATGCTATTAAAAACAAGTGCACACATTTTGTAGGGGACACCTATTATCATTTAGTGAAAGGACTTTATTAAATATTATTATTTGGTAGCTTCAAGATTTGCTGTCACATTCTAGTTACTGTATACATGGTCTTGCCCTAGAGCAAATTTACAAATTATTCCTGCACTCATAAACATTTCCATTACGCTCTCTCAAAGTATTTGCACAGCACAAATACTGAGTCCTCCACATTCTGCTCCTCAGGAGAGTTAGCACTTCCCTCACTACTAAAATGCTGTAAAGTATCTGTTTGGTTTGGATGCCCAGTCTGAACCTTGACAGCACATATATTGCAGAAATACAGTGTCTTTTCCATCTGAACACATTTCAGATGTGTCCTGCTGCGTGTTGCAGTCTGGAGCTCTTGAAGCTCTTCAGAGCTGATCCCGAGTGTCCTCCTCATGGTACCTGAAGAACAAGGAACTGTCACTACAGAAAAGGCTTCAGTCTGGGGATGTTTGTCCAGAGCCATGTAGAAAACCCCTGTCATAGTGACCAGGCATCACCACTTGCTTTGCACATACACAATTTCCAACCCGGTAACAGGAAACAGGGGGGGCTGTCCAGCAAACTGCCTCATTGCCAGCACAGCCTTGCTTCACCCCCAGGCCACTTTACATTGACAACAAACTGCATAGTTACAGAAATAAAATTTTAAAAATTGAGATGCAGAACACAGGAAAACAAAGGGGCCAAATTATGCTCTGCCTCGGCTTCTACCTTTCATCACCTTCCTCCAAACTCCCCCTCAGCATACCTGGCACCCTCTCCCTGGTCACATTCCTACATCTCCTTTACTCCCCAGCCCATCCACTGCTTCCTACGTCTGCATGATGCCAAGAAAGACCAGAAAAGGAGTCAGTATCTCTTCAAGAGAGATAGTTTGGCACTAACATTGAACATACCCATCCTAAAATGTTCACCCTTAAAAACAGCAAAGCTTTCCCCTGCTGTGCCATCATTTCTTTTATAAGCACTTGGGACGATCACCCCCCTAACACTCATGGTTACCTGCTGCTTGAACTTTGCCTTTTGTCCTGAATATTTGAAAGGTTGCACGCCCCAATAATCTCTTATGCAGTAGTCACCAAGAATAATTTCTTTTAAACAGTGTGGTTTTCATATATGAAGTATTCACACAAATAAATGGAAAAATTATAGAGAAGTTTGAGGTTTTTGTTAATCTAGTGATTGCATCAAATGTTGAAGTACTTGAGATATTTCAGTGAAAAAGACCAGAAATAAAGGTTACCACTACTTTTATATTCGCTCACAAAGGATGTTAACTATAGAAAAGGGTATACCTAAAAATAGTTTCAACTTAAAACATTACAAACCTTAAATCTAGGAACTAGATTAGTTTCCAGAAACTATTCTAAAGAAGAAAATATGATAGAATTTTGAAAAGACAGAAATGGGCTTGAAATTCTAAGCTATTGAAAAAGCCTCTTCTTCACAGAGGGGCTAAGAAAAAATGAGTCATGACATTAAGAACATCTTCAGTGACAGGCAATTTAAAGAGCAAGAAGCTGAAACTACCTCCTGTAGCACTATAATCTCTATTTTGATAAAGAAGGTCAATTTTAAGATCAGAAGTCAAAGGTCTCACTCTTCAGGTGTGTGTGAACCAGGATTTTAGCCTGAAACTAAGCAAAAAAATCCAATTGCACAGTTAAGAGAAACAAGGAAAGAAGTCTCTTGAAGAAGCAGGCTGCATTACTGGGAAAATATCTCAAAATATCCACACATGACAAATGACAGAAAAGCTTGTGAAATAAAATTCATGGCACATCTTAAAAATGAATGAAGAGTGGGAAGACAAGAGTCCCTTAACCACTGAATCCTTAGGAGCCAGATTCTGAGACAGCACTAATCACTTAACCCCAGTCCAAGAAATTATCACAGCTCCCTCAAACTTACAATCATCAATCTTCATTTAGGATACACAACTACAAGAGTACAGCTAGCTTCAGAGAAGCAAAAAAATCCATTTCCTAATGCTGTTCCAAGTCAAATTTGTCTGGCTTGCCAGATGGCTCTGGCATTGCTGATGACCCAGCAGGTTACTTTGCCTCCCTGTGTGTTACCTACCAGTAAATAATCCTCTCTAAACTCAAAGGGCTCTTCAATTTGAAGAGAGGATGGGGTGAGAATGGGGAGAAATATAGAGGTTTACAATATCATGTGAGCCATAAATTAATGCAAAGCTGTTATTCTCCTAGTTCCACATTAGTAAAATAAGGAAGTACTTGAAGAAATTAGAAGACCAATTTGAAACAGATCAAAGAAAGCACTATGTCACACAACAAGTTGTGAATCTCTGCACCACATTGCCACAGGAGGCTGCACAGGCTAGCAGTGTCAGAAGGTGTCTCTGAAAGGGACTGAAGTCACCGAGTCCATAAACAAGTGCTTCATAAAAGGCACACACAGGGATGTGTCTTCTGGCATCTCCAGTCAAACAGTCATGGATGTTATGGGGGTGAGTGGAATGGAACCTGAAAGAGACCCAGCACACATGCTTTTTCACAGCATTTCCTATTTCCAGTGCCAGGACAGATGGACCATTGATGTGATGCAGTTTTATTCCTTTTGTATTTAATCACCATCACTGTTTCTTAGGGTGAAATAAATAAAGCAATTTGGTATTTTATATTTACTTTTCTATCTAAAGTCATTTTATGAAACTGAGAGAAAATACATTTGTGCTTACAGGATGCAAATCATTTTTACTATTAGCACATTTGCTAATCATTTTCCTATTAGCACAGGATTGCTTTTAAATACAAGGTTCATATGCACATCATGTAACCTACAATAGGTGTACAGAGCAACAGTGGCTAGCATCACCCTGCTGGCTGCATCCATTGCAGAGACTGCTCCACATCTGTACCTGGAGATCCATTTCTGTAAATGCAGCTATGGCAGCCCTCCATCTGCTGCTTCATGCATGGGACTATGTTTCAATTCATACTGACAATCCTACGGCAAAACTCCTGCAGGTTCAAATATCTCTCCCTTTTCTTATCGTAGGTCTCATACCCTTCATACCCTAAGACAAGCTTTATTCCTCTATATACAAAATTCCCCATATTCACACCCCTCAAGACAACAAAACTCTGTATTAAGACCAGTTATGCTGGTGGGTGGCATAACTTGGCTGGTTTCTAAGCAGAAAGGGAACAGGATTAAAACCTTGGTATTACTAGTGGTGATCATATATCCACCTAAATTGGTGCACTGGTTGGTAAAAGAAGTTAAAAATAAAATTCTAGAGTTTGTAGCTAGTTCAGTCACACAGCATTGGTACGAGTTCTCATTTGACTGATGCTCTGCTGCTACCATCAATCTCTTCTACACACATGCATTTGTGTGTGTGTGCATATATATATAATATATATATATAATATATATATATAGATCCATCACTAATAAATAGATACACACACACAGAGCTCCTCTATATGCTATATATCCATATAACTTTAGATAGGATAGTGTTTACATCCCTAGGAGGCATCTGTCAACAATACACTGCCTGAGACATCCAATCTGTGTATTTATCTACTTATTTGTTTTCTCTTGCTGCTTCACCTCATCTTTTTCCTATCCCTTTATTTTCATCTTTCATGTCATCTTCTCTTAAATCAGGACCAGTCCATAGTGTTGCAGAACTGTCTGTTGGGGGAATTCTAGCTCAAAATTCTAATGATTAGAAAACAGAAAACCACATGTTCTCTTTCCTGACTCAAACACAAACCAAATTTGTTTATCCTGCATACCTACCACTGTGTCTAATATGCTAACAGACATTTTCAGCACTTGACATGATTTATTCAGTCATGCTCAAAAATAAACCACCTCTAACTTCTCATGCTGCCACCTAAGCCATGCTTTAAATTTCAGAGTACATATCCCAGGATGGAAAAACTGGCAGGTCAGAGCAGATCCAAGTATATTGAATACTTCCCACAGAGTTTTAAATCTGAATCACCACCTCCTTACATCTCCAGAATGCTTGCCTCAATGCAGCAGGCTTATGAATCCAGCAGACTCAAATTTTTCTTTTCTGTGATAATGCAAATCCTTATGACTATTTTGTCTTTTCCTGCACCCTCTCATGTTCCAGCTATGGTATGACTATAGACAGAAACATTATATGCCCATTTATAATGAGAATACATTTCTAAGAATTATCTTATTTATTATTATCTATTATTCTTATCTATTTTTATCATGAAGTATTCTCTTCAGGATGAAAAGGGATCTTCATACTTGAGTGTGCCAGTTCCAATCACTACTTTTCAAAGAAATAACCTCTTCATTTAGAGGTTACTTATGTATTCCTTTTTCTGTTCCAGGACTGTCATATTTTCTGTAGTTCAGGCTGTGCACCTGACTTTTCAGATCTGGGCATTCTTTGCAATCTGGCAACTATTAGCATCAAACAGTTACATTTTGAAGGTGGCACAGCAAAGCACTACAGTGATGGTGTAAAGTGCATCCTACAGGAGCAGATGAAGTGTGCAATCAATTCCAGCAGATGCAAAAGCAAAAAGGAACATATTCTGCATTCTGGCACATGTCTTTTTTTCCTTCAAAGGGCTCCAAGTTAATGTCTTTCCAAACAGCTGAATAAAACCAAGATGAAAACTTAAGTCTATCTAGAAAGAGTTAATTTTCATGAAGCAACTGCATAGCCATCTTGTCCAGTAAAAATAAAAAAAAATCTAAAGGTGCAGAACAGCTGCAGACCCTTTTAAATGCTACATAGCAGCGTGTTAGAAAGCCTTGAAAGAATACAGAACTTCCCTGAAGAACACAGAAGAATTTATTCCCCCTCAGATCCCTTGACTGTAATCCTGAATGACTCCTTCCATGCAGCACCTCATCACAAAGCCTCTAACAGCCTCCTCAGCAAAGAGACGGGAGATAGAGACCTCAGTGTCACTTCTGAAAGCCACCATTCCTCTTTGCAGTCCTGTCCTTTTGCTCATCCAAGGGTCCGCTCGCAAATCCAGCTGTGGGATGTGAAGCACAGCTGGGTAATGGGGTCTGGCTGGGAGCACACCTGGCATCTGCAGAGCCATCCCCTCAGCCAGGACATGGTCACGTGCAGATGGCTCTAGCTGTCATCTGCCTCCGAACATAGAGCTGCCTCTAATTAAAATTTTAATTCAGTGAATGACGAGTCTGAATTTGACCAAGCATTTTTACAATAAACCTACTTTCAAATCTCCTGTCATCTTTGCTTGGCAATCTCAGAGATGTGCTCACACTGTTCTAACAAAAGAACTGCTCCAGCTCCTCGCTTGTCCTCATCCTGAGGTAACCCAGTGTCCTAAAGGAACCTCTGCAAAAGAACAAAGATGTAGAAGGACTTTTCTAAAAAGACAAGGAAGCCATCCTCCCCTTTCTTCACTCAGCCGAGCCATGGGGAAACAGGGCAACCAGCTGGGAGGTCGGTCCCTCTGGGATGCCCTACTCCACAATCAGCAGAGAGAGAGAGAAGTTGTTCACAAAGGCAATTCATTACCCTCCCACCAGCCTCCTGCCCTGACCACCCTCTGCAGGAGCCCATGCTCTCCCTGCTGGCTACAAATAAGCTGGGAAATTCGCTTTCTAATTTAGGCATCTCTGAAAATCAGGCGGGGGAATACTCTGGGAATACAATCCAGCACCTCAGCAGAGAGTTCAAGAGCCTCTCACAACAGTGCCCATCAGTTCTTAGGGAACATCATGTGTGGTTTTGACAACAATAATTTAGATAAAGGGCACCACAGGTTATAGCTACAGCTCACACTGGCAAGCACATGTTCAAGACTGTATTCTCCTTTCCAGTACAAAAATGTATAAGGATATCCTTATTATCATCCTTACTGCATATTTATAGAATCTTGCTCAGTACTTTAAATTATTTATGTTTCTAAAAATAATTCTCCTAGGATGTCATGTATTGCTTATAATAAAAGCCAGATTTAAGACTCAAGTTCCAGAGTGCAATGAATTTATTAAGCAGTCATTGGGGACACTAATGTGGCTTGCAGAACAAGAAAATACCTTCCAAAAGCTCCACATAATACTGTAGAATTTAATTCTGAGCTAAAATATAAATTAGAACTAACCAATCTCCAAGAATTCTAATGGTTTTTAAGTCAGAAAACATACGGGGTTATACATGTTTTTATACCCCAGACTTTTTGTTCCCCCTCAAAAATCAGAGCCAGATATACTTACAATTCTAATTAATCATTTCTGAATGCTTTTTCGTGGGAATATTTTCAGTACATCTGGTAACACTGCTAGTACAACTGAAATCTGCAGCACTCTATCTTAATATTTGGAGCTGAGCATTAAACGGCAATTCACAAAAATAAATATAGCTGTTTCTTAAATCACAAAGACTTAGGCATGGATGAATATTTTCTTCCAAGCTTATTGACTCTACATATAGCTGTCAGTGTTTGGGGAGGGGTGATGTAATCTCAAACACTGATTGCCATAATTAGAGACTTACAAAAAAGAGAATTCAGAATTAACGTGACTAAGTTTAAGCAATGCTTTCAGAGGAATAAATGCATTTTCCCTTTATATTTGTTTTCCTTATGGACCAGCACTGTGTTAAGGTTTAATCAACTATGCTGTATAGCAGGTAGAGAATTAGAGTGTAAGGACAGATAGCAAGATGTCTGAGACACCTCATATGCTCTGAAAACATATTTTTTTTAAAGTGCTGGCCAGGAATTTCCAACAAATGGTTTTATATCAAATAAGTTCCTCCAACTTTTCCAGTGTGAAAACTTAATCCAAAATGTAACAGTTAAAACACTTTTTTTTCCCCCAGAAAATACCTCCATATAGCCAAAGAACCAACTCTGTACACTCGCATTCAAAGCCCTGATTTGCTTGATTCAGATCAAGGAGTATAAGTGAAGTATGTCTAAAAAGATGTGCAACCTAATCATTGCTTTTCAGACTACACTTGGATTGCAATCAGCTCCATCATTTCTACTCTGTGCCATGCAAGTGATTCATTGGCCTTAAGGAAGCAAAACCAAGGCTAACTGGAAAATGCTGGCATGTCTGAGATACAACAGGCTTTGCTTGAAGTCTCCTGGACTTCCTGTCAGTTCTCTTCCCTCGTTGTTCCCAAATTGACATTTTCTCTCAAGAACTTACACATGAGATATTTTGAGCTGCTAAGCATTCATTATATCCATTAACAAAGCACTTTTGAAAACACAGCACTTTTGAAAATCAGTTCATTATCCAGAACAAGCATTGTGCATTTCAGATTGATATTTTTGGCCAAGAGTATGTCAGTGTTAAAACACTCAAAACGAGATTATGGATGTGTAGAGGACCCCTAAAGATACACCCAAGTTTAAAGGAAAGTTATTTTGTGGGAAAACATGGTTACACCAGTGGCAGATGTGTGACGCAGAAGGGACAGATTCCAGCTCTTCCAGCATCTGTATCATCACCTCACTGCATTCAGACTTTACACAACAGTTTGGATTTTGGTTAGAGTGCAGAGCAAGGACCTGCTACACCTTCTGCATTACAAGAAGTGCCTGTCATCACTGAAATCTACTGACATTACACTTTCTTATGTAATATTTTTAAGGGAGACAAATCTTAACAGGGCAGAAGCCTTTTCTAAATACAACAGGCTTTCTCTTCATTGAGGCTCAAAGTCACTGGGGTGTAGACAAATTTCTCATGTAGAATTCCACCATTTCTACAACTTATTTCATTTTGGTGCAATAAACCCTACAGCTTTTCATTGTGGAAGACATGAAAAATAACACAGAATCTATCCAAATATATATGGGCTTGGTTTTTGTATTGAACTCGAGTTTAAAATCTCCTCAAATAACACCAATAACACGACCAAACTCCTGGAATGTAATGATATATTATCTACCAAAATTAACACTATTTAAACAAATTAAAAGTAAAGTAGATGTGTTCTCCCTTAACTCAAACATCCATTTCACTTTTTAACAGTTTGCAGCCTAAAATGCTCTTTGAACTTCAATTATGCATTTGCAGAATTAATATATAATATCAGCAGGAAGCACACATTAAGGACAAGGGGAAGAGAGAAAACATTTTCATCTTAGAATGAGATAACTGAGAAGCAGGAAATGAAGTAGTTCTATTCAAAGTATTGTAAGCTGTTTGAGAAATTTTCTGAATACACAGGATGATGATATTGTTCTGAGACATGAAATTCATGCTCCACTCCATTTAATCTGAGCATGCTCAAGGTGAAGCTGCCCAATTCCCAGTTAAATGAGTGGGAATCAAGGGCACTCAGGCCCTGAAAGACCTAAGCCCTGTGAGATGAAGCAACGTTCCCATCTTAACTTCAGATCACAGTGACTGGCTCTATGCCAAGCATGCTTGGGCATGCCTGCCTGAATCCATGGATGTGCTTTAGCTTCATTCACAGAAAATGAAATAGAAGGTGACACTTACTCAGAAAATGTAGAATTAGACTTGCTACTCAAAAGCACTGGTGTGCAGCAGAGCACGGGAATTGCTCCTTCCAGCAAGGCAGAACCCCAGCCTCACACTCAGCAGAAATGACAGTGAAAGAATGATTATTTACACTGTACAGCTATTCTCTATATTTAGTCATGTTTATATATTCATTATTATATTATCAATACTCCAGTTGTACTATAATAAAATACTATTATTTATACTAACACACCATCACCTCAGAAAGGTGACAAGACATGTAGAACTGCAAATAAACTAAAATGCAAAAGACAGGAGCAGAGAACAAACCCCCTCAGTGTCCCACTTCCTGAAGCCTAAGGAAGACCCCTAAGAGAACAAACCCCCTCCATTCCTGAAGCCTAAGGAAGCCCCCTAAGCTATCTGACCAGCATTCTCCCTCCCCACTATCTAAACCCAGCCCAAGTATTTAAAGGCCTTTGCCCACAGTATGTTCATATAGTTCTGTGCAGTATTATAATTTTGTATCCAAAATCCTTTCATTTCATTTTCCAGTGTATCTTAAAAGACAGGAAGTACCATACAGTAAAAGTTCAGAAAGTTCCACTTTGTTACCATCTTTGCCATGTCCTAAATGGACCATAAATGGCACACAATCTTTACATTTTTATCGGTTTAATCGGGAGTTTCCATTCTCATTTGTATGTGGTAATTCAACATACAAATAGCAGACTCCTTTGTCTACTCTAAACAGAGTATGAACATTTTTTTCCAAATCAGTTTCCCCCCCCCAAGCAATTCCTTTTTCAATCTTCAAAGATACTTAAATAAGAGAAAACCACCCAAATAGAATCTTATTCATCTTTTCTAAATGAGCAACTTGTTGTCATGAACTGGAAAACAATTCAAAATAAGCAATTATTCTTTGCTACTTGGCCACTTGAGCCCCAGCAATTTATTCAGGATACAAATACGTATTTTAGCAGTACCATTGATATGGGTTTATAAAAGGACATGGAAAAAAATCATGAGTTACTATCCCAGACTTGCACAATATCATTTGCAAAAGCACAATAACACTCTTGTCTTAAACTCAATTTTTTCGGAGTTGTACAGCATAGAACCCTACACTATGACAGAAGAGAAGTCAATGACTGGGTAACAACAACATAACTAATCAGTGAATGAAACACAGAATGCAGTATTTCTTCCAGGGAGAAAAAAAAGAAAGCTTGCAGAAATAGAATACAAGCAAAAGAGTAATAAGCACAGTAGTGAACTCGTTTGTTAAGTCAAAGTTGGTTAAAGTGCTAAAATATTGTATTTTTTTAATGTAAGTTAAGACCTGAAAAGATTTTGCAATATTTTTAATGAATGTTTTTGTTTGCCTTTCCTCCCACTGCTGCTCACCCATCAAGAAGAAAAAGAAACTATTGCCCAAAAAAAGCCCAAGTTCCATTATTGTTGTTGGTTTTGTTGGAAAAACTGATAAATTGTATGGTATTTTGGCAAACATGTACATTGTTTTTCTAATAGAAAATCATCTTCTCTTTACAGCAATTATTTATTTAGGTTTTGATAAGAAAACAGGTTAATACTGACAAGCCTGCTGTAGAATTTCACAACAGATTTCTCTCAACTCCAAAAACTAATTGGAAAGACTTTCCATTGAAATTGCTGAGACTTTTAAACAAATGTCTTACAGATGGAAGATTTCTACCATGACAAGTTCAGAGCTGTCCAGAACTGGGAGGTGGATTGTACCTCTCAGTTCTTCAAGGGCCAGAAGGCTTTCTATTTAGAAAAATAAAGACATTAACAGTAGGTTTTATTTTAGCCTAAATAATAACAGTAAGCTTTTCAATCCATCTGTCATGAAAAAGAAATGGCAATGTGTGACCATCTATGTTTATACAGAAAGGGAGTGTGAGAGAAATCCCCCCAGCTCCCAGAGTCATTGCAGGGCAGCAGCACTGAAGATGCCAGAAGCACAAGGTGTGAGGTGCCACACAAAGCCTCTCCTAGGAGAATAACTCTAGCAGGGACACGGGCTCAGGCACAGGCATAGGATCATCCACCACATTACCTGTGGTGGTGTTCCACGTATCATACCCTGAGAGGAGCTTCCCAAAAACAGACTCTGCTGCCATGAGCTGCAAAGTTTTAAAACCCAGGAAGTGAGAACAGAGTGAAGATAGCCATCCCAAGGATGCTGCAGATGGTTTTCTTTCTTGGGAACATCTTCAGAGACAAAGACCTCTCCAAGCATGAAGGCATTCATGTTCTTCTAGCTTTTGTGCATAGTCCTGGGATGAGAGACTGAGGACAAGGATTTCTCCTCAGTGTAAACTTGGACTTTGGTCTAAAGCATCTTTCTAGGTCTGAAAATTAATAAAATACTACAAATAACATACAATCTGGAGACACAGTTCACCTGAACCTGTATCAAGAAGCTTGAAGAGAGACGAAACAATAGTGCAACTCTCTGAAAGAATCCAACATGAGACAAACAAGGGGCAGGAAAAGGGGGAGGAAAAGTAGAGGTCCTGGGAACAGCTGCAGACCAGCTGGGCATCCTAAAGTACAGCCAAAGCTGGATGAGAGGCACAGTGGGGAACACTCACCAGCTTCTGCATCCTAGGCTTTTAGTGTGAGGAAAGACAAGGAGCACATGCAGCCTGTGAGACTGTAAAGGGCAAAACCCACCTATGCCAGCTGTTTGAAGCACCCAGCTGTATTTCTGGGTAAATACTCAGAGGGATTCATACATGCAAAGTTACAAAAACACTCTTTTGACACATGGATTTTTAACTGGAGCCCTCATTCCTTACTGTTACACTGTAAATCAAAGAATATGTCCTCCAGCTCTCCACTAAGATTCATCCTGAAACACTCAAGAGTTCTCCCCTTGACACTAAACCATGAACAACAGCCTGAAACTCTACATGTACTCCACCCACCACTTTATGCTGGTGGGTGTAGTACATGTAATTTTTCTAAATTAAACAGATATCACAAATTGTCACCCCTGTCAGTAACACAAAAAGGAATTACAAATATTCTTGAAAGAAATTGCTGCGCTGCGATAAGGCTGATGATTATTTTTATCTTTTACATCAATTACTGGACTATAACTAACATACTGGTAGTGCTTTTATTTCTTTAATATTAATTCGTTAGTGTCTTAAAAACAGACATTTATTACTAAGCCTTCTCTACCAAATGCAACCAATAGTAAAATCTCCTATATACAGATTCTTAAAAATTAAGGAGAGAGATAAAAAAGAATTCTTACAGTGAAAGAGTTGCAAATAACTAAGCATTTCACCCAAAATATCTCACAAAGCATTAAAATAATGTATTTGAAAACCAGCACAGAACTGTAATTTTTCAGACAACCAGAGTGCAAATTATTTCCAAATGTACTCGGGAAAAAAAAAAAAGAAGTGCTATCTTTCAACCCACATGAATATTTATTACTGTCTACAAGATAATATAAAAGCATTTGACAAAAGTGAAAGGGAATAAAATTACAGGATTGATACTTGATCCCTAAATACTCTACTTCTCCCTCTTTTCCCTTTAAGATCATTGGAGTTCACTTTTTAGGAAAGAAAGGCAAACAAGGATTACTGGAAGCTGACATTATCCCTTTCCTTCAGTTAGAGGTCTCATTAGCAAAACTAGATCTGGATGGCATAAAAAATGCAACAGACCCAAATCCCCTGGGAACGCTCTTAATTTCACAGTCCTGCTCCATCTCTAACTTCACTGCTTGAGCCCCTGCTGGGCAGAGCAGAGCAGCTGCAACCCTCCAGCCCAGCCCCAGCAGCTCCTGGGGTAGCAGCAGGAGGGACCAGAACCAGCAGAGCAGTCTGTGCCTGCTGGCAGGGCTCACGCAGCCTCCGCGGCTTCCGCTGAGCTCCCGACCACAAAGGTCACAAATCTTGGAGCTGCCAGGATAATTCATCTGCCCAGCAGCTCAGGCCCTGCAAACCCTTTTTTCTCAGAGCCATCAGAGCCAGATAAATTGGACTGGTGGTGACAAGGTTCCCAGCCACCACTTTCCCTTGATCCTTCTCCATGGATGCGTGCCAGCTGCAGAAACCAAAGTGTGACCACTGGAAACAGGCTGCAAAAGCCATGTGAATGCAACCACCCCTTGCTGGCCACCTTTCCTAGGCTTTCCTTTTCCACAGGCAGCCATTTAGTGCTTCAGGTTCATGGATCTACCAGCTGTGCTGGTTTGGCTGCCTGTGTATGGGATAGCCATAGAGCACATGGACCACAGACCTGGTACTACTTGGAAAAACAAGAGTAGCTGCAGTTACACAGCTCAGCTGAACCATCCACCCATACTATTCCCAGAGGAAAAGGTTTTTTGCTGCACTCCCCCTGACATACCAAGGTGCCAAGGTACTTTCATAGTCAGATTGGGCTGTGCTATGCCAAAATATAAGGCTCACAAAGTGATGTACCTCTCTCAGCAGAGGGTTTGTTCAGTTGTTTTGACTGGGAAGGCACTTTGCAAATGAAAAATCTCAGTTCAAAGACAGGAGATTTGCTCTAAAAAAGGCATTTTGCAAAAGACGTCTGGAAATTGAAGAGACAAGTGTGCTCTGTTCCTCCCAGAGACCCTTCTGGAAGCAGTCTGGGTAGGATTTTCTGGGGTTTTTTAAGCTCACTCGTGTGGTTTTTTCCAGTACTATAAATCTCTATTGTTAACGTATGCATTATTTAAAAGACACTGAGTTTAAAAATAGCTCTAACCCGCCAAGGGAAAATGGGAAGAGCAGTGAGCTGAAAGCCACAGTGTTTCTCTCACCGATTGTTTCAGCACGCAAAACATCACAGCTTTCTCCCATTTTCATTTCAATTTTGTAGCTGCCTTTGACATATGCCCACCCATTTTCACCATCCAAGCATCAGAGGATAGCTCATTCCTGAGGGTGCTTATTACAAGTCTCTGTACACCACTCAGACAGCAAATTACTACCACACTAGGTCCTGGGATAAATATAGAGATATATAGAGATAGATAGATAGATAGATAGATAGATAGATAGATAGATAGATAGATAGATAGATAGATAGATAGATAGATAGATGGATGGATGATAATTTCACTTAAAGCCTTTGTTTGGAAGTTCTGTTCTCAACCCCCATGTTAATGCCCACAACACCCTCTCAAGTTACAGATTGTCTACTACCCTGCTGGACAGACAGGGACCCAGTTACATAAAGTGATTTCCCCAGACTGTGGGTGAAGCAATGATAGATCTGGGGACTGCCCATCCCCAGGGATGTTTCTGGCTACTGGATCACCCTTGCTCTCCCTGCAACTGCACACAACCACTAGACACAGAGGATGGGTGGGCTACCAAGGCAGCTCAGACACAGAAGCACTTGCACTATGCCCTCTTGTACACTGTGCAAACAGCTACCAGGGGAAAGCACCCATCCTTCCTCAGACACTTGAGACAAAAAACATCAGAACATGAACATTCTGGGGCATCAACAAGCAATTAGAAGTATCTGAGTCCAATCTAAAATCTCTAAAATCAACAATGATGCTGACACTCTGTTTCACTTGTAAATTAAAATCCAGAATAAAACAGGCCTGGAAGTACTTGATAATTTTGTAGCAGCACTGAGCTCCACAACAGGAAAAGTGTAATCCCCATAAAAACTATGTACACGTCAGAACTAGAAGACTGTTCCACACTGCAAGAGAAACATACATATGTTGATTTTAGTCCAAAAACATTTCTCTGGAGTTTAGCTGCATACTGATCTTATACACTACATTAAATGGTGTTTGTGAACGTTTACTGCCCAAGAAAGGAGAAAAAGAAGAAAAGGAGAGAGGGGAGCAGGCAGGATAGGCCACCTTGTTTAAAACATAGCAGGCTGTCCACAGACTACAAATTTCATCATGTGATAGGCATTCCTTCTGCTAAGTATAATTAATAGCTGGAAACCTGTATGGGCAATAACTTCCATGACAAATGTACAAGAAAACAAAGCTAGACTGTATAAAAAAGCCCATGGATAACAGGAGTGTTCTAACAGTTTAAAACCATATAAAAATTACCCCAAATGAGCCCAAGACTTCTGAGGAAAAAAACTCCACCATCACCATCAAGCTCCTGACACATATCTTGGGACAATTCCACAGAGGGGTTGAGATTAGAGCACTGGGACTGCTGCTAAGAAAATGACTTAATACTTATGCACTGAGGAGAGTCTTAGAGGGTCCTTTCCTTACACAAGTTTGCAAGCATGGAGACTGTTGGCTTGAAGAAATAGGTGATTTATTTCATAAGTCACCCCTTGTTAAAGAGGCAACGCCCAAATTATGAGGGATAGAAGAAGTACTGAGCATGCAGTGAAAACACCATGAGGCTTCTAAACATAACAGTAGCTAAGGAGAAAACAGAACAGAAAAAACAATGTTTGTGTATAAATATGCCTGTATTGTCACCTTGAAATCTCCCCTTTTTGAACCCAGAAATCTGCTCTGCAGTATTTTGGCAGAATTGGTACAGGACTAAGACCCATACAGAGTGCAGTAGCCCCATAGTTCAGCAGATACCACACGGTACCTGAAAATTTAAAAATAAAGAGAATCACATTAAAAGTTCAAGCAAACATTGAGGGCAAGATGAAAAATTCCTTTGATTACTTATATCCTTATGTCTCCAGCATGGAGACAGTTCAGTCTTTCCAAGCACAAATGCAGTTTGAAATTAATGTGGAATAAAGTTAAGGGACACAAATGTCCTGGACCCGATGTCCCTAGCAAAAATAACCATATGTTAGAAGAGACAATCCAGCACACAAGCTAAGAGAGTCAGGCAAAGTCCCAAGGGAAGGAGGAGGAGAGGGACTGCTGTAAAAAGTCACTTGTGGGACTGCAAGAGCAATGTCATGCTGCAATGTCATGATGTGAAGCCAAGTAACTGCAGCACTCACACTGCTGGAAGAGTTCAAAGGGGCACTTGATAAAGGGCAATACTTTCTTGCATCAAGTATTCTCTTGACAGTTGGAAAGTGTCTAACTCCACAGACCCTTCACATTCAGTATCATGGAATAGAAGAAAAATTTATCACAAAGAATGCACCAGTGTGACACTGAAATTTAATGTTTTTCCACCTGTACAGTTCAAAGTGTCGCAAAGTGTTGACTGTTGACAAGCAGAAAACAGTGCCTGGGTTAACAAAAACCAGCCAGACTCAGTGTGATACCAGGAGAGCACTATGTATTCATTGTCTCACTCAAAAAAAAAAAAAATCATACAAAATTACTAATTCAATCAATGGGAGCAACACAGGTATAGAAAGAATGCAGTGGAAAATGCAATAGTGTGACAAGTTAATGCTTGCACCAAGTTACAAGGACAGAAAAAGCAATCAGCCATTTTCTACACTTTTTGAGATCTAGCAGTACCAAAGTGAGAAGGCAGATGACAGTATCAACAAGGCAGCACCAGCTGCCTTCTCTGTAGCACAGGTGCACTGATGCTGAAAGAGACGAAAAAAATGTGATATTTTGGCACATGATGATATTTTCCAAAAGTTGTTACACCTCTCCCAATTTCTTATCAGACATTCAGGTTGAGACTTTGGGGGTGTTGGTATTATTTTAATGCTGTTTTTCGTATCTGTATTTTGTGTTTAACATCTTTTTTTTTAATTCAGAAAATTTTAATTGTAAAACAACTTTTATAAAATGTATTGCAGTTAAAAACTCCAATAACCCCAAAGACAGTAAGTCTGTTCTAAAGTCAAAAACTATCTTTATACAAAGGGGACTAGACAGGACTACTCAGTCTTGAACTTCATGCACACCACTAAAGCCAGCCCTGGAATTATACTAACATAATCTCATTACTCATTTATTATACAAACTGGGAATATGACCATTTATTTGCATGTTACTAAACAGGGTCACAGTCTGAATAAAAACAATTATTTCAAGGCATAGGTGTTGTATCAGTAAGGAAAAGCAAAGCAAGAAAAAACAGAAACATAAACAGGAGTTTGTCTGTTCACACCCTCTGTTAGTCACTAAAGCAGCAAATTCTTGTTCTTCAGACTGATGCTAACATCAGCGTAATCATTAAACAGCTACCAAAGATTCCTGAAGCATTTTTCTATCTCAGTTCAGCATCTATCCAGTGTCAATTCTCACACAGTAACAGACACCTAAGGAAATAAGACAGCCAGCAGACCTGTTTTAAAAATCCGTTCTTGGGCTGATTTGCTGAAATAAACCTCAAATCAGGTTTCTCACATCAGTAGACACTCTAAAGACAGGGCAGTTGAAAAGTTTTTGATTTCTATACATGCTCAACAACCATGGTGCCCAAAAGGCAAATTCTGCAGCCCAAAACTCTGGTGCCCCAGTCAGGATGGCAAACGGTCCAAGTTCCACATCAGGTACTGGGAATTCTCCTTCCTATTAATGAAGAAATTTGCAGAAACACAGAAACATTTCCTACTCCAGCTTCAGTTTAATGACAGCTGTGTCCCCAGTTTACAAGCAAGCAGGCAATCCCATTTTACCCATTTAAAACAACATAAAAATACCTTCAGAATCTGCTGCAAAATACCTAACACAGCTTCAGCCTTTTAACTTCTCCAGGTGGTTTCTCTGTATATCAATTATTCCTAGCTCTGGCTAGTCT
Source organism: Serinus canaria (assembly GCF_022539315.1). Taxonomy (NCBI): domain Eukaryota; kingdom Metazoa; phylum Chordata; class Aves; order Passeriformes; family Fringillidae; genus Serinus; species Serinus canaria. The sequence continues at coordinate 21,735,663 of NC_066315.1, read as the reverse complement.
TTCACAGGCAATTTAAATTCCTTTATCTTATGGCTCCTTTGTAATGAACTGGAAGGTTTCGGTTGCTATATGGTCTAAGTGGAGGGGAAAGGATTGTTGATTTCTAAAAGGCTCCTCTGCCAGATTCAGTGGTGAGGTGCCTCCCACAGATTGGTTGTCTTTTGCCTCTTCCCTTAAGTAACAACAATAAGCCACAGCAGAGGTTGTCAGCCACATTCAGATACCTCAGGGAAAACTTGACTGCACAGTTACAGCACAGTAACAATAAAAATACAGCTTAAAAACTATTCAGGCACTTACAGTGTCCCAGTAAGCATATCTACAGCAGTTTCTACAGACAGCTGGTGTTTAAGACCACTGTGCTCTGGTTAGGGTGTTAATTGTCCACACAGACTTACAAATTCCTAAATGCTTTGGTAAGGTGGCAGTGGATGTCAGGGCCTGGGATCTCAAACGTGCTCATTCACCTCTTATTCCCACACAGTCTTTATCTCCTTCTGTTTGGCTTTCCAAGGTCAACTGAAAGAGACTTGTTAATAATTCCTGTAACTTCTGTACTTTGAAAGAGGAAGATGCACATTCCTGGAATATGCAATGCATCAAAAGATGATTTAGGTCTACAGCAAAGTTCTTTTATTAGGATGTTTGCTTGCAGCTCCTGCTGAATCAATCAGAACCATTAATGTTCACCCAAGGGCAAAATCTGACATTTAACATTATTTTATGTTATACACAAGTCTAAATAGAGATAATATGAAATGCATAACTGAAAACCAGCAACTAGATTTGGATAAAGCAAAACTGAAATGCAGCAGTTGTTCAAGTGCAGGAGCATGACAGTTTTCCATAGCCCTTGTGCAATCCCACTGGCATTCTCTTTTTCTGCTGGGTGACACAGCTGAAACAAGAGTATTAAAACATCTTTTGGTGTACTTTTGTTTGCATAACACACAGATTAGAAATACTGAAGGAGTAGTGGGCCAACAGTACAGAGAAAAACTCATGATTTGTTCATTCCCCAGCCATTCCCCTAAGACCTACACTGTCCATTAGACAGCACCATGGTGGTCCTCCTTCTCCCTGTGTGTGTAGGAAGGAGCTTATGCTATCAGCAACACAGTGTGAAGGGATTATGTCCTCAGTGATTTACTGACCTGCAAACAATTCTGAAAGCAGTTTAAAGCTGCTTTCCATACAACAAAAATATTGAAAATGTCCACATCTTTTCCTTGTTGAATTTCAGCTTGAACATTTTTCCTATTCTTGCTGGTACAGTAAAGCATCAGCATGTTGTAGTTTTAATTTCTCCATAACAGAATGAGGTGCAGAATCAAAAATAAATTTAAATCATATTGTGCTGAACTATTGCACTTAAAGGCAAGGACAAGCCCTTTCTTGTGACAGGCTTTGCAAGGACCAAGCAATAATAGCCTTGTTTTCCTCATGTTCATTTAGCAAAAGAGGAGTTTCTCTCAGGCATTGTCTGCATGATTATCAAGGTGCAAAAACTGAAACCAAAATAAAAGCAAACTATTTAATTTTAAAAATCCCCTTTGGAATTTATCTGCAGAAGCAACAAAAGTTGTAAAGATCTTACTCCTCCAAAGTGCCAAAGTGCCTCTTGTTCAGTCTGGTGGGGAGTGGGACAGAAAGGGAAAGCAGAAAATTGGAAAGAATCCCACTAGGAGGTAGGTGTTCAAGTTCATCTCCCATATGAGAAGCCAAGTCCAGACTTTGCATTCCCTACCTTGCTCTACTGTCTGCACACTCAGACAATGTCTAGACAATTCTACAGTAAGTATTTCTATGCTGCTATTAGGAACAGGAGCCATGCATGAATTACTTAAAGTCTTAAATGTATTCCTACCTGTGGGGAGAGGGATGGAGGGCAGAAATACCCCTCTGTTTTTATGTGTGTGTACATGTACCTGTATATGTGTGTGCGTGTCTGCACAGATTTATTTTAAAAAAGCACAGAGGAAGTTACTACAGATACTGATACAACTGACCATGCTCTTTGTGAAGAACTGTCAAATAATGGATGCTTCTTTGGACTTTCTGACAGCTTCTACCCATTCCAGCTCAATTATACCATCAGCTATAGTGGAACTGTACAGGTGCAATCCATGGGCATTACACCGTGCACCAACATGAAGGCTACCACAACAATTCCAAGATATATATAGATAGACACACAGACAGACAGACAGACAGACAGACAGATAGATAGATATACACTATCTAAATTTTGCTTTTTCTCTTTGATTGAAGATAATTTTCTGTAACAAGTTCAAAAAGTCAACAGAAGCAGCAAGTGCTTTGTATCCCTGAAATTTACCTTACACAGCAGCTTAAAGGGACATTCAGTGAAGTTTTCTCCCTTGTTAGTACTTGCCTGAAAACCATGTTTTAGAGAATATTTACATGAGATTTAATGGAAGGAAGAAAAGAAAATAAACTTTTCAAACATTTACTGTCTAACAATTATTACTATATTTCAACAATGAGTTCATCCAGGAATAAGGGTAAGTTTTCAAAAAAACCCAGTTAAATTTAACAGGCCATTTGGGAAGAAATGCAACAGGATGTCAGTGAAACCTGGATTAAAGGGCAGAAGTGGCATTGGACAGGAATCCTGTATGCATGGGCATAAAATGCTGCATTTCTGCTGTCCGGACCAAGCAGGATAAGAATTGAGGTGAACTCAGATGGCCTTCACAGCTCAAAAGCCCTAAAAACACATGAAAAAACCTGGTCCCCAAGGGAAAGGCAGAAATTCAGAAGTATCAGCTCCTAGTCTTTGAGATTCCCAGCTGCAAAATTGTATAACTCATACCACGAAATGTGGAAAACAAAAACATTCCATAAGTGATGAATTGCATCTCTTGAATTCCTGTAGTCTAGCTAAGAGACAGGCAGAGGGGAAAGCAAATTATGATTACACCATAGCTGCCTAATTCAAGTGGCAGTACATTATATATTTCCAGGCCATTGGAATATAATTCTATCTGGCTATTGCAAAAATTCTAGCACACCAGAAATCCATTAGCAGTGATGTTCTGGCAAACCACCAAAGAGAAATACATCCTCTTATAGCAAAAAAGAAATTAAGATCAAAGAATGATTATGGATAAGTAGAGGCTAAAGATCAGCAAGCAAGCTCAGAAAATACATTGTAATGCAAGATTTAACTACTCTTCCGAAAAAGAAAAAGACAAAAGGAACCATCTAACTCTGTACCAAAGCAAAGGCTATGCACATGTAAATTAAAAGTTCTAGCCATCATTTTTCATTAACACTGGAAATGTATTTATATTAATCTCTTTAGCTGGACTTGGCAGCTGCATTACAGTATCATATTCAGCTTGATCTCGCTGTTTCTCTACAGCTTCACATTTCGTTATTGCCACTTACTGATGAGCAGCTTTCTGGAGTGAAGTACCATACACAACATTTATTCCTTGGTTAATTTCTAGGAAGTTTCCTCTGTCACCAGATTGGCCACCTGACATAGGCAGAAAGGCATTGACAATCTGATGCCTTTGGATGGATTACTGTCTCTCAAGTCATTGGGAGAATTCTCTTGCTTCTATAATTAAGCAAAAATAGAGGTGATGATAAAACATATGGCTACGAAACAAAAAGCTTTTTGTCCCTTCAATGATGTGTAGAAATAGCTGTCCCTTTAGGAAGTGGAGCTACATCAGAATTTCCTTACTTCTTTGCTCTGAAAACATGCATCATTCTATTACAGAAATCTAACATCAAGCTCATTTTTTTCTCCTTTTCCTTCATCAAAACTTCATCGAATACTATCTAAATTTGACAGGCCAAATGGAAAGTGTGATTCATTACAAGAGCAATAATAAGCAGTGAGCAATTGTGATTTTACTGTCGCCACCAAGGCTGTCTCTGTGAAAGGAAGGCTGAATGGCTGCCACATGGAATTACCACATTTACAGTCAGACACAGCACAGTTTTGCTCTAACTGAACTGCTTTAAGATGAGGTATTTAGTTATCCCTACCATGATTTAGTCTCAGAATTCTCACTGTAGCATATCTGAGCACATACAACCAAGAGCCAAAAATCTGTCATGCCCTTTGGGCGTGAATGCTTTAATGTTGCTCTTTTGAAGCAAATTTCATATCTTTGATATTTAGCCCAGCCTTCAGTATGTCATCAGGAGGGGTTTTACTTTGGGAGGTGGGCACAGCCCACATGTTTGCAATTCTTCCTGTATGTTTATACCCTCCCCAACAGATGCTTCAGCAAGAACAAGATTTGATATGAGGCAAACAACACCGGGTAAAAATAAATTCAGCTATTATAAAAGCTAGATTTTACATGGGTCTGTTTCTCTGGAGAAAGAAGTGAAGATCAAGAGAAAAAAAATATTTTTCTTTTCAAATGACCTTTTACATCTCAAAAAAGGGCAGAAGCCCAATTTAGAAGAAATATGACTTTGTAGGTCATCTTTAATAAAAATACAAGATGATTCTTCTTCATCATCTCACTGTATATCACACTAGATGACAGCATTTTATTTCCTTTGGGATGCTAGAAATAAAGTAAATGGAACAGAAAAAGGACAAAAGATAAATACTCTTTTAACATTGTTTTTTCATTTTTTTTAAAGAAAGAGAGCTATTATTATATAACCAGTACTTCAGTCAATTGATAAAGGGATTGTTTTTGGCTTACATGAATCCATTTTTATTTCATAGTAATACAAGCAAATTCCATAATCTTTATTAAAACACTTGAAAAGAAAGAGAAAAGCTAAAATAGAGCTCCTTTGATAAGGTGCACAAGTAAAGTATCTCTCACTGCTTTATTCATCTACTACTATTTCATCATACAGCTTGAGCAATAAAGAACTAAAACCAAATAGGAAGCAATTAGATATTTGAAGAATTTTAGAGACATAGTGAATTCTGTTCAAATCAGGAAATTATTTAAAAGGAAAATTTGAGTTTAATATAACTGAAAAAACAGAGAAAGAGATGGGCCCTTCCAGAAGAACCACAATAACAATGAATCACAAACTGTTCAATTCAAAGGCCTGCAAGGTATCCAGACTCCAGGGGTTTGAATTGTGAGAGTATCAGGTGATCAAGCAAACCCTCATCTACAGTACATAAACAGACCAGCTTTTGGTCATACTGAAGAAATAAGAGATTTACCAGCAGAATATTTGTCTGCCACAAGCCAGTCTACAATTCCAGTGCATCCTCCAGGGTGAAGACCCTGTGAGCAAAAGGCCATGGCCCTGAGAGCCCAGCAAGCTGCTGGAGCAGCAGTACCAGTGGGACAGGACACAGCCCCAGTGAGTGAGGGGAGCTTTTGGCTTCCTTGGCCACAGCACCCCTGGGAAACAGGGGCATGAGCTGGATCAGCATTTCCTGCCAGATTCGCATTTGATAATTGGTGCTTTGGGGTTTGGAAACCTGATTTTTGTGTATGCTTTGGAAGAGGAAAGAAGTCTGCCCACGGAGAGGGGTTATTACACTGGGGTTATTACACTGGGGTTATTACCTGCTTCTTCTCATGCTAATACAGCCAGGGAGGAAACTGCAGCACTGTGTGAGAAGCCTTTCAAACCAAAGTGCAGAATTTGATTTGTCTGTGGCTTTCTTCAAGGAAACTCTTTCTGCACTAAGGTGACACAATTGTCTGCAAATGCAGTTTTACCCACTAGCAGGTCCCAGCCAAATGCAAACAATTCCATTATGACCACTCCATACAGACGGTCTGGCAGAAGAAGCCTGTTCCAGCCACCGAGTGAAGAAACATGGGCACACCCATCTTGCATCTTATGAGCAAAACACATTAAAAAATGCTTCACAAATTTCACACAACCACAGAAAGAAATAGCTGTGGGCTTCAAAGATGCACCTTCCATCAGATATTGCAAAGAAAGCAAACGAGTCCAATGCTTAGGTACAGTAGAGTTTGTGTGTGCAAGCTGAGCACTGTTATTTGCTAGCTAAGATGTTCCATGTGTTAACAACACATTGTTTTGATAACACGTGTTGATTCAATTTCTGGATTAAAAACACATTTAAGAAGAACTACTATGCTGAATAGAAAGTGGCTGAATAACCTATTTCTCATAAGCTTACAGAATTAAAGACCAAGAATTTGTATGCTGATGACTTTTCCAGACATCTATTAGGTCCTCAAATTCCCCAGCAGAAAGTGTAGTCATTTTCACTATTTTCATTCTTCATATCTTCATTCCTAGCTCCATGCATCCCTTGACTCCTTGTCTAGAAAAGTAAATTTCAATTCATGTCCCTGCTTAGCTGAGGAAAGTATTTAAGCCCCAAGCTAAAAGTCCTTCAGCACTTCCTCTGCTTCTGTAAGTGTTATTTTTACAGAAGGTCATGATGCCAAAGGAGTTCTCAAGGAGAGAGTTAAAAACAGGGCAGAGTGGCTGGACTACACCAGAAGAGGCATATGAAGGAAACTCTATCAGCAGGAAGGCTGCTGACTCAGGGAAGAGATGCCCTATAAATGATAGTAGAGAAAATACCTCTATTCACATTCCACTTCATGCATTTTCCTCTTTACTACCCTCCTCCTGTGTTTCCCTCTGCCTGCTATTTATAAGTACCAATTCACAAGGCCATAGTAGTGGTGTTGCCATGGTGGTCTGAGAATCTAAGTGGCAGGAAGCAAGAAAAAATAATGCTCCTATTAGACCAACCTGGCTGTGGCTGCCACTTGCTTTTGTAAACATGAATTGTATTCTAGCTGTTAAATCATAACCAAATGAAGAACTAGTTGGAAAGCAAGGGTTTGTTTTGTATTTTTTATGGATTTGGCAGTAATCTAAATACAAATCAAACATTCAAGTAAAACCTCTGGAGCTTAAACTGATATTAGCATATATAATTCCATTTCAGAGGAACAATATCTATAATTCCATTTCAGAGGAACAATAAATGCAGAAATTACTCTTTAACTATCATAGCCCCTTTTACAGGCTAAATCAAAAATACAATTTTTCTTGTAAAATCTCTCACAATGGCTAAAGGTTATTTGACTGTTAAAGTTACAGTCACTTGGAGATACTTGATGCTTAGAAGATAAATTCATAGGTGCTGAAACATTATTTGATTATTTCCCTAGTTTGAGCCATTTTATTTAAACACACTAAATATAGCACTGATACATGACTGCTCAGTAGGTATGAGGTATCTCTGTATATGTGTGTGTGAAATATATTTCTCCTAAATGACCTGGTAATCTAAGGTATATCATCAAGAAAGAAAAACATTATGCTAATAGAATGATAATATCTCTTCAGGATAATTAATCTCTTTTTGCCCTACACAAACACACACTCACAAATATACACTAATACATTCTCTATAATTATTTTTGCCTCAGAAAAAATCAGTCTGTGGAAAGGCAATTTGCTTAATGCTAATAATTCCATATATTTTAATTACTCTAAACCAACAAACATTGCTTCCAGTAAATGCAATTGCCTAAACACAGTAAAATACACTTTATCACATGCATTGAGGGGAAAACAAAGGAATGGCCTTTCATAAAATTTTTTAGTGGGTCAGGGAAGTATCTTATGAAGGGATGCACAGTGACACACTTGGAAATAACAGGTAAATTAAACAAATTACCTTTTGTTCTCACTTTAACCCTGATGCCAATAAAGCACTCACTGGAACTTCACAGACATCACTTTAACCTTTCATATTCAACTGAAGTCAGCAGCAAACCTGTGCTGATTTCAAAAGTGTTTACCAGCAGCTTGTAGTAAATCAACAAATCTATTGACAATAATACAGAAATAATGGGTAACAGAAATTTGTTAACCTAAAACTAAATTATAATTTTAAAAATATAATTGAGTTATCAAAAGCAATTTATCCTTTCAAGAGATGTTTTAAGCATAATAGAACTGTGTAAAAAACACATTGAAGGAAGATAATAAACTTACAGATAATTGACATAGGTTTATTGAAAATTTTTCTTGTCCAACTTAGCCAGGGATTTTTTTGCATGGGATTAGAAATTCAAAAGTAATAGTGATTATAAAATAAGACTAAAGAACATTGTTGATATTAACTAAATAGTCAACTTTACAGTGAGAAAAAGGAAGTTTAAAAAAATAAAAAGTATAAGTCCTGGGCAAATTTTGGGAACAATGGAAAGAAGGATTTCAATAAGAAATGCAAAAGCTATGCTACCTTTATACATGTCACAGACAAAAGGCAGTAGTGAATGTACAATTCAGTAAAGGATATTGATACACTGAAGAGGTCTTCAAAAAGGCAAAGAAATTATTAAAGGTCTTAAAAGGTGCCATTTTTTTAGAGATCCAGGAGGTCAAACTTTGAATATAACAAAAATAACTGATACACTAAACATACCGAGGTGGGAGGAGAACTCCATGCTACAGAGCTTTGTCAGACTGAAACTATGGTCCAAATGTTTATCCATTCGGTTAATTGATAAACAATTGATAAGCAATCAAAACAATTTAGAATTTGACCAATTCTTAAGTCTCACACTTCTTAAACACAAAAATAAAAACAAACAAACAAATGCGCAAACAAACACAAAAGTCAGGAGCCCTGAGTGATGGTGCTACAAACAGGTCTAACTGCATAACCCCAAGCAACTTCCCCAGTCTCAGGATGTTCAGTGATACACTAGTAAAACTCTGATTTTTTTTCCTTACCCTTCTTTGTCTTTCAGCCCAAGCAGAATCAGTTGTCAGAAATCTCTGCAGAATCAACATTTTTCATAAAGCATAAAAAGCCCAAGTCATTCAAAACAGTTTGTAGAAAATATGTGTTAGCAACAAACAGAATAATTGCTTCCCAGACAACAAAATGAACATTTGAAATTAAGCAGCAGTATCAGTGAGAAAGTGTTTCTCAAGCCTGCATAACTTTGCACTTATGACCACAGCAGCTTTTCCATCAGAGAGTGGGAAGGGGGATGCCTTCAAAAGAGGGCTGAGAAAGAACAGTCCTGTTGGGTCAGCTGGGGTCCTGATCACAGAGCACATGACAAACATTACTTACAAATAATTCAAAGACAGTGCAGATTCAGTACCTCATTCAGAGGACCTGAGCCCAGTGTGTATTGTGCTACACACAAATTGTTAATAAATAATAAGTAGAGTTGCAGAGCACACTCATATGGTGAAAAGGCCATTATTTTGAGTAAGAATCAATTACTAAAATGTGATCATATCCAAGTGGGGCTCCATAGCCTGAACACAGCATGAACAAGAAAAGTGAGCATAGCTTGAATTCCTTTGACCCCTGTAAAGTGCAGCCACTAGTGAGAAAAACCAGGACAGTGTGCTGCCAAGACATTCACTCAAGTAACTACTAAGGGATGGAGTTGGACCATAGGGAGCCCAAAAGGGCTCAGAGGAAGAGCTGATTCTCCTCAGGTTTGATCTGACCACCACTTACCACACAGAGTTACCCAAACAGTCACCAGGCATCCCTACAAGAGTGACAGAGACCAGAAAGCACAGAGCCCTTTTAGAGGAGCAAAGGCAGATGGGTTCTCTCACTCCCCTCCTGCAGGTGACCAGGAGACTCACGGGGCAGCACAGGAGAACGACTCCCCAAAAACCACAGTACTTACAAACAGTGCAACCGCATTTTTTAAACAACTTGGGGAAATTAATCCATTTGAATTCCACTGAGCCAAATGTTTACAATTTAGAGGAAATTTAGGAATATGTTTTTCACTTACAGCTTACATGACACATTGATATTAGTGTTGGAGACCATTTGCCAAGAGAAATTGCAGGCAAAGTTTCAGCAGTTTGTCTCATGGAAAATCTGACACTTGTCTGTCAAGATGCCTTTTATTTTGCTTCTCTTTTCAGAATTTTTTGATGAAGTTTACAATCTGATCCTCTAAGGTTTGCAAAACCATAGTTAAAAGACATTCCTAATAAACATTCCCCACCAGGCATGAGGAATGTCTGTATCCTTCTCAGCAGTAGCTGCAAAACACATTCAGTGGTAAACCAAAAGAATTCAATTTCTGGGATGCCGGGAAAATTGCAGTATCACTAACCAGAAATAATTTAAATTAAGATTGACATATACAAAAAAATCTATCAATATTTTCTGAAGAAGCTTTTTTGGTTTTGCCTACCTTTTAATAAACTAAGAGAAAAGGTTGTTTATTTTCCACATAGAGAATAGAATTATTGAAGAGTTTTTAAAAATTGCCTCATATGTAATCTTTCAGCCTTCTGAAAATAGTTGATCATGACAACCATGCATTTATAGTGTGCTGGTCCTCCTTCAGGGCATGGGCAGGTGCTCAGCTGGAACAGATGACGTGTGAGCTTCCTGAACTGGCAGAGTTTCTGATCATATCTCACCCAGCCTGCTACTTCTGTATAGACTAAACCTCCACTAAAACATGGACCAAAGGAATTAAATTTGTGTTGCAGGAAGAGAAAGCAGCTTATGGTTTTGCTCCATCCTAGTGACTGACTGTCACCAGGAAGGACAGCACAGTCCTGAAGCACTACATATGAGGCTGAAATCCTTATTTATGCTTGTGACCCGTCAGAGATCCCCATCACCACAAACCTGAAGATCCCAGGCTACCAATGTGTTCACTCTCACAAAGGAAAGGACATGATGAGGGAGGGCTCTTCTTGTTATAACATGAGAAGCCAAGTCACACACAGGGGGGGAGATGCTTCAGGGAGCTTTCTGAAGGCCAAGAAACTCCTCAGTGTCCACACTGCACCTCAGAAGTGACCACATTTCAAGAGATACTCTCTGCTTGTCTCCATGATGGAGACACTACAGTCTTTATACGAAGGGTGATGCTGCAGCATCATCTTTCTTGCCCATCGTGGTTTCCCCTAAGTGAACCTGGGGTGATGCTCCCATGTCAGAGCCCATCCAGCCTCCAGACAAGCACAATATCTACAGTTTTTCCAACTACCCATCCAGCAGCACGCTGCTAAACCCAGCCCACACCACAGCTTGCTTTGGGCCATCATGACATCAGGTCTCAGCTGCTTCATCCCTTAAGCAAACATGCCCTGGCTCAGGTGCTCCAAGATAGATACAAGTGAGCAAAAGGGATTCAAAGAGGCTTTCAGAAACGTGTCCCATGTCCTGATGAGCTCTCCTCCTAAATCACATAGTTACAACACAAGAGGAGAGTGTAAATGGTTCTGTGACTACATTTAAGAAGAAATATTCTGCATGAAAAAGAAACAACAATTTGCTGAGCCACCAATGCCACCACAGCATTAAAAACTTCAAGAGGAAGGAATTAAAATAAGGAAATGAGGAAGCACATTTCATTGCTGCCGGACTCCTGCATAGGTTTGGGTCAGTGGCTGGAGCTGGACACCTGTGGAGGATGGGAAGGCTGGAGCAGCACCTGCCTGTGCTGCTGGCCAGCCCTGGCTCTGCCATTGCTGGAGGCAGCACTAATCAGGATAGCCAGAGAAAACAGCTCCATTAGATGCAGCCCTGAACACATACGGATACCGAGGCAACAGAGTCACAAACACTCCAAAGCCACTAATGCATCCCTAACCTCTGCCTAAGGGATTGAACCTCTCAAAAATACAGCTGACTTGATCTGAAAGCTCCTTTGCAAATGCTACAGCCAGTTGAACAGGCAAGGAAAGTTAAAAACAAACCCTGTATCTTAGGAAAAAGCTCATTGTAGAAAGACTATGGCAACTCGGGGAAAAAGGAGGGAGAAAGAATGGTGATGTATATGGAGAAAACACCCCCATCACTAAGGAAAACTAAAATAGGGAAACTACACTGTAATTTTAACAGCTTCTTATTACTTTCTATTGTCATTACAGATTATACTTCAGGATATTTTACATCTGCATTTAATGTGAACAAATGCATTCAAAACTGGTTGAGATCCAAAATAAGCAAGAACACAGATTTCAGTGTTAAACTGCCACACTTTAATGCCAGTTGGAAATTCTTTCATTTCCTTCCTCACACTTGCATCCAGGACTTGCAGAATGCTCCTGTCCTGGGTCTCAGTTTCCCTGATGTGTGAAATGTTGATGTAAGGTCCACTTTATTTTCCTGCCCAGCTCCTGTATCTCTGCTGCTTGTTTCACTGCAGAAATCAGTGAGCCTTTGGTTGCAGGCCACTGCTCTGGGAGGTGGCAGAAGAAGGGAAAGTTGCTTCAACTAACACCCCAAATCAATAACAGCAAGGGAATTTAAGAGGTAAAATCAGGCAATGGGGAAAGAGGGAAACACAGGACACCATCAACATTTCTGCCAGTCTCAGCTGTGAGTGTAGAGAAAGTTGACAAGGCAACAGCTAAAGAAATCTAAGAAATTTGTGCAGTACCCATGGTGGTGGCTAAATGGACAACTATTCCTGATGGAAAAAGATGACAAAGAAATGTGTGGCTCCAGAGAACTGAATAAGAACAAGGATGGTAAATACGCAAACACAACAGAATCTAAAATAAAATAGGGTACACACCAGGAGTATGTATAAAACAGCACAGGCAAATGCAGCAGAGGGAACAGAGAATCTGACAGATAAAAATATGGATTTGAAAAGAATAGAGAAAATAACACCCACATGGAAAGCAGCAAAAGAAGAAAAAAATATTTGTGAAAAACATCTGGAGTCAAGAGCATATTTTAATTTCTGGAGGTTTTTTTAAGCTCCCTGTTTGCTTCTCTCATTTTAATTTTGAATTTTTTTTCCTCCATAAATTGGGGAACCATATGGGAGAATGAACACCTTCACTGTGACTGCCCACCTCTGATATTGTAACTAGAGTTGATGTTCAGGTAGATTCAGGTACACTAAGCTGTAAACAACATGAAGACTGCAAGGAAGGAGACTGACATAGGCAAGGAGTGCCCTCCTTTCTGATAGTCTATGTATTTCAAATTATTTCTCCCCTTGTGTCCCCCATACCACCTTTAACATTTCTTAAATGTGTATTACACATAGGAGCTAATTTTACCACAGGGGCCTGTTTCAGCATGCTTTAGATATTAGCAGAAGTTCAGTTATGAATACCAAACTGATATTTTTTGCAGAGGACAACTAAAATCTTGAACCTTGCTGCTTACAGGAATTTAACTACTTTTCAACTATAAAGTTAACTATGGTCTAAATATCCACACAGAATATAATATGGAGAGTAAGAAAAGAAAAAAATATTTACAACCTTCTGCATGAAAGGTTTTTTTCACAGAAATGATAATTGGAAATATATTTTAAATGTTGCTCTGGTATACCTGGCCCTCTTTTCATTTGATGATCTGCAAATGATATTGCAGAGGTAGTTTAAAAGTTGATTTAGATATCATGATAGCAGCCAAACATCCAGATTTCTTTGAAGCCTTCTTCTTTTCATTTTGCCCAATTTTTAATAGCATTTCTTTCATATTATTAAAAGTGAATCTCTTTAATATCAAGTTGGATTCTGGCACTCTCAAGAACAATGAAAAAGCATTTTGACAGCCTTACCATACACATACTTGTGCAATATCATCCAAGACAATAAAGGAACCACATAAAAATGGTACTCAGCTCAAAACAAATAAAATGTTAAAATGTGTTTGCGTGTCTATGTGCATAAACAAAAATTCTACCTACAAGTTTCCTTACACATACAAAGCTGCAGCTCACAAAATCAAAGCCCCAGCTTCTCTTTTCATAGACCATGTTTACTTTTTTTAAGATGACCTGAAGTTTGTACTGTAAGGACAATACTGATGTTTTAGAAACTAACTGTGATCATACCATTACCTGCCAATTTAAAACAGGTTTGTGCAGCCTACTCTCAGGAAGGTATAAATATGTATACAAAATTTCTACTTCCAAGAAACATTTCAGTTTCAAGGATTTGGTGCTTTTCAGCAGGAAATTCTTCCTCTACAAGTGTTTTAAAATACAGTTCTTGTAAAATCATACTTCTAAAGCAGCCTCTTGCCTTGTCTTTCCAGCACCACACTGTCTGTAACCAGCAAGGATTCACATGTGATTTTTAACTAATGTCAGTGCATGTAAAGAAATTACCACTGTTTCAAGTTTATTTACAAGTGAAAAAACTAACCTGAAATTTGAGTGGGTGTCATTGCAACCTGAATGGTTCATCTTCACAGCAGAAAAACTTGCAGCAATTGCATGCAAACTCTTACACCAAACCACAAAACATTATGTTCAATTATTAGGAGCTGAATTACTTAACAAAACACTTCTATTTACTCTATTATTTATTCTCTTCTCACTTCAGGACAGAAAAGCAAAGCAACTCCTATGTTAAAACAGCTGTGCTAAAAGACTACTTCAAAAACTCATTAGTGAAAGCCACACACCAGATTTCACTGCAAGTTTACTATTATTCAATCTTTCCTCATGGACTGTTCACAGTGCTACTGCTTTACAATGCTTCTCTGTTCCAAAAGGCTGTAAACACATCTGGAGAAGCTTCATTCCCAAGTACTCATTGTTTTTTTGAGGATTAGCTGTTGTGCAATTGATGTATCTTCAGTATTTTATGCTTGGCTATTAAAATTCTCAAAGCTACCAGTTATTGGGAAATCCACCTTTTAATATCCTGGGATGCTCTGTGTGAAGTTTGTAATTTGCCTTTACAGTAAACTGGCAGAAGCAAGGCCATACCTGGAGGGCTGTGTCCAGTTCTGGGCTCCTGGGAACAAGAGAGACACAGAGCTCCTGATGCAAGTCCAGCAGAAGGCAACAAAGATGATTCAAAGAGAGGGGCATTTCTCTTAGGAGGAAAGGCTGAGAGAGCTGGGCCAGTTCAGCCTTGAGAAGAGACAACTGAGAGGGGACCTCACCAGTGTCTTCAAGTATCTGAAGGGAGGGTGCTCAGAGGATGGACCAGACTCTTCTTCGTGCTACCAAGCAATAGGACAAGAGGCAAAGGGCAGAAACTGATGCACAGGACGTTCCACCTGAATATGAGGAAAAACTTCTTTCCTGTGCAGGTGACCGAGCACTGGAACAGATTGTCCAGAGAGGTTGTGAAATCCCTCACTGGAGATATTCAAGAACCACCTGGACACAATCCTGTGCTACGTGCTCTAGGATAACCCTGCATGGGTAGGGTGGTTGGACCAGATGACCCACTATGGTCCCTTCCAACCTGAACCATTCTGTGATTCTGCGAAGTGAAATTATGCTACTAAAATGGTAGTTATACTGGAATAGGTACCAAGTAATAACAATGGAAATATCAAAGCCCACAATGCTACTCAAGAAAGTAACAGAAGAACCTAAAATATACCATTACAAATTAATTCAATACCTAAAATTGTATTTTTTCTATATTACATCCTCTAAAAACTCCACTGGAAAATTCCATTTCACAGGCGCCAAGTCTTGGACAAATGTAGTGTAAGATACAGTCATTACTTACTGGTTTAGTGTCACATCTAAGATGAAAGATGATCCAAAGGCATCAACCTGGAAGCTGGCTCGAGCAATGTGGGTAGACTGCAATATGGAAAAGACTGGAATTAGTATTAAGTCATGGAAAAACCTTTTGTACTGGTTTGAGAATGCAGAAACAAAATATATATATCGTAAGTAAAAATATGTCATTAACCAAATAAAACTGCATTGAAACAGACAAAGCAGTCTATGATAATGAACAAAAGATCAGTTTTCTGAATCTATAAGACTTCTTCAAGAATTGCCAACAACACAATCTGTGACTCAGAGCAGCCCCCCATCTTAACCCATCTATGCTGTAGGAAACAGCTCTTCAAATTCCCATCGTGGGCAAAACTTCCCAGCAAAGGGAAGTGAGACCTCCCCTGGCTCACATGTGACTCTGGACACAGACTAGAGAGAACAGCTGAGACATTACTGGCTTGGTCAGACAACTGTACTCTCACAAATCCCACCAGCACTGCCTGAAAGAAACTGTTCATTCACACAGACTCTCATACAGCGAGGGGATAGCAATGGGCTAACACGTAATTAGCTGCATTTTCTGTAAAGCTCTGACTCACAACCCTCTAAAAAGTTCCCAAAACTCCAAACCTTTGAGCAGCTACTAAAACCAAAGAAAAATGGGTGATAAAGAAACAGCTTGCTTGCTTGCTCGCTTGTTTTTCTCCTTTTCTTTACCATATATTCTCCCCAAACTAGTTCCTTTAATTCAGTCCTATAGCAGGCAAACATGGGAACACTTTTTAACTCCCAACTGCCAGAAACAAGAGGTTTTTTTCTAGTAGGAGTGGAAGAAAATACTCAGCTCTCCAATAGAAATGCAACACTTGTTTCTAGACCTGAAAACACCCAAGAAAGGGAACTGCCATGTTATTTAACTAATTAATTAGAAAAGCTACTTGGAGACATTTTGGAACAGTATCAACTTTGTTCCTATTTTGTTTCCATTGAAATGTGCACATTAAGATTTGAAGCATGTAGACAGAGGACCTAAGAGGAAACTCTCAGGAGCCACTTAGGACTCTAAACTATACTTCTCCAAATAAATATAATACAGGATAGTACAACTGTAACAAATGATTTATTGAAAACTCTGGGAAACACAGGACAGGATGGGATAATGTGAATCATCAAATTAACTCTTTCTAAAACTACTGGCAGGCTTTCAATAGGCATTAAATCCAGAATAGCTAAGAATACCAGCTTCCTTGGAAAAGAACAGCAGCAATGCAAAGGAAGGTTGAGGGAATCATGACATTTTTGTTTATTACCTCTTTTAGTTGCCCTACAGCAAAATTTTCTTGTTACATCTACATATATAAGCAGGAGTATTAATAAATAAAAAAGACAATAACCATGAATACATATACACAAACAGATGAATCCTTTAAAAAACCCAGAAGTCAGGACAGTTTGCCTTACTAGGGGAAGCTTGGGCTGAGGGCCCTCTATAAAAATGCCTGGTTGTGTCACTGCTGTGGAGATGCACATTTGTGTCATGCAAAATTGCATGACAAGAAACTCTACACATTTACATCACACTTCAGAAGGATGCAGTAAAACTGGAAAGTTCCTTAGAAGGCACCTCAACAGATATAACTCAGTGTCAGATTTCCTTTTGTCTATCCCCACTACATCTAGCCTGCTTTGTAACCCAGGCCACCAGGTCTTTGCTAAGTGGTTCTTTCTGGATAATTTATCATCTTTTTTGAACAAATGCATCATTTTTCACCAAATGAATATATATATTACATATAGTTTACCTTATCTGGGTAAATAATAGGTGGTTAATTACCATCTATATTAAAAGCCTACTTTCTATCAAAAAGAAAGCATAAAGAAATTTAAAAGAAAATAAACAAACTAGAAAATACACATCCAGCTGGCATCTGCAGTGACACCCACAGACTGTACAGACACCCACAGCACATATGGCACCCACATGCAGGACCATCACTTAGCTGCTTCTGGCCTGCAGCAGCTAGTGCAACCATAAATACAGCAAAACCAACCATCAACAAATTATCACATTACCATTGTTGTTTCTTTTCCACCTCTCAGGCAACAGAGTCTGCTTTGAATGATTTAAAAATTTCATCTTCTCTTGCTAGATGGTAAATTTCAGGCTGCTGTTCACAAACAGGATGTGACAGGCCAAGAATCAAGTAAGGTACAAGGGACCAGTGGCAATTCTGTCATTCCCTCGTTCCACTGCAGCCCATTTGCTGACCTCAGCTAACCTTCATTCATCCACCTGCACTGCAGCAACTGCTTTCTGATCAAAGGAGTAAGGACAGCCTAGTCTTTTGATTCTCATCATTAAATTATTAAATGCAAAGAACATTCTACAGCATTTCACTATTCCTGCTTGTTAACAACATAGCTACATATGCCATCATTTAGATCTCTACACAGAGTATAACCAAGTCTTCTATACGACCATATGCTGGTACCAGAAGAGAATTAGTGAGTAAGAAAGAATATAAAAAGCCTAGCTTGGATTTCTAAATGCACATATATTAAATGTAACATTTGTCATTAAAATACATCCACTTCAGAGCCCATCAGAGCAAAAATTACTGTTTTGGTTTGGTTTGGCTTTTAACTGCTAGGTACATTGCACCATATCGATTTGGTCTGGGAGATTTCCTCTCTTGAACACATCTCTAAGATAAACAACTACAAGCTAATGTATTTCTAAGGTGACCCTGGACCACAGTTGTTCCCTGACAGAAACTGTTAATGTGGATTTAAGGGAGAAAATATGTATGAATAAATTAATACTAAAAACATTACACAGATGTAACCACTCCCCAAGATACACGATGCCAACCCAGAAACTTACCCTAATGTTTAAGCTCAAGTGCAATCAAGTGTATCTCAAGGGTATTTCAAGCCTACCAAGATACCAAGACATTCTGGATAGCCTAACAAACTCATCCCTTTCCAGAAATGGCATCCCTTCCAGATACGTGTTTTTAAAGCACTGTCATGTCACACTGCACACTGTGGGCTGCTGCCAAAAACAAACAGTTCTGCCCCATCCTGGCAATGTGTTCCCACCAACTCTCCCTTGTCAGCTCATGTGGCTAGCCAGCAAGTCAGACCAGCAGCAGAAAATTAATCACCACTTGGAGATTTGTCTGGTTTTTGTCAGACAAAGAAACTGATCTAAATAAATGACAAGGTAGATGCAATAGAAAGAAGTCAAAGGGGACAACCAAGAGAGAATGAAGAGGAAGACAGATTCTCCCTTTCAGCTAAAAATCTCATCCACTGTAACAAAAAACTGTACCTTAAGAATTCCAGACAATGCATTTTTTTAGGTTAACAGTTCTTCTTAATATCTGGTTAAGAACCACAAAATAAAGAAATGGGTTTTAAAAACTCTTGGGTCTACATTATCTTTGAGTACATCTACCTGCCTGCTCAGTGAATAGGTAAAATGGCCAGCCGCAAAGGAGCTTATGTTCATGGACATATATCCTTAGAAGAACCCAAAGAGAGGAAATAAGTACTTTTCCATCTCTTGACCACCTCAGTCAAGCAGAAGTAACAAGAAAAACACCTGCAAAGCCTTCTCTAAACCACCAAAGCAAGACAATAAATTACATCATTCAGTTCTGAAACCCAGGAACTCTCTCAGAAAATGTGAGGCTATTGTAAGAACCATCAGTTTGGCACATCAGTGGCTGACAACTAAATGATGAAAGGGGAGTTCATGGAGACCAGGAGATGCACTCAGTGCAGGACATGAACAAGAGCCAGGAAGGAAGAACTGAACAACTTAATGGAAGAGCGGAACACAATGCCTCCGACACAATCAAAAGGTTCTGAAATTTTTGTGTCATGCTACTGAAGAAGAAAAATACCAGTAACAGCTCTGAAATTATCTGCTTCAGGTGCAGTACTTAGTGCTTAATGGTACATAAATTGCACTGACCTGCAAGGCCCACTGAGAAAATACTGAACACCCCATGCACCTAATGCAACTACGCAGAGCTAACTTTTGTTAAAGACTGTGAAGTTTAAGCATGTCAGTGAATGTCTGAAAGGAATCAAGAGTAAAGGGAGTGGAAAAGATTATTTCAAATCACTAAGCACAAGGATATTCTATCTAAAGCAAAGATTAAAAGCTTGAATTCTACAAAAACAAAAGTGGTATGCAAACCTTCCTGCCAAACCAAGAGCAATGTGATTCCAATTATTTTAAATCACCTGCTCCATGCCTCAGGGATCACTGCAGTAATAGAGGAGATGGACAATCAGTACCAAATATGACTATTTATTACTACAAAGAAACAACAGAATAATGATGTCCCTCTGGTATTCCTGCTGGGGATCAGATTTCTCCTAAAGAATGAGCACCTGCAAAGGGAACAAACACACATCAACAACAACCAACACACATCACTGCACATCAAAATCAGTGCACTGCTCTGGAGGTTACCTTAAATGTATTTCAAAGATTTTCATTTCAAATAGGGCAAATATCTTAACCAACAGTGAAACATTTACAAGCTATGCACTTTCTGGAATAATCAAACTAAGAAGAAATTTAAAGGGAAAAATGTAGACGTTTTCCTCAATAGCTGAGTATTGAAAGCAGCACAGTAATATGATGACATTTATTCCTCAAACAATAAGGAAAAATAATTAAAAACTTGTGATGCAATGTGCAAGTCCTCATAACTTCTTCCTTGAGAAGTATCCTTAATAAAGCACTTAGATGTTTTTTAAAAAGTTCTGCTGGAAGAGATTACAAAATTTTCTGTCAAAAATGAACTAAGTCTCGTTAAAAAAATTGAGGAGAAAATCTTATTTATATATTTGCCCTTTGATGTGAAAAATTTCTATTTACTACTATATATAGCATGGTAGTTTCTAATTAAAAGATTCTGATCAATTTTGTCAACTTGAAAGAAAAGCATCAAGAAAATCAAGAGATAAAATAATACAAGATGTTACAGGAAGAAAAAATTTTAAAAGTGTGCTTCAGAGCTTGTAAGAACAATGAGATTTTATATCAGACACTTCACGAGTCAGTCACATTTACAAAGTAATAGATTCCTTATACATTAATTAAATTTCCCCTCCCCCACTTCAAAGAATAGAAACTTCAGCTTGTTGACAGTCCCTGAAGTGTGTATGAAATAATGTAAGTTATCTTAAGTTCAGTAAGGACACAGATAAGCCAATGGGAAGTCAAAATAAATATATTCATGAAAATAAATGAAAAATACACTAAAAATCTTATGTAGATTTACCTACATATGCTGTTTTGAAAATAATCATTACAATAATCATTACAAATAAATTTATGCTAGAGGAGAGAAATACAGTGCCAATTACCACTCTATAACAGGACACATAAAATGTACACACTCTAAAAAGAAAATACAAAAATTTTCCACCTCAGTTTTGTTGTAATAAATCCAGAGCTATGCAGTATATTGTTACTTTATGTAAAATAAGAAATCTCTTCAAAAAATTACTTTTTCACATGTACTGGGAAGAAAAAAAATTAAAATTTTGCCAAGAGATAAAATTCAGAAATAAACCTAGGTCTAATATTAAAAATATGTATTCCAAGTCAAAGAATCTTCTTTCAAAAATACACAATAAAATATAACTGCAAAATTATTTCCTCAGGTGTTCTCTATTGCCATTTGAAAATATCTAACTTTATTCAAAAGTTCAGGATCACTGAACTGGATCCACATATCATAGCATATTAAACAACTGCAAAATCTCTTTTCTTATTTTCCTTAGCATTCTCATAATATTTATAGGCAATAATTTACTGCATTAATCATCAATATTTGACATTCTTCATGCAAGTTCCCTCTTTTTATCCAATGCATAAATCTAAATATCTTTGGGGCATTTGGCAGGGCGGAGTTTATTTAATGAAGAAACTGCAGAATAGGATCATGGTTTGATAAAAACATTTTTACAACTACCTCTTTGGGGCACATTTAGTAAATCAGTTATTAATTCTGAAGGAAAACTAGAAATAAGAATATATTTTAATAGCTGCATGTTCATTTCTAAGTCCTGGATCACACAAGTGTTCCCCATGCCAAGTGAGGGTGGAGCACAGCGAGAGCTAAACACCATCAGCTACAGTGTAGTGCCAAGGCCCAGTTCCTTGTGGTCGTAAACATGACCTAAAATAGCTTTTCTCCATATAAACATCATTGTATCAATGGACTCAGAAGCAAGAACCACTTGTATTTCTAAAATGCCAGTAATTAGTCTTCCCAGACCCCCCTACTTTGTTTATTTGTGTGTTTGAACACAGACACTGTTTGAATTTACTCAATATATTTGGGGGAAGAGCACAAGGGAAAAAAGCCCCGAGCACAAACTGATGCAAGATGTCACCCAGGTGTCACTGCTGCAGAGCCAGTGCCTGGGTAACAGCATGGATCCTTCTGAAAGCTTCTCTTCCTGCTCTCCTTCCTCACCCCCACTTCATCTTTCTCGAAAATTCACCCAAGGTTAAATGTTAAGTGGAACAATGGAGAGGAAAACTATTGGGCTGTCACTGCCAGCAAATTTAGCACAAGCGACCATTTGATCTCACACATCTAATGGGACAAATCTGAGCAGCTGAGTGGGCAAGATGCTGCTTCCCAAGAGGCAATCTAACACTTGTTTCCAGAACCAGTAAAGCCCTGCGGCACCAGATCTCACAGTCATTGTGCCTTTAAGTGTAGAGGATGATGTCAATTTGATTCTGAAATTTTGTTTATAAGTTTTGATCTCCTATGAGACGAATCACTGCAAGTCTTCAAATCGTGTGAAAGGAAGAACTGGAAGAACTTTTGGGAAGTTAATTTTTTTCCCTTTTTCTGAAAGGGAAGCAGCAAGAATTCATGTATAAAAGATTACATCCAACTAGAGTGCCAGAGGTCTTAAATGTATCACTACTGGGGCAAAACCAGAAAACTGATTACTGCTCAATCTCGTGTTTTTAAAACACACTCAAAAGGTTCTTCATCAAATGGCCAGGGGAAATATGATCAAATAGGCTGTTATAAGTGTGATTAATCAAGTACAAGGTTACATACAGAAAATAAAGAAAAGTCATGAATGAAAATTTGAAAAGTTCAGAATTTTTTCCTGCCGTAATTCATACAAAACTTGGATGACCATTGAAGATCACACTCCTTAAACTAAGACAGGGAGCAGAGCAAACAAAGACTCACCCTGTGGCCCAGAAACACCAGTTTCCATTGCTCCCCACAGTGACTGTAGTTTTCAGAAAGCCAGATCTAACAAAAAATCAGCGTCCTGGCATGCCTAGGAGTCAGAAAAAATACTACAGCAGCAGTAGTGCAACGTGTTCCATCTGTATCACTCAGCAGCCCAGGACCTGGCTGCAATCAGAGGGGGAAACTACTTTGTGAAGAAACATGAGACCAGAGGGAAAGGACTCCAACAAGGACAATCTATCCTCAGTAAAATACCCCTCTCCCTGGCAGTTTCAAGCGGGCAGAGCCCGAAGGAGACGCTGCTCGTGCACAGCTGCAGCGCGAGAGGCAAACAACCAGCACATCACCCATCTGCAGGGGACAGGGAAAAACAAGGGCAGACACACACGAGCTGTCGGCAGCCCTTGAGCATGAACCCATCTGCATCTCTGTGTCATCTCTCCGGAGAAAGGACTATTGTCCAAGAACACCATCTAGGCAAGAAGGAAAACTCAACAGATCCAACAGTCAGGAGGAGTGAAGGCATTCCCTTTGCTGAGGCAGATGGTGCCTTGAGGTCATTTTTAGCTACATGTTTTCCCAGCTCTGAAAGGAATCAATAACATTTAAAGGCCCCCTCTTCAGCATTTCTTGTAGTCTTTAGAACAGAAGGAACAGAGTTCCACCATGAGAGAAATCTACAGGTGAGCTACAATCTACATGAAGCTGCCTTTACATTCCAAATAAAGCATTCAAATGTAGTAAAAGGAGTCCACACCAACTTTGTTCCTTTATACCAGTACCAGTAACCAAACCTTTTTTCAGCAACACAGTGACAAATTCCAAACATTTTCAATGGGTTTCATGTTTAGTTTACATACAAATCAAAGTTTACTACCAAAAGATTAGCTCTGCCCACTGGAAGTAACAAGAACTCATTGACACCTAAAGCCTACCAACAAGGTTAACTTCTCCCAGGAATGGACTCTGGGCACCAACAGAAAGTTTACCAACATCCTGTCAGTATTAGAGGCTAACAAAAAGCTTGACAAAACTTGCAGACTCTTAGGCATGCCAATACATTGCTCAATCAATTCCACAGATAATACTTTTTAAATATGACTCATCCTCAAGTCCTGCTTCGAGTTGAAAAGTGCAAGAAAAGCAAATTTCAAAACTCCTTTTCCCCTTGATACAGCCTAGGAGACCAAAATGAATCAACATTTTCACTGTATGTATTTTCTGAAACAACTGATGGATGGATTTTTTTTCATTCCCACAGAATTGCAGGAATTGGAATACTCTAAGGAGATATTTCTGGAACAGTGTATTCCTACATACTGCTATTCTTCTGGGCAATTTTTGAGCTGTAAGTCAGGGCTCTAGCCTCCACATTCCTCCACATCACACTTTCATTAGAAGGCATTTGCCCACACAAATTTTTCCAAATTTTGTATTAATACCACATTCTGGAGTACACTTTTTCTAAAGCATGTCCCTTGCCACAGTTCTCTGGTCTGGTAACACCCATTTCACTTAAAAACAAGGAAGAAAAAGAGACTTAAGAGTGAGTTTAGCCTAGGTAGAGAAACCTGAGCTGGTCAAATTACCAGATGAATCACCAAATTTCATTTTTTGGGGGCAAATGCACAGCAACAATGCCATGCTCTTAACTTACTTTACCTGAATCAAATTTCCAAGCTGGACTCCTAGTGACTCAACATATAAAACAGCTCTATGTAATTTGCCACTTTCTGTGATTTCTTCATAATTCTTCAATTTCAGGAGACACTGATTTTCCACTTTTTCCACTTGGACTTACCAACCAGCCAAGCCCCATCACAGCAGTGCATGCCACAGCCTGACCATGTGTACCTGCACTTCAGCCACCTTTCTGTTCAGCTTAACAAAAAAGTTTCTGGGAAAAAAACATAAGCCTTCCTTCACACAGTTCTCCCACTAAAGTATTAAAAGCTTGCACAGATGTAATCTTCAGTGTCCAAAGCTCTCATCTGCACTGAACATGCTTCCATCTGAGGAGAGTGATGTTGTTCCACATCCACGCTTGGCTGTGGCTCAGCACAGCTGCCACTGCACAGTTCACCCCTGCAGCAACGATTTCCCCTCTGCAGATTAATGCAACTACTGCAGTGGCTCCAGAAGAGCACTTTCAGGGAGCATCTGCAGCTACCAAGAGCTAAATTTCATGAGACAGACCTCTGCTATCCTGTATGTGCTCCAAAAGACATCTCCACGGAACAGCATATCCATATACTACCTAGGAGACCACTGGCAAGCCAAAGGAAAGAAGGGAACTAGAGGAGCATTGAAGACTCTCTTGTCTGAAAGTTTTCCACAGAAAATTATAGCAAATTTGGCAATGTTTAAAATCAATTACATAAGTCAAAACTAAAGAAAAGGAAGACAGAATGGGAGTCACAGTAATTTTTGGAGATACTGTATTCAGAGGTTTTGGTTAACATGCAAGAAACAATTACATTATTTCTAGAAAAACAATACTGAAAAATATTATCTGGTGATGCAAACATTGAAACATATCAGCAGATGAAGAGAAAGATAGATTGCATAGGAAGACACCAAAATCCTGTGTCCAGTCTTGATCCTCTGACAGTATTGGATTTCCCCCTCCATATCCACAGTTATCTAGACTGAGAGAATACACATGGGCCTGGGCTGGCAACTAAATCATCTGACATGTGAGCTTCTTCCCATGAAGCAGAACAGTTTGCTTGGGAGAGGCAGCCTTGGCTCAAACTCATGGGGATGGAAGACAAGGATCCTCATCTTCCATCCTCTCCAAGGAGGAAACCTGGCAGCAGCAATAAGTGGAAGGACCACAAACCTCAGCAGAGCCAATTGGAGAGGGAAAAGCACTGAGCCAGTGCTAGCCAGAAGGACCCACAATTTACAGACCTGAACCTTATCAGGCTTTTGAAGATTTTGTGCAGTTTGATTGACCTTTAAGCAGTGTTTGACAGGATAACTGTGATAATGTTTTCAGAAGCAAAGCCCTAAAAAAGTTGTTTATTTGGAGTCACTTAAAGACTGGTATGATTATTGGGAAAACCACAAAAGGGACCTGGACTACCACAAGGATAATATATCGACCATGACATTTTAACATAGAAGTCCATAATGCTCTTGTGGCAAACATTTCAGAGTGAATCTTAACTTCACATGTAGTTCGTCCAGAATATGGATAAATCTCATCAAAGTTTATCAAGACACTGCTCAGGACACAACACACTTCTACACCATGCATATATTATAGCTGACATAGCTGATTAGCCACTGTAGGAGTCCCAAAACAGCTACACAGTGAAACTGTGGCAGAAAGAATACTCAGTGAGATCCTGCACTCAGGGGCATCAACACAAACCAGGAGTAAATACAGATGAATTCACCACCAGAGCTGGAAAGCACTCCTCTGTCAGACTTTGCAGTCACTACACCAATCATGGCAAAAAGCAAATGTTGGGAAAATATTTTCTACACAAATTGTTACATCTGAGCCTTTATGATCCCTTTTGGCTGTATATAAGCCTGTTTTATGAGGCTAAGCCATAGCTTTAGGAATATCTCCCTTTTCCGGTCTGCAATGGCACAAGCATGAGAAGATGACACAAAACAACATGAACTCTGAAGAAGCAGCTACCAGAGATTTTTTGCTGGATGATTTTTTTGACTTATACATGTACTGTCGTAACAAACCTCATTATCAAGCAGAGAAAGACTTTTCCTGACATGACCTTGCAAAGAAGGATAAATGAGGAATTTGAAATATTCTTTGCCTATAAAATACCAAAACACACTTTGAGTACTTTATAAAATGGTGTACCTCAGAAATCAAAAGGACACGCTCAATGCCCTTATATCATTCAACGCACAATCTATAGCAAAGTTTAGCTTTCTGCAGTTTTTTCGTCTTCAGTAGGCAAGACCTGCATCAAGAGTATGAATATTTTAACCATCATTCACATATTCATAAAATATTGTCATGTTGGTGAAGTGTCTTATTGCAGAACTGCATACATTGAACATACAGTAAAGTATCACCCACATTTTGCCTAATGCCTTACAAACCTTAAAAGGCAACAAGGCAGGAAGAAAACCAAATTCAGCAATAAACCAAATGCATGTTATTACTCACTATAGACCCTTTCCCAGTTTAGCCTCCTTTCCTTTGGTTTTCTGTTAGGATGATCAAAAATTGTGCCTAAGTTTCTCCAAGAGACAGAAGTAATTTGATTAAGTGGGCAGAAAATATTTTTTTAAATCAAGCAATTTCTCATGACACTTCTCTTTTCCAACAGTCACCATCCATCAGTCCCCATACTCTAGAGATATTTTATAAGCCACTCAACAGTCAGAGCTCTTTCTTTAAAGAAAAAATTTACTATTTGTTGGAGTTACCCAACACAGTAACTTACAATACCAACCGAAATTGACAGAACAAAAAGCAAGAGTCAGCAATTTCAGGAGCACCTGCAAAGAAGTGGGATATCCTGTTTGAAGACTAGAGTGAGATGACAATAAATCAGAGAATCCAATAGCAAAGACTAGACAACACTCGAATAACTAATGAAGATCTCAAATCCAAGAGCAAGCAGAGCTATGCAAACTCAGCATGACAGAGCAAAGCTTCTCTGAAACTCATTATTAGCAATAAGAAATCATTTAAGAAATCTGCAAGCCATGATTCCAAATTGGTGTGTGCAATTGTATCATTTGGTCACAAACAATGCAGGCTGCGGAAGACAAGTAAGTTCTTTACTGAAAACTACTGACTCACTCTGGACTGCAAACAACATGCACTTGTCTCCAGATGCAGCTCAGTCCTGGAGCCCCTTCAGGCTCTCCACACAACCAGGTCATCCCTTTTACTCTCTTTGAAGGAATCCAATGTATCTTAATGACAATGGGCAATGAGCAAGTCAAAAACAGCTTGAGAAACAGAAATTGCTATACCATGGGTGTCCTGCACAACCAGCAGAGATGAGTGAATCTCTGTCCCTAGCAGGTCAGAACCTTGTTCCCACTGAAAAATCACAGCAAATCTCACAAACTTCCATGTAACCCTTAGATGTATTAAAAATGGATAATGGTAATACAGGCAGTGGGGAAGGATGCTTACACATTCCCACATTTTAACAAAGAACATGCCTGCACAGTATTGACTACAGGAAAATTACGAAATATATTAGAAAATTACGAAAAATATTAGATTAGCCTTCACAGAATGTCCCTGACACAGAGGACTCTCATCTTCTAATACACTTATTTATGCAACAGTAAATTAGGTGTCCATTGCTAAGATCCTGGATTGCATTAATGATGATAATAATAGTGTATTTTTAGTTATATCTTATCTTGATTATTCTATACACTAAGTGCTGTGCAGCTGCTAACAGGAACCCTTTGAGGAACAGAGAAATTGAAATACAGGAGTGTCACAGATACCAGTAATGACTCCATTCTGCAATGGAATTAAAAGCGAAAACCCAAAGTCACGTGAATTCTCCAATGTCCACTATATATTGCACATTAAAACATTAATGACATGAAGATGTAATAGCCTACAACATTTGCCTTGTGCTGTGTTCTGAGGTTCAGCAATCTTGGACAACTACAACTGTGAGCACATTAATTATGTTTTTAAGCAATTACATTCTGGGTTTCTAAGATGAGTATATGGACTATTTTCAATACTATTTAATAGTAAAGCATGCAGGTAGAGAAGTTACTCAACTGCGATGGCAGTGGCCCAAAAACCCCAAAACAAACAAAACAGAGGGAGTTGCTAGAGAAAATCCTCAATAGATACTGAAAACAAACTATTACTTTTTAGAAATCCGCCATCCATCACATCCCAGTAACTTCTGCATTCAATTATCTCCTCTCACCCCCTTTTCTCATATTATCCTCTGGCTCAGCTCCATCATGATCCTGTTCTAAAACTCCTGATCTGCAATGGCCATGCTTTTCTTCTGCATTCCTCTGCATGATCATCCTTATTTGCCTTTGTGCAGTTCTGAACTCAGGCTTGCATCCTTCTTGTTCAACTTCTGCCCTTTCTGCAGCTAAAGCTTTCATCCAGGAATTAAAGGAATCCAATCCGATTTAATGTGACTTCCTTCTCTCCAGCTTATCTCTCTCTCTCCCCCCCTCCACACCCCTTTTATCTTAATCCGATTCAAAACACAACTACATTGTTTTACATTAATTCAACTACTGCCTTGTTGGCTAGTCCTCTGAATGCACCTTCCCATTCAGGTACCTTTATTTTTCTAGACATGGTTGCTAGTCCTTCACTCACCAGGGGATTCTTCTCCAATGCTTTTACCTCCTCAAAGAAGCATGCTCCCTTAACTAACCCAGAAGGCCATTAGCTTTGGTTTGAAATCTCTATTCAAGACCAGCTTTTAAACTCTCAAATGCAGCTATTCAAAGACTACTAGCAATTGATAGAACATGAAGACAGTAAGAGTGTATTTAGTCATAAAACAATCAAATACATATAGAAATGTTATTGATGTAGAGGACACTTCTATTCCCCTACTCTTTATGTGTCACTGACTGTTAACTCATCAGGGCAGACATGGGGTGTCTCTTCATGTACGAGAAGAATCCAGCATCTTTTTGCTTCATGTGACATTCACCAGACACCCAAGAGCACCATAAAAGTTCACTCTGTGAAGTTATTCCATCACTTTGACAAGCACCTTCTTGAATGCAGCTCCTACACAACTTGAGCTAAGCAAAGTCAGCCACGCTGCTGGTCCATTACCGGTGAGCTGACTCAGATCCCTGGGCAGGGGATGCAATATCCTGCAATTAGGATGTAACCATGCTCTGTGCCAGAATCACAGAAAGTCTGTACTGCCTCACTCGGTTCGGCCTGCTTGGCAATTTTTTTTGTCCAAAGCACTGTCAGCTACTGTATCTTTCCATGAGTTACAGATACCATGGAAGAGGCTGGGAATATTTTAAGCAGCAGCGAGGAAACTTCTTGATCAGAAGTAAAGTTGTAGTAGCTTTCACATTTACATCAGAGCTTTTACACATTAATATTAGTTTACTGTGGAGGTTGTTGTGAAATAAACATATTTAACCCTCTTCAAACCATCCGTATTACTACTTTTTTTCTGCTTAGACTAATATTCATACTAACAACTTAACTAGATCAGGATGACTTGAAAATTTTATGAGCATAAGATTGGTGAATAAAAGCTGAGACATTCAGAAAAACGAAACCCATTAATAAGCAGTTTGTTCTATAAGACCAGTGTTTTAAGGCTAATATTAAAGCTAAATGCAGCCATTACTAAGTTTAAAACAGACATACCACAAAGTGTTTGAACTTGTGACTTTTTGGGGGTCTTCAAAGAATCCTGAAATGCCTAAAGGAGTTTTTTCTTCTTTGAACAAAGCATTATGAATTTTGAGAACAGTATTTTATTGTACCATAAATATGGTCACCATAACTGAAAAACCTTTAGATAGAGTAAGTCACATTCAGAGGCAAATACATATGCTATGAAGAGCTTGTTTATTATTTAACAAAACAAAGAGAATGCAAGTTGTCGGTTCTTATACTTCATGGATTATAAAAAAAGAAATATGAGGCAATTTTTCATCTATTTTGCTTCTTAAACACACAGTAGTCAATTAGAAAAGGAGAAAACAGAGGCCTGCAACTCATCTTGTATGTCAGCAGTTACCTCAAGTGTTGAACTTACTGTTTCTTTCCTTCAGATGTAACAGCCATGTATCACCTCAAACAAAAGGGGTCAAGATGAAAATCACAGTATTTTAATACAAAATGAGGTTGTTAAAAGTTATAGGGATTTGGCTTCATATAATCAAAATATGGTTTTTTAACACATATAGAGCCAGATTAATGGTTGGACTCGATGATCTTAGAGGTCTCTCCCATCCTCAATGATTCTATGATTCTATGGAATTTGAAAATATACCCAGGGTTGGGTAGCAGGCAATATGTACGTTAAGTACGTTATGTATGTGCTAAGCTCACATGTTACATTTCAAGCAATTCCCTTCCGATGTACAATTCCTATTTTTAAAAATACATCCGAGTCCACAGAACACAAACCCACCCTGCCCACGCTTCAGCCAGAACCCGAGATGAAGCCGCAGCGTTTCAAGCCCCGCTGTCGCAAAGGCACCGCAACTTTCATTTTGGGTGCCCCGGCCGCCGCAGGCAGCGGGCTGCGCCCGCCCGGGCCCCGCTGCCGGCCGGGGGAGGGCATTAACAGGCAAGGGGACTGTCTTAACTAATTCCAGCGCCCTTGCCCAGGACTGGCATTCCCCGCGCTCCTGCGGGAAGCCGAGCCGCGCGTCGGGCCGAGCATCGCTTTGCCCCGAGCGTTATCCTCCGGCGGTGCCAACACCCTTGGCGGAGGGTGCGGGGAGCTCCGCACCGCCGGCCCTGCTGCGCGGGCCCCTCTCCCCCGCCCGGCGCTTACCTGTGCCCGCGCCGCCTCGCTCCGCACCCGCGTGCTCAGCGCCGGCCACCGCGCCCCGCCGCCGCCCTCGCCGGAGACCAGCCGCAGCGGCCTGATGCTCTCTCGCTCCGCGAAGGGGCTCTCGCCCCGCTGCCGCCCCGCTGCCGCCGTTGCCGGCCCGGAGCCTCCTGCGCAGGGGAGAGGCACTGTCACCCGGCTGCGCCCTCGCCCCCGACGCGCAGGCTGGAGCGGGTCTCCGTTTCCATGGGGCTCCGCAGCAGCCTCGGCGCAGCGTCCCCCCCTTCCCCGCCGCCCCCGCCCCAAGCGCGGCGGCGCTGCCCCGCCACCGCGACTCACCTGCGGCCGCTGTCAGGGCGCCGAGCGCCAGGCAGAGGAGGCAGGCGGCAGCCCGCATGGCGCTGCCCGCCGCCCCGCTCGCCGCCGAGCGCCGCCGGCTCCGCGCCTGCACGGGCGGGGGGGCTGCGGGGCCGCGGCTGCCGCGGGCCGGGGCTGCCGAGCTCCGCCCCGCCGCCGCGCCGAGCCCCCTGCCAGCGAAGGAGATGGCGAGAGCCGGCGAGGCTCCCCGCAGAGCCCGCTTGGAAGAGGGAAGTGCTGGGAAATGTAGTCGTTTGCCAGGGCGTGAGGGAGCGGGGCGAAACCGGAGGGGAAGCCCCGGAGCCCGGGCAGCGCCGCAGGGATTCCGCAGTCGCCCCCGCCCCGTAGGGCCGCCCCGGTACCGCACCGCTCCGGGGCTGAGAGAACCCCCGCCGAAAACTTGCCTTCACTGACAGCTGCGGGTGAGGGCGGGGGCTCTCTGGGGAGGCAGCCGGGGCGTTTTCCCTCCCTCCCTGCCCATACCACCGTCAGCCCCTCTCTCCTTTATGTGCTCATTTTCTGAGCAAACCTTAATTTCCTTCCCTACGACATTTTCTGTTCCCTTCTTAAATTTCTACTCCCTCCTCCTCGCTCTTTTAACAACGAGAGGATTACAACGCAGAATCTTTCCTTTCACGTTACAACATGCTTTCCTGGACTAAGCAAGAGGCCGAGGTGTCAAGGAGTCCCCACGATGTCCGTTCCCTGAAACGCGAGAATAATTCTCCCTCAGCGGAGGGATTGGCTGCATCTGCAACCCAATTCTACACTCCCACCTACCGGGAAGCCGAGCGCAGCAGCGCTGCCTCTCAGCACGGCGTATCTCACCTTCCTTAACTACATTTCTTTATGAAAATGGGACATGAGTGGCGGTCGTCTGAGGCACCTCTTTGCTCTCCGCTTTCGGAAGGAGCCGTAGCAAGGACGGCCATGGCACGCAGCTGAGGTGAGCGGAGAGAGGAGGAGGGATGTCAGGGCAGCGGCAGATGCAGCTCGCTACCGATACAGGCAAAAGAGTGCGAAGTCGAACTACCCATTGCAATGCCTGTACCAGTTGTAAACACATAATAAAGGAGGAGGTGGCATCACAGATAATGCCACTGAAAGCTGCTGCTCATTGTAGTCTCAAAGATTAAAAGAGCAAACAAACAAACAAAATATATTTAAAGCCATTATGCAGATCAATTTTAATTGCACTGCTTGTACCGACAACAGCCAGGACACCCGGCACCTCCATTTCTGCTCTTAGGAGCGTTTCCACCCGCCGGGCTGCCTTTACCTTCCACAGCTCTCCGCAGGAAGGACCGTGCTCCGGGCACAGCCGCTGCCTGGCTCCCCGGAGCCACCCGACAGGGAATGCCGGCACTCCTGGCCCGATTTCTCTGTAGGGCTTATCTTACTTGCATATATAATCTTCTTAAAGGAACCAATTAGAGGATAGATGGAGGAAATTCAGTTTCTCAGAGGTTTTTTTGTGATATGAAAGCAGCCAAAATGACAGTCCAACAAGGTGAAGATAACAGAAGAGTATTGCATGCGGAAATATACAGTAACTTTGAGGAGAAAGTGGCAGGTAAGTTTTGTCCTGTCCTGCTTATACTGCTGTCAGGTACAACAAGCAAGATGCAATACTACCTTAAAGTATCCATTAAGTCCTGAAGCATCTGCTGAAACAGTGCAAAATTAACTTATAAAACTCTTGTGTGGGGTATCAAGAAGACCATGGGTGAGTTGGATAAAGAAAATGAGAAAGTGTTATTTATAGCAAAGAAAAAAAAAATCAGTATTCTAATATGATGCTTCAATCTTCTTACAAAAGTAATAAATCCTTGCATTTCAGGCTGCAGCCAAGCCCTACAGTTATTTCAGTTAGACCAAACTTTCCCCACTGGCACACTATTTCACAGCTGCTTCTGTCAGTATTTCTGTGAGAACCCATGACATTGGGTATGCAATACACCATTCTGCAGCAGACACACAGTACAGTTATACACTCATTTCCTGGATCAGTACATCACAGAATTCTTTTTTCTCTTGCTCACCAGTGTTCAGATTTAGTGTAGGTGTTACACATGAAGGTTCACCAACCCAGCGCCAGCCAAAGCTTGGCTGCTTTAAGCTAACTATGAATGCAGAATTTTATCCAGTCTGTGTCCTCAGTGGATATGGTGAGGTATGATACATATGTTTCATAAATGCAGTCCTTTTTTTACTATGCCAACTCTGTATTGGTCAAACCCTTCACTAATTTTAAGAATAATATTTATAGCTTTCTTTTTTTTTTCCCAGAAATACCGCCAACTAATACAAAGATAAAGACATTTAAAAAGTGTGTGTGCTAGAAGAAATTAGCCAAAACAAAGCTGAAAAAGGTTTTATATTCCTCTCCTTACAAACCTCTCTCATTTATATCTTCTACTTTGTCTTGTTTATTTATCACTTCTGTGGTAAACACCAAAGATTTAATCTAAAGAGAAAACTTAAATTGTAGAAAATTTCTATATTATGTTGAAGGATCTGATTCACAAGGAAGTAAATCCTGATCTGTATGTCTGAAGTCCCTTCTAATTGTACACATTGATTAGAAATTAATGATTTGACAGGCTTAATTCTTCAGAGAAATATTTAAATTTCATTGATGGTGATTTCACATTCAGTTGGGAAATTCAAATTCAAATTTAGTTGTTCAGGCAGCGAACATTGAGATTCACCTCCTAGTTTTACTTTCCTGGGGGTTCCTCAACATTGCTGAGGACTGTGGCAGACTATCCACCTCTGAGCAACAAGCTCTTTCACATCAAGGGACAGATTTTTTCTTCTAGCAACTCATGGAATATCTCATGTTGGAAGAGATCTGTAAGACTCATAAAGTCCAACTCCCTTCTCTTCATGGAACTACCTAAAAACACACCACAAAATGATGTCATCCAATCCTTGAACCCTTGACTTGGGGACTGCTTCCTTGAGGAGCATGTTCTGGTGACTGATCACCCTCTCAGCAAAGAACCTTGTCCTCATGTCCAATCTGAACATTACCAGTTGCAGCTTCCTCCCATTTCCTTGTGCCCTGTCTCTAGTTCCCAGAGAGAGGAGACCAGCACCTGCACCTCTATTGCCTGTAGTACTGAAGGTCATAGTGAAAGTCTGGGGTTTGTGGCCAGCTATCCACATACTCAACAAATATTTAATACTGAATCATGAAGTGAGATCTCCACTCAACAAAAAACCCAAAACACAACAACAAAAAAACCATCACAAAACAAAACAACAAAAAAAACCCCATCAAAACCAAAACAAAAACAAACCCCAAACAAAAATATTATAGACAGCCACCTGAATCTACTTCTTTATCCCAAATTAAATTGGACCACACCCAAACACCTGCATTCCATCCCAAATGTTTTTATAGTGCTATATCTGGGGTGATCTGTGGTTTTTTTTGATAACTGCACTATCTAAAGCAAAGAACTGAAAAGCAACATTTGCAGAATTCATGGTAAAAAACCCGAAATTATTCATCTCATGTCACCTTTAGAGATAGTAAACTGGTTAATGGACTTTACTCGCATTTATCTTCACCTTCTTCAGATTATCAGTGGTGATTCTGTGGTATTACCAAAAGGATTTACTTTTGTTGTTGCTATTAAGAGCCAGCATAGGTAATCTCTTTACAGGGTCCGGAGGACTAGCTATGCTAAGAAATAAATTTTAGTATTCATTTTCTAGTCCACCTACAAATATTCTGTGTAAGTTGTACAATTGCACTGGATCAATTAGTTGCTAAAATTTCCCCTAATTTGTCTTCAAGAGTGGTGATTAGATGCATATAGAGGTTACAGCTAAATCAGAGTGGCAGTAAGCACTTAAAAGAAAATAGCTTATTTTCCAGAAGAATATTTACATGAGATGAAGCATAATGGAAAAAAATGAGAGGGATAAAGGGGAGACCATTTCCTGCTGTGATGCAAGTAACATCCAAACTAGTCATGCAAGAAGGATAAGAATGCTTGATCACATTTAATTGTAGTTTTATCTTACACTTCACTATTTCAGGAATTTCCCATAATTCTTTACACAGTCTAATTGCATGTCTTAAAGTTCTCAGATTCTAAGCATCTAGAGAATGAAACCAGGGCAAGGAAGTGCTTTCCACCTTTGAGTACTCAGCATAACATCAAGGTAGACTGCGATTTGATGCTTCTGTGGTACCAACTGTCAACATGATCAAAAAGGCCCCTGGTGTTTATTATCAGCAAATGGCCCAGAGGCCACATGGACAGATTGTCCAGCTGGAGAACATGGAGGGATTCATATTTCTGTCCTGTGTCTACATGCCCCACTGTAATTACACTAGGTAGAGCAGCTACCATTTTTTCAACATTCCTTCACTCAGAGGCTTCCACAAGAGCATCACATTCACCATCACCAGCTACATTAGCTGAGTGTCAGAGCTGAGCCTCCAGATGTGGGATGAAGGTGCACACACCCTCACAGGTACATCTAAGGAGCCAAAACCACAGGTTGTAACTAACTTCCCTGTAATGCTTTCAGGAAAGCCAACCCTACAGTCACCTCCTGCTTTGTGTCAAGTGCTCTGCAGCTGGAGGTTGGGCAATAGCTGCCCACAGGGCTGCTGCTGCAGAGCACAGGGCTTACCTGAGTGCATCAACCTCAGAAGTTGGTGCAGAACCTCCCTAGGTGTGAGTGATGTTGGCATTGCTAATCCCCACAGGAGCACCTGTATGTACACAGCCATGCACACACACACACAGATGGAGAACTGTTTCCTCTCCTCCTTATAGCCACACTATAACTTACCTGAATGGACACAACATTTCTGCCCCTCACAGTCACAGAAAGTAAGACAATTCAAAAATGAAGTGCATTAGAAGAAATCCTTATGAACAAAGTTCAAACTGTAATTATATAATATCTAATTATCACTAATAAATGCAGATATATAAGGGTTTGCCATTAGAAGTGCAGTTTTAGTGACCAAAGTTTTAGAGACGAGTTTGTCTGAACTGTTTGACATTTCTCACAATCACTACCACATATTTTGAAAAGACTCAATTCTCTTCTCTATGAGTAAATCAGAGAGAGACAGATGTTCTAGTAACTAGCTCTCCGCAATAATTTTTTCAAATTGTAACATAAACACATTCAAACTTTTGTAAAAACTGTGGGGGCTTTTTCAAAACATCTTAAAAGAGAATAAATCCATTAAAATAATTAAATATTCTGAGCAAATCTGTTCTGGAAATAGTTAAGAGGCTTACTGTGGCTTGTGATACCAAGTGAACACATGACAAAGGGGACTCTAATACACACTAAAGTGACCCGTAAACAAAATCTGCATCATGACTAGAACTGTTTTTTGCAACCAGTAGCAGTGACTCTCCTAATCTTGTTCTGGGTTACAATGAACAGTCTTCATATTTTAATGACAAACTTCAGATTTTTTCCCTTCAAGATTCTAATGTGCTCAAAACTTGTCTTAGCAGTGCCTGTTGAGCTCACATGTTCTAGGACTGCATTTAATCATATGCAAAACACACACACAGTTTATCTGATGAGTAAATGGATATACTAACGTGACTTCTTGCACCCTACCGTTCACCCTTATCATTGCAGCAATTCTTATGTGTATCAGTAGTGATGCACAAGTGGAGGCACCAAGACAGCTGAGGAACATGTGCCCCAGGGATGAAAGCAGAGACGAGAAGAAAGAGGTACTTACTGGCAGCTTGCTGCAGTGCTTTAGGGGGAAATGCAGATTTTTCTGACTTTTACTTTAAAAACTGAACCAAAAGCTAGAAAAAAAAGCACATCCGGAAAAACTCCAACCTACCAAAAAAAACCCCAACCAAACAAACAAAAAAACCAACAAAAAAACCTCCAACCGAACAAAATTATCTCAATAGAAGAAAAAGTCAAAACACTTGTTCCTAAAATACACTGAACTCACTGAACCAGAAAGCAATCACTAAAGTGTCATTCAAAATGAAGAACAAAGTAATTGCTTCAATCTTCTACTTTAAAGTCCCAATCCTAGAGTACTATATACTGGTAATTTGCAGGCAAGAATAAATAGATATTGTACACTCAAGATCAACTCCTCTTTAAAATGTTAATTTTGCTGATTTCTGTCATGGCTTTCTATATTTTCTGGATGTGAATCCAGATCAGAATTAACTACAAATCAAGCCAAAAGAGACCAGTAAGATGGAGAAGCCAAAAGCAGTCCTCACCAGACTGTACATGCAATTACATTAACAGAGGAATAAGGAATGTCACCTTTAAAGGTGACAGTAACACCCTAAGTAGCTACTTTCCTCCTATTCCCGCAGTCCAAGCAGCTTTACCTACCCCTCACAGAAAGCAGCCTATAAAGGACATACAATAGCCTGCAACATTAAAGCACTTTAACTGTAAAAGCACTGAATTTGAGAATATTAAATGGGCAAGAGATGAAAACGCAAACAAGTAATTTATGCAAAAATTAATGAAAGTAATTTCTTTGGTTGAGATCTCTCATATGACCTTAAGGCACTCTACATTTATTAATAAAGCTTTGTCTCTTGTCATTTCATACTTGTGCCCTCTCATGAGTTACAGATATGGGAATTCTGAAAGAAATCAGTTCTCATAAAGGCCTGCATTATTAAATAAAAAGTCTTCCGAACTCTCACTTGTGTCTTTCACTCAGCTTTTGAGTAAAGACAATCTGACAGGCTGGCTACTCCAAAAGAAAAATCAAATGACCCAAGTCGATCAAAAACCTACCTGTCCTGTTGGTTTCTTGTTTGCTTGTTTACCCCCAATGAAAACACATACATCTAACTGCTTTCTTATTAGCTGAAACACACAATAGAGATAGTTTTAATTTACTAATAATACATCAGAATAGTCAAAGAATGTAATACATCTGTTACCGTTGCTCTCTATTAAAGCAGCAGAACAGAAAAGGGAAGCAACTAAATGCTAGTAAAACATCAGTAATCTGTGATTAATGGACTACTTACAGTAGAATATCCAGTTATTTTTAATGTGGTTACTTGGAGTGTATCATAGCCAATGATTTTAGAAAATTACTTTATTTAATGCAGCAGCATCATGGTTTGCCTAGCAATTCATTTAATCCAAATGTGGGGTCATAGCCTTTTACCAGACACAATAAAGCAGTACCTTTAAAAAAACCCCAAAACACATGACCAAAGCCAAACTTAGTTTTATTTTTCTTATTTACATATACAGAAGCTTTCGCATTAAAAAACTTGAAAACCAAATAATCTGTACATATAATACAGCAATTTAAGTCTCCATGAATAGAATCTGAAATTTTCAAGTCAATTTAAAAATCATTACATTAAATAAACTAGTACTAAAATCCAAAAAATGGGGATGAGGATGAAGAGGAAAATAATGACCACAAAACATTTGCACTCTGCCCTTCACATGTATCATTTATGCTCATTGAACATCTGTTCTCAGTATAACTTGTAAAACCTCCAAATTCTGAGCTTCTTTCACTTGTCTGAAATAACTCCAATAGGGTCTGCAGTGATGAGCTACAAGTGCTTCTCTTCTCTTCAGGAACAGACAGTCCATCTGAATTCTTTACATGTAACTCCATATTCTGTTTCCGGGTTTCTCTTTTGTTCTTTCTCAAATTAAGCTTCACTTTTCTGTGCAGCTTTCCAGACGGTGAACTGTGGGCAGTGCTGGCAGCTGATGCATTAAGTTCTTTGTTCACAGCAGGATCAGATACCTCAGCCTCCAGAACGACATTGTGCTGCATTTGTTGATGATTATCACATAAATCGTGATGTTTCTTGACATATGTAGGATTGGCATCTGCTTTTTTCAAACACTTTGCTGGTAGAACTACTGAATTATTTAATTTTCGTTTTTGCTGGACTAAGTTTCTGTCTTTTTCACTAAAATCTGTAACTTGGATATGAGAATATAAAGTATCCATTCCTTCTTGAAAACACTGTACATTCTTTTTACTTTCATCTGGTTCCAGTAGTTCCTTGCAGAACAGCTCAGCAGCTTGAGACAAGTTCTCTGTGCACACTTTGTCAGTTTTCTGAAGGGGCGGTTGTATGGAATTTGATGATACAACAGTCTCTCGTAACTTCACAGCAGAGGAGCAATCAGTCTTAATATTTTCATTATTAATTCTGAATTTACTTTTTAGTTCTGAAGGTTGTGATGGGTGACAGTAAAGAACTGAACAGACAGATGCAGAAACAGGGGTAGGTACTGGCACAGAATTTGGCTGTACTTCTGCAGGCTGGCGATCCAGTTTGAGAGCCTGCATTGCAGTATCCTTCCAGGAGTACGTTTTCAAAGCAATGTGTTGCTTTTTCAGTCGCTCTTTCAGCTCATCTGGTCTGGTTATCTTTCCAATAATAGGAGAAAAACATCCTGTGCTACATTTTGTCCTGCAATGAAATTGTTTAAAAATATTAGCAAACATAAAAACCCCATGCATACATAAATGTAACTCCATATGCAACTGATTCTAGAAAAGCATCTGAACTGACAAAGGGGCTTTTGTTTTGATTCCTCAAGGAAAGATATATTTAGGGTAGCAACACACTATTTCTACAGGAGCAGAGAACCTTATAGTTTTGATGTTTTCTCACTGATTTCTACAGCTCACAACACTGTTTTAAAAACACACAATGTAGTCTAGTATTTCAGAAAATCTCAATTTACAGTGGCATTAAGAACAAAAGAAGCTAGTTAATATAATGCAATGCCTATAAATACAAATATTCTATGATTTTCACACAAAATTAACAAGATTTTCTTGTCAGGATTTCAAGCCTAACAACTCTGAGTATTTTGAAATCATAAAAGAAATAAAGGATTGCTTTCATTAGTCTATCAGTTGTTTGATTCTATTTACATTTCCTTTGATTTCACTAAGAATATCTTTATTTCTTCATTACTTGCCTTTTTTTAATAAATAAACAAGAAAGTTATTCTTTATCTCCTAACTCATTTCCAAAAACTCAGAGCAACCTTGAACAGTGTTACTGCTTCACATAACAAAGACCCTGGTGCCCACAGCCCAAAACACCAAACAAGCCTTTCTTGCCTTTTCAAGCTCTTAAGCATAAAGAAAGGAACATTTGCTTCCTCTGTCTTGCACAGGCAGCACAGAAGCAAAGAGGTTTAGAGTACGGGTAGGAAGTTTTTCCACAAGTAAGGAGACCAGATTGACTAATTTGCTGTCCTTAGACTACTATGACAAATTATTCAGAACAAGATGTCTACACATTGCTGTCTTTCTGTTAGCAATAGTTCAGTACAGGAGATTTTGTGTTACAGGAGCTGAAGATAAGTAGAACATCTTATGGCAACTTTCAGTCTCAACTTTCTCTGATGTCATTCTAAGTTCTGCTTTACAGAACTGATTTGCCACATAGAACCTCACTGAAATTTTCCATTATTTATTTCAGCCTTAAAAACATGAATTTATCCTCTTCTATTCAGATCAAGAATTTCAAAACTGTATCATTATGTTCAGTGTCTTGACTCAGAGTCTTTAGAATTTACAATATGTAACTCACCTTTTTATTTTTCCTGAATCATCATCTTTGTATGCAACAAAATCATAAACTAACTTTGAGATGATATCATCAACAACCTTATACTGTGTGCTTTGTGCAAAATTTCGGTGCCGCTCACTTTCAAGATGCTGCAATAAAGAAAAAACATGAACTAAATCTAAAATTACAGATATCAATATACAAGTCAAAAGCAAAACAAGGAATCAAGCAAATATCATTTATTTACCACCAGCATCTCTAAGGCATGAATTACTAGTGCCTACAGCTATCAGAGGTAGGTTTTAATTCTTAATTGCTTCTTCTAACATGGGGAAAATAATAATTTGCTAATAATTCAGGAAAATATTTTAAAATAAAAAATTACAGGGAAAACTCGGGTGATACCACATTATATGACAGTATCAAAGCATATACTTGACATTTCACATACTGTTTGCAGATCTTCATATTTCCTCCCACAACATTCACAATATCCTCTCTTTTTTTTGTCCTTCTGAGGAAACTGAGCAGGCATTCCACACTCCTTGTCACTGTTTATTTTGTTTCTGTTAAGGGAATATTAATGAATCTTAAACATGGAACTGAGTGCTCAACTTGCCCCTCACAGTATGTTCATTCTTACTCAATTAAAAAAAACCACTCCCAAAACAAACCTTTATTTTCCCTTAAACTATTTACATTATTTTAGTCAACAGTTAAAAAACCAGAAGAGTCACAGTTAAATTTAAAATCAAACAAACAAAACCCAGAAACATTTACTGCAAGAAGACAGGCAGACCCAGTGGAATTATATGTAAGCATAGAACATCCAGGTTAGTATAGGCATATTGCTATCATTGACTCAGAATAAATAATACAAAATTGCTGAACAAGTAAAAATCAAAGGGCATTTAGAAGTCTCTGTGCACAGCTGATAAAACCCAAATTAGAAAAAAAAAAAAGATTTTAAGATTTTAACACCCACTGTTGGTTGCACGTAATTTTGAATAGGCTGACCAAATGCCATTTTGTCCTGTTTTTATAGGTAAAGGCTATATGGGAATGCAAAAAAATGAACCTAAAGTTCTTCCTGGACATTAAAATGTGAAGAGATTTTCAACAGCTGCTCATAATCTTCAGAATCCTCATCTGGGAAGAGCTACTGCTTGCTGCAATCCGCTATTAAACCACCGACAGTTGATATGCCAGCAGTAAAGCAAAGTCATCAAACTCTACTTCCTCTTGCCTTCAAAGGAATAGTTCCATCTCCCTGTTACCCAAAAACCACTGACAGATTTTACCAAGTATCTGCATAGATGTAAGTTCAGGACTTTATATCCAAAAATCTGTCTTGAAAAATCTCTAGCTTACGAAGCATAGCAATGCTTAACATTAACACCCTGCCCCGGCATTCCTTGAGTTCCCCAGGCCAGGGAACTCTAAAGTGTGTTTTAACTGTCACACCAGCCTTCACACCTTCCCTCCGGAAAACAGTAAACATCACTGAGAGCCAG
The DNA here is from genome assembly GCF_022539315.1 of Serinus canaria. Lineage (NCBI taxonomy): Eukaryota > Metazoa > Chordata > Aves > Passeriformes > Fringillidae > Serinus > Serinus canaria. The sequence continues at coordinate 21,693,056 of NC_066315.1, read as the reverse complement.
TAAAGCAGGATAGATGCAATAGAATGGATCACCTGAAGACTGAACACATCTGCAAGTCTTGCTCAATGCAGAAGCAAGTAGAACTAACAACTTTGCTTCAACAAGTTTTTCTCCCAGGTAGAGACAAAACAAGTGAACATTCCCCCCCACCCCTCCCAAAACTGACATTGGTCACATTCACCTGCTGAGTATGAAACATTCTTCCACGTAAACATCTCTTTGGTATGTGCCCACGTGAAGTATTAATTGGGAATATTTATTCAAACATAAATCCTGAAATTTTTAATATATCATATTACTTAATCCATCTAAACAAAAACTGCCTTTTTGTTTTTTTAATGCTTTAAAAAGAATGGGCTTTTCCAACATCCTCTGAAGAGACACAAACAGAAATTGCCTTACTAATACAGCAGTAACCCCTGCAATATACGTTTTTTGCCTTTTCATACTGCCACCTTCCTTGCAATTATTTAAAAAAAAAAAAAAAAAGGGCACCATGGCAATATCAGCTAAAACCTCCAGCACTGTATTACAGTCAAGCAAGACTGGACAGAAGTGTGGAGAAACCACTTCATATTCATAAAGAAAACAGATATCACAGCTATGTAAGTCTTCAGCCCCAAGGACAGAAAAGCAGCAACTCGCTAAACACAGTAAGTTCCACATATAGCAAAGCTGCCCCCCACCTAAATATATTTAAGTCTCTCACACAAATCAATTTTAGAAGTCAATGAAAAAAACAGGTAGAAAAAAAAATTAAAACCCCACTGACTCACAAAAAACAGTTAAGACTCTTAAATAGTTTCAAATCATAAAATTGATTTGCTGAAGTTCTAACTGTTTCTGTAGTGCTCAAATCGAGCCTGAATGCCAAAATGTATTACATAAATACTTGCTGTTAAACCAGCTGCAATTCCACTGGATAGCTGGCATCCACTTTTCATCTTTGAAGAGCTGAAGCAGTATTAGCAGTCTATCTAATTTCTATAAATTATCAACAATATACAGTCTTTATCAACAATGGCTGAGCACTGTGATAGAGTATCACTGCTTTAAGAAAGTCAACTTATTTCAGCACTATATGGACAAATACAAAAGAAGTCTCAAGAAACCCACTTCCTGTGAAATACTTACTGAACAGCATCCAAGATGAGGACAAAGAAGAAACCAGTGGGAGAAAGGAGAGAAATATCTTATGCTGACCCACAGTGAAAGGAGAAGGCCACATATTTGGATGTATGCATCTGTATGCCCAAAAAAAGGACTAAAGACAGAATAAAGAGGGTGCAGACAGAAAGACACCAACAGTGCAGCAGATACATTGATGAGACATGGCTAATAGTCCAATAGTATTAAATAGCACAGAAAATTAGAAGTTGAGAAATTATTTTAGAACACAATTAGTCATAGAATAATTCAGAAAACAACTGTCTTCTCTATCCACACCTCAATAAAATAAAATTCTCAACAAACCTTTCCTTAGACTGAGTTTGCTTTTGACCAGGACACTTCTTATCCCCCTCAAATGGACTATATGGCTTTGGAACACAATAGTTCAGAAACGGAAAACTCAGTAACTGCAGATAAAATGGTCGGTATTGGCTGTATTAACAGAAAACAAGTGCAAAAGAAACATCAAAAATGGAAAAAGAGCTTCATTGCATACATTACTCCAGGTCCAAAATCTTGAACAAGTGTTTCTCTTTTACATATGACATACACAGAATGCTAAACAGACAAATATCTTAGAATAAGTCATTAATTTCTTCCTTGATACTTTCCTTCAGTTTCCACAGCTGTCTTACACACTCCTCAGGATATGATTTGTGTGCCTATTAGTTGTTGTGAGCTGGGTAACCAATAAACCCAAGAGCAATTTGGACAACAGTGCGTTTGTGCTCCTGAAAAGTAGCTACAGCAGTTACCAACATCCAATTTTTTTTAAATTTATTTTATCATTTTCTTTAAAAAAAAAACCCTCACCATTCAAAATATAAAAACTTTTTCATTTTTCAGAAAAACAATATTCCTGTACACCACTGTACTTTCAGAGATACCAGAACTAGCAACCATACCAGTGCTCTGAATAGATTAAGAACTTCCAAAATGGGACATGTCAAAAGTTCACATACTGAATAATCAGTTGACTGAAACGCTGATGGCAGAGTTCAGTCTGATTTTTTTCCCCACATTACTATTATAAGCTACCCAGGCAAAACTACAAGAACAAGTCTGAAAAACATAATACAACAGTGAAGCATCAGCTTCTGCTTCTGAACTGTTACTTATGTTGCAAAAACATTAAAAAACATTATGTTACATAAAAATTTATTAGTGTTTCAAGTGTTTTCACCACACTGGGAAATTCACATATTTATATATTCATTTCGTATCCTTACAACTCTGTTGGTCCAGTTCTCCCCACTATCCCCACATGCCTCATACCTATTGGACCAACTCACAGTATACAGGTTTACATGTCTTTTCAATTCAGAAAGTGTCAGAGAAATTAGGTCAAAGATTTCAGTGCTTATAAACAACACCATAACTCGGAAGTTACTTAGGAATTCAAAAGTGCAAATTATGCTGTGCAGAACCAAACTTTTTTTACAATTAATTGTTCTCTCAACTTCTGGCTAACTGGCATTTTCTTACACAAAGACTGATTACAGGACCAGAAAGATGTGAAATTTTTCAAAGCTCAAAGTATCAGACCTCATGCTAGAGTGGATATTGAAATCAGATTAATAGCTTTTAATTTTTCCTTTTAAAAAGAAATGATTGAACAGGAAATTAAACATGTTTCAATTAATTATTTTAACTAACAACTTCACTTTCCTTACATCTAGTGTCTCAGCAGGAGATGAATGTAATTGAGTTGGAGCCACAGGAGTGGAATTCAGTATGCAAAGTTTTGGATCTAAGGAAAGATGTAAAGGTTCAAGATTCCCTTTCATTCCTTGGTAGGAAATAACCCAAAGAACCCACTCTCATGATCTACAAACGAGTTATCTGTTAACTTGCCACTTCCTTCACCTGCTGAAAATATTCCCTACAATATTACTACTTCAATCTCATTTGGTGGCTAAAGACATTTGTATGCTGTTTTAAGGGGAGAGTACACTTGACATCTGAAGTCAGGAAGTTGCAAGGAATTGAGATTTAAGGATGTACTTCCTCAAGTAATTCTGAATTACTCAGTTTGAGAACCACATTACTAAATGCATGAAGGGAACACTTACCGACTCCTATCTTCCACCTTGATAAATGGACTTTTCAGTCTACCTGCTCAAAGGGGGAGAAAAGGAAATCAATAGAGAAATACTTTTCATCATTTATCAAGTTGCTCCAGTAGCTTAATAAATAAGCAGACTTTATTTTAGAACTCATTATGTACAAGTTTTGACAAACTCTTGATTTCCACAAAATCTCTCTATATGCTTCTCTTGGACATACAAATTGGAGTACAGCACCACATTTGATCACAGAAGAACTGCAGCACATTTCGAAGCATTCAGAAAATAAATCAAGCCAGAAACCTCTCAAATTACTGAAGTACTTACTTTTTGACTTTTGAGCAGTAACATGTTTTCCCTATTGAAAAAAGAGAGATGGTATAAAATCCCTGTATTATTTGCACTGTACTTGAAGATTTAGCTGTAGATAATTTAAGTTATGAGAGTCTGTCTGTGTTAATCATGTCTTCATACATTCATGATGAATTTTTAAGGAAACTAAGCTCATTAGTACTTTTAAACAAAACAACATGTTTCACAAATCTTTCTTGCTACACTGACAAAAGAAGTGCTCTCCTTCAGATGCCTCAATTTATTTTTTCAAAAAGCAAATCAAAACAAAGAAACACAGAAAGGTAAATTTACACACTTACTCCCTCCACCCTGAAAATACCTTGCCGTGGTTGAAAGTTCAGTCTTTAATACAGATAACATTTTTACAACACTTTGTAAATCCTAATTAACTGCAAGCTGCAAAATGCCACCAAAACCTGTAGAAGAGCAAGTATTTCCAATTTAAACAACTCTTTTCACTTGAATGGATTTACACAGGCTGTGTCTTTTACTATTTTTAGCAATGAAGACTAAAATTTAGAGGAATATTTTGTCTTCAGAAAAAAAAGTGAAGTCTACATTCAAGCATCAGCCGTTAAATGTAATTGATTCTGGTAAAAGTACAAACCCATTTTATACTATTTGCAAAAAAAACCTCACCCATTTATCCACAAACACAGTGATGATTTGGCAGAGGATTTCACGTGGCCTCAAGAACTAGCCAATATTACATTCCAAGGCAATGTAACACATGCTGGGTAGTTTGGTTCCTTTTATTTAGCAGACCCCATGGCTAAACTAGACAATTGTACAAATTACAGAGCAACTGCAGATGGAGCACAGAAGAGCTACAAGCTTTAATGCCTCACTACATCATAGACTAAAAACCTGAGAAAAGGAGGTTTTCACTCCCCAACTCCACATACTTGGCAAATTAGCTTCAAGATGCTTGATGCTCATTCTCTATGAGGGAAGAGTTGCAGGCTCCTTAGGGAGACAGCTCTTCAAGCAAACAACTATGATTTTTCAAAATGAAAGAATTTCTAATCACCGCGTCACAGGGAAAATTATACAAGGCAATGTAGAAGCCATGTACATCATACTACAACAACAATACATTTTATTAATTACTTTGGAGGCAGGCAGAATGGAAACTTCAGATAGTTCAGCACTTTTGACTCTTAGATATCCTTTGCAAGAACACAGCTCCACACCCTATGGAATCAATGCTACTATTAAAGTTGTTTTTAAATAATGTTGAAATATACAGCAAATACTTTGTATCGTCAAAGATAGTTTTTAAATCAATTCACAAGACATACTAGTCAGTGAAAAACTGAGAATGAGCAACACCTCCATTAAAATAAAATCTACAAGCCTCACAGTAGGCAGTCCTCAGTACTTTAGTACTTAGTGTTTTCTAGCTAACAAAACAAATGGCATTTTTATAAATGGCAGAGAGGCACTTACCACATCTTTAGACGAACTCCCTGCTCTTTTGATTAGATAGAGCTCCCTTTTCTTTTGTTCAATGCAATTCTTAACATCTGGCAAAAAGTGGGAAAATTACACTCAGTTGACTCAATTTTTGTATGTCTGACATAACTTACAATATTTTGAATTCAACAAAAGAGCTGTTAAATGTTACATGTTGAAGTCAGGCTTCATCTAACAAAAATATTTACCATCAATATGAAGTATCTTCACTCCCCAACTCAAAGCATTGGATAGTATACTACCAGAGGGGATTAAGTCCTGCAAGCAATAAATTACATTAATAATCTTAAACAATGCATAACAATTACTTAAAATAATTAAAACTATATAATACGAAAGCTGAGATTAAAATGCAGATACTTTGCTTCTAGCCAAAAGAACACCAGTCTCCTAGACTCCTCTTCTGTCTCTCTCTGTATTACAGCACCTCACCACCAAAAGAATACATTTAACCTTCAGAAAACAAAACCTGTTCTTTATGGTCATATTTTACAGCAAGATCTGAAGACCATGAATATATACATTAATTTCATGAGCACCTCTCAAATGCTAGTTATATTAGCAATCCTAACAAATGTTACTACTTGTCCTAAGCACACAGAAAACATACCTGACACTTGACTTAGGACAATCCCTCAACTTCTACCTGAGTATTCAATGACAGACTTTTTTCTAGAACCAACAAGACTACTTATGCTACTGCTCCTTTTCTAGGAAAAAAAACCACCAAGGCTCTGAACCACAAGTTTGCGGATTATTTGGCTTACCTGTTCTTTGATTGCTTTTTCAACCAAGGACTTTCCTCTGCTCATACGTACCTACATTAAAACAGAAACACATTTGTAGTGACGAAAGATAATTCACATTGCTCTTAACAAATACATGTTAGCTATGAGGGTCTCCTGTTCATTCTACTGCCAATTTTTCAATTATGTGCATCTTTCTCACAGGGTTATGGTTGATACAGTGAAAGGGGAAAAGACCCAAAACCAAAAAACCCCAACAAGTAATCATTTTCAGCCAAAGAAGTCCATTGCAATGTTAGTGCTGGAACAAAGCAGATGGTGGGAATAAGCAGCCAGTGACACAGACACCAAAAGATGAGGTTTCATCAGCTAGGATTGTGAAAATTATAGTCATGAATATAATCACAGTCTCTATCTTATCTATCTAGCTTTTCAATCACCACTGCATTTCCTTTTTCTACTTTTTGCTGTTCATTCATAATGAGCTGCCTTTACCTACCCAGGCTGTTTGCAAAATGAGGTGACCTCACCCATGCAATAAAAAGACCAGCCTGCAGCCTGGTCATATTTCCAAATAAGCACCATATATATAGTACAGCTAATAATTTTCAACTGTATTTTGAAAGGACAAAAAACTTGAGCATGTAAAAAACTTCACATAAACCTGCACAAATTCAGATAACAACTGTTGCAATTAATGGGATCCCCTAAGAAAGAGGTCAGAAGAACTTAATATTCATAATGCTCAGTTTTATTCCTACTACTATCAGAGAGTGTTTCTGCAGATATCAGCATTAACAACATCAAATCAGCCAGATTTTAATAGGCTGTGTTGCTAAAGAGACAGAAATCAATCGATGTCATCATGTGCCTGATCCAGCTGTCAAACACAACATCAATGTTGTAAGTCAGACATAGTAAATTAGAACATATTTTAGTATACTCTTCTTATTTGCAAAAATGGATCCTTTTCAAAATAAGTTCCAAAAAATTTGCTGAATTAGTCTGAGTTAGTTAAGTTTAACAAGTTAGCCTGCAGAAATTTAAAAGAATGTTTGTAAGAAAAATCCTTATTCACCTAAGGAACTGCTGCCACCTTTAGGAAACAAAATCGGAGAACAACTGTGAGAGCATATCCCGTGGATTGCACCTGATTTGCAGTATTATTACTAAGAAACTTACTGTATCTGCTATCTTAAATGAACTGCCATCATGTCGATCTTTTCGGTTGCTAGGATGAGGTGAACCATTTCCTCCATTAGGTGCAGATTCTGGACTAGGAACAGGAGAAATCTGACCAAGAGTTGGTGCAAATTTTGCCTCCTTTTTATTAGTCACCAGATAGTTGATATCTTTACTAAGAAAACTCTCCACTCTCTAAATACAAAGATATAAAACAAATATTTTTTTCAGGACAATAGATCAGTAACTCATTTTAACATTGAATATTTTAAAGGAAAGTGATAAAACTTCTAAAACAATAAAGTTCAAAAACACTGAGCAAGAAAACATTTTCTACATGTCTGGATGACTATGACAATTAACTTGTACTAACATCTATGACCATTAACTTGTACTAACATCTTACCAGTCACAAATTCTAATTTAAATTTCTTAATTTTGTAATAATTATTAAAAGATCTTTCTTTGTTATGATTATTACTATTTTTTACTACCTACCTGTAATACTTTCCAATTACAAGAATGCAAATACTGCGTTAAGGAATAACATATTAATTTAAGGAAAACAACTCTCTCTAATTTTATGTAACAGAAATTACACAGAAATGTTCAGCGAAACTTAAAGACAGGTGTTTGCAAATGTGATTTACAGTCCGCAAGAAGCTATAAATTTACTGAGTTTAAAACCAGCAGAAAAACTAAAATTTCAGGATAGCTACCATGTTTCGCACCTACAGTTTCCAGAACATTTCTCAAAAAAGTTTTAAGTAGATTCATATTCTCATACTCAGCAATATGAAAATATCATTCTGAGTTTACGCCTCCATTTTGCTCCTTCAGTCTTTTTCATTGCCAACTACAGTGTGATCAACAGCTATCTGCCTTGTTATTTCATGTCAGATTGTATAGTTTGAGGTATTTTCCTCTTTTCCACTAATCAGTGAGGAAAGCACAAATCACACAGCTTGAAACTGTGCCTTTAAATTCTGCTTTATGGATCTTTTACAGAAACAGGATATACAGAGAGAGGCACTTCTAAGTGCCCTCCACACAAATATCCTGTACTTGCTTGTATCAAAGACCTCCTTCCATACAGAAAGGAGAATTAGGAAAAAAATTAGTAAGACACCTATAAAACTTATTGTTTAAGTTAGAGTATTCAAAAACAGTCACTAAGATACCCTGTGCAAAACATTGTTAGTGAAGCTGCTAACTTACAGAAAACAGATACAAAATTCTTCCTTTAGTCTCTTTCAGGTTCAGCTGCCCACTGTTAATTGTAACTTGTAAACATGTCAATATAGTCAGAAGCAGCAGAAGAAAAATCACCTCGACCAACGAAACCTATGAATTTGGCTAAAATTTTAAGCCAGGTGAATAATCAACTGAAACAAAACTTCCTAATAAGAGCTTTTGTCCCAATCAGGAAAGCAGCTTCTCTTGAAAGCCCACCAAATAATTTGTTGATAAGCTCATTATCTCGATTAAAGTTTAAGACAAACACAGAAAAATAAGATACCATCTCAGATAACTACAAAAAACATTAAAATGCAATTACAAAGAACACAAAAAAGTCATTCCACGTGTGCACATTTCCTTCTAGGTTCATATAAGTCTCTCTTATTAACTTACCCCTCCCAGCTCTTTGAGGTCCTTTCCTAACTTTTCAGAAATCACATTTGATGGGATATCGAGGTAAAACACCTTCCCAGTGAGTGGCTTAAATTTGAATTTCTCTGGTTTTCCTGTGTCTTTCTTCACATTCTTCAGGGAAGATCTTATCTTTTCTGGTTTTGCTTGTATTCCATCTTCTGGGGAAAGAAGGAAAAAAAAAAACCAAGCAATTTAAACAGAACTGGACTTTGGTTTTATTTTTGAAAGGGGAAAATCCTAAATTATGGAAATGGATGGACCAAGCTTCCACAGAAAGGCTTGGGCTGGAAGGGACCTTAGAGATATCTAATTTCAACCTCCATGCCATAAGCAGAGACACCTTTTACTAGTCCGTTGTTCAAAGCACAATTCCACATATTGGTTTTACACTGGCCTTTCTTCCTCACTGACTTAATTCTAGGTGCTTCTCTTTTGGAGAAGCTCAAGACAATGAGAGCTGCCACAGGAAGTGAGCAGGCCTCTTCTGGAGACAAAAAGGCAACATGCAAAACACTCCCTCTGTTAAGAATTCCTTCCTTCCCTGAAACAGTTCTAGAGAGGAAAGGGAGCAGAACCACTAGTCATGCTGCAAAATCCTCCAAGGCTTATCAACACACTAACACAGGAACGGCAGTCAGTTTTGCAGGATCTGGAAGACAAAAAAAACCCTAGAGAAATAAGAAAATAAGGAGACATAGGGTGGTGTAACTGATCCAGAATCTAAAGAGAAAAGATGGATGATAAGCAAGTGTGCAAGGAAAATTCTGTAGATGATCACGGATCAAATACAGTGTTATTTGATCACGGATCAAATAACCTACAGGGCTGTTTAAAAATTAACACTCTGAAAACTAGAATTAATATTGGAGCACGCAGATTAAACCTCTCAGGGATAATCAAAAGTTTAGAGCGCATTAGCAGGACTGCAATAGCTATGAAGAGTCTCTCTCGCAAAGGGGGTGCGTTCTCACACCTCGGGCCTAAGGAGCCCTCCGTACAAATACCAGGAAAGCCGAGGGGGAGCAGCGGCCCGGCCATTTCCCACACGCCCGCGACACACTTTTACGAGTACCTCCCGGAGGCACGCAAGGGCCCTTCCAGCCGCCCTCGCCCGCAGCGCCAGCCCGAGGGCGGCTGGGGCCCAAGCCCGGCACGAGGCGGGCGGCGGCGCCTCACGGCCCCAACCGGGATGGCGGCACCGGCTGAGAAAGGCCCGAACGGCGGCAGCTCCCCCGCGCTGCCCACAGCCCCCCGCCGCTTACGGGGACGCGCTCCTTTGTCGGCGGTCTCGGCAGCGCTCGGCTTCATCTTCCCGCGGAGTCACATCGTGCCCTGCTCCGCCGGCACCCCCAATCGGCACAGACACTCCACACCACCTTGCCGCCTTCCCGCCTCAGCCACAGCGGCTGCTGCGCCCTCACCAACTGCCCGCGCGGGCCGGGCCCCTCCCGCCGAGGGGCGGGCGGAAGGCGAGGGAAGGAGGGGAAGGAGCCTGTGGGGACGAAGCTCGGCTGCCTTGGCTCTGCAGGAGGGGTAGGAGTGGCAGTGCTCTCTTCTCTCCTCGCCGCAGCCCGGACTGTCCTTGAGTCTCGGAGACCTTTGCCCCCGGCGGGCGCCGCCGGTAAACGGGTATGTACGCAGTTTTTGGCAGAGGTCCGCTTCTGAGTTAAAAGATACGTGAAAAATAAACAATATCCTCACCCACCCTTGCAGTTGTTAGCATCTGAGAGGCCAGAGCTGGTTTGTGCAACTTAGTCTTTTTTTGTCTAACTTGAAGCGTAGTGAAAATATCAAAACATTCTTGTGAAGTCAATGAAAAGCTTAGATCAATGTTTCTAACAAAGTTAGGGCTGCACTTAAGCAATAGTGGTGCATTTTTAAAGACATACCTCTATTTGGGGATTTTATTTTCTGAAGTGTTTTTATTATCTTCTCCTGCCCTGGCTAGTTGCAGATATTGAGAATGCATTCCTAAATTGCTGTGACCGTGCCTATGTAGCCTAGAGTGGGATTCGTTCAAGGAATTAATATTTCACGGTAGCATTATTAGTAGCTATTCCCTGCCTATTACATGAGGATCTTGCCAGGACACACAGTCATCACTAGCAGGCTGTGGCTGTTGGGTCAGCCAGGAGACCTTTCTGGCTTCTCTCAGGAGAGGTGGGAGCAAGAGAAGGGCTGGGTCAATTATTCTGCAGTGCTTCAGTTTACGGGCCACAGGCTGGGAGTTTATGTTTGTAAGGATTGTTTGCATTTTTGTAAACACCGTTGCAGTTAAGGGCAATACGTGTTAAACATTTAATGTGGTTTATAACAACATGTAAGTGTTGTAATTCATTTAGGAAGGATTTTGAAGATTTATTGTCTTTAGAAAACTTACTCGCAAAACGTGGCTCAAATAATCTCAAAAATTGCTGAGATGCTTCTACAGAAGTAGAAAAGGAATATTGCTGGTTTTACATAACTTAGCAATGAAAATTGAAAATATTTATCCCTTGACTTTTTTTCTGCAAATTTTGAGCGTAGTCTTACAATATGTTTTTCTGTTCCTTAACAGGTTTTCCTTCCCTGGGGATAAAGCCATGGCTGAAATGAGTGATATCAATGTACAAAAACTAACCATTGTTCAGCAAGCAATAGCCTCTTGTTGTGGAGCTATAATTACATCATTATTTGGTAAGGCAAACAATGAAGCTGGCTACAGAGAGAATCTTACAAACTGATTACTCTTCAGTTTGACTCAGCATGATGTCTGCTTATGTATGTTCCCACTAGTGTGTAGAATCAAGCCCTCAGCCAGTATATTCAGAGGAAGATGGTTCAGCTGCCCAGGCACTGCAGCATTCAGCATGTCTCAGCCTGTAATAGTTGTAAGGGCTGCAGTGGAAGCAGTGAAATGTTCACTAAACCTTCAATTACTTTTCAGGAACTCCAGTGTTTTACATATTGGCTACATGCAGCAAAAAAGAAAAGTACATAATGAATTTAAGTTGTTTTTTTTTTTGAAAATTGTCCTATGGTCAGTTAATTGAAAAAGAACAAACACATGAAGAATGCTGTGCTATTTTATATGCCGGAGGCCAAAATTTGATTTTGCATGCTTTGTGGTGTGCTACTTATAAAACCAATTTCAGGCAACATGATACAGTGGTTTTTGAAAGAGCTTTGTGTATTTCTAATATTTCATGCCTATGCAACTGTTAGTAAATTAGAAAAGATAGATTTGATATCTTGCAAACCATATAGGGTGTGTAGTTCTCCTTTGTCTCTGATAGCATTGTCTCTGTCTGCTGACATCCCTTTTCTCTCTGCTTGATAACATCTGTTCCCCCCCTCACTTTGGAAACAAAAAAAAGGTTCTGATAAGGCATCTGTAAACTTCTACGTTTTCAGGGCATCCAGGGTGTTTCTAAATGCCTTCTGTTTCATTTTAGTAACTCCTCTTGATGTTATCAAAACCCGACTGCAAGCCCAAAGGAATCCATTCCATGACGGTAAACAAACAAATGTGTAGTGTAATAGGGGACAGAGTTTGCTTTTTGCTCTTGTATTTAGCTGATACTTTGCTGAGGTGCAGAATGTTTGAGTTTGTTTCTCCAATATAACTGTGGGAGGTGGGGAAAAGCAACACACCAGTATGTACTAAACAGACACAGTAGAAAAGAAGTCCCATACATCCATGTCATTTTAAACAGGCTTTTTTTCCCTGTCTTAGTATTTTCATTATGGCAGAACATACAACTAATACTGAGTTGAGTGAAACAATAAAAAGCTGTTACTAAATGAATAAATATTTCATCAGAGGGCTTATGTGGTCAGGATGTTATATCAAAGTTCATCTCCTCCAGAATCCAGAGATTTTTGAAATGGAGAAGTCTTAACAAGTCACTTGCCACTTGGGTTCTAAATAGATGAAGATATTGTGATCTCAAAGATGTGCTAATGGTTCCTACTATTTACTTGTACTTAGTATATGAGATTTAAAAGAAAAGAAGATGACTGGTTTTTCATGTTGAATGTGGAGGTGAGTATTTGCAGTCACACTTGCAAATTAAATTAGGGAAAATACTTGTGCCTTCTGTCCTGTTTTTGAGTAAGTTCTAAAGCCTTCAGAAGTCTGCAAATGTGAAGCTTGAAGTATGTTTTTGTAATGGCAATAATATTTTATCTAAGAGGCTAAAAGTACATAGTGTAGGAGAAGTAAAAAGCAAATTGAAGGGATGATCTTATATAAATACAGACCAAGATAAGATGTAATAATAATAATACAGATAAAATACAATACCTCCACTTGAAGTGGATGCTGAGGCTACTTAATAAAATATTTAAAAGTCTGAATGATATTCACAGTTACATACAAGTTCAGGTCTTGTGTTAGTTTTGCCTTTCAGCAGATGGTAATATAACCTAAACATGTCACTTAGACCCTTGTGTAGGCAGTTCCATTTGGTTGGGCAGTCTGAGTAGTACATTTGTACCCTCTCTTCTTTGACCTAATTTGTCATTACTGACTTACCAAAATGATTTTGCCCCTCTGTGTCTAACCAGAGATAAATCTGTGTTGCCATTTTATGCACTTTGTTTTTATGCAGCGGCAATTTCAATCTTACAAGCATTAACTATATCCTTATGCACCATTTTTTAGGAAAGTGTTTTGTATACTCCAGTGGCCATATGGATCATGTATATGTTTGTGAAAATGGGGGGAGCAAAGCCTGGTATAAAAAACCTGGGCATTTCAAAGGGACTTTGGTAAGAACATTTTACATTTATATAAAACTGCATTTTTAAGTAGTATACTCTAAAGTTTTCAGGGTTTTTTGGGTTCTGCTGGAATCTGTCGTCATTTGAGAGGGCCTTCATGTGGTTACACTGCTGATTGATGATACCTTTTACTGTCTGCAAAAAAATATATATTCCTTCCTTAAGATGAACAAGGAGGCAGCTGCACAGCTCCCCTTACAGGTTACTGGCTTTATGATTTCATTTTCCCCACTTCAGCCATATTGGCACTAATTGTTGATTGCAGGTAATAATTTTCTCTTTCCTGCTTACATCCCTTGTGCCCAGACATCTCCCAATATGCTTCTGAGCTGAACTAATGGTGCAGATATTGTTTAAAGTTAAGTTCATGCGTCAAGTTCTCTATCCAGAGAAGTTTCTATCCTGTCAAGTATCTAGACTTGTAGGACTAGCATTTTCCTAAACACTTGAATCAGACTTGCTGGCAGATACTGTCATGCTGGTTTATTAGTCAGTTTTTCTTTTGGCTTTGCCATGAAATTAAACCTATGATCAAGGATTTTTCAGAATTAAAATCTTGAGAATGGGATGTTAATGCAAAAGGTGTCTTCAGTAGTTTAAAAGGTTTTTTTTTTAATTAGTGACTTTACAAATGTGATTTTTTCAATTACCTTTACTATGTAATTTTAGAATGTTAGACATTAATTTATGCCTGGTTTTGCCATAATAAGGTGATTCTTAAAGAAGAATGGCCATCATACAACTTCATCTTCTTTTTTTAAAAAATTAGTCCTACCTTTTATCTATACCTTCCTGTTTTGTAAACTTGTTGAAGCTGGGTTATAAAGATAGTAACCAGCTGGTATAAAAGTGTCTTTTTGTTAAACCCTGTTAGGACATTTAGGGATTCTTGGCTTCCTTTCAAAGCCAAGGTTTGTTGTAATAAACCATTTCTTTGTTTTTTCCATTCAACTTTTTACCTCACAGGATTAGTCCATCAAGGCTGTCTCCTCTAAAGCTATTTGCTTTTTTCTTTCTCTAAGTCCTTTCTGTGGTCTGCCAGACTCTCTGTCTTTTGAGGCTCTGTAATAATGTCTAGTCTTAGGCACATTATAATCCATTGAATCCCAACCTCTTACCCCAGATGTTTTAAGAAAATTACAATCCTGACATTACAAAAGTTTGTGTTTTTTCTTGTGATGTCAGCTGAATGATCTGCAAGGTTTAGTGTTCTTGTGCTGTCAGTCTCCTGGGAATATTCAGGACAGCTGTAGTAATAATTGAAAGCTTGTATATGGCATAGTGTATACATATCGCATGTATGGGGTCACATTGTCAGAGGAAGTATTGAAGAATCTTTGAGAATTAGTTGCTATTTCATGCCTAGAAACTCTGCTACATATTGAAAAAAAAAGATTTAGTGGATTTTTTGGGAAGTTTTCACAAATTGCTGCAATACCATATTAGTACTGAAAATAGTTGTTCACAGGGCTGTCAGTCACTGATAAACACTTAGCACTTTGGCGTTTTAAGATGGAAGGAAATTCTTAATTTCACTCACATAAATTATTCTGTTCAGCTCAGTGGAACTGTTTGCATGGTTAAGCTTATGTAGCGGACATAGCTTGTGTAAGCAGTTATAAAATTGGGATCTTACAATGATAAGCCATTTCCAAACATACTTTTAAAGACATTAGTTTTGTGTTCTGCCAGCTAAAATGTATTACTAACTACAAAAGTTTGTAGCTAATTATTGCTCTTTCCCTGGTTACCCTGGTTATATTTTTAGGATGCATTTGTGAAAATTATTCAAAGAGAGGGAATTAGGTCGCTGTGGAGTGGGCTTCCCCCAACACTGTAAGTTGAATGTGTTTTTTGGTAACATGCTGTAAGTTATTGTTTAAAAAATTACTTAGTTATTTTTGAGAAATTATTATGCTTATTTCTAAGTTATTTTTAAAATTTGGTCAGTTCTGAAGTTTCAGATTAATCAGTTCAATCAGATATGTCTATGGACAGTATAATTTTTACCAGATTTTAGAATTTCCTGATACATTCTTTGTTGTTAAGCAGGATCAATAGACTTCTCATTCTGCTTTTTTTTCCCCCTACTATAACCATTCCTTTGATAGCATCATCAAATCACAAGATGGGACCTGGTCACTTGAGAGGGTCAGTCTTCAACACATTCTTCTTGTATCTTGTTACTTAATGACTTGCTATCAGCAGCACAGCTGTTTCCAGACACTCTGGTGTTCCACCTCATTACCCTCACTTAATTTTTGTAATAATCTTCTTTATTTCAAAGAACTTTGGGGTTTTATTCTATCTGGATAAACAGATAATTCATTTTCTCTCTACAAGAGCAATTTACATATTTAAACACTGCAATCAGATCTCCTCCTGGTCTTCTCTTTAGGTTTAACAGCCCCAAACTGTTTTATCTTTTTATTCATATTAACCTAGTTCAGATAGAAATTAAGACCTCTATAATTATGTTCTCCTTCATAAACCAAAGGTTTTCAAATCTAAGATGTGTATTAAACTTGTATCTTGTAAGGCACAAAGTGGGAAGTGCCCAGTGGGAAGCACTGGTACTTTTTTTTTGCAGACAGTGCTCAGTGTATAGGCACAAAAAAAGTAAAGCATGATGGGGTTCAGCCTTGTCTGCCCTCCAGTATGTGGCAATTTCAAAATATAAACCTTAGGACCTGACTGAACTGTTCCAGTCACTACAGTTTTTTTACAAAGCACATGTTCCGTTCTCCAGCAGAGAACTAACTTCTTTACTGGAGAAAGTCACACAAGTAGAAGAGAAGATTTAAACTAAGCCATGTTGGTTTTCCAAGCATGACGGTCCTTGGTGGTTTTTGGTTATGGTGGTACATGCTGTATTGGCACAGACATAACACAGAAGTGTAATTGCCACATTACAGTAAGATGTGGTGCTTTACCCCTACACTGAATGATTATTGAATCTACCTGTTGCTGCTACAGTCTCTACTATGCTGGTATGGAAAAAGCTTATATTTATGCATGCTACATTGTCTCTCAAGTAGTGAGTATCATGGCTGTTGATCAAGAGCATAATATCCAATTGTTACGTAAATAAATGTTAAAGTAAAGAATACATGTGTTAAATTATTTTTGGGTTCTTCATTTTCAGATCTTTCACTTCCCATTCTTTATCAAAATAGTTCTGAAGCTGGTCTGGAATAGATTTTGACAGAGATAATCTGCCATCATTTTACTTATGGTTTTCCCTAATGAAATGAAAACCTGGGAAATGTGTGGGTTTGAAACTCTGAACTAGAAGCTGTGAATCAAAGCTATGGGATTATTGTTGGTTTCTTTTAATAATCCATTACATACAGCTGGAGATTTAACTTTTTTTTAAATGTAAGTAAAATATTAATACAAGACAGTTGATTCTATTCTCCTGCTTTCTTGGTATTAATTTAAATTTCCTCTCTTATATTTTAGAATAATGGCAGTTCCTACCACAGCAATCTATTTTACGTGCTATGATCAGCTGTGTGAAGCTTTGAAAAATAGACCAGGAAAGCATGATGAGCACATTCCAGTTATTGCAGGTTCCTTAAGCAGATGTAAGTTGTCTTCTGTTTAAAGAGAAAACTGGAACATAATACCTCTATGCTCTTTACTTGAGTTTGTTTTGTTGACTTTTATTTAAAGTAAATATGCTGTGGGTTTAAATGAGGGATAGGAAGGAATACTGTCGTTACCCAGTTATTTCTTGGGCAACAGAATCCTCTAACCTGGAATAATGAGATTTGGTTTTGCTGAAACAGTTTCACTACATTTGTAATTAATTCAAAATTTTATGTTTCTAGATTTCTACCAAGGGCAGTTTAGTTTAAGTCTGTTCTGCCATCAATCTAATAATAAACATTGTTATTTGCTATAAAGGAAGGTACATAGGTAATTATAACAAAGATGAAAATTTGACTTGTACTGGTTTTACTGTTGTATGATGTGGATGGAATGTATATATTTTCCTACTTTTGTTTATCCTTTTCCTCATCTATTTTTGTAGAATTAACTCAGTTCATATATTTTAGGGCTTTCTTAGAAGGATCTGATGATGCAATTCCATGTTCTACCTGTGACAACCATGGGGGCACTGGCAGACTAGTGGGAAAAGAATTGCTAATTTGTGGTGGTGTAGCACATTTTTCATATTAGGCTGTTCCAGTTTTTAAATTAATGTGTAAAATCTTATTCCAGCAACAGAAGAAAAATTCTTGGATCTAGTAAAATTTTTTATGTCTGTTAGATGTGTGATGGTATCTTGTTACTGAATGATGACTCACTGGCCATTGTGCAAGATGGAAGAGTTACTTTATCAGATACAGATTGCCTGCTAATCATTCTTGATAGTTTAAAATAAGAGTGGTAAAGATGCTTAGACATCAATAAAAGTTTAAATTTGTAACCACAATTCTGTCCTTAACACAAAAAGAAGCCTTAACCATCAAGATTGCTTTCTTCAAGTTACAGTTTAAAATGGCAACTTATGAAAATAATTGAGTGTAAGTACTTGACATTTTCAGCCTATTTATATGTTAAATCTGAAAAATGAGGATTCTCAACATGATACATTGTTTCAAACATGCAAGCATTGAAAAAAAAAGAAAACCCAAACTGGAAACATAGGTAGTGTGAATAGGCATACTTTTCTTATATGGAAAGGAAACGTATTTTGAGAATCAGTTCAAGGAAAATGGGAGAGTTGAAAATAACCAAATATATAAAATAAGGTAAGAGACATGACTTGAATGTTCAGGAAATTGTGCTGTGAAATGTTGATTGTTCTAAAAAAGCCATGTTTCCTTTGCAGTTGGTTCTGCCACAGTGGTGAGTCCCCTGGAGCTGATCAGAACTCAAATGCAGTATCGCAGGTCGTCCTACAAGCAGCTGTACCTGCGGATCAGCACCAAAGTGGCTGTGGATGGCTGGTTCTCCCTCTGGCAGGGCTGGGCTTCGACTATTCTGAGAGATGTACCTTTCTCAGGTAGGGTTTATTTTCCATGCAGGTTTTGGTTTATGTTTTTATATTATTTTTCTGTGCTTTTAGGTAGTTTTAATAGTTAGCTTTAAGAATGACTGAGATTTTTTTTTGAGTGTTTTTATTTATAAACTCTCTGAAGATATGATTCCTCCCCTCCCCCCCCATTTTGTTTGTGGATACCAGATAGGATTCATTGTTACATTCCCTTTCTCTACTTAGACTCTTTCTTCTCATCTTTAGCTTACACAATGAGTGCTTTTGAAGTGTTTCAGCTGGAAATTTTCTCTGTGATAGAAATAGTGGCTATTTTCTGATAAACCTGCTGTATATAAGTGCTCTGTTACATAATTTTGGACACATGTACAGAGTGACACAGTAGTGATTTTTTTTTTTTTAAATCAAGATGAATTCTGTTGTATGACTGGTCCAAAAAAACTCTTTAGCAAGACTCGAAAGCTGAAAGCCTTGAAGAAGAAAAGTCTGATTCAAAGCATAACTAGTTCTAGAGCTATTCCTTAAGGTAACTGGGACAGATGTTACAGAGGAAACTGCTAAAGCATCAGAAAGTCCCTGTCCCTTTAAGGCCTGTTTTTGTCAGAGTGCTTTTGGATCATCAGACATCAGTTGTCATTGAAGCAGTTTCTGTCATTGGGGTAGTACCAGGAATCTGTAAACACTGTATGTGTTGGCCCAGAAAAATTCTTCACACCTATTTCTGGAAAGTTTCTTATTCAGAGAACCCTTGAAGTATTTGACCTGCTGTCTCTGTTGTCTTACTTCAGTCTTAAGATGATTTGATATCTAATTTAATTTGTGTTTCCAATCAATCTGGTGGGCCAGTCACTGGTTTGGGCTGTTACAGGATATGTGTACTCAGAGTAAATTTAAAATTGGCCATAAACCAAACTGAGACATAAAGGGGTGTGATGGGGATATTTACTTTAAAATTGCAGTTGGTAGTTAAGTGAGTAAACTGAACCAAGTTATTTCAGCTGTCTTCTTTTCAGAATTTATAATGCTCTGTTCTCTTTCACTTAGCTACTGGAAGATATTTGAAAATTGTGTTTGGAATGTATTTCCTGCCTATAGATCCAGTTCCTTGATGGGATTTAATTTAGTCTTCTGTAATAGGGAAGGCTTCTGACCCTATGAAAACCTGGTTTCACTAAAGCTAAAGATAACTGTCAGAATTCATCTGACTCCTTTGTTTGAAGTGTTTCCTCTTAAATTTTTATTTTAAATTTACTTATTTTTCTTCTCTGCCAAAAGCAGTTTTCTCTTAGGCTGTTCTCTAAGGTTTGGAAGGGAACTCTCAAATTCTTCACCTGATTCCTGCTGTCTGACTTCAAGTAGAAACTCTTATTCTTTTATTGATTTTTGTCTGTAGCAGTGTGGCTGGAGCTAGTGAGCTTCCTTCCCCCTGCTGCTTTTAACAGAGTGGGAAGATCAGAGGGAGTGCACAAGGAAGAGGGCACTAAGGTGATGTGCATTCTTCTCAGCCCTTTTCACCTGCTGGTCCTCCACTGCTCCAAGACAGTCTTGTTGATTTTTTTTTTTTAGTCAGTTTCTACACAGTTCTGGCATTCCCTGGACAGCCAGTGGCCACTCACTCATCTGTGCCCAGTACTTTATGGGCATGATGGTAGAGACACCAATTAACCTATAAGGCCGTAGCTGCATGTTGAGAACTACTCAACCAATAGTGAGCAGACCAGTAGAAGCATGAATAAAGGAAAATGTATTTAAAAAAAAACCCAAATGCCACAAAATTCTGCTTATGTAAAGCTAAGGGTGTTTAATACTGCTTAATACCTTTTCCAGCTGTGTTTCCTGATAATTTTTTCCTCATAACTGCTCTCTATCTGCTATGATGTCCTTCCTTTGTACATTCAGTCTGAGCTCTTCAGTTTGAATGATGCTCAACAGCAGCCGAATCTCTGGTGTTCTCAGTTTGCAACTTTGCTGCAGGGAGTTCAAGTCAGCTATCTCAGGAGTTAAAATGAGTGTAACACAGAGCTGAGAAAGCATTAAAAAAGTCAAATGAAAACTTCTGAAAACAGTCAAACAGCACAGCATGACTCAAGAAGCACAGGATAATTAGAATTGCACTCTATTCCTAGCCCAATTGTTTATGACATGTTTCAAGCATGTTCCTTGGGATGCTAGCAAGACTGAACAAAACTTAAGTTATGAGTGCTTATAAATACAAAAACTGGTTTAATAATAATATTTGAGCCCTTCTTTAGGCAGTGTCACAGACAATATAAATGTAAATGGTGTTCATTCATCCTGAAGGTGCTTAAGAAAATTCTGGCTTTAGATAATTTATATTAAATTAGGGTTTTGTACATTTCAATAGTAGGTTCTCAAATCCTCAGAATGCCTTCTGAGATACTGCCTACTTTGACTTTTACAAAATGTTGGAGGCCAGGCATTTGTGCTGTTAGTCTTGGTGGCAAGAAAATGCTGTGCAATTTTTCTGCTGGCACAAACTCCAGAACTCTGTTCTGAACATTGTGACCTTTCAGGATGTGGAGCTGTCATTTCCAGTATTTAGTCAACCAACTGCCATGAGTAATTACTCTCTAATTCAGCCCAGTAGTGTATCACTTGAAGTTTTAGTTAGAAAGCAGAAAAAGTGCAGTTTAGTTCAGCAGATGGTCACAGAAGCAGATGTTATTCCTATAAGTTGTTTTCTGGACTTTCATTTGACACTCCCCAGAGAGGCATTTCCCTATTAGTAATTCCAGGGAGCAAAATTATATTTTTTGGTTCTCTCAGAATTAAATTTTATACTGTGCCTCAAAAAAGTATGAGGCAGTCCTGAGCAATATTTCATTTTGTATGAAATGTGTTTTTATAGAATTACTGAGATCTGTGAAATATGCCTGAAAACATACCAAGTAATTAAAAATCTACATTTTGATTTATTTTAAATTTAATGTGAGCTTTATGGTTCTTGGTTTAGATTGTATGAAGGTAAGGGTTACCTAAGGGAAAGACAAAATGATTAGGCTAATTTGTATCAAATGAAGAAATTTGGGATATGGAGAGCAAGGGGAACACAGCAATCTGTCCATGGGTCATTACATAGGACGCTTATTATGCTTTCAGCTCTTGTTTCTGTTAGCTTCTATAACTGCAGTAGAATTCTTACATCTGGACTTGATATAAGAGTTTTTGTACTTGAGATACAAATCTGTTGTAATGCAAGTTTATTTTTTTGTAATCATAGCAATGTACTGGTATAATTATGAACGTTTCAAGAAGATGATGTGCAAGGAAGTTGGTGCACATGAACCCACATTTTTTGTTTCTTTTACTTCAGGAGCAGCATCTGGCTCTGTAAGTATATAATTTCATTTCTAATACTATTCTTTATTATTAGCACTAATAAACTATTTTAAAAATGTATGATTTTAGATCATTCTCTCAGAAATGTCGTATATTTTAGGGTACTTTTACTTTAAACCTATGTGGTTTGTTTAAAGTCTGACTGAATTCAGTCTATATTCAACCTGACTAAATAAATCTGCATAAACTACAGTGTTCTGGCATACAAGACTTAAAAATATCATGTGCTTGGAATATCAAATCTAGTTTTAAATTGTGTGTGCACTTTAATTTAAAAATTTAAGGTTAAATTTTAATTTTTTGTGCACTAACATTAAAACTGATTTCCTGATAGATTGCAGCTGTTGTAACTCAGCCATTTGATGTAGTGAAAACACATAGGCAGACTCAACTTTGGGAGAATGAGACCTTAAAAAGTAAGTTGCTGGTAAGAATAAAAAAACTCTATAGTGTTTCAAAAAATAAAATATAGTGTTTGGGTATGGCTTGTGGTACAAATTTTAGATATTTGCCCCTTCTAAAGTATATGCAACCATTTTATCACTCAGGCATTTTTTCTTCCCCAAATTGTGTATCTAGGTAAGATATACTTTATCTCCTAGGAGAATACCATATTTCATTAATGGCATGGAAGAGGAAAAAGGTGTGAGTTCAGTACAATTTAGCTTAATAAGATGGTATAAAATTGAAAGGAATCCAAAGCTATTACATTTAGGCAGACCAATTGCAAATTTGAGATGTTCCTGCTTATGGCAGGGATGTTGGATTAGATTACCAATAAAGGTTCTTTGGTTCTTTTAAACCCAAAGTATTCTATGATTGAAGTAAGTTATATTTAAGTAGGCAAAAAATTAACTTCATAGCAAACATTCAGGTGAGCAGTGGTCTATTGAAGAAATCTTCAAAATAACATTCACTGCCACTTTCTCCTACATAGCAATATTCTTGTGATAAGTATTAGAGTAGAAAGAATTGTGCTCAGGTTGTGCGTTTTTTACCTTCTTTTCATGAGATTTCAAAAACGTTATTTTTGAGGGTATATTAACGAATGTCCCAACATCTTTAAAGGATGAAAGAGGAAGTTTCCGTTTTGCTTTTGTCAGTAGAGCACTGGTCTCTTTTATAAAATTGAAGGCATATATAATGCCTTTTTTTTCCATTGCTTGGGATGTGGACCAGTGAAGGACTTCCTTTAACCTAAATAAATATTATATCATGGCTTTAAGATTACAGACCATTAAACAAGCTAAGTATCCAAATAGTTTTTGTTTAGAAAATAGGTGCTCATTTTTTGGCATGAGGGTTCATTCTCTCAGGTAAATTTTTTTTTTCTAGAGTAATTCTTGGAAAAGAATTATTATCATTTGATTATAGAACAAGTATTAAAAAAGTTTTAAATATACATAGTTACTGTTTTTAATTATTTTCCTGTGCTGATGGATGTAAGAATTCCTTCCTAACACCACTTTGAAACATGTGTCTGCATATATCTATTAGTTTAATATTAATAAAATTAATATTTTAAAAATTCCATTATGGTAATCTTTAAGTTGTGCCAGTTTAATTCTTTCCAGATCCAGTTAGTGTTAGACACTGACTATGCATCTACATTTTGTCTCTCAAAATATTTGACAATATTTTTGTCCATGCAAAATTGTTTTTTGGCTTCTGAGGGCTGTGGGATAATTCTGATGAATGTGAATACATTAATGAAACTGCTCTGGCTTTTTTCACCTGTATCAGCAATCCAGTAAAGACTACAGGAGCTGTTCATGTGTCTTATTCTAGGTTTTACTACAGGTCTTTTCCATGTCTTGCTGCTTCAACTTGTATATTTGCATACTGTATTAATATTATAATTAAATATATTAATACTAAAATTAACATACTGTATAAATAAGATGGATAAAATTAACAAAAAAAGGTGTTAAACCTAACAATTACATCTGTGACTGTCTCTGATTTCTAAAAATATCATTCTGTGGTATTGCATGGATTGCCTAATTCACTGTTGTCTTGTATTGTATTGAGTTCCACAGAGGGACAGTAAATCAACCTGGGCAGTTATGAGGAAAATTGCTGCTAGAAATGGGATTACTGGATTATTTTCAGGTAAGTTTTCTCTTATCTCTAAAAAAATTCAGGCTAGAGAGTTCTTAATTGTAGATGTTAAAATGCATAAGTTTTATATTTCCATTTCTGTGAACACTGTCAGTTATGCAATATTTTGCATATAGAAAGCAACAGACATGCAGATATTGGCCTCTCCTGGGATCTTCTTGGTAGAGTACTATGGAATAGTGTCCTGGAGGGAGGAGAGGCCCAAGAAAGCTGGTTAATATTCAAGAATCACCTCCTCCAGGCTCAGGGACAATGTATCCCAGTAAAGCGAAAGTCAGGTGAAAACTCCAGGAGGCCTGTATGGAGGAAGAAGGAGCTCCTGGACAAGCTCAGACACAATAAGGAAGCCAGGACAGGTAACCTGTCACAGAGAAATGGTCTAAGTAGACAGAGATCAGGTTAGGAAATGAATCTGGCCAGGGATGTCAAGGGCAACAAGAAAAGCTTCCATAGGTGACCCGAGGAAGACAAGGGAAAACATTAGCCCTCTGCTGCATGACTCTAGCAGCCTGAAGCAGAAATGAAAAGATATTGAGATTAAAATAATATTGAGATAAAATCCTGTTGTAGCTCATACTGAAATGACCATTGGCAAGAGACATTCCAAATCCAGGAAACTTACCAGACTTCACCACACTGCGTTGGCTCACCGGAGGCCTGGTGTGAATGGGTGCACAGGTGGTTAAGCCTTGCAGGACTTGTGTTTGCTGAAAGAGATTAAACTGCTTTACTCGCTGCACAGTGATGGCATAGCTGGGTAACAGGATTTGCATATTTCAGAGCACTGGATGCTTACAGAATGCAAAACACCACAAAGTATCAATAATATTGATATTGAATTCAGGTAATAGATTACAACATACTTCAGTCTTGATACATGGGTGGCAGAGTTTAGAGATACTCTTGATCAACCCCCAGTTCGGTTCAGTTGGCCACACGTAGCTGAGATGACTGGGGTTAAGGCTAACCCCAGTCATCCTGGGTCAACCCTGGCTCCTCGACTGGTCCCAGCCATCCCAGTCAACCCTGGCTCCTTGCTGCTGTTCCAAAGGCACACAAGTTCTCTGTGGGTCATGCGTCATCTGCACTGGCTCTGGGCAGACATCTTTGGAAGTAGCGGGCTGGCTGTGTGTGGACAAGGAGATTCAGCCTTATTTCCCTTCTCTAAACTGAATCACTTTCTAACCTCCACTGGCAAGATCACAATTGACTATAACGGGAGACACTTAAAACTTAAATTCCATCATTTATTCATGTGACCAGGGTTCTTCATTTTAGTAGAGGCCACCTCTTGTGTGCTGGAGCACGTGAGCTCTGCAGGTCCAGCTGCTCCAGTTGTGTGGAGTCAGAAGGGGCAGAGGCACAATGGACTTGAGGCAGGCAGACCACACAAGGCAGCAGAGGTGAGGGCATGAGGTTATTACACTGGTAATACTTACAGCCAGTAAATTCAGTATTTTGAAGCATGTGAGCAGGTACAATCCCAGCTTTAAACTGATATACTATGGTATCAATATATTGTGATCAGCACATTGTACTGCAGCACTTGGGTCTGAAAACAAATAATAGTGAATACTTCTCTTTCTCTTCTGGGCAGGTATTACTCCACGGCTGTTTAAAGTTGCTCCTGCTTGTGCCATAATGATCAGCACGTACGAATATGGAAAGTCTTTCTTTTCTCATTTAAATGAAAAAAAGAATCAACATCCATAGTTCTTCTTCATCCAATTCTGTGAAGGCAAAGTATATGATGGAAGTTGTGCCAAATTTAAATCTGTGAAGATGGTTTCTAGAATTCCCAGTGAATTTCTACTGTTACATTTGGTAACTAAATAAAGCTTCATTTTTAACTTTCACAAAGGATTAATTCACTTTCTTATTATGAATAAGAAAATGCACATCACCTTTAAACTGTCATTGAAGCTTTTATGACTTCTCTTGCAGCTGGAGAGAAAAAATAAAGGAAGGAAGAACAAAAGAAAAAGGGAGGAAGAGAAGAAAAATTGAGGCTGGACATAGCAATGAAGAATAATGACTTCCACTGTGTAAAATTTTAGTAATGAAAATAATTAAACTTTTTAGTAGGGTTTTAAAATTATGTTTAAAAATGTTTTGGGTTTCTAATTATAAGATATATTTATTTCTCAGTAAGGAGGTTGATACAGCGTGAATTCAATAAATACTTATTTATTCTTGCTGCTTGTTATGTGTTTCATTCTGTACATGTCTGTTAGTTGCAGCTCTGTATTTTGTGTAAGTTCATATTATAAAAGCTTCTCAGGTTTATTTTAAATGAAAAATTCTGTAAAATTGGAAAAATACTTATGTTGGTTAGACACTGAGAGCATGGTGCATACACTGAGGGGGCAGCAGGGGCTTTTTGTCTAAGGTAATAGTGGGAGAAATTAAAGCCCACCCATGCACTGAAGCCAAAGGCCTGTACAGGTGCTCTGCAGGAACACTCCTGCACCTGTTTCTGGGAGGTGCCAGTTGTCACTGTCACACTGCTCCAAGGCAGGGCCAGGCCATGCACACTTTGTGTGGGGCCACCTGTCTCAGAAGGCCAAGGTTGCTGGCATAAGGAGAGGCCATTGTGTGCCAGCTTGACTCAGCCCTGCACCCCTCTGAAGGGAAGAGCATGTTCAGGTTGCTGCTATGGGCACAGCCACCCTCTGCCCCGTGTGCTGCACTCCTGGTAGGAACAGCTGTAGCCCTGCACTTGCCTGTAGGCACTCAAATTACTGAATCAGAGCTGCCTCTCTATGATTTAAATCATTTTTTAACTACACTCACTACCTACCTCTTTTCATGCATTTTCAATGCAGTTGTTGAATTCTATTTTTTGTGTATTTTAACGAGGGGGGTGCTGATACAAAAGTAACTCAGTAATCAGATTAGTAAGACACTGTCATTTGGGTGTGCTTTACCCAAGAAATTGAGTTCAGTCTATGGTGAAAATTCCTCACACACTGAAAAATGCTCTCCTTGTAAAGACATTCAGTGCCACATTAGGTGCTGCCAGAGGAGATGCTTAACGCTGTTCTTCCTTCCACTGTGACTTTTGAATATAAATTTACAAAAGAAAGCCTAAAAGAACATAGTAGCAACACATATTGGATGACACTGAATGATATAGAGCAAGAAAACCAGTCTCCCCCCTTGGGCAAGAAAAGTATTTGCTATAAACTCAGTAATGCTGTAATTTACAGAATGGTTTTACTTTATCCTGTCTGATTAAAACAGAGACAACAACTTGTAACTAGTGATGATACAAAATTTTTAATTTACATGCAACATTCATGGACCGTCAAGGCAACAAAACATACAGTTTTGTGGTTTAAAATTCTTTTTAAAAAAATGGTTAATGTTTAGAACTGAGAAAGATGCACATAACTGATTGCCCATGCACAAAATGACACCCAGAAACACATCAGACTACATAAAAGACTTCAGCTAAACAACACATTTAGCTCTAAGAAAAGAGCCATCAGTGAACATGACTGAAGATCATGATTACTGCCCGCTCCAAAACACTGATGTGGCGTGAGAAGTGTTTAACAGCAAACAAGACTGATTAAATTACTGTACATTGATGCAGAATGTTAACTTTTGGAATCTGGATTCCCTCATTTTATTTGTAGTAAAAATGCATCTCTCATTTACAAATTTATATTAAATAATGTTACTCAAGAAACAGGTGCTTAATGTGATAACAAAAAAAAAAGTTCCATGAAGTAATGGCCATTCTGAAGGTGTGTGAAAGGATTTAATGGTCAGAGTTTATTACAGAGAAATTACCTGTGTGGGTACACAAGGGCTTGAAAGACCTGGTGGTTTTGTTAAACTGCTTTAAAATTCTGGATTAAAGTAGCATCAGTGGTTGTGTACCCTGCCATGGATGTAGTGTTCTCCAGCAGCATGGACTAGAGAGCTGAGGAGATGGATTCTTATCCTCTATCTAAATCCAACAGTGCCATGAGTTCCAGAAATGCATATCCTCCTACTTAAAAAGACCAAATATTTCAGTTAAAGTAAGAATGAATCTTCTTTCTTTCAAGCCCACCCTATGATGCCCAGTTTAAAGTAGTAGTGCCAAGGTACCATCACAAGAGGCAAATTAGCTAAAACTGTACAGAGTGTAGTGACATACTGTAAACACTTAGGAGTAAGCAATAATTGAAAATCTGTCTTGTATTGCAGCTAGTCATGTAAACAATTTATGAAACTTCTTTGGCACAAAAAAGCATTTTCCCTAGCACTTATAAATACAGCATACTTACACGCATTTCACTTTTGTTTAAAAAGTTACTAATCATACTGATAAGCATTGCCTTGATTAGCAAAATTCATAGATAAAGGATCTATTGTATCTTACAAAGAATTAAGAATATAGTTTGCAGTTCAAAAATTATTTTGCAAACTTTGAAACTGTAGGGTAATCTGGGAAGTTAGTTACATTTTAAAAAAATGTCTCCCTATTTTTTTTCTCCTATTAGTAATTTAAATCAATGGCAAATAATTTGAGAAAACTGACCTAGAGAATTTCTGCTGTATTACCTAAGCAAGAAAAATACCTACTGCACTATTACAGGGATAAGAAAAGTCTCTTAACACACAAATACAGTCATTACATAGTTTCCCCTTTTTCGTTCTCCTTGGGATCTTGCCAATAAACACAGAATCCAAACTTTGCAAGATGCTTACCCCCATCACCCACAGCCTCCATCTTTTCAGCAAGAAACTTTTTGTTTAATGTTAGTTTATCTGTAACCCAGGCCACTTAAAAGCATTTAGTGAGTTTGCTCACCATTTACAAATCTCTATGTATGCTTGATTTATATGATCAAGTTACATTCGTTATTCACATGCAATTTCAAGTGTTTGTGTTTCAGTGTGACTGGGACATCTCCTAAGTGCCATGATATTAACAGGAATGCAAAACCTAACACTGAGTCGAGAGAAGCTGCAGATAGGTTAAATATGCTATTGGAGGTGTTACACAATATACACAGATGAAAAGCTGGATTTTTAGGTATTTATTTGCCTACAAAGAGTGGTGTTCAGGATTCCCTGTCTCTTCTGCAGGAGTTGATAAATATTTAAAGCACTGCAGAGTACAGTGGCTAGAGCCAGTCCAGGCTAGTGCAAGGAGAAACAAAGCTGATGGCATTTAAGTATGGGTCTGATTTCCAACTGTTTCATTTTAAAAAACAGTCATAAACATCAGATTATACATTCTCTACCTGACCAAGAGAGTTAAATAATTCCAGACTAAAATAGAATATCTGAAAAGTCCTCTGGGGGAAAGAAGAAGCAAATGAAAATTGGCCAGATTTGTGAATTATAAAGGTATCTGTGACAAGAAAAAATAAAGCAGCTTATTTTTTAACTCAGCACTAGCAGTCTTCACTGCAAGTCATCTTATGGAACATAAACCAAATGCATACAACAGAAAGCTCTTCCTTCTTGTGTTCATCTCAGGATGGTGTTAAGCCTGGACTTGTCATCTCTGTTGTGGGACTTGCAAGGTATTCACTTGATTTCAGACTTGTGAGAGACTTGTAGCTGGCTACTGATGTAAGAGAGCCACAAAGACCAAGCAATGATGGAGTGTCTTCCTTTCCTGTGAAGAAAAATAAGCATTAAGCTAATAATTTTTGCAGCACAAGATTAGTTCACCATAAAAAATGAGAGAACAGAAAAAGCTGTTTAATCTACACTACTGTGAATTCCATAGTATGCTTCAGCACAGGCATGTTTCATAAACGTGATTGGGAAGACAAATTACACAACACCTTCCCTATCCAGGTGGTACAGAGATCCCTACCCATGCCTTACAGGCTGGGCTGAAATCAGTCTTGGATTAAATTAGATTTTAATACTGCTTTTCAATTTTTTTTATCCTTGATATTTTTAAAAAAGAAAGTTTAGTGGTTATGTAACACTAAGATTTGTATTGGCAAATCTATTTAAAGCTTAGAATTGATGAGATACAGAAAGGATTCTTTTATAACAATTTCTATTCCATACCCAAAATACTACTATTTCACAATTCTTCCAATATTTTCCTGCTTTTTCAGAACTGCCCACAAGATGGAGCAGCTCAGCTTTGATAGCCATCCAGGTTTGAAAGGGGTGTGTGCATATACTACATTTATATAGACAGTTCATATCATGTTCCTCTCTCTGTTTTAATGGAAACACTGTCAGGCTGCATCTCCAGATAAATGTCAAGTACAACATGTAAGAATGACAGTGCTAGTTGCAAATCCAGTGCATTTAATCATCCTTTTAAAACCAAAAAAAGGAAACATAAGGAGTTTGTTATAGCAGAAAGAAGTCAGCAGATCCCCCTTGTAGTGAAGCTGACTGATTCTGTGATGGAAAATGAAGAGATGTACAAGACATTTGAAGCTTAGCTTTAAGTACAGAGGAGTGGGGTGTGTATCTTCATAAATCCAAACTTATTTGAAGCAGTGTTCTTAGGGAAACTGAAACACTTTGCATAGCAATGAAAAATATATTTTTCAGTGTGTCTTTTCTTCACACTGAAAATTTGTCTCACAGAGACTGAAGTTCAGAACTATTAAGAACAAAATCAAAGGAGGACATTAGACTGGCTCTGTACCTTCATTTAACAAGTTCATTCCATCTTGCTTCCCATCCTGTGAGTGACCTGGATCCAGAGAGGATTGAGAAAGACTAACTTCTGCTGAAAGTTGGTCCAGACTTTGAAAACTTTTCCTGCAAAGCAAGTAATATTTGATAGCAACACATTTAAAGATCTAACTAGGTATCTTCTACTCTCCTTAAAAAGTTTTCTAAAATCACACTATGCAGTTAATCTTTCTTCTCTTAAACACTATTCTTATTTATTTCCAAAGCCAGTTCTTTCCTAAAGCAGTGATTTAATTTTTTGCCTTTTTTTAAATTAATCCAAAGGAAGAAAAATTTTATGGAAAGCAAGAGAAACTGATTTTAGTTACCAGTGACCTTTCACTGAAATCACTCTACAAGTGACTCCAGTAGGATTTGTTCCAAATTATGCTGAGGGAAATACATAATTTTCAGTTTCTTTGTTCTTCTAAGCGGGACTCAAAATAAACATGAAACTTACTCATCCCATTGTTGATTGTGCTTTCTATAGAGTAGAGTGTCCAAGGCAACAGCATTGACATCCAGAGCTCCTGGGGAAGGCCACTGATTGGTGAGGTGAGTAGTTAATTCCTGTCTTGATCTCAAGTCATTATTCTTTAGCACAGTTCTGTGAATACAAAAAAAAAAAAAAGTATATTAAATGAATTCCTTAATAAAGGAAAACCAGAACATAGATGATCATAGAATCATCATGTTTGGAAGAGACCTTCGAGATCATCCAGTCCAAGCATCACCCAGCACTGCCACTGTAACCTCTAAACCCAGTGCCAGACCCAGATGTCTCTTAAACACCTCCAGGAATGATGACTCCACCATCTCTCTGAGTGACCTATTTCAGACCACCTGAACAATGAAAAAAAATTCCTAGTATCTGAATCTCCCCTCTTAAGTCTCATCTTAAAGCCATTTCTTTGGGTCCTGTTACTGCAGCCACAGCAGAAGAGACCACACACCCCCCCCCATTCACTACAAACTCCTTTCAGGAAACTGTTGAGAGTAATGAGGTCCCTGCTGAGCTTCCACCAGACCAAACACCCACAGCTCCCCCAGATGTTCCTCACAGGATTTCGTTTCTAGACCCTTCACGAGCCTTGCTGCCCTCCTCTTGGACACACTCCAGCATTTCAATGTCCTTTTTGGAAGGAGGGGCCCAAAACTGATTGCAGTACTTGAGATGCAGCTTCACCAGCAGTGAGTACAGGGCAATAAACACTACTCTTGATACCAGATGCCATTGGCCACCTGGGCACACTGTTGGCTCATGTTTAGCCACCTGCCAACCAGCACCCCAAGCCCCTTTCTGCCAAACAGCCCTCAGGCCTCTCCTTCCCCAGCCTGTAGCACTGCAGGGGGTTGTTGTCACCTAAGGGCAGGACCTGGTACTTCACCTTCTTGAACCTCATGCAATTGTCTTCAGCCCATTGATCAAGTCTCTCTACAGAGCCTTCCTCTGCAGATCAACACTCCCACCCAGCTTAATGTCTTCTGCAAATTTACTGAGGGTGATCTCAATTTCCACATCCAGATCATCAATAAAGATGTCAAAGAGGACCTATCCCAAACCCAGGCTAAGGGGAACACCACTAGTGGCCATCCAGATGTTCTACTTAAAGTGACCAACAGACAGCAATTTTCACAAAGCATCTCAAACTGTTCACATTTCCTAAGGGAAGCAACTTAGAAACATATTGACACATATTAAGGAACCAAAAAAAAAACCGAAGTTGACATTTGAATCCTTCTACAAAAGCAATAAAGAAAGGAAACTGCATTTAAAAGATTCTTTCTGCCAGCATAATGGTAATTAACAGGCCAGCTATTTTGCAAGCTCACTATGGGAATGTGATGTGCTTCCCTCAACCCCAAATTTTTTTTTTGCAGCTTGAACACCCTTGCATCCCCCCTTCAATACTTTTCCAGAATGAACTAAAAACCAGACATGTTCATAACACATAGTTATTCTGTTTTCTATCACCTCACAATTTCTAGTAACTATGTCTATAACTGATATTAAAAAATGTAAACTGAATACCTTAAATGCTCAAATTAGTTTTGCCTCATATCCCAATGAAGAAAAACAGTTTTCTAAAATTCTAGAAATGAAGAAGCTAAAATGCCAGTATTGGAAATCACCTGCCAAAAATCATACTGAAATAAGGAAAGTGCATAGTTTTTCAGGCTCCAAGACAAGACCGGCCTTTTTCCAATAGCACAGAGCAACCTTTGATCTGCCCTTATACTGCTGTAGAATAACTAGAAATAAAAGCAAGAGCATTTTGTAATTAGTTTTTAAGTCCTCTAATCCACAAAATACTAGACAATAGTAAAATGCTGGTCTACAAGGAGTTTGACTATCTCTGGCCTGAAGAAAAAAGCTAATTTACTCATCTCCTTACCAAATGCACTCAGAAGTTCAAAGCCAAATGCCATGTTGCTATCCAAAATGCCAAACTGCACAGTAAATAAAATAACTATTCATGATACACATACATTTACTTGAATTTTCCAATACCATTGTCAGCAGGTTTATTTTTACAATACAGTTTTTATTCTGGTGGTATTTGAACTGTTTAGACAGGAACTTCTGTAAGGGAAAATAACAGTGCCTAAAGAGCCAAAATTTCCCACAAAAGTAAGACAGTAGTAAGCTCAGTAAGGAACTTATAGGAGCTGAGTTTCACAGAGGAGAAAGATTCAGAGTTTTATTGCACAAAAAGAGGATGAAGAACAACTGTGATTAAAACTAGTTTCAAGAAACTTCTCTGGAAATGACGAATTCCCTCAGCATTCTAACAGGTAAACAATCAACCTATCTATCCAGGGATCCACACCCTCACCCTCCTAAGAGGTCTACAGGAATAACCACTTTGCTGACCCAAAACTCTCAATAATTTCAAGTATCTTGCATGGTATTCACTTCCCCATGTAATAACCCTAATTCCCTGGGGAACATCGAGCATTACACAGAGCTGCCACAGGTTTGTTGATTTGAGGAAACTGAAACAGGGAGATAGCAAGTTTTTATGAGATTTGCCAGGTACATTACATCACCTCCTTATTCAGAAGGCCATCTAGAAGGTTTTCACAGAAGTTTCAAAACAGGACACAGTTTATATGAGGAACTATGCTCACAGTGCCTAAATACAAATTCACACATGTAACATGTACACTCAAATTTCCATTTGGACAACCCCTGTAAGCTATCACAGCCACACAAATACAGACAAGTTCCTAATAGTGGAATTTTTGCTTTTGACATAGGTTTCTATATTGAATATATCTAATATTTCTATATTCTATATTCCACAAATCTTTACACCCTACCATGTGAACCAAGAAATTCTGAAGCAAAGACTCACCAAAATTTTCCAAGCATTTTAACATAACATTTAAAGATAGTTTCAGTTAATCACTTCTTAAACAACTCCACCACGCTCAGGAAGAAAACCAGGCATCAAGTTGGATAAACTTGAGGAGAACTAAATATTCTCCTCTTAAATATTTGAGAACTAAATATTGTCTTCTTAAAGCTTTTATTTTGAATCTTTAAAAATATGTAAAAGTAGATTTGAATTTATATGATCAGTCCAAGCACAGTATCACATATATATAAATAGTAGCATAGACAATAAAATACAAAATATTCACACCAGATGCTATTACTTACTATTTATTTTATCTGCTTTGTAGATTATTTAGGTCTTAGCTCTTTTGCAGACATTTTTCAAGTATCAAAGGTTTCCACTGCAGCACAGAGCCATTATAGAGATATTGCCTGCAGACAGCAATTCCCTCGATATGCAAGAACTGGCAGTGTTTTTGTTTAACCAAATTTATTTGAAGAGTCAAAGTATTAAACTGATTAGAAACATAGAACCATTTAGGTTGGAAAAGACCTTTAAGATCACTGAGCCCAGCCATAAGCCCTTCACTGCCAAAGTCCATCACTAAACCACATCCCTAATCACCATGTGAACACAGCATACAGAATCCTCACACTCCTAATCACCACGAGGAAAGATGATCCTGCTACAAGTATTCAGAAACAGGAGAAGAGGTGGATACAAAAATACTTACTACAGAAAAAGTTAAAAAGGAAGAAAATATGATCAAGTTTTAATGAAAAAAGCAAATACAAATTTCAAAACTAAATGTGGAAAAAGGCTGTGCAAGACTATCTAGAGCTGTCCTGCTCTTGTTCAGACAAGAAAAACACTTTCTAGAGGTTAAGAGCTCTCCAAGGACAACAACTTATTTTATCCAGGGCATATTGAATTTCTACAGCAGTGCTCTTGTCCCCCAGAATGCGAACACTGTAACCAGGCTGGCCAGCTCTGTGCAGGGGTGCTGCAGGGTTTCAGGCAGGACTATTCCTGAAATGAGTATGCAGGTCTATTTTTCAATCAAGTTCAATATAATATGGTTCTATTGGTTTTGTAGCTGTGAGGATTTAAGGATGATGCAAGATAAGATTTGTAGACAGTATGTTAAGTCATTTAATATAGGAGTAAAAGCAAGGACACTCCAAAATGAAAAGAGGGTAAGTAGGAGAGAAACAATAGGATTTACTAAAGGAGGAAGTTAAAAAACAAGGAAATACAATTAAACCTGAGTAAAAACAAGCATATACACCAAGCTGTTAACTCCTTTTCTTCAGTCTGGAAAAGAAGACAAAAACATTGGCTAAAAGCAGTAATCTCAGGAAGGCAGTTGGTACATGGAGAATACAGTGGATCTTAGTAAGAGATTGTACAGCTGTGTTTGGGATGAAGGACAGGTGGTGTGTGAGATATGGCTGAACAGGGTATCCTGTACTGACACAGTGGGACTGCAGAGTGCAGAGGTGTTGTGCAGTGTAGGAGGATTATGTAAGAACATATTATGAGAGGAGGGTGGTTAAGCCTATTTATGGTACATTCTCTAATCTAGCCATGAAAAAATTCTTGATTGCCTGAGAGCCTGAGCTTCCCCTCTCTCATCCAACTAACTGGTATCCTCTGTGTCTACAACTATTTCCATCCCTTTACAATCATGTTGGCAAAAAAGTAGCAGTAGCTGTTCCATAATCTGCAGAAAGTTAACAGATGTACCCTTAGCAATCCTTACCCCAAACAACACTTCTGTAAGATAACTTCACATAGGGTTTCAAGTTCTGCAAACACTATAAAGAAATAGTGAAGAGATAGGCCGAGAAAAAACATTCAACAACCAAAACATCAGTCTATTACCAACATTAATCTCAAACTGAATACAAAAAACAGCACTATATTAGCTACTAGGAAGAAAATTACTCTATCCCAGCTGAAATCAGGGCATTTCTTTTAAAATGACCAAATACCCTTTGTACTATTTCACAGTATAGA
Source organism: Serinus canaria (assembly GCF_022539315.1). Taxonomy (NCBI): domain Eukaryota; kingdom Metazoa; phylum Chordata; class Aves; order Passeriformes; family Fringillidae; genus Serinus; species Serinus canaria. The sequence goes on along the minus strand of NC_066315.1, from coordinate 21,657,139 downwards.
TTTTTCCACAATGCATATGTATAAGGGAAGTATAATATACAAAGTCTTGCCATGTTGATCCAGGATAACATTTAGGCCACTTGAATTGTGGTGGGATTTTTTTTATATCTGAAAAAAAAAAAAAAACTCCACACAAATTGAAAATTCTACTGCAAGAAATAATTTTCTTGACAAAACAACCAACAAATGAAATGAGAACATTTTAGTACTGAAGTACATTATTAAAAACTAACCAATATTTGCCTTACATTTATATTTTTTTTTTGCTCTATACCAAGAACTACTATTAAAATTAGGCTCCTGTTCAAAAACAAAAAAAAAGCCTGTTCAGTAAAAACATCCTGCTAAAGAATTCCTGCCTATTACAAAAGATTACTGATGAGACTAATCAATACTAACATACTCCCAGGGTGGAAATAAGTGTCTGCAGATACATATCTGTAAATTTACTTACATTTATTCAAGAATAACAGAAGCAGCCAAAGCATTCATCAGGCTTACACAGCTATTCCCAGAAATATCTCTGCACAGTCTTGACTTTCAGTTCTTTGATTGTGTATTTAAGAAGTTAGGAAATGTAAAAGTAGTGAAGTCTTTCAATAAACATCCTTCTCCTCTACTGTTCACTCACCTTGTGTTTGCCAGGTACTCTTCAGAATATTTACTTGCAGATTTCATCAACTTCTGTTATTTTGAGATGTTTATTTAATGATTTAACATTTTGAGAGTATTAAGCACATGAAGGATATATTTTTGTAGAGTAAACACCAAAAATAAAATGCAATTGACAAATTACTGCCCATTTCCATCTGTGCTGCCTTGAAGTTCTGGCACAATCACATTAGGGGCCACTGTGTAAATGAAGTATCGAAAGTAGCTATTTTACTCTTTCTTTTTAACTAAGCTTTTTTGTTGCTGTTGTTTTATTTGTTTGTGTTTATGTTGTTAAAATTTAATTCTTAAGATAAATCCAGAAATGCTTCTGTTTGCACTAGCATTGCTTTTGGCAGCTCAGATGCCTCTCAAGAGAGTAAGAAATTACTGCTTTGAATTAACACATCTAAGACTTCTGCATCTTGAAAGTGTGACCTAACTTACCAGTGAGACAGAGGGACAAAAGACCACCTGTATGTTGGGCTCCTGCATGCACAACAGAAATTATATAAGTGATTATAGCTGGTCACTTACTATACTGTAACTATATTACCTCTGGGAATTTAAAAAAAAAAAAGAAAATAAAATTCAATCCAAGTTTAGCCCAAGCTAATATAGAAAAGCCTTTCCTGCATAACCACATAGAATTCTTGGGGTCGTTTCAGCTAGACCAGATTTCCAATTTCCCTTGGATCAAATGCAGACTCATTGGAAACCTATTCCAAAAGTTCCATTTACATGGGGTTTTTTTTGTTCAACAAAACAAAAGTCAGTTCTGTTTCAAATTATACCTATGAAAAACCAGTAATTTCTTACCTGCAAGTTTAATTTCTCCAAATCCAGAAAATGCCAGTCCAGTTGGCAATTTGCCCTCCTACCAGCAGATGAAGACAGGAAATAAACCAAACAGACTAATTCCCTAAGAAAGGGAATTACATCAGATGAGTGTTCCAGTTCAAGAACTACCTGAGTAGTGAAAAGTAAAAGTGAAAATAAAAGCTTAAAAGAAATAAAAACATTTGCATAAGAACAAGATTTAAAAATCTTTATGTAGGACAGGGAATATGGAATGCAAACTCAAATTGATAGCATACATGAATATAACTAAAATCTGTAAAAGCAACTCCAAAATAAAAAGGGAACTCCCGAGCTGTCAGTACTCTAGCAGAGCAGTGAGCTGTCTGGACTGGTATGTCATTGGACTTTGAGAAATTAGGTCAGCAGGTATGAAAATGAGTTACTTACCAGTAGATTTTGATGCTGCAATATAGCATCTCTCTCAGATTTGTGCCCTGTACACTGACACACTATACCCCAAACTAGATGCCACAGCAGTTAGATGCCAGCAGACTTTCTAAAGGCAGTGGCTGCAGTGAGAAAAAAGCAGGAATATCCTACTGCAACACATTTTCTTATTCTGACCAAGAGATCTTCATGTGTCACAGCCATGGCACTACTTGGGCCACAGAACAGATACCCTTGAAGCGTCTTCAGCTTTTTTTTAAAGCTCCTTTATTGTCTCTTTCTCTTAGAGTTATCTTGAACTATATCCTAACAAAATTAGTTATCAATTTTATACAGGCTTTGATTTTCTTGACCTTTGGATAACTTGAGGAAGTTTATACTGTCAGAAATACCAGCAGCTGGACTCCTGAGTTCTAGTCTAACTGCAGTGGAGACTTGTTTCTGAGCACAGACATCCAGAATGGATCAAAACATACCATAATATGTTAACTTGGCATATCCTCACTGAAATAGCAAAGCAACATGTGACTGACACTCCTCATGTCCATGGACAAATAACCAGGCCTGATTCTCTGGAGGAGGATAGCAGGCACAAAACAACCAGTTTTCCCAGATAGTAGGTCTTGACAGAAAACAACAATGATGAACTTGATGGCAACCAAGCTACTGAAAAAGTAAAAAGCAGATTTCAGTTCTTCAACTACCTTCCCATTTCTGTTGGGAAATGAAGGACTCTTAGCAAACAAGCTTTTTTTTTGACAGATTGTCTAATTTGCCTTCTGTAAATATCCTCTCAAGCTCTGTTTGTCATTTAAGGATTCTTTTTCCCTTATGTCAGTGAAGTAAATATAACATATCTGTTTATAGCTGAATTCCTTTTAGAAAACATTTCTACAAGGTGTGGGGAAGAAATGAATCAAGAACTTCTCAACAGATTATGAAAACTGGTATTCTCAATAACTTTTCTATCATTTTAACATAATTCCTTTGAATTCAGTAAAAACAGGAGAAACAACTGCAAAATGGTTAAGTTTGAGTGGACTGAATGACTACTTTTTCTTTAAAATTCCACTATCCTATTAAGACAGCAAGAGTTTCATGAGAGATATCCAACAGGGTAATTGGAAGTTTAATCTTCTACATACATAGGCAAGTATTTGCCAAAACTAGCATATATAAGCTCTTTCAGAATACAAAGGTTTTCATTACAAACAAAAAATTAAATTATTAGCAGCAAGCCTTGAGTAATATAAGTCCTTCTTGGCAGTTGAATGTGAATTAGAGCTGCCAAACTATGCAAACAGTAAGGCAGAGCTTCAAAGTCTTAGAAATTGCAGATAAAAAAAGAGGAGGGCAAAAGTCTGATCCAAGGGCAAAGAGGTGAAAAAAACCCCAAGCAAAAACCCAAAATCAGATATTAACACTAGAAACAGAATCCTTGCCAACGAAATTTGAGTTATAATTTGGATAACAACATAATGAAAAATTACAATGTTAAGTGGTTGCACAAGAACATCTCAACGGCCAACAGAAAAAAACCCTCTCTGTATCTCAACCACTTGCTAGCCAAAACAGGACAGCAGCTAGTATAAGCTTCTTGCCTAGGAATCAGGGAGGACACTGATTGTATTTTCTTGGTTATAGCTTCAGGCATTTCCCTGGATCTATTTAAAGCCTTTCCAGAACTCATTTAGACTGTGCTTTATTTTAACAAAATATTGAAGAAATACAAGACAAAGTTAAAACTGGAAAAACAAGTTGTAACCTAAATTTACAAATACCATCCATAATTAAAAAAACCTCCAACATTTTTGCAATCATGTATGCACACTGATCTGTAACTCACCTCTCTTTTGAACAAACTACTTGTATTTTAGAGAAACTTATAATTTTGTTGTGAAAGTATAAAAGGAATTTGCTAATCTTTTCCCACTGGATGAAATTTAATTCCTGATCTGATTTATTTAAACCAATAAATCTGAAGTTAGGATCATTTGAACATCAATTTCTTTTGTCTGATGAATTGCAGAGATATTCCTTCAGTATATCAATGACAAAGTAAAGTCTGCAAATACAGAACTAGCCTCTCCTCCCCATTCTAACCTGGTAGTCTTCTTCTACCCTTAAAAAAAAAGATGATTTTTTCACTATTTGTCATTTAAAGCCCATTTAGTTTGATGTTGAACTTCACGTAACTTGCATTAAAAATATTAGAGAAATTTAAATTCTGCTCAACTTTTCTCAGTTATGCATAAGCAATATGAAATACTTGCTTTTCCCCTCAGTATTTTTTGGAATACAGAAGCAAATGTACAGTAGATGAATATGAAGGTTAAGAAATGAAGCACAAAAACCCTGTGACTCTCAGAAGCAAATGGTAATGGCAAGGTTATTTATCTAAACAGATAAAGCACAAAGAAATCAAATTCGGGCTCTGTGATTGCAATCCAGCAGTTAATGATTATGCACACCATGATTAACTTACCATAATTTTTATCTTTTTCTTACAAATCCCTCCATTTGCAGCATCAAGTTATTCAAACTCTTTTATGACAACAAAGCCTCAAGTTCACCTGAGGTTCCTGAGGTTCCAGACACAATATAATTTTCTTTGTGGAATTAGAAGAGGAAGACACTGATGCCTGCTGTATTGCTATGCCAAAGCAAGTATTCTTCTTCTGCCACAGTTCAGGTGTATTGACAGAGGAGGGAACTCATAATCCACAATCTGCTTTCCTACCACGAGTGCACATCATTTACAACTGCATTGTACTAAGGCCTTCAGAGGCTCAATACTTGTAATTATTATTATTTTGAAAGGCCTTACTTTTCCCTGTTCCCAATCTTCTAATTCTACATTGGACAAATGTTCTGGATTTTGGAATGCATCAGGTGCTAATGTCCAAGTAACTTATTTAAAGCTTTCTTGCTTGGTACTTCTATGCTATACCTTTATCCATAGAAGTGAAGCTATGGGAGAAGAGAGAAAAGATGCCACTGTTAAAACAGAGTTTAGTATTACACATTAGACTCCTAGAAGGGGACACACTGCCATGCTAATGTCATTAAGTATGCAAAATGGGGAAAGAAAAGTCCCTGTGGGTCTCTCACCCACCAAAGGGAGTGCAGGGCAAAAGAGAGCAGAAGACAAACTCCTTACAAAAGTATTTTTCATTCTGGAGTCAGAAAACATTTTTCTGTAAATATTCCAACAATATTCCTCGAAGACACCAATAGCTTCAAAAGCTTTAAACTTTTTTTAGAATGTTAAAGATTTATTTTAAAATAAACCTTTTAATCCCCCTTTTTAATAGTTTGGAATAAGATATTCAAATATGAGGGGTTAAAAATAAATGCCTCCCCATCTACTGCATCTTGCAGAGTAAGCCCTTTCCTTCAGGCTGCTATCAATCCAGAAACATTTGGCCTCCACTTGCACAATAAACCCACATGGATTCTAAGAACAGAATAATGATGTTGGAGGCTTGACTGCAAATTGTTTAATTGTGCATAGTTCTGTACCTTGCCCTCCATGTTTCTCTCTGATTTGGAGTCTCTCTATGTCCTACACCCAGCTAAACTTTTCCTAGTTATATATATAAAAAAGGAAACACCCATGTCTTCTTGGGTTTCCACCTCACTAAAAACAGAACTCCCCCTCTTGTTGTCAACTCACACCCTTGTAAAACAGAATGGGATTACGATATTGCAGCAAACTTGATAAGAAAAAGTTACACCAAAAAACCCCAAAACACTGCTTAAACAAAAGTTTTATCATCTCTCAGAATATTTAATATTTTTTCTATGATGTAAAAAAAACCAACAACAACAAAACAAACGAAAACCCACACACAGACAAGGTGAAAAAGAAAGACTTGAAAATCAAGCATAATGCAATACTAAGGATTTCAAACTGCTGCTCAAACTTGAGGGAGAAGCAGAGGACAGACAGGAAGCATTACAAATAAAAGCATGGCTAATGTGAATTAGGGTTTGATAGCAGGATCCATTAAAGCTTTAAAAGGAAAGGATTAGCATTCTCAGTTTTCACATTCTAGTAAAGAAACTTACCAAGATCAAAGATTAAAATTTAATCTTCAACTTCCTTTCAGTGAGGAAATAAAGCAGCTGCAACAAATTGGATTTACTGTACTTAAGCAGTTGAAGAATCCAGTTTCTTTGAAAAAAGTCTTAAAAGAAGGACTATCTCAAATGAAGGCAAGAGGGCTAAAAAAAATTGATCCAGCTTCCCTATTTCTCCAGATGATTTAGGTTTTGAGCTAGGATTACAAAGCCAGGCAACCCACATTAAAGTTTTACTCACAAGGAGACACAAAACACAGCTAAATTTCAAAGCCTTTGCTCAGACCCTCCCGCTTCTGTTTCCTTGGAGCTTTTCTCTGCTTTGTCCCTGACAACCCCAGCTACAGCCTGCATCCTCTACAGCCCTGTCAGTGACAGCCCAGCTACAGCCTGCATCCTCTACAGCCCTGTCAGTGACAGCCCAGCTACAGCCTGCATCCTCTACAGCCCTGTCAGTGACAGCCCAGCTACAGCCTGCATCCTCTACAGCCCTGTCAGTGACAGCCCAGCTACAGCCTGCACCTCTACAGCCTTGTGCCTTCCTCTCTGACCCTGCCCTGCCTGCTCACAGCAGCACACTACAGACTCCAGAGTGTTTACAAGCAGCATCTTGACAGAGATCCTATTTTCATGAGCAAGTTTTTTAGCCAAATGGGGCATGAGCAGTCACTGAAAAGAAAGAATCTTTGCTAACAGAGAATATAGTGTATCTTCCTTTCTGTAGTCCATAAAAGACCTGGTAGGTCATGGTGTGTTTGAAACAGAGAAGCTAATTTTGCCTGGAGTTAATCACATCTGAATTTACTTTCTTTACAAATACAGCTGTATTATTCAGATAGAAAATGCAGTCTTGCTGGATATTAAAATATGAAGTTTTATTAATATAACCAAATATTAAGCTATATTATGACATTAAGAATGAATAGCATAGTTTGGACCTTGAAAAGGCTAATTCTGAAGGAACAGCCAGACAAACTGAACCTATCTTTAAGATATGACAACACATTAAAAAAAATTCTTAATTCCACAGTCAAGCTTAATTCAGTATAAGGTGTGAGTGTCCCTTCAATTTAATTTGATGCTTATCTATGCCTTAAACAGTAACAGAATTCCAAACATGGAAGACTGACTTTTTTCCCCTCTAACTTTTCTCCCTCCACAGAACACCATAATAAGATGGGGATCTAGGAAGAAACAGCAGAGGGATACAAAAAACAGAGTGGTATAAAATACAGCATAGTCACTGAATGTACAAAATAAATTTCCCATAAATGTGATAAACTGATTAAAAAGTTACACCAATGGGGACAAAGGGGCCATAATTTACACCAGGCACACCAACCTGGAAACCTGAAAAAATTATTTAGGAGGAAATCTGTGGTGGTAAACATTACAAAAATCATTGTTTTCATTTCAGCAAAAATCAAAGCAGAAGAAAAAAATTCTAAAGCATTTTGAGTGTTTTTCTGCTTTGCATACAGTGCTTTCCTTTTTCCTTTCACTTTGTTTAAAAAGATGTTCTATGTTAAAGTGATCAACTTTAAAACATCAGTGAGATCAATTTTTATACCATTAGTGAATCAATATGCAGGAAATGAGCCAAGCAGGAAACTGATGGAATCTCTCTTGTAATCATCCATCAATATTTAGCATATATAAATTTCAATTTCAGATACAGAATTTGAACTTGAAAGTATCAAAAGCAGAGTGTGTCATAACACAGGTAGTGCGTTAGCCAAAAGGAGGACTAAGAATTGCCCTAAGGGAGGAAAAAGCTGTTTAAACTGAGCTAAAGAGTTTTAATGCAAGGATATTGTGGGACAATGGTTCCAGATTTTGCCTAGCCACATCTTTGATTGAGCTAACTAGTACTTCAAGGCAGTGGTCTCAAAGTGGGATGCAGAAGATAATCCTTTGGGGTACTGGAAAAAACCCTTCTTGTACTGCTAATAAATTTTTTAAAATGTAACATTTCCATAACCATGTAAATTGTTTATTTCATCTTTATCTTATACTCTTCAATTTCCATATTTGTATGTTTAAGAATGCAAATAATATATTAGCACAATAGTATATTTATACAATTTATAAATAATTATACCTATACTGTGGGGGTTCTTAGAATTTTTTTTGCTGATGGGGTGTGTGATCAAATGTCTCTGTGCTTCAAGAGACATTCAACATTTCTTTCCAGAAACACAGAGGAGGCAGGAATGTCTGCCTCTGTACATTTCAAATACTCCAGGATCCAGTTCCTTGATACTTTGGGATCCCTATCCCATCAAATGACAATTCTGTAATTTGAATGTTACAGAATTTGAACTATTTTCTTCATCTAGACGTGCCATGGATCACAGGCTTCTCCTGGCTGCCCTCCTGTGAGCTGTTATTCTCAAGCACTTCAGAACTGTTAATTTTATGTACTTTAAGGCCTTTAGAACTGCCTTTAGAAATACACTATTCTTAGAGAAGAGTGGAGCCAAAAGCATTGCTCTGCAGTGTTCAATTCAAGTCCTAGGAAAAAAAACACATGACAGTGATGACATCTGAAGAAACAAATGAAGGCCCTGAGTGGCTCATCAGTATTACAATTCACACAACTGAAATGCCTCTGAACACTGATGGACTGGGGGCATCAACCAGGAAGCCTACTGCAGTATTTGACCTCCCTCTGGGTAAAGAGATGTTTTCCAATGTCCAGTCTGAACCTTCTTCCTGATGACCTGTGTATTAGGTTAAGTGTGCTGAACTGATAACCAGGTTGTCTACTGCAGATTCACTTTTCCAGCTTGATTTGCCATTAGACACCTGCCAACAAAGTAAGAGGTCCAATTCCCAGATGGGTGGGCATATTGCTAAGGAATGCAATTAAGCTGAGAGACACAAAAAATGTTACTCTTTTGTGAAAAACTAATTGATAAATTTTCAGCTTCACCATTTTCCAGATAGTGGTATTCACGAGATCTGTAAAATGGATGAGATCTTTTAATGAGATTGGAAACTATGTTGTTCATTGTAGTTTGAATTTTCAAGTGTGTGAGACAAAGAATACTGAAAATTGTAGAACATGAATGAGAGCAGCTGTAAAAGAAAAATTCCTTTTAAAATTTTTCTGATGTCCTATCCCTGTATTTATTTCATGCTTTGCAGCAAGCTCCCTTAGTGAACATGCACACAGAAAAGCTTATCTGTAGGAAATCTAATGTTTAACCTGAAGGCCTTGTTGATCTGTTGATCCTGGGTTAACTGGTTTCCAAGTCAGCATCAACAACAGCCTATACTGTCAACAAAGTCAGACCTGTATTCCTCACCTTACTTTTTTTTTTTTTTTGGTGGGGGAAGGCAGAAATAGATATAGACTCAGATTCTGTCAAGTCCACTGACAAGATACATAAAACATTTTGCTTTTCGTGCCTGTGAAATATAATTTTGGAAACCTCAAGAAAACCTTACTCAACAAAAGTTTGAAGTCATAGACCTTGCTACCTTAAGAAGAGCAGCCAGTAGAATAGAAGAGCATCATCAGAAAGGAAGAATAGAATGTTTATTTATAATAGTTTCAATTATACAGCAAACACTCCTAAACCAGATCTCAAAGTGTTTTACAAACAGCAATGCAGTATGCCTTGGGCAGAATTACAGTCCCAGACTTGCTCTTATCTGCTGATGAAGAATTCAGATTACAGCATACATTCACTGCTTCAAAATGCCAGTAATGGTAGGGGAGCAAAACACTAAATTTTGGTATTACTTTAACATCATTCTAAAATAGCTAGACCATAAAAAGCAATTGGCCAAAACTCATGCCTCATTACAGACATATTACTGATAAAACACATTCTGCTGCCAGATTACCTTTGGTTTGAATAAAAACCCCCAAAAATACCAAATATGATTAAAATAATTATAACTGATGCTGACCATTAGAAACCTGCTAGGAATATTTTTTCCCTTCCCTCACCTGACAGGCACACTACACTCACAGCAAAAACAATATAAAATTATACCCCAAATATCTAGAGTAGTTCAGACTCCTGACTGCAGTGTCTCACAAACAGATATACAAGAACATTGTCAAGATATAGCAGAGGTTATTCCACAATTTGAGCCTTTACACAATAAAGCCATCAAACAAAATCAAACCTGAAAGGCCAAGATCTTCAGAACAGCCTGACTGCACACATCTCAGCTAAAATTTAACAGCAGCTATGAACATCCAAAATTTCCAGTATCAGTGTAGGTTCAAATAAGTTTACACCTTCCCAGACCTCCCCCACATAACCAGGGATGCCAAAGCAGTATAACATGAATCATTAGGCATATCAGCAAATTCAGAGAAGAGTTCAAGAACTGGAATGTCTCAAAACCTTACAGTCAATCAGAGGGGAGAAAAAAGAAACTTGGAAAAACATCTTTTTTTCTTACTCAACTCTGCATTTGGCCTAAATAAAATACCAATTCCATATTCCTGAACATTTTCATAAAATCCATTTCAAGCACTGGCAATAAAATGATCTATCATGAGAGAGAGAGCAGCAGAAAAAAACCCCAAAGCTTTGCTTACAAGCTTGAAATGTTTTACTTCATAGTAAAGACCCTTTTGGATAGTGTCTTCATATATTCTCTATATCATGGATTGTTTCAAAGATCTCAGATGGCTGCTATGTTACTCCAGGGCTCAGACATTAACAAATTAATCCAGATTTAAGGCAAAAGAACTTGTTTTACATTTGTTATGAACAGAACATTCAACTGCTGCAGTTGAATGGCAGTTTTATGGCAACCTGTGACTGAGTTTTCCATCTGCCTGGGTCTTCAAACACAGAATTACAGAATGGCTTGGGTTGGGAGGGACCTTACAGATCATCTTGCTCCAACACCCTGCCATGGGCAGGGACACCTCCCACTACACCAGGCTGCACAGAGACCCAACCAACGTGGCAATGTCTCTGCAAAAGGAGAGTACCTCCCCATCCAACACACAGGGCTGAGAGGATAAACTGTATAATGATCATAAGATACTCGAATATTTATCATACTAGAAATCACATATGCTGTAAATAAAAAATAAGCCTTTTACTGTTTCAGCATTTTGTCTTGCATTGAAGAAAGGGAGACAGTGAACTGTTTTGCCAGTTGGAATAGTTTTTGGACTAATAGTTTAAGGACTACTACTAAGATGAACTTCTACTGTGTCTGAGCCATCACAAATAAATTAAAATCTAGCTAAAGAAAATAAATATTTTTTACCCCTCTTGCCTAACTTTTAAAAAATGATCTTCAAAAGGTAGCTGATTTCAATACTTTTAGGGGTAGCTTTAAAACTATAAGTAATAAAATACAAAGAATATTTCATAAAAACATGTAAAAAATTTAAGCAAGTTACTGTAAGCTATTTCAGACTTTAAAAAATTTAAATATTTAATCTCAGAATTATTCTGTTTTACACTACTACAGTTTCCAGGGAACCATTCCCAAATCTAAGACTTGTCAGATAAAAAAAAAAAAAAAAAAAAGAAGCTAAAATACATCAATTTCTTTAAGAAGTTGACTCATTTCCACAGGATTAGAAACCATACATATTGTATAGTTATATAACTTAAATAATTTAAGTAATGCTGCTGTAGCAATGCTTCTCCATCAGGCTAACTTACAACTGGTCTTGCAGTTCCACAATGATATATTCCAGCTGCTCCTTCTCCATTTTATGGGCTAGATCCATATCTTCAATTCTTTGTAACAGCAGTTTATTCTGTGAGACAGATTCAGACAGTTGGTTTTCTCTGAGCCGTACCAATTCTTCAAGATAACCCTGAAAATGTAAGTTATTAGAAAACTTTGAATAACACACTATCAAAACCACTTTTGGTTATTCATGTTCATATTTGTTGGTTTATGATGTATACAATTTTATTTTGGGTTTGTTGCAGGTTTTTTTAATGATTTATTTTTAAACAGCCTAGTAAATTGACTTTAGTTTTAGATTAGTTTGAGATTTCCTAATGGGTAACATGAAAATCATATATTTATTTATATTCTTGCAGAGGAGTAGAAAAATGGATGAAAAAATGAGACAGGAAAGCCACCAGCATGAAACACTAATTCATCTTTCATAAACAACTGTCACAAGTACAAGAAAAAGATCAGAATTCTACAACTGACCAGGTGCAGGATGTTAGATAATACACAAGGGTAAGAGTAGACTGTATCTACATGGATCTTTATAGTGAATGAAAGGGATCCAGAATTACTATGGATAAAATATCCAATGTTATTTTAAAGTTTCTTTGAACTTTTAAATCACACATTAAAACGACAAAGAAGGTTCCAGCATGTCAGAGGTTAGTAACTTCTTAGAAATTGTCAATTAAAACCAAGTACAGTAAGTCTACACTACATAAAATTGTGCACATTCCTTGAAACCTGTGGAATAATGTGCAACTGTTTTATATGTGCCCATGTTTTAAAAAGGTATTAAACACAAGGTAATTTTCAGAGACATACAATGTGTGTCTGTTCACAACTCCTGTTGAGTTAAAAAAACAGGTTCACATTAGCTGGTAACAAAGTGCTACTAGTGTAATTCATCACCACAAAGACTCTTAAGGGTTTGAAGCATCTCTGGTATGAGAAGAGACAGAAGGAGCTGGGATTGCTCAGTTCAGGGCTGAAGAGAAGAGGGTAAGGAAAAAGAATCATATCAATGTGCATCAGTGTTTAATAGGAGGGTGTATGCATGATGGAATCAGACCATTCTCTATGATAGCCAGTGAAAAGAGGCAATGTGCACAATCAGAAATACATCCATATAGGAAACTACTTAAACATAAGAAAACTTTTCTTTCCTCTTTCATTTTTTCCCCATTAAATGAGCCTGTCCAAACAGGCTGGAGAATGTATATCCCCAAGATATTCACAGCCTGACTGAAAGAGGCCTTGAGAAACCCGCTCTAGTCTACTTTTTTTCTGAGCAGGGGAGATGGACAAGACAATCTCCAGAGGTGCCATCTGACCACAACTATTCTGTGATCCTATAGTTAAATATAGTTCTATCCACTGGGTATATTCATATTTGACAGGGACTTTTTAGTCTCAGTACAAGTTCCAAGGAATCTTTAGAGCTTTTCAGTATGCCTAGTTCTGCCTCAAATATTACTGTTATCTTGATTCCTAAGATCTTCCTTGGAGTTCTAAGTCAGCACTTTGAAAGTACTAAATGATGCATTACAACATAACAAATTTCCTGCCTCTCAAAAACATAAAAAACCCAAAACAAAATTAAAAAAAAATCAAACCATTTTACAGAAACATATTAGACTGGAAGCACCAGTATCAGAAACATAATCCTATGTACAGTAAATACCTCTATCTATAATGACATGGAGATGCACATCCCACCAGTACAAGCATATAAACTTCCAGTATAACCAGTACACAAATAATTCAGGAGTTTACTATTCAAAAGTGAACAGCTTAAAGCATTCCAGAACAGGGAAAGGATAACTTCCACATAAATAATAACAAATGTGTAAAGCATGACTCATTGATCTGGACAGAAGACAACTTGGAAAAGACAAAGCTGTCGTATTTCCAGAGTGGCCTGTGCAGGGCAGAAAGGAAGAGACAGTTCCTAACCTTTTAAAAAGCAAGAGCTAGGCACCATGAAATCAAGCTCTTAGGAACCAGATTTCAAAAGATAGAATAGGAGGTAGTTTTTCACACAACAGATGGTAGATTCATAGAATGCTTTGCCAAAAAAAAAAAATGTTTGGATGGTGAAATTTTACATGGAACTGAGGGGATATTTGACAAGTATTTGGCAGACATCTATCTCAGGTTACTACACAGACAAACCTTTTAGCTTCAGGCAGCCCCTCAGCTGACATACATTGGCTAAGAGTACATTAGAAGAAAAGAGGGGCATAATCATGTGCTTTGTGTTTATTCTTCCCTCCACATCTGCTTTGGTCAAGTACACAAGATGGGACAGTAGCATAACCAAGGATTCTTGGTCTAAACCAGCAGAGTGTAGCTGATCCAATAAAGCAATGCTAGGATTTAGCTTGCTAAAGTAACACCTGACCCTATCCTACCACTCAAATGGCTCAGAAGAGAGACTTTTATCTTAGCTGCAATCCAATTTCTTGTCACATTGTGACCTGGTGCTACTAATGGCTGCAGCACACAGACTTACTTGAGAGGCACAAAAGGAATTTCTCACTATTTGGGGAAAATGAATGAAAGAGAGCAAAAGAAGGATCCATCAGACCTACTGTATCAACTACTAAAGACATTATTTTCAACTTGGTCTTCTTGTCACAAACACCCAGTTTTCCAACACACAGAATGTCAGAAAGCCCTTTTGTTCAAATAAAAATTCTCTGATCAACTGGCACCTACTGCACTGAGTGCAACTCAGTCATTGGTGCAACTTATTGGCATGAAAAAAGGGAAGGGAGAGAAACACTTGGGAAAGGAGCTCTATTACACAGTCCATCTTAATGGTCATTTGTTCAAGCTGTAATAGAACAGTTGCAGTATAGCTGAAGTGAATCATATAAAAATTTGGCAGGCACATCCCAAATGAAAATTAGGGAACAGAAAACTTTCTGACTGTAGGAAAATAAGTTATTTTGCTGCTGCAATTGCTCCAAAGGAGGACAACTAGGAAAGTGTCAACAGCTGTCAGAGTAGATACCATTTTGAAAATTGTTTAAATGCACCAAAATGAAAATTTCCAAAGATTTATCCTATAACTGAATTAAATTCACCCCTGTATTAGTTACCTATAGAAGTTAGTGATTCATTAAGAGAATGTTACCAGAAATAACTTCCATGGAATGTGAATGGTTCTAGATCTTGGACTCATGAATAAACCAAAATCACCATTTGCTGTTACAGCCACTGACAACCTTTGTGCTTATGCAGACAAAGGTTCCTAGAGATTCTGACTGTGTATGGGGGTTACATGTTTCTACACATGTATGTCACAACTTTGATGGAGTATCTTTGGAATTTAACCACTTGGATAATCAAGAAAAATAAGCATCCACCTATTTTTTTTCTCTTCAATGCTTCTCCAGACAGACAACACTCTCCTCATGGTGGGGAAAAGTGTACACTCAAACTGATCCTATGTTTTTGTCTGGCAAGGATGGGAATTCCTTCTGGAGGTTCAAGAGAAAGGTTTTCAGTCATGTATTTGAAAAGATTCCTTTTGAACAGCATGCTCTGCTTTATATAACCAGGGAAAATGCCCTCTGTTACCAGAGAGGACCCCAGGAACACAAGTTCTTTCCATATGGAAAGTGATACCATACCAGCTGAGAAAATTGGACCAGAAACCTGGATGAAACAGTTCAGGTCATATTTCAAAAAGGAAGTTTAAGAGACCCAAAACACAAAAGCAATAATTGTACGCACAATTAAAAAAAAATTAAATATATATTATCCCACAGGAAATCTGACTCTTCCACTGTTACTTAGAAAAACTCTAGCTATGTTCTTTCAAGTGCATTAAAATAAACCAAATTTGATTCTACCTATTCCATATATTTCAGGGAAATAATTACACCTCCAAGCACCCTTGAGTGGTTCCAGCCCTTCATAAGGTTGACTTAATTCAGTTTCACAAAAATCAAATTCTTAAACTAGGAAAACAGAACAATAAAAATACTACCAGATGTTGTTTTAAAAAATTTAACCAGGTGTATTTAATTTTTTTCCTGTTATTTTTTCTGACCCTGCCTGCCTTTATTTGTTCACTACTTCTTTGGTTTGTATGAAGAGTCTGCCCTCTTCACTCTCTACTAGCAAATATGCATTGTAATTACTGTGGATGCAATAATGTTGTTATGAAAAACTGACAAGTACTTTGCTTTGAAAATGCTAAATTACTAAAAGGTTTGGACATATATTTCACTTCACCTTTAATTTAAGGTTGGGTGGTAGATGGAAAACTCACCTTTGGTTTCTGTAGTTACACTCAATAACCACCTAAATTAAAATCCAACACAAACATATCCTTTCATGTTTTCCTTTCCCATTCAGCTTCAATCAAGTTGTAAAACTACCTATTTTCTAAAAACCCATCCCAGTATCACTGAGAAGATAGTTTTATGTTTAATCTAAATGGATTACTTTGCTGATCCTTTTTGTTTAGTTTAAGACCAAGTGTTAAAGTTTAACATCACTATCATCATAAAAGCCTTCAACTGTCAGTCTACCTACAATAAAAATCTATGACTTCTAAGGAAGAGAAAATTCATATGAACTTCAAGCTCACAATCTAACAACATTAGAGATACAGTGTCTGTAACTCCAAGACTGGATAAAGAAGCCAAAGCTTCAACATTAGATTGTGAAATCTGATCTCTGAATTATTGCTATTCTCTTCCCCAACTCATCAAGCCTCTTTTCCCTTAAATCAGTGAGCAAAGATGTTTGGATACTCTGAGGATCATAAAATTTAGGACCACTTACATGAAGCTAAACAGCATCTAATAATATATTTTCCTGCCTTTACTTAGATGGATATGTCACCACTTGGCTGGTGATGAGCTTTGGTTCCATAGCCCCCACACAAAACTAATCTTTTACCTTCTGTTCCAATGCAAGCCGGTACTTCTGTTCTACCCTTTTGCATTTGTTGTACCAACTGTTTTCATCTGTGATGAAAGGAGGGCCAATGTTCTCTGGAGTACTGCCTTCACTGCCACTACTGCCCAGCGTTCTTAGCTCTTCTTCATCACTGCTGATACTGTCAGAACTGAAGAATCATATTTATTAGCCAAGTCAAAATGCAAATTCTGGTTGAAATTGAAACATTGCATTTCTTAAAAAGCTCTGCAAACAAAAAAAAAAAAACCAAAAAAACAACAACAACAACAAAAAAAAAAAAAAAAAGGAAATGCTGGGATACAATGTATTACTAAACACAATTTGTATTTCAAGCTTTTGTTTCTATAGCCACCTAAAAAATGGACAAAAATTAGCTTGTGATCTTTGCCAAGTCAGACAACTGTATGTGGGCTACTTTCCTTAGCACAAAGGCTAAATGCATTACAGTATAGATTTTGTTTCTTGAAAAAAAAAAGGCAGAAACCCCAAAAAGTGGTTGTCATTACATTAAAACAAGTTAAATCAGAACGTATATCTATGTTTGTAGCAAAGATCCTGTGCCTGATCCTGTGCCTGTTCCTTCACAGAATGTAGCTCCCTACACAGTAAGTAGACTCATTGTTAAAATATCTTCATATCTTCCAGAATCAATGCATGCTAGAGAATGCAGACATCTGTCTCAAAGATGAGAATTTATTTTAGTCTAGAGAAGAAGAGGGGATGTCATCAATGCATATAACTATCTCAAATGCAGGTGTCAAGAGGATGCTGCCAAGCTATTTTCAGTGGTGCTCAGCGACAGGAAGAAGAGCAATGGCAATAAAGTAAAACACAAGATCCATCTCAGCCATGAAGCAGAACTTCTTTACATGGAGGGTGGCAGAGCACTGGAGCAGGCTGCCCAGGGAAGTTGTGGAGTGTCCCTCTCTGCTCCAGGTGTCGCCTGTTACAGGTGACCCTGTCTAGGGGCTTGGACCAGGTGATTTCCAAAGGTGCCTTCTAGCACAAACAATTCTGTGATTCTGCTTTATCCCAGTACACATTTGAAAATCTTCCCTTACAACTATATTTCCCCTCTACACTAACAGAATTTGCTGGGTTTTTTTAAGTAGTGATTTCCATAACCCCGTGATCCTCCCATGATACAAACTGAATCACAGTTTGTCACTAACACGTAAACTAGTAAGAACTTCAAGAGACTAACTAGGATGTTTCATGTTCAGTTGTACATCTTCAAGACTATTCCTAAGTGCTTCTCTCCTTTGGGTAAACCTAATAATAGAAAACATATCTTTAATTTCCACGCTTTTTGGTGATGTCAAATTGCTACTTGATTTATTAGACAGTAAGAATTCTTTTTATTATTACTTATAAGTCTGATCAGAGGAGCAAAATGCAGCTAAAAAGTTTACACAGCCTGGTCACGACTTTCTGTGATGTGCTAATGGCTTATATTGACTATGTCATATCTTATATTTATCAGGGTGTATATTATTTTTATTTACAAAATATCTATTTACTTTTATGGCTACTCAGAAAAGGCCTAAGAGAAAAGACAGCTTGGTCTAGTGATCATCAAAGGAGATGCACTCATTTTCCACTGAACTGTTATTCTGAATCAAGGAAACACAATTAGCATGACTCACATTTCATGAATCATATAACAGTTCCAACAGTCTCAAAGAGTGAGGTAGCTGAGTGTACAGGTTTGTACTGAAAGATAAATATCATTTTGCATATGAAATGAAAAATAAGAGGCCCAATAAAAAGTAAAATCTTGCCAATGAAATAAAATTTTAAAAAGCAGAGTAAAGCTAAGAAGTACCTTTGGGTGAACTTCAAGTACGGCGTATAATCTATGACAGCTGGATAACTTCCATCCAATCCCTCACCCTTCAGACAAAAACTGATAAAACAGAGCAACAATCGTAAGTTTATAACAAGAAAACTAAATTAGTGACAGTTGAATATTACCAGCCTGAAACTTCATTTTTTGTAATTTCTTGGTGCTATAAACCCTAATTTTTAAACATTCACTTTTATTCTTAATAATACAGGGAGATGGCAAGAGAATAACTGGAAAGCTAACTGAAGAAGCAGGAACAGAAGAATTATGGACAAGCCTGGAATTTTCCACATTTAACATAATTTAAAGGGTTTGCAGAGTGCTTATATAACCATTCTATTAAGTAAAAATTAATTTTTTTAAAAATATTTCAGGATCTTTCTCCTTTCAGACACTTACAGGTGCTGAGGTGCACGAAGCTGAAGAACATAAATGAACCTAACTTTTGGAAAATGTTCTTAAATGGCTGCAGCTTTATAAAGCTTTCACTTACACTGTATTTTTTTTTTAACTGGAAATAAATTATTGCATTTAACTATGCTTAAACTATCACAGAAGTGACAAAATTATCCTGCTTCCACAAGGCTCATATTCCTCATTCCTCCTATCTCTGCTATTGATAAACAGATTCTAGTAAGTCACAGATATTGCTAACTGAATTGCAAAGTGCCATTTTTGACAATGCATTAATTTAAATCCTAGTTGGGAAGTACATCTAAAGGGTTGTTGGTTTTTTCCCCCAAAATAAAAAGAAAAACAAGAAAGTGAAAAAGCAGCCCCCCAAGAGCACAATTACCTAATTCCATATTGCTGTGAGGGGAGAAAAAAAAAATCAGATTATGTTCGCAGGCAAGCTCACTCATCTCCAGCCCAAACTCATATTTACAGTTCCACATAGATAAGCTAGTCAACATTTATAAGATATACTGAACTGAAAAAAAATCTCATCTATAACATGCAAAGAATGGATACAGCTTCTCAGCCATTCAAATCACAATACTACGAAAGCTCTGCTCAGTGGTTCCAAGCAATAGGACAAGAGTCAAAGGGCAGAAACTGTATAGAAAATTACACCTCAAATGATGTATAGAAAATTACACCTCAATATGAGGAAGAACTTTTTTACTGTGCAGCTGACCACACATTGGAACAGATTGTCCAGAGAGGTTGTGGAGTCCCTCTCTAGAGATATTCAAGAACCATCTGGACACAATCCTGTGCCATGTGCTCTAGGATAACCCTGCCTGAGCAGAGAGGTTGGATCAGACTGTGGTCCCTCCCAGCCTGAAACATTTTGTGATATGTGGCACAATAAAAACACTCCTGTAGTACTAAGCTCCTGTTTTGCACAGAAAATTCGTAGACTCTTAAAAGCTGCATTGACAAAATGTAAATGTCTTCAAGAGCCAATGAGCAGTCTGAATACCATTAACAGGTTCCTCTATATTAGAAATCAGATGACAAAGAAAGAACAAGCACTCATACAACAAAGCTCTTCTACCCCAGTATGTACCACCAAGGCTTTTGAGAGACAAAGTCAATTGATGATTATTAATGAGAGGATTTTCATAATGCAGACCTAATCTTGCAATGCTTATTCCAGTATAGCTGCAGTCCTTCCAAGTACAGTGCTAATACAGAAGCAGTTTAATTTTAGATTATGTAAATCTTAAACTAATAAAATTGGGTAAGATTTGAATTTTGCTGTATGCAAGGCTAGTACTCTTATCATCCTTCTGTTCTTCCAAAACATATATTGAGGATGTAGTTAAGCCAATCGAATGACACAATGCTGGAAAAAGAAGCTATCCTGTGTTTTCAACCTCTCCCTCCCTATTTTTTCCACTTTTTTTTTTTAATACAAACATGACATTCCCCTCCTTACACTGGTACTGGCACTTATTTGACCCCATGATGGTTCAGCAGCCATCAAGACCGGCATTTTTAGGTTGTTTCCTTTTTTTTTCCTTTCCCTACCCAGCTGCAGTTCCATAGCCAGCTGAACTAAATGCTCTTTACCAACAGAAATGGAAAGCACTGCTCATTCCTCATGTGTTCCTTTTCTTCTCTAAACATTATTCTCCCATAATCTCTGCCACTAATAGGAGGCTTCTGTGAACCAAACTAGCTAACAAAAAAAGAACTACCCAGTCCTCTTACTGGGGATGTTTTTTCATTCTTCAACAATTTGGCTGGCTCATAGAAGGGTCCAACAAGCCTGGCACAGAGGTACATAAACAGCAGTAAATCTCTGAAGGGCCTTTTGGCAATGGTCAATCACTCAAAGCATCCATTCTGTTTTCTGTCAGTTTGCCTCCTATATTAGTTTGTGGCAAACATTAATGCCACTGCAAGGTAAATACTAACAGTGAACTGACAGAAGAATGAAGAACAGCATTATCAGTCTCCTTTTTCTTGTGCTGAATTATGAAACTCTCTGCCAGTGGCTCTGCCCAAGGCTAAATTAGCCCAACCAGGCATATTAACAAGGTCTTGCACCAGCCAGGTTCTATCTTTTTACAGGCACTGCAATCTTTATATATTGCTGATGGGTTTTGTTAATATATGTACATATATAGACATGCCATGTTGGTTTGTTTATTATCTAGGGTGTGCTTGCACCCTTGTTACCACAAAACCACAGAAATAATCATATAGGAAAGCCAACAAAAGCCTGGCTAGAAATTGCAAAGGTCAATTAATGTAAGCAGTTCAGCTGCAGGTAATTTTAACACCAATTGATATTAAATGGTCATTTGTAGGTTACATTTTTCAAATTTAGAAGTGATAAAGATTACCTTCTACATATGCAGTTACAGTGCTATCCTCGACTACCAGCATATAACCAAGTACTTAATCACACACTTTTCCTTACAGTTTTCAAATAATTTTAAAAGATGTCATGTCTATAAGCTTCATCTAATAGGTCTAAAATATCTTCTGCAATTACACTTCTTTCCTTTTTGGATTTTGATACCTGAAAAAACTACCCTATAATTATGCAGTTACATAAACGCATAAGTTGGTTCTTACCTAGAAGAACCATTCAAGATCTCTCTTTTGCCCTCTTCTTTGCCTCAACCTTAGTTTTGCCTCTCAAACTATCATGGGAATTTAAGAATGTTTTCCATAATACATTGATTTGTAAGAACTTTTCCTGAGCATTTTGTTTTAAAGCACACAAATACAGTACCTGAAATCAATTGCATTGAGTCCCAACAGCATACCAGCAAGCATATTTGCTTCTTCACCAAGAACAATTGCTCCATCTTCATAAAACCTCCTTCAACAAAAAAGAAATTAATTCAGCTCTTTTTCATATTTAGCACAAAACTGAAGAAATCCAGTTTAAATTAAAACAATTCATGATCCCCAGAGGCATTTATATTTCATTTCAAATAAAGCAAACTAATAGAGTACATTGCACAAAACACCACAATCTTAAAATACAGAAGAATTTAGACATAAGCAAAAAGAATTTTCAGTATTAGTCCTATGAACTAGTAGAACAAGATGGATAAAGTGCAAAAAAAAAAAAAAAAAGAAGATATGGTATACTTTACCTCTAAAAGGAAGAATTTGTGTCATGTACATCAAGAAATAATGATTCCATCATATGAAAAGAAATTCTCTCTCAGAATTGTACTTGTAGGCTCTTTTAAAGTTCAACATTTAATTTTCATTCTTAGTAGCCGATCTTTGTTAAAAAAATATTTTCACCAATCAATCAGCTATTTTACAGGTAGTTTACATTTTCTTAAAATATTGCATGCTGGGAAGATGCATGCTGGGAGGTCATCAGAATTCACCTGAGAATGACATGTGGTACGGGAGAAACCAAGAAGTGCTCAGTACCAGAGCCAAGGTTGAAATGTCACTTTGTAGGAACTGAGATGCACAGTTCACCTTTATGGTCTAGCAGCAGATCAGTGCAGGAAGGTGCCAGATTACTGACTGCACCAGACAAATACCAGCAACACTGCCCTACCAAAACTCCATCTGTTTTAAGAATTGCATGAAAGCTTCTGGATAGTTCAAAGAGAGCTCCAGTTGGTTGCATGGTGAACATCCAGAAAAGACATGTTTTGAGGCACAGCTTCAGAAATTGAACTGTTATAATGCATGCTTTGAGAAGTCCCACTTTTGCAGCTTTGTAACAGACATCCATTCGCTACATAGAGATGAGTTGTCCAAGATCTCAGATGCTCTCAGGAGAAGGAAGAAATCTGTAAGACCTCCTCTCAGAAGACAGAGATTATAATCCTGATAGCGAGGCTAGGAAGTACAAACTCAGCTCTGCACGCTCTGACTTCAGGAAGGGCACTAGGAGGCTAAGCTGGCTGAGCCAGAGCACTGAGCTAGAGGGACTCCAGTCTGATTCAGCACAGTGACCCTTATTTGTGAACAAACAGCAGTGTCCCCAGTACATGCAGATTACCAGCCATTTCACTGGCATTTGTAAAATCACTGCCAGGTATCAATCTGCACTGAGTTCTTGTAAAACAGAGCTTTGGGAGAAACCACACAAAAAGGGCAAGGCACACCTTCGGTGGTGAGATGCAGAAGTTAGCCTGGCAGTGCCAGGGTTAAAGACAGATGCAGCAATCCAGCCAAGCCAAACCCTTGGAAAACCCACAAATCTTCATTCAGTGCTACACACTTGACATCTCACATCACAACAGTCTGCTATAATTTAAGAGTCTGACCAATTAGTTAAAAAAATAATTTTGTGCCCATTAATCCAACTCCTCCAAGTGTAATATGCACATCCAGCACTAAGAATGTGCTGCTTCATTCAAGTGCTACCTCCAGGCAGCTAAACACAACAGTGAAGTTTAAAAAGAGAGCTATCAGCATGATAGATAATCTTGTATTCTACATACATGTACAACAAGAAATTTATAGTTTATACAAATAATTATTAAATATGCATATAGTAAAATATATGATTTAAAATGCTAAATAAATGAGGCAAAGCATCACCCAAAAAATCAGTTATTAGGTATCTGAAATCCCACATGGGAAAAGAAAATATGTTCATTGTTGTTAGTGACTTTGAAATCCATACAACCAAAACCTGAAAATGTAATTTTTATTTCCATTAGATGTATTTTATAATATTACTTCAAAAGAAACTTTGCACTTACTATGTTTGGAATGCAAGAGAAGTTGTTTCGAAAAGATATACCACTGAAAGAACATTCAAATATATTAAACATTAACATGTTCAAATAAATGAATTTGAAACTGCTAATCAAATAAGACCATTGTTATCCACTAACAAACTACACTATCAAAACAGGGACAGAGAATGTACTACTTAACCACATAATTTGTGACCCTACTGTTCCTCATCTCCTCCTCAGAAACCCATGTGACTTTTCAGTTTGAAGCAGCATTAGTAAATCTTTTCCAGATTGTCTTTGTTTTATGTGCTTCTTGTCTACTGTAAATACAAGCAAATCTGAGTAAAATAGGACAACAGGTTTTGAAACTGCAATGAAATGGGATGTTTACCTAGTTGTGTTTCAAAATCAGCTTAATACTGGCAAACTATATGGAAATCTCTGGACAAATAGTATTAAAAGAAATAATACACTAAATGAATAGAAGTCCTTACAGAGAAAATTCTTCTTATTTTAATAGCCCATTCGTTATGTCTAAATTTTTAGAGTTCAACACAAAGTAAATGTTACAGATCCACTTGTATTCAGATGAATTCATCAAAAATCTGTAAGACATACTCGTTATGAGTTAAAATAGCATCTAATAATCACATTATCTAAAACCAGCCCAAAACTGCCAGAGTATTCTCTATCACAAAGCATTTTCTCATCCCTGATTTTATCATTAGAAGCTAAAAAAAATCTGTTACACATTTTTCTTATTATATCAAGAATCCTAGCTATGCCTGATCACTAATTCTGCTGCTCTACAGTTCTCAAGAGGTTCCTGGAATTCTCTTCCTTTTTTCTTCAGAAGAAGTTCTACAAAAATTATTTTTCACTGAGTCCTTAGGTTTCTATCAATTTTGAAAGGAATACTCCATCTACCCTTACTACACCACAATTTCAGCTTTAGTTCCTCCTTCAGAGAGGTTTTCTTTGCTTCTGACTTTTCAAGAATTCCAGGCTTATTTCCACACTTTTTAAATCACTTTGCAGTGATTTCAGTTTTGCAGTTTTACCCATGCTAAAACCAAATCCAGCTCTAGATACCTTTCACTAGCTTACAGGTCTTTCATTAATGACATCCTTTACAATACAAATCAAGTGCACCATTCGCTTCCAAACAAAAGTCCCTCACTTAATCAACATTTACTAAAATATTGTAAAAATAAAATTCTTGTAAACCTGGTTGTTTTGAAGTCTCTCAGAGCTGTGGAAATGTATTCAGACAAATGTTTTTCCATAAGTGCTACTCTTATCCATGCTCGACCCTGCAAGACAAAACAGGTATCACATATTTAAGCATTACAGAAAGAAACAGTTTTACAATCTGAAAACTAATACCATTGGTTCACCTGAATAAATGACTGATGAACAAAACTAGCATTAATTAATTAACTAGCATCCTACTGCTAGGATGTACTTCATTACAGCAGTCATGAATATAAAAAATGCATTCTTACAAGGACACAAAGTTTATTGTGAAATAAAGCTATCCAAAATTTTAAGAAGAGGGTGGAGGGTTTTTTCTTTAATTATGTGCTCCAGTCTTTGAAAAGCTCATGTATGTGAGAGGCAGCAGATCAGGACAGAAAGCTTTACATTTTAAAATCAATGGTATTGGAAGCATCCAGCTGTTTCCACAGAAAAGCGGCAGTAAGTTGTCCTCAAAGTGATTCTCTGTGTTCATTCAAATATTTGAGGGATTTACATAAAAAAAATGTGTTGTTCAATATTTTTCCCCTCAGTAACAACATTATTATAGAACATGCATATAAAATACAGACACAAAATCAAATCCAAGAGGCCTAAATCCTTTAGAGTCCAAAAGCAAAACTTCACTCAAACAGTTCCATAAACTACAGCAATATCTTTAAAAAATAACCCTTAGGAAAGCACATTGTGCTGTGTCTGTAGGTCTGGTGCACAGGATTTTGCCTTACAAGAGGAAGGCATTTCAATGGCTGCCACAGTTATGACTCCGTTTCTGAGAACACCAGGAACATTTCTTTAAACCACATAAACTTACAAACACTTATATAAGTAGTAAGATGTCTTTATGCTTAATATATTTGGTGCTTACTGGCATCTAGTTGAATTCTACAGACATTCTACCACAAACAGCAGTAGCTTATAATCCTACTTCAGGGTGACCTAACTGTGGCCTTCTAAGGAGCCTACAAGAAAGATGGAGAGAGACTTTTTACAAGAGCATGTAGCGACAGGACAAGGGGGATTAGCTTCAAGATAACAGAGACTAGAAAAATGTCTCTGTCCACAGCAGGGGGATTGAAACTATATAGTATTCAAAATCTCTTCCAACCCAAACCATTCCAATATTCTATGCAATGCTAAATAAATTTGCTTTCATAAATACCAACAGCACAATAAAAAATTTAACATAGAAACAAAATTAAATCCCACTGAAATTAGAAGGATATTTACCTGGATAGTTGCCTTTATGTTGCATTTATTTAGAATGTGACTGAAACCATGAAACTGATGATGCTGCTTAGCTAAGGACTAAAGCCTGTGTACCTCCAGTGAAAGCAGAGCCAACTAGCACTGGCAAGCCCTTGCTGACAGCTTCCAGGATGAGGAGCACACTTATTTGGACCACCAGTCAAACTGATGCTCATGATGGGTATTTGTGCCAACATGCTCGCCATCTTTTCATATTCAGACATTCAAAATGCTCCCCTAAAAAACTGAACACTGTTCTCCACAGTCACTGCTCAAATTAGGTTCTCTGTCTACTGTTTGGGAAGAAGTTTTCCACAGAGTAATAGAAAGCCAATTTCTATAATTTTAATATTTTTAGGTATGTCCGCAAGAACTTAATTTCCCTTAAAAAACTGTGTTTTTTAAAAATTATGTAAAGTAAAAAATCTGAGGACAATCCTTTTATAACAAAACACAATCACTGATTTGAGAATTTTTCATACTGAGGAATAAATCTTAAAGGAAACACATTTCGATTTAAAAGTGGGGCTTTTTAAAAGCAAATATTTAGTAGGCACATTAAAAAAATTCAAGCAATGAAAAAATATATAGAGCAAGCTAAGCACTATATTTTTTCCACAGTTACAGAAGTGTCACAGCAATGTAATAAAGAGTGACTTTAGCTTTCCTCTTGCCTACCTTAGCTCTAGAAGAGCCAACATTCTCCATGTTCTCAATGCTGCAGATGCAGTTGTGAGAGACTTTCCGGCAAGCGACGCGAATGTAGTCCCAGAAACTGCGAGGGCTTTCGTAGCCAAACCAGGAGATCTGACCTTCAATCAAAAGACAAGATACAGAAAGATTTATGAACCTCCCTCTCTGCTCATTGGGGATAAATATAATTAAATACTTTCTGATATGCTGTCTTTACTGAAAGAATTTTATGCAAATAATGTGTAAATGAATTCCTACAGAAAACTGACCCACAGGTATAAAAAAATATCATTATGCACATCATCCTGGTATGAAAGTGATGCACAAAGAGAAGTTTAGGTTTAGGTTTAGAAGTTTAGGGCTCTGTGTATATATGTGCATTTTCTTGGGCTTTTTCTTGTTATTATGCTAAAATAATACTCAAGAGTCCTTCACAGAACTCTTCAATCACAACAGAGCACAAACTTGTAACTGAAAAATATGAGGCAAGAAATATTTATGCTATTTCTATATATACATTTCACTAATACAGTCAAGTAGAGAGATTTTTATTCTTAAAATTGTATAAATAAAAAACATAAACCCCCCTCTTTGCTGTGGTAGTGTTATCTTCATTTTAAAAACAGACTGTATTTTTTCAAAAGGTACTTTCATTTGAAGAGAAGCTGATGCATAAACAAAAAAGTTTTGCAATCACAATTTCTTTTGAGTGTGCACAGAACATTCCCTCAGAAGCTGAGAAAATAATTGAGCAGATCATTACCCCTTCTGGAACTACAACCAAAATCCTTCACATTTTTTCCAATTTGCAATGCATTGCACTTAGAAAATGAAAGGCAAAACTACGTAGCACTTGCAACATCTCCACACAAATTTCTTCAGCAGCACAACAGCTCAACCCCATTTTTCAGAGTGAACAGCACACTGCTCTCACTTTGGACATACCTGCAAACAGGTATGGAACAAGTAAGGTTAATATTGCCCTCTGGTGACTTCCAGCATTGCTATGTGCAAAACCTTGTCTCCATGTGAAATGAGTTCTTTTTAAGCTGATTTTATCTTATTTCAAGTCTTGAATTGCACTTATGAAGCTTTACTAATGAGAAAGTATGAGAAAGACTTGTTACTCTTTTTTTGTAGAAAGCTCAGATTTCAAGAAAGAATGTATTAGAGTGATACTGCAAATCATACATACTGAAAATAAAATTCAAAAGATGCAGTTTTATCTGACATGACTAGACTTAGCTTCAAGCTTAGCCAAAGTAGTGTCAAAGGTGTGTCTCCTATGAGCTGAAGAAATTCAAGCGGCAGGTTCTTCCTCCCCTAGAGGGTGCATGTCACTTGACTTGTGGTCCATCTGCTTCCTTCACCAAAGATACATTTAGTAAATTCAAAGCATGATAAAAGACTTTAAAAAACACCAAAAAGGCACAAGCAGGAAGAATTCATATATAATATCCAATATGACAAAGTAAAAATAAAATTCCAAGGTGCCACAGTTACTGTAGTTTTAGATCTGCTCAGCTTTGAGGACTAAAATAAAAGAAATTCCACAAGGTAAGTGCTTTTACAAACTTACTATTTTTGTTGAAATGCCAAGTTTAGTGGACCGCAACAAAAATTCAACAGCATTTTAACAGCACAAAAAGCTACAGATATTTTTTATATTCTTCATCAAATCAAAACACTTCTGCCCTAGGAATTGTACATACAAAATTTAAATGCAGGTATGGCGTAAAGATGACTTCATATCATCAGTTCTAGTTCTAACTAATAAATGCAAGCATATATTTTAACTTTTGTGGTTTTCTTCAAACTATCTTGAGGGCAGAATATATTTAGCAAAAAACAGTTTCACTCCAGTTTTCTGAATCTCCTAATCATGGCAATTCCTTTTACAACCGAACACCTGAAAAAGACATGGTCATTTCAAGCAAGAAATAACTTTACAACAGAAAACCATACCAGCGCTTACTTGGCTTACACTGATCAAGAAAGCCAGCTGGTCATAATTCAATATACTCTGACATTACAGTGGACTCCCATCTCATTCCAGTTCTGTGAGAGGGTGCAATGGGTTTCAGACTTCAGCAAGAATTATCTTCACTTTAAACTCACAGCCAGCTCAGCACCTTTTGTGAACCAAGGTCTCCTATATTTCACTATTCTGTTCCTACAACTTTAAACCTTGCCCACATTCTCCTAATTAATATAATCTGAAAAAAACTTACCCAATCTATCTATACACAGAAAAATGCCGAAAAAAACTGACTGAGAATAGTGAGAATGTATTTTAAGAAATACCAAATAAGATTTTAAACTATAGATTTACTAAAATTTTAAAAGCTTTCAGCAAGTGAAATTTATTTGGCCCTTAAAGCGCTCAATGCACACACAGCCACAAGAAGTCTCAAGAATGAGAAATGAAATAGCTCCCACTCCTCAGCACCTGTCAGGCTTTGCCAGCAATACTGTGTCCACTTCTAGTCTCTACAGTTTAAGGGCAGGATCAGATTGGAGAGGGTCCAAAGGAAGGTCACAAAGATGTTCAAAGGGCTGTTAAACCTGTCCCATGAGGAAATACTGAAGGCAATATGTTTTTTCTCTTTAGGGAAGAGAAGGCTCAATGGGGGAACTCATCACAATTTTCCAGTACTTAAAGAGGGTGAAGGCTCCCTCTTCACAAGGAGCCACACAGAAGACAAAAGGTAACACAAGCTACATACAAGTTGCACTGGGAGAGATTGCATCCTGAGAAAGAAATTTTTTTACAATAAGAACCAAAAGTCACTGTGACAACATCCGCAGTGATGGGGTAGAATTTCCATCACTGGACGTTTTCAAGATACGATTGGACATGTTGATAGATATTCTCATCTAGATTCCCACTCCCAAATGATTGGGCCAGATGATCTTTCAAGGACCCTTCCAACTTGGGCTGTTCTGTGATTTCAAAAATAATATCTAAATTTTTAGAGGTTATAATAAAATTGAAAGCTAGTTTTAATATAGAACTTACATTCTGTCAAAGTACATCATAAGGAAAGAGGAAGTGGAAGTTTCTCAGCAGGTGCACAGGACAATGAGCATGTGGTCTTTGCTGTGAAGTTTATACGTCATCTAAAGATGTAGAAACTGACAGCTATTCCAGCTATTCCAGAATTGATGTTGGTTTTGTCAGCAAAACAAAACTGTTAGCTAAACAGGGAAGCTACATGTGTAATATTAAACATTGCTCAAATAAATTCCATTCCTGTCTACAGAACTGCAAAGCAAATAGAAACAAATTGTGATTTTTTTTTTTTTGCTTTCACCACATTTTTGCAAACTGCTGCACACCTACTTGTATCAACCCATTTCTGTTTCGACAACTAGATACAAACATCCACAGTTATCACAGATCCTTTTCATGCCCAATAAATTCTTCACAAATAAGATTAAACAGTCTGATCCCTATCCAATTATAGTCCAATTTAATTTACAAAGTTCCACAATTACAAAGAAGTAATGAATAGGAAGTTTCAAGGTACAGAAAGGTTTTCTCCAGATTTCCCTATGTTATTTAGTTTGAAGCAATTTTTTCTATCCAAGAAAAGTAAGTTTTAGTACAACTTCTTGCTAACAAACTGGCGTGATCTTTGAGGAATTAATGAGATACCTACCCTTATTTTGAGCCTACAGAATTGGTAATTAAATACTGAAAGTGGTTCATAAACTCAGTCCTGCAAGACAATTATAAGTTAATTTACAATTTTTCTCCATACAAGAAGAATGAACTAAACCACAAATTACACAAGAGCTCTCCTGTTTCTTCTTAGTCAAAAAGAAAAACTCAGTATGTATGTATAGATACTAAATCTAGTAACAACATTATTGCACCAAATAAAGGGCTACCACAGCTGTATGTTTATTTCATCTTTTTCATGATAGCAGTGCCTTTAGTTCTTATATCCTTAACCTACCTTTTTCACTGCCATTTTATCACCATTACCTTAATTATTTAATCCAGCAGTCTTGTTTCTCTCAGAACAAAGAGCATTACAAGTTGCATTTTACTGCTTCTGAAATTTAGGAGTTACATAGATTGGATAGATAAAATCAGCTTCCATGGGCAATCCTAGCAGAAGCTTTTGACATGTTTATAGTGCCCCCTAAACATACAGGAAAATAGGCACAAAAAGTTGTGAACATGTCAAAATTGCACAGAACAGCATATTTTTTGTGTCCTAGTGGTGGCAAATGCAAGTAAGTGTACAGATGACAAGTGTGCTCACAGTAACCATGATATGCAAAAATTACACAAGTCACAAGCAAGATGGACTAGATACATTTACGCACTGACACATGACACTACTTCTAAATGCACATACTGGCTAGCAGCTTGGATATCAAACACTTTTGCTGCACAAAGGATATTACTGAAAACATAGTAAGGCAGAAAATACATCCAGGAGACTAGTTTTCAGAGATATGTTTGAGATTATGGCCATAGAAATCTATGATAGTTATTCACATTTTTCAATAGTAACTCACTTAACACTAACTTAAATTGATAAGAAAAGGCAGAAAATAATACAACCTAGTTACACAGTAAAGACAAAATACACATTATTTTGAAATTACTTCAGGTTTTAAATCAGCTAAGAACAAATCCCAAGTACTGTTGCTGAACACTTTTGATATCCTACCATTTCTGCACTACCTGTATATACTTAACTGATCTGATAAAAAAGACACATGAAATATACCTGAAAAATCTGTGGCCAGAAATGAAAACAAGAAACCACAGAGATCACTACAAGATCACTGCACAGTACAGAATCATCTCCACAGTATAGAGTGGTCAAGAACGGAAAAAAATCCAAACAACTGTATGAGAAAAAAATGGCTCCTGAAATGATTCACATTGCTTTAAAGGCTACCAAACACACGAACATTTGTACACAAAGTTGTAAAAAGCCTTTCAGGACTACAGGTATTATTTGGACCTTCAAAATACAGTGTCCCTGTATACCCCCAGAATACCACTTAATCTCTGCTGTATTGTAAAACCAAGCAAAAGCTTATTCCTAAAAAGAAATAAAAGATTAATTTAGTCACTCATCTTTTTTCTGTTACTTCTCCTCTCCTCCCTTTTCAAGGTTTCCAGCTGCCCTGTCCAGCAGTATCACATCTTGCCAGGAGGGATGCTGCATAGCTTACTTCAATGACAAGAAGAACACATGCTTTATAACCTCCTCATTACACTCTTTGGTCGACTCCACGTGCTCAATACACCCAGCACTTTTAGGAAGCACCAGGTACACTGCACATGTAGTGTTACACAGAACAGGGAAAGAGCTCTCCCCTTTCTAGAGCTTAAGGCAGCCCCTTAAAAAACAGTTAATACAGCTTGCTCAAACTCTCATCCTTAGGGCAATTCAGACTGCTTTTGCTGTCAACAGTGGGTCTATTCCTGACTGATACTTATTGGCAGCATATATAGCTGTAAAGTAGTGCCACAGTTATGTTACCTTTTTTGTTACTTTTTGGAACTATTTTGGTGCCGTATGTGTCAAGTCTTCCGTATCCCATAAACTGATTAAAGCAGCATTTACAGACCTCTGTTGTGTGATCTGCTTTGCTTCTGCCAATCTAATTTTGCTACTAAGCAAATACCCATATGAATAATATTCTAAAGAATATGAGCAGCTGGGCTAAAAAGTGCCTTCATGAGGAAAGTCATCAGTTTTCTGCCTGTTTGACTTCCTGGTCTGGCTCACTACAAGACCCCATGAAGAACACAGCCAGGAAAGGTGAGTGCAAAGTCAAAGTTGGGCAGTAAGGGGGAAAATAAAAATCCATAGTAAACTGCACCGAGTTTAAGAAACGTTATGGACATTTCCACTACAAGTGGACAATGTCATGAGTAATCTGTGACAGCCCTACTTTGAGCAAGAGGTTGGACTGGATGGCATTCTAAAAACTTTCCAAAACTTAATTATTCAGTGAGAGTGAATATAAGAAAACAAATCAACAAAACCATTCATGGTGGGTAAATAAAAAATGCTATTTCATGACCCTTTTGCTACCAGGAGTATCAGATCAGGTACCTGTGAAAAATCCATTTTACATGGTCCTTGTGTTTCTGCAATGACAATTTTTTCCAGAACACCTAGGAAGATAAGGCTTAGAAAACTACTATTACAGAATTTTTAAATGCAGTGGTTTTAGAAAAAGTGCAAAATTAAAATCCCTGTAGCTAAACTACTTTCCCTTTAAAATAACCATCCTTCTCCCTGCCATTTTGGGGTTGGATTTTTTTTGTCTGGATCCTAATTAAGAATGAGACCAATAAACAGAATCATCACTATATTCCATCAAGACTACTTTGCTCCTTAAAAATACATTAAATTTAATGTCAGAAGAGTTACCAGTAAAAGTTTTCTAATAAAGCAAACTTCATATTTTATAACATAAAGTTTTGGGGTTTTTTTATTCTTCCTTCCTCACCCAGTACTTCCAAAGGAAGCCAAATATTAAGAATAGTTGTTTGCCTTAAAGTAATATACTTAAACTCTCAAATCTGGATCATCAATTTAACTAAACTGCCATGAGATTATCCTGACAACTTTGACACAATGAAGCTATTTATCTTACCCCAGACAAACAGATCAAGTATGTCCTGCCAGTTTTCAAAACACTTTATACAACTCACTGTAATCACCAGTTTGCATTTAGTCTCTTTCTACTGACACACTAAGAATGCATTCAGAATATATTAGTCAATTCCATCAATAAAATACAATTCCTTTCAAGCCCCGAGTTGTAAAATACCTACCCTCATAAAATTTGAAGTGTCATAGTACACTTCTTATTTCAATTTGTCTTATTATTTAAAAAATCTTTAAAAATTACAACTAGCTTATTACCAAAACATTCTCTGTTTGCAATGCAATCTACAAGTTCCCACCTTTTTCTGTAACTTTAACTCTGCAAACATAGGAAACTACACTAGCAATTACAAGGGGAAGACTGAAACAAAAATTTAGCTATTTGAATTTCTCTATTTCTTACTTGAAATGATTTTTTACTTGCAAATTCCATTTGCCAACTTGTCAAGGCTTCTTCTCTGTACTGCCTGTCCTGAATAAAAGACTGTGAAGCAAAAGAATGTTGACGAAAAAAAAAATTACAATTACTTTTGCACAAATATTGCTGAAGCTGGAGGAGGAGGAGAAGGAGAAAAGAGAGCAATTTCCCTGCAGAGTCAAGCTGCTAAGTACCCATAATCACTCCAAAAATCTTTGTCACAATGTGACAAACCCTATGTTTCTACCATACTGTGCACCATTTTTTTCCTCCTCTGACAGAAGCACAGCAGGTAGTAATTGTGCTATTCAAATGTCAGCCTACACACAGTATTGTTCACAAAGCTTGGTTATGAATATTAAAAAGTATGAAAATGAGTAGATTGTCATATTACACATCTATATTTAGATGATTATGATGTTCTTCATAATCCTCAAATCATTTCAGAAATTGTACACAGAAGTAAGGACAGAGAAGACTCATCCGAGGTCCTTTTCCAGTGACTGCTACTACTAAAGCACACACTGTTCTCTGAGCAAAGCAGCTTCCTCTAGAACAATTGGAAAATTCAAACAAACATTATTGGGAACTAGAACATCTGACTTGATACAAGAAGAAAATCAACAAGTGACCTTTCTAAAATACAATCTCTTTCAGGACATTCCAGCAGAAAAAAACAGCTTCACTAAAGAGGTGGGGCATAAAATGAAAGGGCCTAAAAACAGTATCTGGAAAAGAAGGCAACAAAAGCAAGGAAGGGAGGAAGAAATGGGAGCAGCACCAGATACACTCTGTAGCTCCTATTGCAGCAGATAATATAATTATCTTTTCAACTCTTAGGACACAGCCTTATCATAAAGCAGAAAAGCAGACAGAGCTCAGTGCCATGGCAACATTCACTTGCTTAATTACCAGCCCAGAAGGCTTCCAACAAGACCATTGGAAACATATTTCACAGAAATAGTTGCTTTCACTTTTCCATAGTAATGCAGAAAATCAGGAAGGTAACAGCAACAGGACAGACACACAAAAATCCAATGCCTTCATTCAGCATTAAGGAGTTTGTACAGATGCACATTGGTTTTGTATAAACACATTTTCATGGCAAAATCACCACCAACAAGGAAGTCAATTAACATACCTTTCAGTCGATGACTTAGAATCTGTTCCAGAATGGCTGCAAAGTTATTGAATTCAGGGGAAGTATCATCAATAGTTTCAAAACAGGAACGGTCAATCAGAGTCTTGACTGAAAACCTAGAGCAAAAAATATGGGACAATCATAAATTATATGAATTATTAGAGGTCCTCTATAGCAAGGCAGTAGTTTGTATAAACCAAAAGAGCAAGGAACCAGAGCCCACCTTGATAATATCAAGTTCACTCACGGCAATAGGAATGCACAAAATGTTCAGATATAGCATGGGAAGTGCAATTGGCATTGTTGGTCTTAGGCATAAAGCCTTAAAAACAGAAAGAAAACAAAAATCCCCACCTCTTCCACAAAGAAATGAGTTAATGATTTTTCTCTTCTCTAAATTATTTTAATGCAGTTGGAGAAAAACAAGCACTCAAAAGCATCCAACATCAGTTTCTCTTTGTAATCCTAAACATAAAGATTTTTGCTTGACATTTTGTCAGTGTTCCTTTTATTCTGAAAATCCATGTCCAATAATCAAAAATACAAATTTTATCCTATTATGAAAACACTCTAATTTCATCCTAATGCAAAAATAATCTAGACATATTATAAAACAATGCATTTTCATGCATTGTTAAATCTGCATTCACTTAGGCTGATTTCCCTGTGAATGGGGGTAATCCTTATTCAGCACTGTATTACTTCATTATTATGCTAGAAAAGCTTTCAATTTCAATGATCCAACACCTAAAATTGGAAAGGCTGAATCAAATCACTGTAAAATGCAGACAAGATGTAATTAGTCAACTGGCCAGCCTGCTGTGTTTAGTTACTCCTACATTTAGACAAACTTTTATTCTTATTCAGAGGATAGTTTAAACCTCAACAAATGTGACAGAAATTATTTTTCTTTTGCCTTCATAATTTTTATCATTATCCATTTTTATTTTCCTTTCTTCAGCTTGTTCTTCCAGTTTTCAGTTTCAAGACAAATTTCTCAAACTTCAAAGTATTAAATCTGAAGCAGTTACTACTTTTTTTTTTCAACAATCTGATTTGTATTAACAGAGCCATACTGCAGCCTGAGGAGATAGTTTTCACAACACCCAAATGTCAACAGTATCCACTCAAGATGTTCTTACTCTGCCTGTTCCTCCCAGATCCTACACCTGAGCGAGCGCTGGCTTTTTCAGTTTGGCCACTTCTACTTTTTAGGGTGCTCACTATGAACTGTTCTAGATTTTCAGTACTGGAAAGAAGGGGAAAAGTAACTCTTAAATATGGATACATTCATAAAAAATACCCTTCACAGCATCTCAACACAAGCACTTCTATGGCACAGCTGCAGAAGCAGCACAGCATTATAGGCATGAGCAGGAATGAAGCTCCTTACACCAGTACTACTTGGAAATGCTCTGCACTACAGAAGTACCTGCCTCCTTAGTGGAGTCAGCACAGCCTTCTGATGCACAAAACTAATGTGCTCAAACTTTATTGGCACACAGCTCAAGAGTTTCCACTCAATTATGTTTTACTCAGTAAACTTCTGAATAAAGGCTCTCTATTTTACCTTTCCTGCAAGTTTCTATTGTTGTAGTGTTTTTTGCAGAACAGGAAACAGGACTGAATTAGGGTGGAGAAGGAAGCTTCTCCTGCAGTGCCAGATTATGACTCAGTTTTGAATTCCTCCATATTTTTAACTAATTTTGAGTAAGTGAGAGACATGCATGCCCACCAGTTAATTGCTATTGACTCTTCTAATGGCAGAACTTATTGCTTCCTCAAAGCTATATCACAGAATTTTTTTATTAAAAAAAAGCCTTCATTTTGAAAAACAAATGCCTATAGCAGTGCCATGACTAAGCTAATATTAACTGTAACAAGATGAGTCCTCCCACACCATGCAGGTCTGAAAAAGATACAGTGCAGCACATAACTCACAGATCCATGCACAAGATAGACAGTGAGTTAGCAGAGTGATGCACTGCCCTGTATACAGGAATATCATCATAAAACTCAGAGACAGGATCATCCATAGACTGCAAAATCAAGTAGAGTACAATATAAAGCTATGTCTACTTTTCCTGTATTCAATGTCATACTTGAAAGTTCACTAATTAATATTGTATGGAGTACCTATTCAGAAATGGAGATATATTCAAGAAGAAACACTTAAAAGCAATTTCATAAACACTTTAAAAAACATAGATAAGCTTTTTTTTTTTCATTTTAAAGCATTCTGCTACTCAACTGAAGAAAAAAATATCTAGTATTTAAAGAAACAAAAATTTTTTTATATACCTAGGGTCAGATTATAAAAGACAGTCTAAGAGCTCATCACCAAAATGGTTCTTTTTAAGTGCTCATATTGCTCCCATAACATCAGAAATGTTAATTTTCATCCGTCTACTCTACCCTTTCACCAAAAACCTAAATCTTTATAGTCAAGTTAAGTTAGACTGGCTTTTAGGAGAACTTAAAGGGAGTGCAAGTATGTACTTACTTCTATAAACCAGGAAGATAACAGAACGACCAAGCAAAATTTGATTCACTAGAAATGTTTTTTTGAGATTAAAAAAAAAAACCTTTTAGGCAAATACTGGTGTGTTATCTTTTTTTCTCCAAATACTACAAAGAGTCAAACATATATTTAAGTGCAAATTAAAAGTCATGAGCACATTTTGCGTATTAGATATTCACACTTCACCATGTTTACCATGTATATTGGAAAAAGGATTAAGGGTGTATAGAGAAGTTCTGCCTTTGAAAAAAGGTTACACTGTAAGCACTAAGCAAGCAATTCTCCTCAGTCATTGAAGTTGTTTCCAGTGTAGGGGGCCCAGACCAGAAATTTCACACTCTTGCAGTTATGTAGAGCCGCATGGAGACTGAAAGTCAAGAAACAAAAGGTCAGGTCTAAAGTACAAAGAGCTATGAAGAAAAAAGGTCCAAATAGCTAGAGCTGTTTCCCTGGTTCCCTGTATTGCTCCCATCTTCACAGAACCTCTAAGGTTGGAAAAGACCTTTATGAACACAGAGTCCAGCTGCTAGGAGCGCCAAGTCCACTGCTAAGCCATGTTCCCAAGTGCCACATCCACACTTTTTTGGAATGCTTCCAGGAATAGTGATCCTATCACCTCCCTGGGCATTCTGTTCCAATGGCTGACCACCCCTTCTGAGAAGAAATTTCTCTGGATACCCGATCTAAACCTCCCTTGTGCAACTTGAGGTTTTTTCCTCTTGTCCTGTCACTTGCTGCCTGGGAAAAGAGCCCAAGCACCACCTCACTCCATCTCTTCTCCACTGGGCTGCCACAGCAGCACTGCACTCCAGAGCAGCAGACTGCTTACACATCAAAGATTAACTTCTAAGCGGACTGTAAGAGCAGATGAGTAAGTAGCATCTCCTGCTATAATACCTGTTGCTTCAAGACTTTTTTGAAATAAAGTATTTTATCCAACATTTCTCATTGTGTTACTGCAACAACTTTAACTCCCCAACTTTTATTATTTGTTTTTTTAATACAGTAACTGCAATTAGAGATTCCAATATCAATGCTTCTAAATGACCTTCATGAACTCTGATGTTTTGGGATTATTACCCATTTTCTCTGTCACGAATCTACACTTGCTGTAGCTAAAAAGAAGATGTAGAAACACTAGTATTCTCCCAACCTTAAAAAGACCTTATGAATTATGTAGGATGGAGACATTCTTGAATAAGAAAGACTTAAACCAATCTTCTTAGGGTAGGTTTCTTCACTACAACTTTGCAAGATGTTGATATCTTAGCAAGACGCACAAGAAATCTCCCAAGTTTCTTGAATAACTCCAAACCAAAACCAAACATTTTGTGGATACATACCACATCTATAGGCTTATTTCCAAAACAGCAGATTTTGTCATGATTATTTAGCTTGCAATTTGAGAAGTGTCATTAAAATACTATTTTAAAGAATTCAAACTATTACTATAGAATAATCCCTAAGATTATGAAACAATATGCCTTATGCTAAACATGGCAATCATGAAACCAGACAGTTCAGCTAAGAGTCAATGTCACTGCAACAAGTTTTATGTGTATTAGCAAAATCCCTGTTTAAAAAGCATATTTCCTAATAGTTGTTCAAATCTGTGTTAACACTCTGTATTTAAGCTATGAATGTCCCTTCCAAGGCCCATCTCAGTTGTTCTGTGTCTAATGATCTTTGATCTATGAATTCTATTGAAGACTAGATTAAAACAAGTTGAACAGTAAAAAAATCTCAGTGCCACTTACTGGAACATGAAAGGGGTCAGACTTAAGGGAGAACAGGTAAGGAGAGAGAACAAGCTTAGAACACGCAGTTATGTACTCAAAAAAATTTCTGAGAATTATTCCAGTTTAAATCATGGCTGTGCAGTTACAAAACCCCAGCCATGCATTTTCACATGCAATTGGTTTATGGAACTTAAGTACCTATGTCACTTTCCATGGCTACAGTGACACTCAACATTTCAGTAGAAATAAACTGTTCCTTCCAAAATTGTAAATACAAGAAACTATCCACATCTGCCGGAGGAGTTAGATATCATCACTGTAAGAAAATATTAAAATCTTAAAGTCTGGTATAACTATTAAGTAAAAATATGCTAAATTGAAACTTTGGCAAAAATAATTCATTAAATTATCAGAGAGTGTTAACAGATGGTAACTCAGAAGAGTATCTTCCTTGTGATCTTTCCCCTTCACTGGGGAACAGTCCATACCATCCAA
Source organism: Serinus canaria (assembly GCF_022539315.1). Classification (NCBI taxonomy): domain Eukaryota; kingdom Metazoa; phylum Chordata; class Aves; order Passeriformes; family Fringillidae; genus Serinus; species Serinus canaria. The sequence continues at coordinate 21,617,400 of NC_066315.1, read as the reverse complement.
ATTTGATTGAATCAACTGACTGGAGCTATTTTTCACCAGAAAAAATTCTTATTTTCATAGAGTTCTGATTGGAAAGGACTATTATTTTACACTTTTCAATACTAGCTTGGCTATTCCTAACAGGTAACACTTTTCTATAATAGAAAATGTATAATAATTACAGTAAAGCACAGAGATATTTTAAACACTTACTCTTACACTGGCAAAATAAAAAATAAATGTACATACATCATAATAATGCAAATTCTTCCTCCTCAACATTTTTTCCAAATTTTAATGTGTATTCACAAACTGAGAACTTCAGGTGTTGTGAAGAAAAGCAAAATTAAGTCACTTTAATGAAAATAATAAAAATACACCAATCTCAAGCAATTACTGCAGTAGCTCTTTGCTTTGTATGTGTTTAAGTGAATTCCCTCAGATTTCTAAGCATTTTTAAATATATTACACCATCAATTCAACTTCAGGACAAGGACATCAAATAAACCAAAAAGTAATGTAACAGCACAGGGTACAGAAGAGTTCTTCTCAAGAGGGAGGCAGAAAAAAACCCCAAGTTCTGTAGAATACAATATATTCCTTTAAAAATAACTGTTTATATCCTGTACAATTGCGTGATTACTGGATAAAACCAGTGTTTTCCTAAGCACACGGATTGGCAATATCTGCATCCTTGTAACAACAGCAAAACTGAAAACTTCTATTTCTATTATTTAAGCTGCTTCAGCAGGTTTGATTAAAAATTTTGTTTAAATTTTTTTTGTTGCATATCTTTTTCACAGATAGGAGTAGAGATAAGCATACAAGCCCAGGAAAAGACAGAATAGTACTGATGCTACTCAAACACAGATACTATGATTTGAAGGAATACCGAAGCAAATTCATGACATGAATGACAGAGTCACACTTTGTCAAACATGCTAACAGTGTACTGTAAAAGAAAAAAGAAAAAAGTAAGGAAAATATGAGGTTGTATGGGTTTTTAAAAATCCTGCTGCAGCATTAAGTGATGATGGTACAAAATTACCTAATAGTTGTTTTGTCACTTCAGTAAGATTTGCAAGAACTAAAATTATGTCATAACCCTCATGAATCTGTTGAAAACCTTTCCAAGATAATACTCAAATTACTTTAATAACGTCAAAATTGAGCAATTGAAAAAAAACAACCAAATGGAGACATTGCTACCAGCATATCCACGTATTTAAAAGTTTGCCGTGACGTTACATGTCACTGCTGCACACCTGGAAATGCTGCATGAATTCCACAGTGACAGCAGTGGAAACGCTTAAATAGAACGTCATAGAACTGCTATTAAGCTTGCATAAACTCAGGACTTAGATGCTTAAAACAAAAGAAAAAAAGAAAGAAAAAAAAGAAATTTAAATACAGTAGCTCAAGTACTGCAGATTTCCTGATCTAGATTTCGTAGATAAAAATATCCCGGAGCGCAGCCTCTTCGGGATGGTCCTGCGGCACCGGCGCGCTCGCAGGAGCGCACGGTCAGCGGCCTGAACGTCTTCCCCCGGATCCATCCCATTAACTCTAATCCTCATCACACCAACTCCGAACCGGACCCGCGGCCGGACCGCGCCAATTGCAGGGCAGCTACAGCGCTGCCGAGCGCTCATCCTGCCCTGCCTTGCTCCCGCACCGCCTTTCGCCCGAGAACGCAAGCACGGTGCCGAGACCAAACCCGTCAGTTCCCCGCTTTAGAAGGGGCCATTCCACGCCCCGCAGCAGTGGCACTGCCCGATGAGCCCCTTTTCCCCCCGCCGCCAGGGCACCCTCCCGCGAACGCTCCCAGGAGCTGAGTCAGGATGGATGGAGGAGGCTGCTCTACCCCCGCTGGGACCGGCACCGGCCTCCCAGCCCCGGACGGGGCTGCGGCGGGGCCGCCCCCCGCGCTCCTGCCCCCGACCCACCTGAGCGGAGCGCAGCGGGGGCGGGACGGGCCGCACGGGCTGCGCGGGAGCGAGGGGACACGGTCCCCTCGGGCGGGGCAGGGCCCCGGCCCGGGGCTCACCTGCACACCGTGATCAAGTTCCGCCTCTCCACCGCGGCGTTGCGGGACGGGACGCTCTTCCTCCGAGCGGAGACGTTGAGCCCCCCTAAGCCGAGGGACGCCATCTCCGCTGGGCAGGGCAGGTGGAGCCGCCGGTGCTGGCGCGGAGCCTTTGTTCCCGGCCTCCCGCTCTCCAGGATGCTACGCCTGCTGCCGCCGCACGCGGACGAGAAGGAAGCGGATGAGGAGGCCCCCGTGCTTTCCCCGCTCCTCCTCCCGCTGCCCGATCCCGGCGCGCCCGAGGCGGCGGCGGGTCGGGCGGGGATGCGCGGGGTCCCCCGGCGGGGGCGGCTCGGCCCCCCCGCTCCCGGCAGCCGGGCGGCCACAGCGCCGCAGAGCGCCGGCACCGCCAGCCAATCAGCGCGCGGGGGGCGCGGCGCCGCCTGGCGGCGCGCGCGGGGCCGGCGGGAGGGGGGAGCCGCACCTGAGGCGGCCGCGGCGGGGGCGGCGCTCGGAGCCCCGAGGGAGCCCTGCGGCTCTCCCCGCGTCTCTAAAATCGTGGTCTTCCTTTAATTGGTGTCTGTTCTCTCCCTTCTTAGCCCGTCGGCGTCTAGAATGTGAGAACTTCCCTGGTTGTAGCTTTTAGAGTGTGAAATGCTGTCAGTCTTCAATTAGGATCACAGAATCACAGGGTTGGAAAAAACCTCTGAGATCGTGGAGTGCGACCTTTGAACGCCACCATGTCAACTAGATGCCACTAAGTGCCACATCGGTTCTTGAACGCCTCCAGGACGTGACTCCATCACGTCGCTGGGCAGTCTGTTGCAGTGCTGGACAATACTTTATGAAATATATCAGTTTTACAGGCCATGCTTGTGGGAATACGGGAATGAGGTGGGAATACACTTTGCCACCAAACTACAGCTGACCCAGCTCTGAATTGAGGCATCCTTGGAAGAGCTCTGGCTACAGGGCTTTGCCTTGGCGTCAAGACTCAGAATTGCATGATGTTCATGTCACTGGAAGACAGGAAGACAAAGCACTGCAGAATAAAGCCTATCAGTAAACTAATTGTGGTTTGTGGCTGTGAAGGAGTAGATTTGGCTGGTTAGTTGGGGAGGTGTGAAACTGTATGGATTAATTTGATTTGCTTTGTTTATGGGAGGAAGTTCCCTTTCAGCCTAAGAAAATAATTATGTTTGATTTACAAATTTTATTTGTTTGCAATGAGGGTGAGTGGTGAAATAAATTTTGGCACAATGCTTTTTTCTACTGAGTTATGTAGAAAATACTCCTAAATGGTTCTGTTAAACTCCAACCTACCCATTCCTATAAACAAAACATAAAAATTTCTGTTTACTGACATGCAAATCCCCACTGGATTTTGGTTTTTTTGGAGACCATCCCTTGGAGATACGAAGCTATTTCTGACAGTCCCTGTGAAACTAGAACTGTGTCCAACACAGTTGTGTTACATGAAGAGGAATTTTGTTGACATAAGAAGTTTGAAAAGTAGATTACCATATAGATAGCTATTTTTTCAAATGTAGTAGCATATAAACTTTTTTTTATCAGAAGATATGTCGTAAATTGATCAAGTACTACCACTTACCAAAACTTCCAAGATCATCATATATTACTTGATATGTATTCTCACCTCTCTCAACATATAGCTGAGTAAATTTGACCTAATCTTTATCTTCCTTGAACTTGATATGAAATGGCAAGTAAATGGTTCTGCCTACTCTAAAGTAAAGCTTCTTTTTTGCTTGCATGTTTTTTTCCCCAAGCACATTACATTTACAATTCACTATAAGGTAGTTCATAATTTTGTTTTTGCCTTTCTTCCTCTGTGCTCCAGAAACATCATGAAGAAGTAGAGGCACAGGTAAATCTGAAAGACGATATCCTTTATACACTGGAATCAAGAATAATACTTTTCAAATTAATTTTAGGTGGCTTTACCAGTACAAGACTGAAGCAAGCTGTTGTTCTTTTCTTTTTCTTTCAAACTATCAAGGGGAAATGCTGCATGTGTTACTTGTTGCCTCTCAGAAATTAAAAGCATGTGAAGACATGCTTCTTTCTCTTCTCAGAGGCTTTTTGAAGGCCCATTGTTTCTGTAGCTTCTGGTAAGAGATTTGTGCAGATTGAGTAAACTTTCAATTAAATCCAAGCTAAGGCTAAAGTAGATTTAATCTCTGCAGATGAGCAATTTCAGCTGCCAGGTTTGTTGTTCTTGAACTGATGATAAACATACTGGATAATTAATAATATGTAACCAAAAAAAAACCAGGAGAACTTTTCCACATATATCAAAAACAGAAGTATCTTTTGTCTTCATCTTTTGCCCAGAAACTGCAAGTTTTTGTTTTTGTACTTGAAAGAGATTTAAGATTAAATCAGATTTATCTGCTGGACCAAGCCTTAGGTTTCAATATTAATAAGTTTTAGTCCTCAAGTAAATGGATTTCCTTAAAATTTTTTGCTGTCTTTCAAACATAATTTATCTTCCACTACTGTCTTATCAAAGTAGAAATTGTAAAAAGGTTCTAGAAGACTTCAAAAGAATAAAAAATAATAATTTCAATATCATGAGCTGCTTTGGAAAGTTCAATAAGTTTATCAGGAAATATGCTGTGGTGAGTCTTGAATTTTTAAAGCCTTTCAGTAAGAAAAATAGACTAAGGGAAAATCTTACTGCCTTCAATTAGCCAATGGGAGGATAGAGGAAGAGGTTTTCTGAGGAGTGCAGAGGAAATGGACAAGGGGCAATTGCCAAAATCTGCAACAAAAGACAGATATTGGGAAAAATTCTTGATGCAAAGATGTTTAAGCACTGGGGATGTGCAAGAAGCTGTTAGAGGGTGCATCCAGGACGACTGATTCCAGCTGATAAAAGGAACCATACCATATGGCATTGTGCCCAGTGGTAAAAACTAGGGGAGAAAAGAATGAAGCAGGGACATTTGAGTTACATCTTTTGTCTTCCCAAGTAACTGTTCCCTGCTTTCCTGGAAATGGCTAAAGGTTTGCCTGTTGAAGGGAAGCAGTAAATGTATTCCTTAGTTTGCTTTGCTTGCTTATGCTGCTGTGCTTCACTTATTAAACTGTCTTTAACTCAGCCCACAAGTTTTGCTTCTTTTCCAGTACAACTTTGTCTCTCCCATCCCACTGAGCAGAACTGAATAAGTGGCTGTGTGGCCTTAGCTGCTGACCAGGATTAGTCCACAATTTGGCACTCTATTGTCATTTATAGTAGGGGAAAATTATCTCAAGCTATCACATAAGACTCCTCCAGTGAGGAGCAAAACACAAATTGGTGTGAGATGTGATATATTTTACTATTGTACTTCAGGTTAATTTTGAGTATACTGATAGTACAGAACACCTCTCATGGATTCAAGTCAGCTGCCTGGCTTTGGATATGAACCATAACTAAACACAACATTTCACCTCAACATAAAGGAAGAACCTTTTCTATGTTCAGGGAAGCAGAACACTGCCACAGGCTGCCCAGAGAGGTCAAGGGGTGTCCCTCTCCAGAGACATTCAAAACTCACCTGGACATGTTCCTGTGTCTCTTGCTCCAGGTGACCCTGTCTTGTCAGGGGTCTGGACAAGATGATCTCCAGAGACCCTTTCAAACCCAAACAATTCTGTGATTCTGTATATGTAGGAGACATACACACTTGCGCTTTTTAATTTCATGGTTTGAAATAATTTGGGCTTATTTTTTGCTTTGCTTGGCTTTTTTTTTGTTGTTGTTGACAGCATAACTGGGTATCTACAAATATGATTTACCAACATCTTTGTACTTCAGTACATGATAGGTATAATTTTAAGTTGTAGTTGCACTTTTCCAAATTGCTCTATCCTATGAGAATTCTCAGAATGGGTCAGTTTTTCAGGTTGTTTGTAGATCTTGCATTTCAGCATTATTGCTTATCCTTATGTCTTAGAAAATCTGTACAGGAGCCTTTAAAAGAAAGGTTTGAGGGCATGTAAGAACATGGAATTCCACCCACCTTCTTTTTTTGGCATACTGCTGATACTTAGTTCTATGGAAGGAGTGAAAGGAATTGAGGGAAGCAGAGTACCATATGCCTTTTTAGAGCATACTTGAGTGACAGCCATGAACAGAAGGAGAATAAGAACAAACCTGAATTTTTCAAAATTATATCATCATAGTAGAGATGGCCAAGGAAAAGTAATATGAAACACTGAAATATGAAGTATGTTTGTGATTTAGGATTGGAAGTATGTAAATTTCAATCTCCGAGTTTTTAAACTTGTTGCAGGTTGGTTTAAGGTTGCTTGCCTGAAATGAGTAAGAAAGCAATATTTGAAGACATCGTGACTTAAACACTGTAGTTTTTGAAAGTTATGCTTGTGAAATTACTTGTGGGATAAATGAGATTACTGCTTTATGCCATGGCACATAAAATTTGATCTGTGTTCATTTCTCCTGATTATTCTTTTTACATATTCTAAAGTTATGTTATTAAAATTTATTACACTTTTCCTTTGTGACTTAAAATATTTACATTGCCACTTGGTGGCCTCATTTGATCAGTAATAGAAGACAAAAAATGTAAGTTAAGATCCTTTTTCTTCACGGGTGTGCAATGCAATTCCAACCTTGACATGATTTTCCTACACATACAGGAACAATATACCCCTTTTTGCACTGAATAAATGGACGCTGTGGCAATTGCTGCTGTAGTTCTCAAGGGTCTCAATCACTGATGTTGGGGTGGTCGGATTTAAGATCCTCAGTAAGGGTAGAACTTAAGTGAATGATTTTTCTCCCCATTCTTCCTCTCCCATTCTTGAAGTTTTAATGTTCCACGCCCCTTCTCAATCAAAACAAGCAGAGGATCGTGTCTGCTACCAATAATTTACCTTCTCTCTCTCTCTTTTTTTTTTTTTTTTTTTAAGAACTAGGATTTGTTCTGATTTTGCTGTTTTTCTGTATCACTTTTGTGAAACTGTACCCCAAGTCTCTGTGCCTCTGTGGTTCCCTATTATTTGCATGATTAGCTGTGTTACAAAATGTTAGTTTGTTGTTGCTGAGTTTGCTGGTTTAGTGTGTTGCTGGTTTAGTCTGGGTTCAAGGCAACCGAATATTTATCATATCATGCTTATAACACTTACTCTTAGAAATCTTCTGCAGTGGCAAGCTTCTTGTCAATTTCCCATGCCTAACAAGCTCAGCAAGAGTGGGCTGGATGAGTGGATGGTGAGGTGGATTGAGAACTGGCTTGCATGGCAGGTCTCAGAGGGTTTTGAGCAGTGGCACAGAGTCTAGCTGGACTGTCACTAGTGATGTCCCCCAAGGTTTCAATACTTTAATTGTTAAACTTGTTCATCAGTTACTTGGATGAAGGGGCAGATGCCTCCTCAGCAAGTTCACTGATGACACGAAGGTGAGAGGAGTGGCTGATGCCCTGGAGAGCCATGCAGCCCTTCAGAGGGACCTTGACAGGCTGGAGGCATTGGCAGAGCAGAACTTTTTGTGTTGGGAAGAATGAAAGTTTGACAAGAAAGTCTCACAGATATATATGTATGCTTGGCAGAAAGATTTTTGAATGTAGAATCTGAAGAAGAATAGAGATGAAAGCAAGTTTTGATATAAAAGAAAAGAATTGCCGAGCCAGTCTTACTGGATAACTAAGAAGGCAAAGGGTATGTTAGTTAGAAGAGGTTTTTATGACTTAGAGCAAAGGATAAACCCACCTCAAACAAGAAAATTTTTTACCAAGCAGAAAGATAGCACAGGCAAATAAGTCAGCAAATGTTACAAGTAGAAAAAAGGTCTCCGAATTTTCCACTGCAAGAAAACTGAAAAACAACTTCTAGCTTAAACTGTAACGTCCTAACTTTTAGTGATTGGAGAACAGTAACATGAATATGGTAATTATAGTAGTTATGACAGGCTATAGGTAAAAGTTAAGGTATAAATTGGTTCTACTGTATTAAAATGCTCAGCAAAGAAAAGTATATAATGCATTGTAACCAAAATTAAAGGGTCTCCAGGCTTGCCTGCAGCTGGAGCTGACAGCTGTAGACACAGGCTCTGTCGCCCACAACCCTGGACTGCTGTAACATCTTGGATGTAACAAACTGCATTTTGAAGAGCCTCTTGGAGTCCCACATCTCTCACTCAGGCTCTTACTCTTTTGAAATTCAACAATGACAAATGCCAGGTCCTGTACGTGGGGAAGAATAACCCCACACATCAATACAGGCCAGGAACTGACCTGCTGGGAGGTAGCTCTGAGAACAAGCACCTGGGGGTCCTGGTGGACAACGAGCTGTCCATGAGCCAGCAGTGCCCTTGTGACCTTTAAAGCCAATGGTATCCTGAGGTGCATTAGGAACAGAATTACCAACAGGTCAGGGAGGTGATCCTGCCCCTCTACTCAGCCCTGGTGAGGCCATCTGGAGTGCTGTGTCCAGTTTTGAGATCATCAGTACATGGAAGAAATGGAGCTCCTGGGATGGATCTAGCAGAAGAGTACAAAGATGATTGGGAGATGGGAGCATCTCTCTTACCAGGAAAGGCTGGGAGAGCTGAGCCTGTTCAGCCTTGAAAAGAGGCAGCTGAGTGTTTATGCCTATCTGAAGGGAGGGGGTCAAGAGGATGGACCAGGCTCTTTTCAGTGTTTCCAAGCAATGGGACAAGAGGCAATGGGGAGAAACCAATGCACAGGAAATTCCACCTTAAATATGAGGAAGAGCTTCTTTACTGTGATGGTGACTGAGCACTGGAAGAGCTTTCCCAGAATGGTTGTGGAGTCTCCTTGCCTGGAAGGGAAACCACCATTCAGAACCATTCAGAAGACATCTGCATGCAATGCTGAGAAATGGGCTGTGGGGGACCCTCTGTAAGCAGGGAGGTTGGACCAAATGACCTTCCAGCCTCAACCATTCTGTAACTCTGTGATTCTGAACCCAGTCCCACACTCTACTGGTTCAAGGCTAGGTACTGCCTCAAAACAAGTAAGTGCACTGTCACACTGCTTCAGTCTTGTGATTTTCTTGCAAAATCTATGCAGGTCTTTTTGCCACTGTATAGCTCCAGATAGCACCAGGTCTTCTGTCACACACTACACAAGACATACTGCAAGCTGCAACAAAAAGACATCCAGTTAATACACAGATAATGATTTATGGCTAAAATACTGGATTCTTGTGACAGTACTTGACTGCCCTCTAAAATTACCATAGTAGATTCAAAGTTTCTTCATTCTTTCCTGATCTTAGTGGTTGTTGATTCTCTGAAGCAGTATGTCCTTTCACTGCTTGGTGCCTGATTGTGATTTTTTTTTTTTTTAGCTATTTGCTCAGTTTTCTGTGATTCCTTAATGTTTTTATTATAAAGGTTCCAGTTAGCCCCAGGGTGCCGATGTTCTGGATATTATAATTCTGCTGGTGTAGGTGAACATTGCAAATGTTTACCCAAAATTATATAGAGGAGAAACATTGCATGCTTATTTCTCTACAGAGATCACAATCTTCTGACAATTTCTATTGAAATACAAAGAAACAATTACATGTATCTGTATCAGGTATCATAGATGATAGAATCACTTTTTGGGTCTACACTCAAGTAGCTACTGCTATTGTAGGAGCAATACTCTTTCTCTTGTGGAACCTTCTTCAGACTGCATTTCTGTGAGACAGGACCAGTGACTATAACCCCTTTTCTTACATGTCTTTTTGAATCTGTTAATAGCCCATCAGTACTGTCTCTTACCTTCCACATGGTGACTGATAACATCTCTTCAGGCAATAGCAATGTGGGTTGTGTGTGCTGTTTTTCAATCATCTCTATACCTTCTTCAGTGTAGGATCTTGGCCTTCATCTCTCCTAAAATTACAGCTCTATTCCATTTCAATGTTGACACTTTGGTCATACTACACTCTGATTGGCTCATAACATGTGTGTTGGTGATTACTGCTTAAAGAGTCTACTGATATTAGTAGTTTAATAACATTAATAGCACTTTCTACTTCCAGTGCCTTTTTTTTTCTATAAAACATTATTTTTGCTACTTCTATCTATATTTTTATTACTTTGTGACATTGTTACATCTCAGATAAATAATATTCAATTATTTACTTATATGTATTTTTTATTTCTGGGGTTTAAATGTTGCTTATAATATGCTCCAGTTTTGATAACTCGCAACTCAAAGTTTCTACATAACTGTGTTCAAAATTCCAGTCACCATTTCTACTCCCTCTGAAATGGTATCCATAAAAACTCTCAGTTTGTTGTACTCAATCACACGAAGTTCATTTCTGGGTCAGTGTTGCAATGGCCCTTTAATAAAAGTAGTATATAAGTTCTGCCCTCACATTTGTTTCCCACAATTTTAAAGTAGTGGAGACATGTATCTAATGTTTTCCTTGTCTTTGGTACAAAAGAATTTTCCTCTGTCATTACAGGTAAACTCTATTATCAATAAAGAGCAGGGTGCTCACTACTACCTTTGTTATGCAAGCAAATAGTCACAATTTTGAACCTAACATAATTAATAATAAAAACAAGAACAGGCAGACTTCACTCAGACAAAACTTTATAATTAATTTATGCTGCTTCTTTTAAAAGCCTTTCTGCTGGCTATAATTCTCCTGAGACTTCCCTTATGTACTCTTAAATTTTAACAACAACACTTATAACATTCTTGCCTCTGTTAGCTTATTTACCTTGCCATAGTTAAAATTGAAACTGGAGCTATTTAGGCTATTTCCCATTTATCACTTTATCTTGGTATACATAAGATCCTGCTTTGTTTATAATTGGAGCTAGTTCATCCCATTTACAGTTTAAACTATAAACTTGTGTGGAAAATATGCAACATGACTCACCATCCTCCTTGCCATTCTGCAAAGTAGTGGCTCATTCTTGCTTGTTTATTAGTGCATTGAGCATTCCTTCCCATCTGAGTTGCTATAGCAACATTAATCTCTTTCCATGTGTTTAGATAGGGTCAGTAGCTATTCTTCAGTTAAAACATTGGGCAGACTTTTTTTCTCCCAGGCATAGCTCTAAATCACATGAAAATGGGAGAAGCTGTGGCTCACAGGTCATTACAATGACGAGATGATGCAATATCCCAAACCTTTCTGTAATTTTTTCACCTTTTGGCTTAGTGCTATTTTTATAGTCACATCGAGCCATTCAGTTTACCTTGAACTGCAAGTTCATAGCAACATGGAGCCTTTCTTTTCTTCACAGGCTTCCACATAATCCCTTGATGATTTTCCCTGGAATATATGTTCCTTGTCTCAAATAAATTTATTGGTTTAAATTGCATCTGGAAAATACAATGATAAATGCCTGCATGGCGGTACACTTGGCTATAGGTTTCTTGACTGAACTACCTCAACCACCTTTGTCAGTGAGTCTAGAATTAGGAAACTAAGGTGGGACTGCACATATTCTGGTGTAGTCTGTTTGTACCTTAGCCTGCTATCCTGGGTTTGGCCAGGATAAAGTTCATTTTCTTCTGATGTTTCTCACTGATATTTTGGCTGTTGCTAAGCAGTGTTTATCCTAAGTCAAGAGCTTCTTAGTGTCTCATGTTCTGCCAGTGAAGAGCTGCACAGGAAGGTGGGAGCAGGGGGAGCACAGTCAGGACAGCTGACCTGAGATGGCCAAAGGAATATTTCCTACCACAGAAGGTCCTATAAGGTGGGGGAGTTGGCTGGGAGGAGCTAATCGCAGTGCAGGGACAGGCTGAGCATTGATTAGTGAGTGGTGAGCAACTATCTTGTGCATCACTAATTTCTCCTGGGTTTTATCTCCCTCTCTCTCTCTCTTTCATTATTATTACTACCATTATTGTTATTATTATTGTTGTTGTTGCATTTTACTTTGCTCCAATTATTAAGCTTTTCCTACATTAACCCTCATTTACATTTCCATTGTAAAGTTGCTCTATCTTTTTATACCTTGCTTTGTATGATTTTCTTCAGTTTGTTTGCAAGCTGGCTGTTTCTTCCAGTGTCAAATCTACTGGGACTACCATAACCTCTTCAAGGGTGTGTGCTTGACTATTATTCCGAGATTGCTAGCTCTGTATGTTTCTTTTTGGTAGACTTTTACATGATCTGCATTTTTTTCCTGTGCTTCTATTAACCTATGTTCAGGATTTCCTTTCCATGATAGAGAGGCTACCAGATTTCCATACTTTGGTAGTCAAATAGTTAAAGCTTGATGTATCCGGTCTGAAACCAAGTATGAAGCTAGGTCATTTCCTTTGGGTTTCTCTTTTAACATTATTAGCAGAGGTTGTGGCTCTGTTGCTTGTGCAGAATGAAAGCAGACAGCTCTTTTTTATTTTTCCCAGCATATCTAATAGAGGATTTCCCATACTTTTGATAAAAGCTGCAGCCATTTGTGAACCACACAGAATAACCTTTGGCACGAAGACAATAACGGAGCTTTTATCTGGTGAGAGGCACATAAAAAGGTAAAGTGCAGTTCTGTTCTTTCCAGTGGTTAAAAACCCTATAGAGTTTAGAATAAAGCCTTGCCTTATTCTAAAGAAAGCTCTTATTTATAAAAGCCAGTGTGTATCCAGCTAGCCTAGGTTTGATATGTATCCAGTTTTTACTTTTCCACTGATTATGTACTTCAGTGGAGTATGTATGATATGTGCTTTAGTGGAGCATGTGTGATATGAACTGCTGCAAAGCAGCCTCTAGTGATGCCTATCCAAAGCTAATTGCCTATACTAATGCTAAACATGGTTTTTAATAAGGAATACAGTTTCCCCCCACAAATCTTAAGAATCTCAAAGCAAAATGATTTTATTTCTGTGTTCTTTAAACAGCACTGTGTAGATTGGTAGTGGCCAGCTGAACATGAAACAGTTTACAGTAATGTGCATCTAAAGGCCAGCATCTGAACTAGTGCAGTTTTAGTGTTTTTTTTCTTTCCATACTATTTTTGTGAGATTTCTTCACTAATTTGATTAGTGGTTTACTAATTTCTGCAAATATGATTCTCACAAAAATTTAAGCAGCTGCAAAAGTGAAACAAACACAATTTTTTCATGCATGGACTCTTATAGTCAGTTCTACCCTTTGCTCTGATGCCAGCATCACCATTCCTTTGACCTAAAACTATGTCTGAGTATTTCACTTTAGATTGTACTTGAGTTTTGTCATGATTAGCTTGGAAACCTATGTTTTGAGTAATGCTGGCTACTTTTTGAGTATATTCCCAACCTTCCAGTTTTTCCGTGTATGGACATATCATTCATGCGTGGTATGACATAACACATTCTGATGGTAATTTCATGCGTATGTGTTATATTTGATCTGAACGTCTGGAGGAACATAGAAAAAACAACATTACTTTCTCTCACGGCTAGATTTTGTTATCAGCTCCGCTCTGCTCGTGGACTTGCAAAGAAAGCACTGGTTAAATCAGTAACAAAATAACAGTCAAATAAACTGCTGAGTGTTGCATGAATTTCAGGCATGAAACCAACCTGAGAGATGGTTACATTATTTAAGTGCTAAAATCTCACTTTTAGCATTTTTTCTTTGCTTTTAACTCTGGAAAAATAGGATGTTAAAATAATAGGTCTCTGTACTAAGATCTTGTTTGCCAGTAAACTTGTTGATGGTGGATTGGAGTCCTTCCTCTGCCATTAAAACATAATTTCTATTTTTTCACATTTTAAATTACAGACACACAAAACTTGAGGAAATTCTGTTACCCAAATATCCACTGGTTTTGCTTCCTCCGGATTTTTAATAACAAAGCATCAATGACTTGCAGGAATCACTCCACCCTCACCTCCCACTGGTCAGACCCAATTTCACAAACATCCGTAGCAAAATCTGTAGCTAATACATTTTGTTTCAACAAGGCTGTGCCAATAATTCCCTGGTGTTCCTAAAAGGGACCCTCCCATTCCTGAAGAAACAGGAGAAGGAGACTCTTGAACTTGGCAGCTATTTAACTGCAGGCAGAGATCTTAATACAGGTACTTGAACATCCATTCATGCATACAATGCAGCAGGTTTTATCATTTTCTTTCTTTCTTGGGCTATAGCTGGGACAAATATTTGTTGAGGAGAGTGGTTATTGACACTATGGTATCAACTAACATCATGGCACTAGTGGTAGTTAATGTTCTTCCCTTGGCTACCCAGTACTGATATGGTTATTGGCCATTGCCATTGGTTAGATTTTAATTTTTCCACTAGACCAGGGGCAAATAGACAGCAGAGTCTCCCTAGACTTTGTTACTGAGAGGAAGAGATGATGTCTGAGGGCTTTGCTGAGAGGGACCTATTATTTTCTGTAGTTTTCATTCCTCATGATTTTTTATTTGCTTGACAAAAGGAGCCAGCACGCAATTTATGTATTCTATTCCGTTTTCTAAAATCTTTGCCTCGTTTTCTCAAATTTTATGATGTTTTCTTCCTGCAGTTTCATTGATGTCCCCTAAAGGAAGATTTTATTATATTGTCCAAGAATATTTTGCAATTACCATTACCACCTCTTTTTACATAAAGAGCTTAACCCACACTGAAGACTGTTTTTCCTTTTCTGTTCCTTTTTATTGTTATCTTAAATGGAGACTGTGGGTCATTTAAGGCTGTATTTCTGAAAATTACAGTCTGTAATGTCCACAGTGTGTAGACATCTCCTTTTAGGAAGGAGATCCACAGAACTGGGATTTCCTTGTATTCTTTCTTACCTTGCCCATTTTCCTTGTCCAAACTTGCTGAAGCTGAATTTGCAGCTCTGTCTTTGTAGCTCTGCTTGATTCTCAGGTCTGATAATTACTCTTGATAGCTTAAGTCTTGTACCACTACTATGTGAAATACTGTGGTTCTCTTTGATCAGATACATTCCCAGATGCCAATGCCAACAATTATCCCAGAATTCACAGTATTTTACAATCTCATAGCAATCTAGCCAAGTCTCCTGTCATTGTTCAGATAACTGTTCTGAGACATCTACCTACTAAATTTCTTACAGGAAATTTTTCCTGCAGTATAGCTGATAATCATACTCCATTCTGAGGCTGTGCAATCTTTACTAGTTAAGGAAAGCTAATTCTTTAGTCCCAAAAGCCCCATTTTAAAAGTTTTTGAATTCAGAGGCCTCAAGTTTTAAGCAAATACTCTTGCTTGCTCTGCAGTCAGGTCAGCTGCTATTGTTATAATAATCTCCCTCATTTTACAAGCACCACAACCCAAGCAGGAGTAACCAGCAGGGTGAGTTCTTTTTTTACCACTGTGTTGGTTTTAACATCATAACTAGATCATAAAAGCCTATTTTGTTGTCACTTTGAGCTGAATTTTCAGTATAGTTGTGGTCTGAGTTTCCCCTAAACCATTGTATGTATAGTTGACAGTTGTGTTCTGGGTGACTGGTGATGAAGTAAAATGGCTTTCTGAGTGTGCAGAAATCCATCTGTGCAGTAGAGGTTTCAGGGTGTGTCTTCAAGTTAGTAAATGGTTCACTGCAGGAACTATAGGGTACACGTAACAACTGGAAACAGAGAAACTGCTTTTAAACACCATTAGACTAGTATCACACACCCAAATCCAAAGAGAGACAAAAGCCTGGATGTTCTTGTTATCAGCTAGATCAAAACTGATGCAAAAAAGAGGTAACATTTTGGTAAGATTTGCCATTATTTCCACTTATATTTTGCTGATATAGAAGATATACATAAATATTTTTCCCTTTCTATTGTTTCTCATATCATTTTTTTCATGTATTCATCTAAATATATATAAAGAATAAGGAGATTTTCAGAGTTGAACAATGTAATTATTCTTTTCTTCTATTTCCTATCATGGTTTAACAGTAATGAATATATGAGTCGTCTGATACAACATGACAATCAGGTCCTTATCTGTATCCATGTGATCTGTTGGGAGGAGATCGGTTTGCTTAGTTTACCATTATCAGAATAGCCACTACTATGAATACTGTGGTAGCACAAAGGGTGTATTGATGACTACCATGGTGGTGGTACATAAAAAGGAGCAAGATAACTTACTGTTCTTGAGGTTAAAATGTTTATGGGGAACATCTAACTATGAAATCTTGAGGTAAGCATTATTCTGCCTGCCCAACTTCACCCTTTTGTGAAAAGAGAGGTAATTGTCAGTTCTAGTGCTGGGTTAATGGAGCAAGGTGAACTCTGCAACAAATTAAATACGATAACACAATCCAATCCAACCCTCAGTGCATGAAAAGACCATGCACTCATGATGACTTAGCTTCATTTTTAGGCCTTAAGGAAACGTGTACACATGCTTTTCCTGAGAGACCTACTGCACTTGAATAGTTCTGTTTACTTGATATATGAATATAGGAGGAAATCTATCAGGAAAGGAGGTTGTAAGTCTATTCTGTGAAGCAATGCATCATACCAGTATTCAGAAAGAGATTTTGTCACATGTATATTTGGAACAAAATGAAGTACTGTATTTCAACAAGTTTTGTTCTTGTAAAGATACCATTTCATATACACATTAGATTATGCCGTTAGTGTGTGAGAAATTTTTACGGTCCTGTCACATAGAGTAATAAGCATCCTTCTTTCCTAATGTGTTGCCAAGGTATCCCATAAATAACCTAGGCAGATACATTCTCCTGCCTCTTGTGCACCATACCATGGAATCAGTTTCATTGTAGGACTTGGCCTGGTTCTGCTCACACCTGCTTATAACTTCCAGCTCAGCAGATGTATTCACGAACTGATTGTCAGCCATGCGTGTTCACTGCAGAAATCATTTGTCTTCTTTAGGGTGTGGGATAATTTAGCAATATATCCACCTTCAGACACCACAAAAGTCCTATAATGTCTTTTGCAAATGGCCCATGACATGGAGTCACTCCCAGGTTTTTTCTTCTCTTGGTTAGATAAAAGGCTTTTCTTGCATGCCAAATCCCATAGGTACTCACCAGAGGTAGTTTAAAAGAAATCAATTTTCTAAATTTGGTTCTGCTTCATAGTACTGACTATTCAGAGAATCCCAGAGGATGCTCCCATTGAGGAATCTCAGTAGCATTTAATAAGCATACTTTGCCCACAAGGAATCTCTGGATCCTTAGGATATTTGCCTTAGGTTCTCTAATTTCTACTGGAACAGCAATCCTTGTGTACCAGGTGCCGACAATGAATGCAAGGAGAGTAGATTTCTTCTTACAGTAGGAGGTATCTTGGTTTGGCTAGTGCTCAAAGAGATGCTGAGAGTTGCTTTCTTGAACGTTTTCCATACTAACAAACACATTTTCCCTGAGTGAGTGGTGTTATGGCAACACAATTGTTCTGAACCAGGGCGAGCTGTTAATCATTCATGATTTATTGTTGACTATAAAAAAAGAAATCAAGGAATTACATCCACTATCATGGCACTCATACAGGGTCACGTGTCATTGCATGCAAGCAGAATGTAAACTGCACAGAGGTCGTGACAGGGCTGAGTCAGGAAGGAGGATGTCTAGAGTGCAAAGAGTGAGGAAGTTGGAATATGAGCTGAGATCATTTTGTTCCTTCAAGTATCATTTTGTGGTTCTGCTACACTGTCCAAAACCTTGTGATTCAAGGGTCCCCATGAATATCAACATTTGGGGAGGCACCTGCCAGTCCTTCTCCCTCTGACCTGCAGTCTCTATCTTCCATTCTGTTTGGGAAGTAAGAAATCATGTTGTGATTTCACTGTCCATACAGGGAAGGGGAGGAACATTGAGGAAGACCTCTGAGGCTTGCTGATTAGTTGAATATCTTATATGGGTGCTTTCTTCTGTTTCTTGTCCGGAAGGTCTGAATTTACCAATATTACTCAAATGAGATTGGCCATGACTAGCACTTCTTAAATTCCATTGATTGCATTACTGTTTCATATGTTATGTCACTTTTACACAAAGTTTATGCTTAGGCATCAGTAAGAAATAAATAAGAAAAATGCCCTGAAATCTGGATTTGTTACGCAAAGTCTAATAAATTCAAGTTTCAGTGGGAAGTGTATGGGAAAATGTTGTTTTTCCCTTAACAAGGATAATATCCGTGGATAGAACTATAAACTTTGTTGCAATCAAAATACATTTTTAATGATTATATGATGAATTTTCGGAAATTAAGATTAAAGATCCTTTATGGAATTAAGGAAATGGGGACTTAGAGAAGATGCAGGTAGATTAATCAGACATGAGAGCATCTAATCTGAGTCACCAGAAAGACTGCAGGTAGTTGCCTGTTCAGTTACTGTAGCCACAATGTAGCTGGCCACAAAATAGAGAAATCTGATTTTCTAATTGCTGAAGTCTTGCGTGGTGAAGAGTTATTTCCTCTGGTCTCTTTAGAACTGTTTCTTGCAAAACAATCCCAAGCAAACATATCTTGATATCATAACTGGAATCTTCCTGGTGAGTCTCCCTGGATTGTTGTCAGGCATCATTGGTGTTGACACGTAAGGTAGAGGTCTGGCACATGGCAGATGTTTCTGGAAGCAAAAATGATATGAGGGAGCATTACCTCTGTTGTCCATGGTTATGGCTGTTTGAAAGGTTTGGAGCCTGTGACCATGTGTCTGCACAGTATCCAATTGCCTGTAGAAACACATTTACCTTAGAGTGTGCAATCATTTGTTTTACAGTAAACATCAAAAAAGAACAAGGCAATTTGACTGTGGTTAAAGACAACATGCAGAACATGGTCACAGTACCATAATCAATGAGAGGATTATTTTTAGTCATTTGACCACAGCTATGAAATCCAAAGTCTAAGATCAAATATAATAAGTATTCTTCCATACTGCCACAGAAAATGGAAGTTAAATTAGTTACAGAAATTAAAAATATTTGCCTATTGTTGAAATAACACCTAGTTTGGGGCTACTTTCCTGAAAAAAACCCAAATCTTTGAAATAGTTTTTGTCAAGAGGATAGTAATGTCAAAGATCAATAGTACCAATTCTGCCTAGAGGGGTTATAGGAACGGGGGGGGCGGGGGTAGTGTTTGTTTCTTTTGATTTGGAGTTTTGTTTTTGTTGGGTTTTTTTGTTTAGAGACAACAAGCAAAATTTGTGAAAGCAGCATTAAAATTTTGAAAGTACTGTGAAGTGAAGCAAAGTGAAGCGAAGTGAAGTGGAAGAAGTTCTCCCTATTTGTTGTGGACAGGGAAGGGGTAACAGGTCTAACTTGTTTCAAAGACAATTCATTTTAGACATCCAAAAAACCTCCAAGTAGTTCAGATAGTCTGAAGTTCTCCATCTTTGCTTTTGGAAACTAACAGTGCAGGTACAGAATTCAAACACCTGTTAAGAATTTTATATGTAATATTTGATGTGATCTGAAGGAAGGAGGGACAAGACAGCATTTTGACATTATATGTCTTCCACATATAATGAACTGTAGCCACAGAAATAAAAACTTGAAATTCAGTATTACTGGGAAGAAGCTGAATGAGTGGTTTTTCAGTATAATAATTTCCTGCGTGATCTAGACGTTTCACAGATAGTGTGGAATAGAATGCAAGCATTTAGAAAATATGGCTTTGAATACTATTGTACAAGGAAATAAGTCAATAGCTTTGATTTCTGTATAAAATATAATATCAGCGCTCTTATATATTTCATATGTAGTGAGTTTGTAAACTCCTTTCCTTGTTTCTCAGGTGTTCAGCTGTCTGTGATCCAAGACAGAATTGCAACCATTTTCAGACTTTTGAGGAAATTGCCTAATTTGGAGCAAGAACAGCAAAGAAGTTGATAAAACTGGGGTTCTGCAAGTTAAGAAAAGTTGCAGACAGAGGTAAGTCTCTTGAAATGGAGTTAAGCAGCAGTTTAGAGATTCAAGAGGAAAAAAAAATCATCATGAAAAGAAATAAAATCCTAAGGGAAAAGCAGAGCTTTGGAAGACAGCAATTCAGTCCCAATGAGGATCCATTCCAGGGACAGCAGAAACCAGCTCTACCCTTCCTCACTGAGGATTTCTTGGCCTACAGACATTTTCCCTGTTTCTTGCTTATGGACATTGAATACAACAACACTCAGTTTAGTATTTCATTAATTCAAGTTATCAAAAAATGATAAGGTGTGGTAACTAATCAGTAACAGCTAAATACTTTTAAGCTGTGCGTATTCATTGACAAAGGGCTCTTTGTGTATGGCAAACAGTGGCTGTCCAACCAAAGCCACTCAGTGAGGGAAGGATTACTTGTACTGTTACAATGTCACCAGACATATCCTTGCCTAGAAAAGTTATATGAACAAAAATTGGACATCATAGTATTATATATTTTATTCAGATTTAAGTGGGAAAAATGCTTTCCACCTGCACAAAAAGTAATTTTGTTTATCTTTTCCCATCAGTTTTCATTTGTAAAATAAAGTCCTGAACATCTTAAAGCCCTAATCTTCTATATAATATTTCTTTCATTTTTCTAACTGTAGTAATAATATGATTTTAAATGCAAATATTCAGAAAGTAATAATTATGTTTTCAGAAACAAGACTGAAAACTAGCACATTAGTAGTAGGAATCCAGTGACATTGATTTGTGGCAGTCCTCCTTATGAGAATAAAAAAATTAACTCCAAATCAAATCACAGACAATAAAAGTGGAGTTTTGTAATTTTAAAACATGCTTTTCAGAATAGACTTTCCTTTTACACACAAATAGAAGCTTGATGTTTACATCAACTTGATTTGTTCTAATGCTTTGTCCAGGAAAAATAAAATGTCCAGCAACTACAATAGGCATTATCCTGTAGCTGAGCATTCAGCATAGTTAAAGGAACACAAAATTTTCAGTTTCTGACAGTGTAATAATTCCCTTCATATAGGACAATTCTCATTGATAGAATGGTATTCAAGCTGGCAAAATTCCTTTACAGAATTATTCTTTTCCAGCCCTGATTAACAGGCTGCTGAAATAGAGCCAGAGTTCTAGTACCATACATCAGAGGTTCTTCACAGGTGTTCTGATCTATGCTAGGGTTGAATGTCACTGGGGAATCATTACATAATTCCTGCAATACTTTCTAGCATTTTGCCTACCTGACTCTTAATAGAAAATCCAACTTTCCATCTTTAAAGTAAATAGAAGAAAATAATAGCTTGTGTGATTTTCTCTGGCCACAGTATATGCAGATGTTGAAGTATTTGTTTCAGTTTCTTGTCTTGTTTGCTAGTTTTGTTAATAAATATACAGAAAAAAGGTTAGCTTTTCTTGACATTGTTTAGAAAATTATGAAGGCATTGTGCCATCATTTCACAACCATTTGTCTCTGATATCAAATTTAGATTAATGTCTCTGTGTCAGTAGTTCCAATATCATCTGTCAATTTGTGATGTGCTGGCCTGCATCATATAAAAACGTGCATAGATCCCATGTGTGATTTGAGGGATGAGATTTTCTCAACATAAATTTTTTTTTAGAAGCATAAGTAGTTGAAACTCCACCACAAAACCTGAGAACCCTGTTTTTCAAATGCCTTTTTTCTGCAGTTTCAGAAACCCATAGGTCATGATCAGTTGGTCAATAACATATAACATATTAAGACAAATTGACACAAGAAGGGGGTTGGGTAAGTAAATTTAGATAGTTAAATACATGGAAACAGTCTGAAATAATTCACAGTGAGTACGGTACAGCATGATCTGTATATTCCTAATTTAACTGCAGTCCAAAAATTGTGTAATAATCATGCAAACTACAACTTAAATCACAGAGTTATAATGAAAAGTCTGGTGAATAGTCTGTAAGAGCACTGACTCAAAGGATGATTTAAGGTTAGTTTATTGCGTCAATACAATCTCTCATGGTACTGAAGTGCCCAAGAGAGGTTATTCAAACCATGTATTTATAACATAGGTGAGAAAGGCATTGCTGTGCTACAGTCTACAGAATCAATGTTGACAGAACATTTCAAGGGGCCTATCATCATATTTCAAACACCTAAAAAGTATTTATGCTTAAAATTCTAAAAAAGATGTGTGAATATAATGCAGACACAATACAAGTATGTTAGGCAAAGGGAAATTGGCTACTGTGTTAACAAAGAGGGGATTAAGTAAACCTTATGAATAAGTATTTTCACATAGAAAATATATCTGATGATGCAGAACTTCACAGAAATTGTAATATCCAAGAGGTATTGTTCTATCTTCAACTAAACAATGTCTGTAAGGGGAAATGGAGCACAGAAGCAGTTAGCCAATAAGCATAGCAAACTTATGACCACTTGTAATTTTTAGTGTAAAATTAGAGGAATTTTCCCCTTGTACAGGTATTGCTTTAGACAAGGCCTACTTACCTGACCTCATGAGTCTCTTTAGTGAATTTTCAATTGGCTAAAATCTCTTAAATCATTTGCTCCATCTCAATAAAGGTAGCTCTTTGAGCTGCCGTCATTATCATCATAAAATCCCACCGATCCACTGTTGGATGGGGCTGAAATGGACATGTAGGAGAAGTTTTGACAGTCCAGGTGGATGAAACTTATCAGCCATTCTTTATTTGCTTCTGCAACAAGGAATTTGAATTGTCCAACAGTTCCCATATTACCAGACCTCTGCTTCTTCTAATCATAGTATAACAAACTGGGTTGAGAAGGAATTTCAAGTTGTTTATGAGCCTTAAATAGCTCAAAGGTCATAGATTGGTCATCTTTGTTTAAATCACTCTTCTGTGAGAAATTTTGTGACTAGTAAGTAGAAATCCAAAAAATAAAACCTTTTCTTTTGTCTTGAACTATTGAATGATCAGGACACTCTGCTTCCAAGACATCCTTACTTAGCTTCTAGTCAATGTCTACTTGATACAGACAATGTCTATACAAGATTTCATGCTTCAAGTCATTGGCCTACAGAATTAAAAATTCCCCTTCAATGATATCAAAGAATGGCTAAAGCTGAGGGTAAACTGTTGATGTAACCAAAGAACTGACCTGAGTTTTGAAACACTGGCTTAATGAATCCTGCTAATGTATTTAGGGCAAAACCAGTTGCCAGACTTTGGAGGAAAAAGTTTTTTTCCTTGGATTAGACTGACTGGCACCTACATTGTTTCTAGGCGGTTTTGTACATTTTGGCTGTAAATCACCTACACAATTGCTGTGCTCACCCACACAATTTTTACATATTCAGGTAATGTGCAGTGGGGATGTCTCAGATTCTAATGTTGATGGTTTATTTTACAGATTTAATCTCTTCAGGCTGAAATTGTATACTCCTCCAGGTTATAGGTTTTAAACAAGATATAAGAGATTAGAAGAAAGATTTTATGATCTTCTCTGATTTCAAATTCACTGCAACTGTGGAGATATGTGACTGAACAAACTACAGAAGCTATAGAGAAGTTAGAGAATTTTGTATCTTATTAAGAAGATGTAAAATACTGTCCTTCCCCAATTTTCCCATTTTTTAATATCAATTTAATGAGATGTCTTTCATTTTCTTTGCATTACTGTGTGCAGGCAAGAGAAACTCTGGTAAGAATTGCTCGTGTTTTATTTCTATTTCCGTTTCTTATCATGATTGCACTACAATAGCATTGAGACATTGCAATGAGATAACAGAACATTCTGACAGATCTCACAGCTCTCTCTGTTTTCCATTGTGAAAGAACTGCATATACTATCCCTTTTCTTTTTTCTTTTCTTTTTTTTTTTTTTTAAATAAATTGACTTTTTTTTAAAGAGTCTAACTTTATTTTTTTTGCTTCCCACTGAAATAATAGGACCAGTCCATGAAGATCAAGTCCAGGAAAGCATTTAGGCATGCAAGTTTAAACCCATTATTCCCAGTAACTGCTGTGGATAGAGTTCTATACAAATACATCATAAAGACTTTTGATAAACATGTAATACTTACTAACTTTTTCTATTCTTCTCAACTGGCAATGATAAGCTACCCATTCTAAACTAATCCTCAATCTGATAAGACTATCTCTATTCCAAAACATTATAAAAATACTGTTTCACTAACATTTTGAGATTACAGGCATGCATGACAAAAAAGAACAAAAATAATTTTTTCTGAGTAACTATCATATTAAGTAAATTTTATGTGAGTAAAGTGATTTATCTACAGGAAAATTCATGTAAACCTTCTTGTCTTCTAGGACAAGTATTTTTATTTAATTTTTCATAAATTTTACTTGAGTCTTGAACATGTCTACTTTAATACAGACATTGAAATAAGGGTTATGAAGTGCAAATAATTCAAGTGTTTAAAATTTTTGTTATTTGTATTGAAGTAATGCCTACAGATACTCATAAAAACAGCACATTCCACAATAGAGCAAATGGCCCATTTCAAACAGTTTAGAATATAAACATACACTCAAAAATCAGAATACTAGTTAAGCACATTTCTACTGACCAGAGCTATTTCCAAAACACTTCTAGAACGAGTCTGAAACTCATCTTACTGTCCTGCAATTACTCAAATGAGGAACTACATGGACTATAGTAAAATCCTGTTTTCTTTCATGCTAGATGGGTAATGTTCTCTTGGATTAGACTTAGAAGACGGGAAAGGAAGCAAAATATTAAAACAATGTTTTGGTGTTACCTGTTTTCATTCTCACTGTGTATTCAAGAATGGATTCATCTTTAAGTGCAACAGTTACTTCAAGCATTCAGCAACATCTCTAATAAGGTAAAGAGGAGTTCCTTTCAATTTAAGGACCATAATTAAAACAACAGTACCTATAACAGGGAACTTTTTCTGGGGGAAGAATAAAGTATTCAGGCTTGTTTTCCCAGGTGACCATGAATTCAAGGACTAGTACTATTCCTTTTAGGAAAATGGAGGTACAGTCTAAAGTGCATACACTTCCCTATCCAAGATAAACGAGGCTATTGGAGTGGGAAGAAATCCAAGTGAGAGCTATTTGTCATGTCTGTCTTACATAAGAGGAGCAAAGTCCAATCATGTTGCATTTCCTTACCCATATTAATTCTGCTCAGGTTTGAATAATTTTTCAGAGGAGTAGACACAAACCGGGAACAACCTTTCACGGTATGTCAGTAGTTTGGAGGGTTTTTTTAGTTTTTTTAAAATCAGAGATATTTTATAAATTCACTGATAACTAAAACAAATCTAATTAACTGCATATTCTTTTAAATACACATTTAATTTTTCATTCATTTTGTTTATCTGTGCTGCATTGCAGAAAATATTATTCTTGTATCGTTCAAATGAAATTAAATAAATGACAGAGTTATCAAATGGCTAAATACAGAATATAAATGTTTGTAAGGAAACTCCAAACTGCTGGACTTCTTTCAATATGCTTTTACTTGTGCATTATGAATATTCATTTTGCAATGTATGATGTTAATAACTTTACTGATTGTAATAAGTACCCATATTTTTCTTTCAAACAAATGATTGTTGAGATTACTGTCCTCAGCTTAAGATTGTGTATTTCTCAGTCAAATATTATTTTACAGTAAACTATCTTCAATAAATTTAAAATGCATTCTGAAGATGAAAAGAAGTATGCTGCAGATGGAAATAGTCATGAGATCGCTGCATCCAGCCAGGGTCATGAATCTGAAGACAAACAGTAAGGATTCTTAAATACAGTAAACATTATGTATGGAAGCCTATTAGACACCATTAACTTGGTTTATATTTTATTGAAATTCATATTTAAATCTTATTTTGACTTATTTTGCTTAGAAGACCTAGTAAGAGAAAGCATTGTATCAGCATAAGAGTAGCATTGATTGGCACTTTCATTTCATGCAGAAGGACTATTTATTTTCTCCTTTAAAGGATAAGTGTCTTCAGTATTGACTAGAAAAACAATTCTAAAATATGACAGAAATTATGTTGAAATGGAAATATTGGATACATTTATGTCATTATGTCATTATGTCATTAATATTTTTACTACAGTGGTCAATCAACATTTTACAGACCTTGAACATGTTATCTATTCCCTATCCACAATTTACAAAAGTTTTCCTCCCTTCTGTTTGGAAATCTATACAGTGCTTTGGTTCACAACTTCCCTGAGCAGCCCCACTGATGTTGTTTCATCCTTGAAGGGGTGAACTGGGAAGAACATGACTTAAATTTACAGAAGTTACGAGGTGGTGCTACTTATATTGCTGAAGATTTAAACAGAAGCAACTCAAGAATGCCCAATAAATCATGTTCATTTCACATGATTGTTTGCAGTAAAATTATTTCAAAATTATAATATAATTGAACTGCATTATTATGTCGAATTAGTATTTCTGCAAAATGAGGTCTGTTTTTAAATTCACCAAAACTACCACATTTTTTTTTAGCAAGTCAAAGAAGAAGCAGAAGAAAGGGGAAAAACCCAAGGTGGTGAGCCCATTTGCACTGGTAAGGTTTATTCTCTCTATATGTGTCTACGTATAAATACACTCAGGCACATTTCAAAGTGTAATCAAAAATGGCTACAGTTATGTTAGTATCCTGAATGTATGATTCTGTCTCTACCAAATATATTCATACTGTAGAATATTGACTATAGTATAGAAATCAAGCAGTTCTTTTTGTGGATGTAGTTCTACTAAAGAAGCTGCCTTTTACAGATAAGTATTCTTAGGAGCATTCCCTTGGTAAATTATCATCTTAAACACACCCATTTGTCTGTGAAAGATAGGAATTTCCATGCTCACAGCAAGAAACATGACCATATACCTACAATGAGTGTGGTCTTGTCCTCTAAATTACCAGAGTCAGGTACTAATCACACTAATTATCTCCATGAGTCATTATTCAATCACCTGAGTCAGCAGTAAAGGGGAATTCCATGCTGCTGATGAAAATTAAAATTAAGAGTTGTATGCTAAAAGGTTCGAGATTCTTTGAAATTTTCTGTATGTATTTTAAAAGACAACCTTTTTATATTTAATCAAGTAAATCCTAGGTCCTCTTTTAGTGATACTGAAATATTTTATATTTTGTAGGTTTAGTGTGTATAATACATAGCAATGACACTGCAAATAACAAACATAAAGCTGTAGTACATGATGGTGACCTGTGCCCAATTTCTTTGCTTTGCTATATCACTTTACACTGGTACAATTACATCATAAAACTATAATTTACATCAGTAAACTAGGTAGTTTACAGTACAGAATAAACCAAACTATTTTGTAGTAGATGAGTTCAAACTTTATAAAGTTCAATGGCAAGAGGATTTGCTATTTCAATACCTTTTTATGATGTCCATGGTACATTAGGAACAGATTTTCTGGCTGCATAATAATGAATTTACAGTAAAAGAAATTATTTCCTTAGTTATCGAAACTAAGGAAATAATTAAAATTTCTTATAATTTGAACTTTAAATGGCAAATGTAAAAAGCAGAAATTTTTTTATGTCTTGTCTTCCTATGGCCTTTCTTACCCAGGTGCAGATACTAGTGCATTAAAATGCCACATCTCTCTGGTTTTGAGAGTTTATAGAATAAAAATGCTTATATAGAAAGGATTTATTCCTGTACATTTAAACTGATTTTAAATTGTATTTCTAAAGAGAAAAAGTTGTAGGTTTGGGACAGCAGCTGCACAATTTATAGCTTTTTCTTTACTTTCTTGACTTCGTAGTCATAGAGTTGTGTTAGCATTCTAGTACAAGAGTTAGAATGAATTTCTCTTCTCACTCACAGTTCCGATACTCCAGCTCGTCAGATAAATTATTAATGATACTAGGCACTCTGCTGGCAGTAGCCCATGGAAGCAGTCTCCCTATTGCAATGGTAATTTTTGGTGATATGACTGATAGCTTTGTTGCATCTGGAGACACAAATTTTACAGGTAAGAATGTATCTGCTATGACAAGAACAATGGCTCCTATTTAAAAAAGAAACAGGAAGATTCACACATCTTGACAGGAGATACAGATGTCAGAAACCACAATGCTATGCTATGATGCAAATTAGTAGCTCATGTTCACTATAATAGAGCTACACTGTGGTTGGGGTGATGTTGTAGTGGGAGTCCTGTAGGCTGCCTGACCAGGAAGACTGAGCAGATGAGGTCCTCTATAGATTGGAACAGCCTTGCATTCACAAGCCCTGGTCCTCATGGGGGTCTGCAACCACCCCAATAACTGCTGGAGGAACACCACCACAGGGCAGAAGCAATCCAGGAGGTTCCTGGATTGTGTTGATGATAAGTTCTTCAAATGGTAGAGGATTCAGTGAGGAGAGGTGCTATGCTGGACCTTGTTCTTGCTAAAAAGGAGGGACTGGTGGGGAATGTGAACCTGAAGGGCAGCCTGGGCTGCAGTGACCATGAAATGGTGGAGTTTCAGGGCAGCAAGGAGGGAGGACAGCAAGATCACTATCTAGAACCTCAGCAGAGCAGACCTGGACCTCTTCAAGGATCTTGCTAGGTAGAGTACCATGGGATAAAGCCTTGGAGAGAAGAAGGGCCCAAGAAAGCTGGTTGATATTAAAGAATGACCTTCTCCAAGCTTAGGAGCAATGGATTCCAACAAAGAAGAAGTCAGGCAGAAACACCAGGAAGCCGGCATGGATGAAAAAGGAGACAAGCTCAAACACAAAAAACAAGCCTTGAGAGGGTGGAAGCAATGAGAGGGAGCTTCAGATGAATACAGAGTACATGTCCCAGCAGCCAGGGATTAGGTTAGGAAAGCTAAAGCCCTGATAGAGTTATATCAGGCCAGGGATGTCAAGGGCAATAAGAAAAGCTTGCATAGGTAGGTCAGTGATCAAAGGAGATGAGAGAAAGTGTGGGCCCCCTCCAGAAGGAAATGGGAGACCTGGTTACTTGAAATACAGAAAAGGCTGAGGGACTCAATGATCTTTTGCCCCAGTTCTTCACTGGCAAATATCCCAGGCGCACTGCCAAATCACAGAAGGGAAAGGCAGTGACTGGGAGAATGAAGAACTGCCTGCTGTAGGAAGTCAGGCTTGAGTATATCTGAGGCCTCTGGAGGTGCACAAGTCCATGAGACCTGATGAGATGCATCTGTGGGGTCTGAGGGAACTGGTGGTGGAAGTTACTAAGCCCCTGTCCATTATATTTGAGATGTTATGGCATTCTGATGAAGTTCCCACTGACTGAAAGAGGCCGAAACATAACCCTCATTTTTAAAAAGGGAAAAAGGAAGACCCAGGGAACTCCAGGCCAGTCAATCTTACCTCTGTGCCCAGCAAGATCATGAAGCAGATCCTCCTGGAAACTGTGCTAAGGCACGTGGAATATAAAGAGATGCTTGATGATGGCCAACATTACTTTTTTAAGGGCAAATAATGCCTGAAAAATTTGATGGCATTTTACAACTGGGTTACAGGTTTGGTGTGTAGGGAAGAGCCTGGACATCATCTACCTGGATTATCTCCAAACGACTTGACAGTGTTCGAATCAACATCATTTTTACTAAATTGGAGAGGCATGAGTTGGATGGATGGATGGATGGATGGATGGATGGATGGATGGATGGATGGATGGATGGATGGATGGATGGATGGATGGATGGATGGATGGATGGATTACTTGGTGGATAAGAAATTGGCTGGAGGATCACACTCAAAGAGTTGTCCAAGTGTAGACCAGTGATGAGTGGGTTCTTCAGGGGTCAGTATTGGGACTGACACTGTTCTACACTTTGTCAATGACATACATAGACAGTGGGATCAAGTGCACCCTCAGCAAGTTTGCCAATGACACCAAGCTGGGCAGTGCAGTTGACATGCTTGAGGGAAGGGGTGTATCCAGAGGGAACTTGACAGGCTGGAGAGGTGGGTCTCTGGGAATCTCATGAAGTTCAACAAGGCCAAGTGCAAGGTTCCAGATGTGGGTTGGGACAATCCCAAGAACAAATACAGGCTGGGAGAAAAATGGTTTGAAAGCAGCCCTGAGGAGAATGATTTCAAGGTGTTTGCTGACAAGAAGCTCAACATGAGCCAACACTGTAGGCTTGAAGCCCAGGAAGTTATAGCATGGGCTGCATCAAAAGAATTATGACCAGCACATGGAGGGAGGCGTTTCTACCCTCTCTACATCTCTCTGGAGTGCTGTATCCAGCCCTTGGACCCCCCACCATAAGAAGGATAACTGTTGGAGTAAGTCCAAAGGAGGGCCAAGAAAATGAACAGAGGGCTGAAGCAATTCCCTTATGAGGACAGGCTGAGCAAATTGGGGCTGGAGGGCGACTTTTTCCAACAACCTGTAGATGAGGGGTAATGGCTTTAAACTGAAAGAGGGACAATTTAGATGAGATATCAGAAGAAATTCCTCACTCTGAGTGTGATGAGAGACTGGAACAAGTATACCAGAGATGTTGTGGATGCCTGACCCCTAGAAGTGTTCAAGGCCAGCTTTGATGGGGCTCTGAGCAACCTGGTCTAGTGGAAGCTGTCCCTGCTCATGGTATGGGGGGGTTAGAACTGGGTGAACTCCTTAAGGTCCTTTCTAACCCTAACCATTCTGTTCTTCTATGTGTGTATGCTCAGGAAGACTTTTTAATCTCAAATTACAGTGATGTAGTTTTGTAGTCAATGGGGTTACGACTAACCCTGTATTGGTAATGTTCATTCACATGCATTAAAATTTCCTCCTTTCTTCCAAATCATCTTGATTCAAAAGGAGATGTTGCAACTCCAGATATACTGAACAGCATGCAGGAAAACTGATTTGTCACGTGCTCTGTTAAAAGTATCTACTCTTCTCTTCCTTTCTAAGGAAACACTTCAACGAATTTCACTTCAGAAATGCTTCACAAGCTGGAAGAAGATATGACAAGGTAATTCAAAATTGATATTTCCTCTTCTTTTTTTTTAATGTAGCCACACATTTCTAGTCAAGCCAATCCTCTCCCAAGGACGTTTTGCACACTGTAAACAACACAAAACCAATGATTTAATAATATATGTAACTAAAGATTAGCACAAAGGGATTATTTGAGGCCCTGGTAAGATTCTTGAACATTCCCAGATCTTTCCAACAATTTTCCTGTAATCTCTTGCTCTGACCCATCCTGACACATTTCAGGGGTGCTCTGTGTCCCAGTGAAATCTTGCCTTCCTTCTTTCTTCTCTTCCTCTGAATTTATAAAGAGTATTGTTATGATAAAAATTATATTATCATCTGTTGATACATTGAGCTATGGTGATTCACTTGCCAAAAAAAAAGCTGAAATGTCAGATAGTACCTACTTTGCTGCCAATGCATCAAGTTCGGCTCAATCACTCTCTATGAGTACCTAAAAGGAGATTATAGCAAGATGGGGTTCAGTCTCTTCTCCCAGCTAATAAGCAACATGACAAAAGGAAATGGCCTCAAATTGTGCCAGGGGAAGTTGGATGTTAGAAAAAATATCTTTGTGGAAAGGGCTGTCAAACACTGGTACTGGATATCCAGGGATGCACTTGAGTGACAGTCCCTGGATGTATTTCAAAGATTTGTGGATGTGAGACTGAAGGATGTGTTTTAGTGATGGACTTGGCAGTGCTGAGTTAACGGATGGATTCAAATATCTTAGTGGTCTCTACCAACCTAACAATTCAGTAATTCTATAATTACCTAGACTGTAGAAAATACAGATTTAGATTATATGCTACCTTAAATCTAGCATTCTAGATCTGGAAACAGCAGAAGACAATAGCCAGTAGGGGCTTCTGCTACAAAACTCCATAAGGAAAAGATCAAATAAGAAGAAACATAAGCCGCTAATAGATGTGTTTTGTTAAGAGGCTTTATTAGCCATTGTCCATACACTTGGTTTATGCAGGATGTCTAAAGTTTCTGTGTTTCTTGTACATAACTTCAGGTTCTTTTCTTCAGGTTGAACTCTGCTTCTCATTAGATATTGAAAAATGTCTGATGTACTCTTCAAGGCAATTGTCTTTTTTGAAGAGAGGGAGGAGATAAGGCATTTTCTGTAGTAACTCTTGCTGCTTTATATCAAAATGCATTATAATTTTGGGTAGCAGTGGACTGTAAACTTATGTAGCTTCAGTAGTTAATTTTTACAATTAAAAAACCGATGACTATTTACACCAAAAAACCCCAACCCAAAACATACCCAAGCATCTCTTCACCATAAAATAAATGAACAAATTAGGAGAGGGCTATTTCTTATAAATGAAGAACCTGAATGCAATGAGAATGAATCAAGAGGGAATTGGCAATTATGCCTTATAGGAGAGTTTCTTGCTCCTGCAATATTTCTGTCAGTCTCTAACATGAATGTAAGTAATGCCTACAAACATTCAGTGGAAAATACTTGTTCCTGGTGATTTGAAACAAATTTGAAGGCAGAATTGTAAACTAAATATTGTGTGCATGGGTGAAGCTACCCTAACAGTTCTTTTAGTGTTTAGTAAATACCTGATGCCTAGCTGCACAACATTTTCAAAGTCTGTCTCACGTTTATTCTGAAAGAACTTTTGAAAAAATTACTTAAAAATTGCTACATATAAAATTGTAGAATTTGTTTTGCCCATTATTTAATTGGTGAGTGATCTCTCCCTGCCCTTGTCTTGACCTAGAAGCTTTAAATTATATTTTTCTCTTTCGAGTCAAGCTGAGGAAGGGAAGTGATAGTGTCCTCAGTGGGCACCTGGAATCCAACCTGGTCAAACCACCACAAATTAATTCTGAAAGCACAAGCAAGAATAAAAAACAACCCTAGTTTCCCTTTAGAAGCAAATTGTTTACTGATAATTGTTTTAATAGCAGCACAGGAATAGGTGTTCTTTTCCAAAGAGAGAGCCTTGAGTTGGCATTTTCACTGGTGTGATGAAGCTCTTTGCTCCAACTCCTTGTTTCTCTAGAACTCCTGCCAGGAGGTCAAATAGTGATAGAAACTGTTTGCAAGGACAGAGTTCCCACACAGGTATGTTCAAGTACTGAGCCATACATGTGGACTTAATCAAGTTTGTTACTCAAACAGTTTGCCTAAACTACAACTATTTCTCAAAAGAAAAAGAACTATTATTTTTCAATGCAATGTGCATTTACTCTCTGATAAGTTGCAGCAGTGAATTTACAGAATATATTTCAACAGCATGGAATCTGGCAAAGACATGAATCTCTTTGGATATGATTTGTCAGTAAACAAAGTCCAAGCATAAATCAATTCTTTAAAGAGATGTAGCATCATAAAGTAATTGTCTTAATTACTGCTGAATTTAGAACTGGTGTTCTTGGGTTTAGTTTGAGAGGCTTTTTTCTTGTTTGTGGAGTTTTAATGGAGCCGAATGTGATTGAGGTCAATATTCCAGCTTTCTGTTAGGCATTAACCTGATTTTATTAAACAGGTTTGACTAAGTGAATTTCATAGTGAGTATAGTTTCGAAGTCCCTAACTGAAGTGTATGATATTATAGCCACAAGAGAGATTAGAAAAAAAATTGAGAAGTTTAATTTATAAACCTATTCACTCTTAGAGCAGAGCATTTGCACACAGATTGCTGAAATTGCTTCTGCTGAGTTTCATTATAAAGTTCTCTAAAATCAGTATGCATAACTTTGTAAAAGAGCGAAGGTCACAAGAGTTCACAAAAGGTCATGAGTCAAGATTTTTGCTAATGGTTTACTTTTATGGAGATACATTATTCTTATAATTACAGGTAATATACATTATTCTTATAATTGCAGGTAATATACATCATAAATATTTAATAATTTATTTTGGTTGTGTTTTGCAAATGAAATCCATTAAGTTACATTTTTTGATTCAGTTCTGGTGTAAGTACAATTATAACTGATTCTGATGTAATTCTTCATCAAATCAAAATAGATTTTATTATTTTTAAACATTTTAAAGCTGTGACTCAGATTTACTCCCAATTTGAGAAAAATCATGGTTCACATACTCCTGCTCATAGCACAGGGCTGCATTAATGTAAAAATAAGATATCAGTTATGAAAAAGAGATCCAAAGAATTTTTGATCTAATGGCATTTGTTTTCAGTAGCTGTAAATAAAGTAATGCTGTATTCTCAAATCAGAAAATATTTACTGCATCCATCCACTTATTTGTTTGTTTGTTTGTTTGTTTGTTTGTTTATATAGACAGGCATGTTTATTATTAAAATGTGTATATAATATGTGATTTGGCCTGTCTATGTGTGTTAAAAATGCTAAGCAGTTTATGAACATGACAGATCTAAGTGAAAAGGGTATTGTATCAGAAATACAGTTCTAAAAGAATCTTATGAGAAAATACCTACTAAATTAAAATAAAAGGTAATTCTCACATTAAATGCTATTCATGGAAAACTCAGCAAGTTTTACAGTGAAGTGTAAGTTTTAGTACAAGCATATAAGCCCTAATTCAGATCAAACAGAAAAAGTAAGCATCATGATAAATTCACACAAACAAGGTAATTAAACCAATTTTAACCTGATTTCAGAGAATCTTGCCCTTTTTTATTTCCCCTTACAGATATGCATACTACTATTCTGGAATAGCAGCTGGTGTTCTCCTTGCTGCTTATATTCAGACTTCGTTCTGGACCTTAGCAGCAGGTCGGCAAATAAAAAAAATCAGAGAAAAATTTTTTCATGCAATTATGAGACAGGAAATTGGATGGTTTGATGTAAATGATGTGGGAGAACTTAACACTCGTCTTCTAGAGTAAGTACACCATACTTTTTCCGGTGGTTTTTGATCTTGTTTAACATGCAGGACTTAGAAATTTTTATTTTTAAATTAAACTATTTCACGGTGAAATGAAGTTTTCAAATTTCCTCATGGAGAGTCTCAGGGACTGAATTTCTAGTACTTCTGATACAGGACTGTCACAAAGATGTTAGAAAAGCATTTTGTTAAGTTCCCTTTAACTCTGAGGATGACTAAAGCCCAGCCTATGTTATTACCCCATGAAGAGTTCCTTTCTGGGCACACTGAGGACTGAAAAAGGTGCTGGCTCAGCCCAGCAGTTTGAACAGCTTTAACTGCATAACATTGCCTACACAAAATCCTTTTTCTTTTATTTCCAAATAGCCCACAAGTACCAAACTGATAAAAACTCTAAAATTAAGAAAGTGAGAGTAGTTTTGCACTGCAGAAAGAATTTCAACTTTTTCAGACAAAAGCAGGTTTATAGCATTACAGTTTCACAAGAAATATGAAATTTTCCTTGGCCACACTACGTGGCCAAGGTAATGCTTTACCTTGAAGAAAACTGTTATTGGGAGCAGTAATTGAATAATAAAGATTGTCTTCCACACATAATAAAACTGGAAATCTTCCTTGTGCTTTCTGCATTTTTCTTCCTCTCTGTAATTTGTTTTTCAGTGATGTCTCCAAGATTAATGATGGAATAGGTGACAAGGTTGGATTGCTTGTTCAAGCACTAACAACATTTGTGACAGGATTTATTGTTGGTCTCATAAGAGGATGGAAATTAACCCTTGTAATACTCGCAGTTAGCCCTGTCCTGGGACTTTCAGCAGCCCTCTGGGCAAAAGTAAGTTAACATATGTACAATGTCAGTTTTTATAATAATGACAGATAATTAAATAAATCTGCATATCTGTAAGTCTTTGTATTAGAATGTGTTGTTTAGAGAAATTATAGCTTTGCATAACACTTAGGTACATAAGCTCTTAGATGAACTGTGTATCAGTACGTTCTCATTCAAGGCCAGGTCAGGTGGGGCTCTGAGCAGCCTGGTCTAGTGGAAGGTGTCCCTGCCCATGGCAGAGCAGCTGGAACTAGCTATCTGTAAGATCACTTCCAAGGTCATTCTACAATTAAGTAATTTTATGTCATTTGAATATTATAATTCCCATAGACTGGGCAGACATGTTTGGTTTGAAGCTGTTTCTGCTAATATAGCACATACAGAGAAAGAAGCAAGATATATGTGTAGAATCCACACCTGTAACTCTTTAACTAAAAAGTATAAGTACTTTTTCTCTTGGAAGAAATAATTGCATCTCCTGGAAAATAAGAGAATAATTTAGAAAAAAACTTTGTCTCAGACACAGAGGTTTTTTTCAGAGTTGTTCACAAATTTGGTAAGAAATTCTGTACAGACCTAGATGAGAAAAGATCCAGATTTCCAGGCGATCACAGTGCCTAATATTTTTTAAGTCTTCAGACTTTTATGGTATTTTATTTCCCTTGTATTTCAAAGATCATAAATTTTTCACTGTCTTGAGTGAGTATATTGCAGAAAAGGTAGGATTAGAGATGCATGTGCCATGTATGTCAACTGGCTGAGTCCTCACAGACTGAGGCCACTTCTTCACAGTTTAAGCTACAGGGTCCTCTGGCTAAGGCAGCCAGAAATGAGAGTGAGCCAAGGAGGTCTGTCTGGGGAGAACCACACCAGCTCACTATGAGTACTCCTCTTATCTCTTGCACTGGGTGAAAAGGGAAAATCCAGGCCTTAGTTGTTTGCAATGTGCAATATGGAATTATTTTATTGAATTCACAGCATACTTAGGAATTTGATTATTGGGCATTCTGCACCCATGCTTAATATAGTCAAAAGGCTTCATATTGGAACGTACTAATTGTGATAAAAACCATTTTGAGTCCTTGAGCCTATTCTGGTTTTCATATGTCAAAATACTTGATTCTGTGTTAGGTTCTCTCTGCTTTCACTGACAAAGAACAGGCTGCATATGCAAAAGCAGGTGCTGTTGCAGAAGAAGTTCTGGGAGCAATCCGTACTGTAATAGCTTTTGGAGGACAGGAAAAAGAAATTAAAAGGTAAGAACAATATTTGCTTTCATCAGTGGATTTTAAAATACTCAATTTAAATGGTTTTAGATTTTCTTGTATATTTTCTGTTGAAAGTCTCGTGCTTTCTGCATTTTTAGTTAATGAGAGGTTGTTACAAGGTTTGCTACATGTTGAAAGACAATCAGTTATTTTCCTAGAGTTGATATGTTGTCTCTGCATTAAGGGGTACGCAAACTACTTCAAATACCTTACCATGAGAGCTTTAGACAAAA
Organism: Serinus canaria; assembly: GCF_022539315.1. NCBI lineage: Eukaryota > Metazoa > Chordata > Aves > Passeriformes > Fringillidae > Serinus > Serinus canaria. The sequence goes on along the minus strand of NC_066315.1, from coordinate 21,580,453 downwards.
TAAGACCCCTGTTCTGTGAAAATATGATGATATCCTTGGTAATCTATAAGTAACTTGAGTAATCTATTGAGTAATCTAATCTGAAACTAAACTATTGAGTAATCTAATCTGATTACTCAGTAGTTGAGAAGGTGCTAACAAGCAGTATCTCTATTTCCGCTGTACTGTATAATATAGATCTGCTGATATACTTTAACCTTTAATCTTGAGTGGTTCACAATAGAAGTTCACTGATCTACAGAAGCAACTTAAACTCCAGTCCCTGACCTGCAATGCCCTTTTATTTCTATATACCAAGTTGACTAATGCTGGCATTTTTAGGGGTTACCTTAGAAACTCCCTGCCTGACTAGCAGGCTTACCTTTATACAGTCTTGGGGTTAGATATTTTATGTACCTAACTGCTGTACTTTGTAAACATTCTTTTTCTAATCCATCCACAGAGCTTTTGTGCCATGGTACAAGTGTGAGTATATTTTGAACTTCTATCTTTCTTCCAGATACCATAAAAATTTGGAAGATGCTAAACGGATTGGAATAAGAAAGGCTATTACAGCTAATATTTCTATGGGTGCTGCTTTCTTACTAATATATGCATCATATGCACTGGCATTCTGGTATGGGACTACTTTGATCTTAAATGATGATTACACAATTGGCAAAGTTCTTACAGTAAGTATTAATGAGTTAATTCTCAGTGACAGTGAGAAATGAAAAAGAACAAACCTTAAAGTGTGTATCTGACTGTAATGAGAATTATGTCCCAAAATTGGCAAAGTAGCCTCCCTTCTTAACAAAAAGATTCTCGCCACAAAAGCCTACATGTTGTTTCTGTAGGATCTCAAAATCTATATGAACCCAATTAAAACATATATGATTTTCAACTGATCCTATTTATTTTCTGATTTGCATAAGATCAGACTGATATAGAAAAAGTTAAAGCAAAAACTGAAGAACAATACCCTTTCTAGTTACTATTTGCTTTCAGAGGGCTGAGTATATTTCCGGGGTGCAGAAAAAAATACTTTTTTTTTAGCTGTTGTACAGGCTAGGTAGATCATTTTCTGAATGTTTGCTTATGTTTTGCACCATGAGAGGTTGGAATCACTTCTCGGTATTTTTAGAAATTGAGAGGGATAAAAATATACTTGTGATTAGATGTCACTATATTACTCAAGGAAGAAAACCATAACATTTAAATAATAACTTAAATTATTCTCTTGATGTGGAAAACATTCTAATTTTGTATGAAATATGAAGTAAACAGGGTAAGAAGAATAACTTTGTTAACCATTATGAAACCCAGCCAATTGACCATAGGCATATATTTGTAGATTTTTTAAAACTACTTATTTCGTTTATGAATCACTGAAGTTTGTGGAAAATGTCTCTGATATGTGGTTTTGGCTCTTCTGAACATTTTGTACAGGCTGGCATATGAAAACTCTCAGTGAAGTTCATGACCTTATGTGTAATTTATTCTGTTCAAAGTATTTGCAAACTCTATTGCAAATTGTCTGTGTTGTAGCTCAAACAATGTTTTTATGACATGGATGATGCATTATCACGTGTAAAATCTGTGAATTACCCCTGTTTAAGAGGATGGGTGTGGCAGACTTTGCTCTGACTACTATGGCTGTTATGATCTCTGAGCAGGGTGGTTTAATTGCTTTTGTTTTGAAACTAACTGAAAGCAATGACCTGCTATTCTGAGAAAATGATTAATTTTTCTCTTCTGCTGCAGTTTCTTGTTTGTTTGCATTTTACTCTTTCATTGAAGGGGATCCTTTATTACTTTGTGATGAAGAACTTGGGTTTCTATACTTCTATTTCACTGTCTCTTTGAAAGCAGAATGATAGTGTTTTGCATATGTGTTGTTCTCTTGGCAGATATGTAATACACTTTCTGGTTTTTGGCCAAAGAATGCATTAGTACAATAAATCCTGAGATATCAAGTGAAATTATAATTTTTTTCATAGGTTTTACAACTCTGAGTCACTTTTTCACTTTTTCTCAATGTGTTTGCAAAATTAATGTTGTACAGCTTCTCAGTTCTGATCTGAACCTTAAAAAGCTCTTACTGTTTTTCTCTGCCTAAGAGAGACTTTTTCAGTTTTGCTTTAATTCTAGATTCCTTAAAGTTCCCTTAACAGACATGGAATGTCCTTACCCGAAAATACCTAACAGAAATAAATAAATATAATTTTCTGCTTAAATAGGAATGGATACATGCCTCTGTAAACATTTCTTTCAGGTCTTTTTCTCTGTATTGATTGGAGCTTTCAGTATTGGACAGACTGCTCCAAGCATAGAGGCATTTGCAAGTGCAAGAGGAGCTGCCTATACCATCTTTAATATAATAGACAATGTGAGTATCATTGCCCTCACTATCATTTCAAAACTTCTTTTTGAAGGTAAGACACCCTTCTTTTTAAAGGCAGGAAGTAAATTCATGCAGAAGCTTAATAGAAAAATTGTGTAAGTATTCTTGAATGAGCATGTAATCAAAGTAGCAGTGAGGGAGCAAAACAATGTGCAATTTAGATCTTTCAAAAATCTCACCTGAATTACTTAAAAAACATGTTTAATGTTTCTGCAAAATAATGGTGCACTTGAGGACTTCTTAATGAAAAAAAATTTGGGTTATTTTTTTGAATTTCATTTTATACAGGAACCTCAAATTGACAGCTATTCAGAGGCAGGTTACAAACCAGACCACATAAAAGGGAACTTGGAATTAAATAATGTTTACTTCAATTATCCATCCAGACCAGATGTTGAGGTACTGTAATTGAAACTTTATATATATATCACAGTTGAACATATGGATCATGTGTTGGGAAAAAAATCATTATAAAGTCAGATAACTTTTTTTTGTTGAAAATCTAACAGTTTCAGATTGATTCTCTGATGTATATAAAACTACCTTGTCATCACAGTAATTTTAGTTAGATTTATTTCCACCTTAGGTAAACATCTTCAGTTTCCTGAATAATTTTTTGTCTAATGCCCTAGTTAGTGTCTAATGCCCCAGCTATGCAAATAACAATAAATACGTATTTCTATCAGAATAAATTTGCAACCCTAACTCAAGTGTTTGTGTATAGTAATAATAAAGAGCTAGTAAGTTTTAAAATAATTGCAGTGCAGCTCTGTTACAACTGTGTCTGAACCAGGAAAAAAAGACAGCAATTTCAGCAAGGACTTTCTGTTTATGGAATAGAGATCAGAATCTGTATTTGTCTAGACAGAGAATAAGTTTCCTTTTTAAAGCACTGTCATATATTCAGAATCTTACTGGACTGATGATAGACAACATATGAATGATTCCTGAGAATATTTCCATGGAGAGTGTCTTTGCATTACATAACTATTTCCTTCCTTACCTTGAAGGAAAATTTCTGACCTTGATAAAGTGACCTTTCTTACTTTTGATAGGCAGAAAGGAAATAACACTCAGCTTTTAACCATGACTTTTACATAGCTTCCCTGTAGTCAGCATGATGAATTAAAGAAAAAGGTGCAGCAACATAACACAGAAATTTTGCATTTTACTGTTTCTGTATTATATGTTAGTTATGAATAGTGTGTTATTATTATTTTGTCATATGAACTGGTTCATGAGACAGGTAATTGAGAAATGTGTTGTATAATACATTGATACGGAGCCAATTGTGATGTAATTATAAGGAAAATTAAGCTGAAGTCGTCAGTAATACAAAATTTAAATCCACATGTTTATAATTTTTTTTTACAAAATTCTGCTAGAAATATAAAAGTTGTTTCATTCTAGTCTTTCACATTTACCTTGGCATTTCTAAATACTGTTATGTTTTTGACCAACCTTCTTATATGGACAGATACTGAAGGGCTTGAATCTCAAGATTGATTCTGGCCAGACAGTGGCCCTGGTTGGTGGCAGTGGCTGTGGGAAAAGCACAACTGTTCAACTCATCCAGAGATTTTATGATCCCAAGGAAGGCACGGTAAGACACCTCAAGTGAGATGACTGCTCCGCATGTCACATGTGTTGAAAGTCTGGTTCCAGCCTCACTGCTCTTATCAATTTTCAAGTGACATGGTGAAGTGTCCGCTAAAATGGCACATGCTGGCATGGACAGAGACATTCCTTGATCAAAACAACTAGTAGACAGTTTTTGTCTGCTTTCTTTTGTTCAGGTTACCATTGACGGGCAGGACATTAAGACCTTAAACATTCGGTATCTGCGGGAGGTTATTGGTGTGGTGAATCAGGAGCCCGTGCTCTTTGCCACTACAATTGCAGAAAATATTCGCTATGGCCGTGAGGATGTCACCATGGAGGAGATTGAAAAAGCCACCAAGGAGGCAAATGCCTATGACTTCATCATGAAGCTACCCAAAGTAAGCAGATCAGCTCTCCTGCTGCAATAATTTCTTCTAAAACTTCTTGTACCAAATAGCTCTATGGAAGGAATGCTTGTTAAGACAGGAAGCCATCCCTGGACCTGTGAATATGCAGAGCTATGCACAGTTTCCTCATAACTTTTGAGAATAATGCTAATTTTATATCTTCAGGTAATGATTTGGCTGTCATTTGAAGAACTACTAGAACTCCAGGAACACAAATGATTCATTAGGTGTATCCAAGTAGGTGTTTATTCCTGTAGAGAAAAGAGAAGGTGTTGCCAGCATATCTAGCATTGCTGACATCTTTAATGGAAGGACTGCGCCACTGAGCGTTTTCAATACTTGTTTTTGTCTTGTAGAAGTTTGAAACTGTGGTTGGAGAAAGAGGAGCACAGCTCAGTGGAGGCCAGAAGCAAAGAATAGCTATTGCCAGAGCTTTGGTTCGCAATCCTAAAATTCTTCTGCTTGATGAGGCAACATCAGCTTTGGATACTGAGAGCGAATCAGTTGTGCAGGCAGCACTGGACAAGGTCAGTAGTGTTTTAAAATGAAGCATGTAAGTAGGAGCCTAATATTTACTTCTTTCCTGGACTTTTGTTGAAAATAGAGACACATAAAAACACAAAATATAAACTTAAATCTGGCAAATATTCTTTGTACAGAGAATTTTTGACTTCCTGCAGGTATTACAGAGAGAAATCTTATTTCAAATTAGAAGATAGAATCATATTTTCTGCCTTTTTAAGCTTAAGTCAACATTTTCTTGGTGTAAATACCGTCCCTGTCCATTATCTCTCTTACTGCCTTTCATATTATTGTCAGTCATGTCCTTGCTAAGCTTCATGAGGTTCTCCTGGGCTTGCTCCTCAGGCCTGTCAGAGACCCCCTGAATGCCATCCCTTCCCTCAAGTGCACTGCTCAGCTTGATGTCACCCCTGAGCTTGCTGAATGTGCACTCCATCCCATTTACCAGTATCAGTCATGAAGACATTGAGCAGTATGGGTGCCAGCATGAAGGACCTCTTGAGGGACATCACTGAAGATGAAGCCTATCCAGCTTCCAACAGAATTCCATTGCTTGGGATCATTACTTTCATTATTTAAACTTAAATTTGCTTGATCACTTTAAAAGAGCCTCTTAATTAAAATTACAAGCTGTGATGTTTGGAACATTAATGTATTATGCTTATAAATATCCAAAGGTACTTAGTTGAAATACAATTCATATGAAACTTTACAAAATTTTATTTTTATTGTAGTCACTTGAGTTAGCAATGACTTAGAGCTTAAAACACTGGTATCTTTAAAAGTGAGTGTAAAGTATTTTCTAATATTTCTGAGTATAAATTCTCCGTGGATTTTATAGTTTGAGTGGGGAATTCTGGGCCTTAATTTAAAAATTATAGCATTTTAAACATTTTAGGGTTCGTAACATTCTAAAATTTTATCTATTAAGATTTTTGTTTGGATATTTTTGATCAAATTTGATGTATTTATGTGCCACAGTGAAAGAAGATCTCTAATATTAAATTTCAATCTTTAAATTATATTTCTGTTTTAAAGAATTCATTGAAATATGTTTTTAGATTTTTCTTTTTTCGAAAGTTATCTTTTTCTGTGAACCATTTTAATGTTTCTTTTAGGTATTATTCCACTCTGCTGTGAGGATGACCAGTTTTTGCATTTGCTTTTAAATACTCACGTTAACTACTGCTGTTTTCAGGCAAGGGAAGGACGCACCACGGTTGTGGTGGCTCATCGACTGTCCACAGTCCGAAATGCAGATGTGATAGCTGTGTTTGAAGGTGGAGCTGTCACAGAGCTAGGGAATCACACTGAATTGCTTGAGAAAAAAGGAATCTACTACAAACTGGTTAACATGCAGGTACTTCTGCCTCTAGCTGTTGCCTCATTTCCTTTTTTTCCCACACCCATAGTCATTTTAGCAGAAGTATGAGAAATTCTGCAGCTTATTTTGATAACAGCAAAAGACTCATGTACTTTGAAAGGAGAGTAATAATTTGAGAGAGACCACTAGTTTGGCTACAAGACCTGTTTAAACCCAGGATAGTACATTTTTAATCCTCTAGGTATTTAAACTTGAAATATGATTTTATGTTTTCCTTTTATGCAGTTAGTGTAGAGCAGATAACTACAGTAGTTTGGTATTCCATTGCTTGTTCTTAGTCTGATAAAAGGTAAAATACAGTAGCTGACTCTGGAGGAATACAGCATGCAGATTTTAAGCTGTTTAGTTACAATCCTTCACAGGGAATTCCTTTCTAAAAAAAAATGTGTTGGAATAGAAGAAAAAGAAAAAAGAATTCAGATAATAAAGAGCAAAAATGTGTTCCTAACTTATACTGATAGGAAAAAAAAAGATTGCAAATTATAATAAATTTCCAAAATGTGTTAGTTAGTAATTGAAGACCAAGGTACTTTGATACTTACATCCCAATGTCCCATGTAACCATTAGGTTATAGCAGATTTTCATTGTAGCCTTTGTTTTACTGCATAACCTCTATGTCCATTAAAGAAACTGAAACTGCCATCTCAGTATGTCACACTGAAGAGGTTGACCAGACCAATTAAAATATTTCTTCATAGGAGAATACATTTGGTTACCTTAGATTCAAAGTAACTTTGTATCCAAGCAAATGCAAATATGGGGAAAATGAGGAAATATAAAATGGAAAGAAAATTGAAAAAAACAATAAAAAAATTGAAAGCAAGTAAAAAGAGATATTTTTATTAGTAATGCAAAAAGCACTAAGTAATTTAAAAAATCTGGAAAAAACAAAACACAAGTTGAAGGCAACTTTGAATCCAGTTGCTATCAAAAACTTCAGGGTGAGTAGTCATTTATTTATTCTCTCAAAGAGACTGGCAAAATTACCACAAAGGGTAAGGCTCTTTTCCAGGCTGCTCTAATTTTTCAGTCAAAATCTTTTTTTGACTTGTTTCCTCCTAAACTTCCTTATTCCATTTAAAGTCAAGAATTGTTCAGTGTGTTTTCCAATAAAGGCAGTAATGTTTTATGACTTCATAAATAAACTGTATATTCCCCAAGAACTCATTCTAAAAGATCCCAAGAGGGGTGCAAAGGGTTTTTCTCTCAATTTAAAGGGGTTTTTTTTTAATTTGTTAAAAAATAGAGCAGCTACTCTCAGTCTTCCACTTACTATAAGAATTTTCATGAGAGATGCAAAACTCATATATGACTAAAGCTCTGAAGATGGAGCTCTAATAATAATGATACAGATTTTCATACCTCCTTAAGGCATTATATGTTGTTCCTCAATATCTCTTTCAACTGAAACAAAGTTACTTTTACTTTGGTTACCTCATAATTTTGAATGTTTGAAGTAATACGTGCATGTTTAATCTTAGCATAATCTTCTTCCCACTTTTAGGCAATAGAAGCTGAAGTTCCATCATCAGAAAATAATGAGAATGTTCTTCCATCATCAGAAAATTATGAGCATGTACTTCCATCCTCAGAAAATTATGAGAATGTACATAGTGTCAAAAACAGTGAATGTGAACCAGGCTCTGAAGAACCCTTAACTAGAGGACTAAGAAGACGATCAACTCGGAGAAGCATGAAAAAGCCAGGAGAGCAAAGTGATAGTCCTGATGAGGAAAAAGCTTCCCCTGTAAGTGTCTTTGCAGAGCTGCTGGTGAGCTTAATTCCTTTAAATGAAGTTTGTTAAATTCCTTCTCCTGCTGAAAAAAGGTACAAAAAGACATGAGAATTTTTAAATACTAAATAGCCTTTGACTGAAAATATTCATAACTTTCTTTTTTAGTTTCAACATAAATGATAATAGAAATAAAATGGTAATATAACAAAGATGATGAACTTGTTATTGAAAGTAAATTTCCTTTAAAAGAAACATACTCACATATATTTACCTACCATGCCAACATAACCTATACAGGTTAAACATTCATTTTTGGATAAGAAACAAAATATTTAGCCCAACATAATAACTTACAACAAAAATTGCAACTCCCTCCCACAAAATATGATTACGTTCATATTTACAGCAATTATTTTACTGTTATAAATTGGTTCATGAACAATTACTTGAATTAATCAAGCCATGGATTACTCACAGTAATATGCCCAGAATGAGTAGTTCAGTCATCACTGACCAATACCAAAGTATTCACCAACAAAAATTACATGGATAAACTAATATAAAAAGTGCTGTAGATACAGTGTACAGATCTCCCTCATGTTAGAACAACAAAAAAAAAGTACAATCATTTATTTATGTTATTAAAAACTATACAGTTTTTCTTCCCCTGAATAGGAATAGGAAATTGATTATTAATTTCTCCTTTTCTCCATGTTTCTCCAAATACATTCATGTTTGTCCTAATGCAATTCGCTTCTTTTAGGCTGAAGAAATACCTCCAGCTTCATTTCTGAAAATTATGAAGTTGAACAAAACTGAATGGCCATACTTTGTCGCTGGAACCTTGTGTGCAATTATCAATGGAGCTTTACAACCTGCATTTGCAGTCATATTTTCTGAAATTATTGGGGTAAGTTGGAATAAAATAAGCAAAAACTACAAGCCCACAATATTTATTTCTAATAAAATTAGGTTAAAAACAATCACTAAAAACAATCACTGAAGCTGAAGAGTGGATGAAGCATTATTGCAAAAATCTGAAAAATTGTATGACACTTACAAAATGCTAAAAATCTTGCTACAACCTGAAATATGATTGTTATACATTAAATATTTTGTGATATATGATTAAATTTCATGTGAATGCAATTGACCACCAAAAAAGTTACTGAGAAAGATGAGAGTATTTTAGATTGTAAGTTAATTTTATAAAAACTCTGTTTCAAATTTTATATTATAGATTTTTTCAGAGACTGACAAGGACCTCTTAAGAAAACAGAGCAACTTGTATTCACTGCTGTTTTTAGTACTTGGGATCATTTCCTTTTTTACTTTCTTTTTTCAGGTATGTTTTAATATTTTAACCTTATTTCATTTGTTCATCATGTTTTAGAAACCTGAAATATACTAAAAATTTACGTCTTCATAGTATGTCTCCAACTCAAACCAGTATTTGTGGTTCTCGATATGGCTTGTGTTGAAACCTTTTTGACCTAGAGCTGCTTGTGTTTAAGAGTGTTTTGAATCTATTCAGACCTCCTAACTTTAGAAATTCCCATCTTGCTCATCAGTCAGACACTTCTCAGCATGAAACTCTGGATTTTCTCACTCATTTTGCATTGTCAGCTAACAGGCAACTGTTAGCTCCAGTCCTCACATTCTACCACCCCCCTCTCACCTCAAGCCTTCCTATTTGAATCTGTTAGTAATTGAAAATCTCTCAATCTCCTGCCTTTGTTCTCCAATTTGTTATTTCCCTAACCCTTTCCTTATCCAAGAGAACATCCCATATTTCCTCTGTGGGAGTCCCCAAAGACTGCCAGTCCCAGTTTGTCAGGTGACACTCATCACACTGATAGTCACTTCCTCCTGCAGAAATACTAAGGGTTGTACCTGCTACAACAGTGCCACTTAAAAAAAAAAAGATAGCAATCTTATTAAATATTTTCATCTATAGTCCATTTTATAATTTAGGAACACATTTGTATAGTTTTATCTATTAAGTGAGCCCATGGAGTGAAGTAATACCATGCTTGGGACAGCAGCATAAACAGCCTCTTGCAGAAACCTGGTTTGTTTGTGGAATTGTCTCTTTGCACCAGCAGAAAGGGCCTTGAGTATGGAAGGCTGAGTAGTACAGGGCTGTGATAGGGCTTTGCTCAGTTTAGAAATATTCAGGTAATGTTTTTAAATTTGATGTGTTTGACTGAACCCAGGTTGCCTTAAAAAGCCTTTTATCTAAAATGAATGACCTAAATGTTACTTGTTTAAATCTGACTTGCATTGACTCAGACAAATGAAGTCAAAGGGTTGATTAGTAACCTTCTCCTTAAAGCATGCTGGTGAAGCAGTGCTAGGAAATATTGCTATGCTCCCTATATTTTTTTCATTAATAGTATTTGAATGTCAGTACTGTGAACCTACTAGAATTTATGCATATTATACCTGGTTTTACATTTGCTTTCTGCAAACAGGACTGCAATATTTTTTACTTTGACATTGTAGAGGCAATTTATCTAAAATATTTATTGAATAAACACTAACAGTGTAACACTATACTAAGCATTGTACTTTTTCTCAAACAGGGCTTCGCATTTGGCAAAGCTGGAGAAATTCTTACAATGAGGCTTCGGTTCATGGCATTTAAAGCCATGCTTAGACAGGTAAGGATAATAAATATCTTGATTTCCAGGGTTTTAAAAATAATTGATGGTATTGGTATAAAATAACTGTATTCTACATCACTATCATACAGGGAAGATTGTTTAAACCAGACTAGAAACCAATTTGATTAATTACATGTGGTTATGCAAAGTGTCCTTAGAGGGAGAGTCTTGAATCAATACAAGAGCTTTTTATGTACTCCTTGCAAAGAATTAGTTCTACAGCCAAGTTACAAGGGCCTGACAAGTTGATGTGCACCAGCAGTATCCCATTATCTGTTCATTTGCCTACTTTGCTTTCTTTGGGCCCCATCTCCCCTAAAGAAATACAACACAACTTACACTGTAACTCTTAGTTCAAATGTCTGATTTGACTTGTGCTATGTACAGATTTGTGGTTATTTAATTTATTTGAAGTCTCTGTACATTTACTGTTGTTTGTTAATGCAATAAAAAGATTGTGTATTGAAAAGTAAACCACTTTCAGAGAGTTAAAATATAAATAGAATGTAATGTTGTTAAGTAATTCTAAATTTGCCTTAGTTTTGCATGATTTCAGGATCAGTATTTTAGATTTTGAAATAAAAAATATGACAGGGGGTTTTAAGTCTTGCACATAAAGCTGCATGTAGACACAGAATTTGATTCATGTGAACATGACTATTTTCAATGTGACAGAAAACTGTTGTAGTCTGAAAAATCACGATTTATAGATCGGCCATACTAAAAATCTAATGAAAAGGCAATCTTACAATTGAGTCTTGAGGTCACAAATGCCTGTAATCCATTACCAGGACTTCATTCAATGCATACACCTCACAGTTTAAATCAGATATTTGGTGAATAAATCATAAACTGTGTGCCTCATCCAGACAATTAACTTTGATCAGATAGAACAGTTTGATTTTTCCTTTGGTTGGGTTCAGGGTTTTGTTGTTGTCGTTGGTTTGTTGGTGTCTCATAGCTTAAAAATCAGCCTCTTCAATATGGGAAGAAACAAAGCAAGGAATATTTAGTTTTTAACCTGAAAATGCTTTACATTTAACCCCTCCCCAAACAGCTTTGCAACCATGAGGGAGTGTGACCCCAGGGTCCTCTCCTCCAAGCAGATTCAGTGAAGGAGCAGCAGTGAGGGAGGGTAAATTTTGCTTTTGGGAATCTCTCAGCTGCTCCCCTTCCTTCTCAGCAGTGACAATGAATACATCAATGATTCACAAGATTTCACTTCTTTCTAAATATACCCAATGTGCAGTGATGGAATTAAACTTATTTAAATATGTAGAACCGAGGCACTTCCACTTACCAGATTTACTTAGCAGTTTATTTGAAATATCCAAAATTTGGTCTTAAAAATTATTTTTCTTATTGTAGGATATGGCCTGGTTTGATAATCCTAAAAATAGCACTGGAGCCTTAACTACAAGACTTGCTAATGATGCCTCTCAAGTGAAAGGAGTAAGTAAAATTTTGGGTTGGAAGTTTTCCTATTTGGTTTAGTATGCAATGAAGTTGCAGCTTGGGTTTGACTGGCTGGATACCAGTCTTGATTTTGACAACTAAAATATAGGATAAAATGGTATCTTTTAGATATAAAATAAATTATATAAAAATTATTTTACCAGGTACTGATATATTTATAATAATTATATATATATACCAATAGCTGGTAGAGAATGCACTCCTGCACTTTATGAAAATTATGGTAATATGTATTTACAGACTAATTTCCAAATAATTTATTCTAAAAAATAAACTATTGTGTTCTATTGGGGTCTTTATGATTAAACAAATTTATTGGGAATCTCCTACCTAAGAAGTCTTTTTAAAGAGGCCTTATTCACCTAAAGACATGTGACTAAATTTATTCTGTTTACAATCTCCAGCTATTTTTTGGTTGGTTTTTTTTTTTATTAAAAAAAAAGAACTGTCAGCAATTGACTTCCTTTTCTCTGTTACCTTATGGAGATTCTTTAAAGGTAAATTCTGTATATTCAGGGCTCTGTAATATCAAGCTAAAGAACACTGAATGTAATCATTTGTGTATGCTTAAGCAAATTTTTACTGTTACATGAAGTTATGTGCTTGGGTTTTTTTTCTAAACTGAAGGATTCTGAAGTATCTTTGGCTTTATTTCCATAGGAAAAGTTAAATATTTAATTTTCTTCTTCATTTGGCTCTGTGTGATGATTTGTAAAGCTAGCTCTGTGATCTAGACAATATGACAGATTTTAATGTTCAGATGTAAATGTGAGTATGACATGAGGGTAAAGCTTGTTCAGTTTCAAGGGCAGAATTTAGAAATTGCAGAGTATATTGAAGTAATCAGAATATGGGGAAAGAAGATACAAAAATGATCTAGATAATTTTTTACAAAACATTTTAAAAACCTGCCATTTTGAAAAATAGCAAAACTGAGTTAAGACTTTCTAAGCAGTGTTTTGAGAATCAGGAATTTTGTGGGTGAAAATGCTTTCCGTATTTAAAATGCAGTTATGTGGGTAAGAAATGCTTTTTTTTCTTTGTCCAGGCAACTGGTGTCAGACTAGCATTAATTGCCCAAAACATTGCCAACCTGGGGACTGGAATTCTTATATCATTGATTTATGGCTGGCAGCTGACCCTGCTGCTTTTAGCTGTTGTGCCCATCATTGCAGTGGCAGGGATGATTGAAATGAAGATGTTGGCTGGGCACGCTAAGAAAGATAAACGAGAGCTGGAAGCTGCAGGAAAGGTGGGTCTAGAGAAATTAATCTGTTTCTGTATAATGTATACAGTCATATTTACCAAAACACTGTTAATGGATGTATGACTTCTGGGTCCAGAACATTTCACACTATGCAAGTTCCAAAGGCAGTCAGGTACACAGCCAGGTACACTGGTAGACCTACAGAGCATCACACCTCTTCAATAACAATTGAAGACTTAATGGTATTAACCAATGAATATTTTAGTTGTTAAATGTTGGAATGTGCTAAAGACAATTCAGACATATTCTCCTGTCATTCCTTTTTGAGACATCTTTGTTTTCCTTATTCTGCAACCACTCTCATTTTGACATTCTTTTTTTTTTTCCCTGTCATCCTTTTTTGGCTTGCCATCTGTCTTACATTTATTACACTCCTTTTTTTTTTTTTCTCTTCCCTTCTTCATCTTATTAATGTTTGCAGTGATAATCTGTATATATCCACTGGTTTCTGTTTGCCATTCCTTTGTTTCTTGAGTGGAAGAGAAAGATGAGAACTGAAAAGCAAGAAGGCTAGACTCTTGTTTAACAAATTAAATGAAGGCATTTAATGTCACTTCATTCCAAAAATCCTTTTGGGACAGAACAACTATTTCATCACTTCCCAGATACTGCTTTCTTCAAGGTAAAACTTTTCTAAAATCTCATTTTATGTCCTACTCTTTTGAACTGAGAAAAAGAAAATAATTTATCTAAGGTCATGCAATTCCATTCCTTTCCTTTCAACTGTGTACATTTCTTCTGCTTCTCTCTGAGGGATGAGCATTTATTTTATGTTATTTTGTTGTAAGATGTGATAGAGCATAGTTGAAAATTCTTGGAATAAACACTAAATACTTTCTTAATGCAGCATATTGTGAAGAATTAGCTCAGGTGTTACAAATATTTATGAATTTTTTTGGAAACTTAAAAAAATATTTTCTTTTCATCATAATATTAATTTCTCTTCTCAAGGCCACCTAAGCAAGCACTGGACTATAGGCATTTTATTCAATTCTCATTTAAAAAAAAAAAAGTAATTGTTTTCAGTAAAAATATTGTTCCACCTGGAAAATGTACTTTCTGCAAAGAGCTGCTGAACTTATGTTACTAAAAAACCTTACTTTATGGTCTAAATTAAACTAAAATTACATTAAATGTATATGATAGCAAAATGCATTGAAGCCTTGAGAATCTTTTGAGAGAATCTTCAAGTTTGGAAGAGACCTTCAAGGTCATCAAGTCCCACCATCAAGGCAGCACCACCAGAATGACCCCATAACCATATTCCCCCATCCATCTCTTGAGCACTTACAGACAGACACTCCACCACCTACCTGGGCAATCTATCCAAATTCCTGACCAACCTAACAGTGACTTTGTTTTTTTGATATCTAATCTGAATCTCCCCTGGCACATTTATGTACACAAATGACTCAAGTCTAAAGAATCTGCAAGCTAAAAGAAGGTATCAGAGCAAATATTTACTGCTGAGAACTCAGTTAGGCTCTAAGGCACCTAAATAACCTGGACATTTTGATTATAGCCCAAACTCTGCAGACTGAAAGCTGAATGCCAATGTGCCATTTTTCACGTGGAGTATCTTCTCTATATTTGTTATTGCTGTCTAATGGTTTTTCACCATTTATTTGTAGAACATTTAAGAGGTCTTATCAGAAAATTCTGAGCATTGTAAGGAAATCTCACTGTCCTAAAAAGAAAAATATAAAATTCTTATTTTTATATCAACGGTCTATGATTTTAATATCCGGTATAAAATACAAAATTGCATTCCAACACAATCTCCTACTAATTTAGAATAAGGAATTGCAACATACTTTTAACTTTTGATTAAAACATTTGTTTTTCTATTGCAGATTGCCACAGAAGCAATAGAAAATATTAGAACTGTTGTTAGCTTGACCCGAGAAAGAAAATTTGAGTCGATGTATGGAGAACATCTGATTGTACCATACAGGTATAATAAAAACAACTAAACTAAAAAACATCTGTAATTAATTGCAAACATTTACTTTGACAAGAATAATTTTTTAATAGTGTGTATGATTTAATGTATAATTTAATTATCTCAGAATTAATGTAAATGTTTTGTATATTTGTATTGACAAATGCAACCACCATGACTCAACATTTTTTAAAATTTAATTAATTTTCTGTATACTATTTATTCTGTAATTAATTTTCTATAATATTGGTATCTTCTATTACAATGTTACTTAGTTTGGAAAAATGTTGATTTTAAGTGAGCTTTTGAAGTGGTCTAATCTAAATTTCCACCTGGTTTGTTGGATATTTAATTAAAACTATTTTAATGTAAATTGAATATTACATTAAGCCACTTTTTAAAGTGTTAGTAAGATTGAAAACATTTGAACAATTACTTACTAGTTTGGGCTGAAAATAAAGTAATATAAGTCTGTCTGGATTAAATAAAAATTTTGAAGTCTTAAAGTAAACAACTAAATAGATTTTACCAATGAAAGTTTTATTTGTTCCAGACTGGACTGTTTTATTTTCAGACATCTACGAGAAAAGTAAAGTAAATGAAAGTATATGTGCACAGATATAATGAGAAAGAAGCAGGGGTGCCAGTAACACATCTACCATAATAAATGAGTGGTTAGAGCACAGTGCAGGACATAAAGGATATTACTTAGCTTTTTTTCTTGGGCTGCTGGCTTTTGAGTTCATATCTAGTGATTTGCAGAACAATTCCTAACCCTTCTCAGCATTGACATTGATGGGATAGCTCCAAGACTTTCATCTTGCTGTTGTTCTAGTATAAATAAGAACATAGTGCCCTATGAGAGTGAAGATGTGTTTTTAGTTAATGTTTTGGTGCACGTAAACTTTCCATTCACAACAGTATCAATTGAAGTAAATTGTTTTTTGTGTACTAGGACTTCAGTATGACTGCACACTTTGATGAAAATATGCATTCTTTCTGTACAGGAATTCTGTGAAGAAGGCACATATCTTTGGCTTTTGTTTTGCCCTTTCACAAGCAATGATGTTCTTTACCTACGCCGGCTGTTTCCGGTTTGGTGCCTACCTAGTGGTAAATGGACACATGGAGTATAAAAGTGTATTTTTGTGAGTATCTCTCTTACAATTCCTTTTCTGACTGTTCAGAAAAATTATTTCTAATTTTAAGAGCAACAGTTCAATACAGGGCTATGGAAACAAGTATGACAGACTGTGATCCTACCAGTGCGGATATAGTTACCCAAGAAGATCAACCATACTGATTTTTTGTTGCCAACCTAATTAAAGATAGTTAACACAACTCATTTTGACCAGAAGACGCTAGAAAGTGTCTGCATTCCATCTGCTAGCTGAACATCTCTAGCCAGCTTTTTGGTTAGATTTTTTGCTCAAACCCTCCCCTTCCCTTTTTGGAAAGGAGGGTTTGAGCAAAAACTGTGTGAGCCCTTCTATGCTGTTCAAACACAGAATAAAACAGATCACTTTATGTAGCTCTGAAGAAAAAAGACAAAGTTAACAAAAATGAATCTATTTTACTTTGCCTTAAAACAGCCTAAGAGGTTTCATGTACCAAATAGCTGTTCTTGGTGATGATCTTGTTTCTATGCTGTGTGGCAGTAAGTAATAGCTGAAGACAACAGGTTCTTAAACTATTCTAATGTAGCCTATAAATTAAGTAAAATTCCATAAAATGACATACAAGTCTTCAAAACCCAATAAAGCATAGTTTTAAACCTTTATCAGCATTGTAAATCCTGCAATTTTTTTCCAGCAGAGATGGGGTAGGAAATTAAATCTTTATTGTCACCTTCTTATAGGCTTGATTTCTTATTTTCATTGATGCCTTAAAAAGTGATCATTAACTCCCAAAGGTCATTGAACCCTAGAGAGGAAACCACAGTGAGAATGGAACAGCATTAGAGTAGCAATGATGCCATCCATTGATCCCTTTCCTCATAGCCCCAGCTGAGACTTAATATAGTAACCAGAATGAATAACTGAAGAAATTACTGCTAATGAGCAATGAAAACACTGAATCTGGAATGCAGGCATGATTATCTCATGACATTAAGAGAAGGTAAAAAGAAATTTCTAAATGAATAATTAAAGCAATAATAGTTGATTACTAGTTTATTCTTCTAAATTTAGCCCTCTTTTTTCTCTGAGTGAAAGTTGACTGCAGCCACATTTCCACTGTTCTTTTCTTCTTGATAGTTTTTTCCTGATTTCTTAACAGAGTGTTTTCAGCTGTTGTATTTGGTGCAATGGCACTCGGACAAACCAGTTCTTTTGCTCCAGACTATGCCAAAGCCAAGATATCAGCAGCCCACTTGTTTCTGCTGTTTGAAAGAGTGCCCTCAATAGACAGTTACAGTGAGGAGGGAGACAAGCCTGTGAGTAAGCCATGGGTGCTGGGTGATGCTATTATTTGGTGATATGGACAGCACTTTCCTCACTCTCTTCAAACTGATTCTTCCTCTCCTTCTGATTACACCCTTACCACAATGCATCTTTGACACTATCTGAACAGAGCATGGACCAAGTTCTCTCTTGGCAGTCCAGCTTTTGCACAAAGAGTCAAGAGGCCATTTGTTTTGAAAACCTCTCATTTCTGGGGGAGGTGGGGATACTTCTGTAATTCTAATCTAATCATCTGTGAAATTGTCTTAAAAATGTAACAGTGATAATATTTTCATTATAGGAAACATTTGAGGGAAACATAACAATCAAAGATGTTGCATTTAACTACCCAAACCGACCAGAGGTCAAAATCCTCCAAGGATTGAATCTAAAAGTAGAAAAGGGACAAACTCTGGCTCTTGTTGGCAGCAGTGGCTGTGGAAAGAGCACAGTTGTTCAGCTGCTGGAGAGATTTTATGACCCACTTGATGGAGAACTGGTAAGTATTTTTGCAAGAACATGCCAACAGGTTAAGTGAGGGTGTTCATCATTAGTTTTCTGTGATGTTATAAGTACAAAAGGTATTTCTAGGGGTTTTTTTAAGTATTTTTAATGTTAAGATCAGCAGTGACTCATTGGGTCTCCTTAACTAAACTAGATGTACATGAGTCCCAGTTTCCCACATTAAAATACTGATCCACAGTCTCATGATGGCTTTAAATTCATGAAAAAATTCCAGAGGTTTTTATAATAAGAACACTTTAAAAACTAATAAATATATGGACTGAGGCAGCATTCACTTGTATGAATTAGAAAATTTTGGAATGTAGACGAGAAGGAGGGGAAGGGACTATGTGGGCTTGCAATTAGTAAGAAAGAGCTAAGGAAAGAGCTGCAATTGCACAACTGTTGTGTAAGAATTTACAGTAAGTCTCAAATTCATATATAGCCATGTGACTAAAATTTAAAATGTTTCCTTTCTCAGTTTTTTGATGGCAAAACTGCAAAGGCACTGAATATCCAGTGGCTGAGAGCTCAGATTGGTATCGTCTCACAAGAACCAATCCTGTTTGACTTTACTATTGCCGAAAACATCGCCTACGGAGATAACAGCCGGCAGGTGTCCTTTGAGGAAATTGTTAGTGCAGCAAAACAAGCCAATATTCATTCCTTCATTGACTCACTGCCAGATGTAAGTTATTCCCTTTCTTTCCTTCTTAGAACTGGATGTGAACTTATGTGGCAGGGAAAAACTGTCTGCTTATAATTACCTGGAGTATAATAATTTTCTGAGATGAAAATAAATCCAAAACATTTTAAAAAATATTTTCCTTAATTGTGTTTTATATTTATCTTCACTCTGGGAGATTCCGTTGTCAGGTGGAGAGTAGAACTTTTAAGATCTCAGGGAAGAAGACACACAATTATAACTAACTGAGAGCTGCTACTAAGGGGTGGGGTTTTATAGCTGAACATTTTTTTAAGCTCCTGTCTTTCTCAAGCAAATGTAAAAGATTCTGCTAGACTGATGAGTTTACACTTTTTTCTAGCCAGAATTTGAATTTCAAGTATTCCTGTGGTCTGAAAATTACTAACAATTTTTCACCTATATGCATAAGACAAACACATAATACTATAAGACCGAGCATCTTGGATCAGATGAAAGGTCTACCATACACAAAATCTTGTCCTTATGCAGACCAGGAAAACGTAATTACAAATATTCAGAAAGGCTAAAATTTTCATCTCATTTCCCCTGAATACTCATCCCACTTTCCATTTTTCAGAGTTTGAACCCCAGTATTGTCACAGACTTTCACTGACCTTTCGTGCTGTGTCGTCTGACTGAGAATAACATTGTCATTTCAGCCTCAGAGTGGTTCACTGCTTTGAATTTATTAAACACTTGATTCTATAAAGAAGTCTACCAGTTAAAGATTTACAGATCTGTGGCATATAGAAATTCTGGTCAGCTGTTTTCAGAAAGCTACTGGTGTGGAATATGCAGATTATGGGAGGCTGGTGTCAGAGTTGATATGCTTCAATATACATCCAAATTGAGTTTGATTCACAGCCTGACCTTAATACATTTTTTTCCAGAAATACAATACCCGTGTAGGAGACAAGGGCACGCAGCTTTCTGGTGGCCAGAAACAGCGCATCGCTATTGCCCGGGCTCTCGTGCGCAAGCCCCAAATTCTGCTGCTGGATGAAGCTACTTCTGCCTTAGACACAGAAAGTGAAAAGGTACCTTAAGTATGAGCCAGGAATCTGGAATCTAAACTTTTTTTTTTTAAATTATGATTATTGTTTTTACTCCCACAGTTTAAAGCCCAAAGTTGGAAATATGGCATTTTATGCAAATTACATATTTAGGCAAATATAAATGTCTTACCCCTCCTTGGGGGAAAAAAAAGTATTTTTTACATCTGTATGGCTGTAGGCAGATTGAAGTTGCTATGAAGAATGCTTTCTTTAGCCTAGCACTCTTCAGGCTTCAGCTGAGAAAGTGCTATCAAAATTGAATCAGGACACACAAACTACAGAACCCAAAAAGATTGAGGATGCTGCCAGAGAACAATGTTTTGGGGTTTTTTTCTGTGAAACTGTGATATGTGGCTTTCTTAAGTTTTCTTCCTTCTCCCATTGTTCTCTGCTCCTTGCTACATGTTCATGGCTAATATGAAAATTTTAGGTAAAAATTGCTAACGTATTTACTTATTTCTTATGGCCAAAGTTGTAATCTTGATACTACAAAAGTACAATCCAACTGTAGAAAATTAACAGAGATTATTAATGAGGCAAATATTATATCATGTATTATAATCTGGAAAGTTAAGATTTCTACCAAGTTTTGATCAATTGTCAGCATGAAAAAATGAGGTTTAAGGGCAAAATGCCATTAAATAATCCCATGATTTTTTGTTTTCTTGATTATATGCCAGTTAGGAATTTAGATTCAACCTCTTACTTTATTCTGCATTAATAAGCATAAGGAATAAATACAATAAAGAAAAGATTGTTTTTAATATCTTTCTGCCAGTGATAGCTTTAAGGAAATGTGATTCATGAGACTCCCTGTGAAATCATGAGAACTAGTATGATAGCAGCTGGCCCAAGAATATTGACTTCCATAAATAATTATCAGTCATGAAAGGAAGCTGTAGAGGTTCCCAATTAAACCTCCTCTACACACAAAGGCCAATACTGAACTCAAATTTAGATTACTTTATGCTGTGTCTGGTAGGGTAGTTGAAAATCTCAAGGATATTCAGTAGGGATGTTTTTGTCTCTGTTCCAATGCCTAATTATCCTTGCAGTGAATCCTTTTTATATCTAGTCAGAACATCTCCTACATTTAAAACATTTTCTTTTTTTTTTTCCTGCCATGCAGTGATGCTTAGTAATGAGCCTGGTTCCTTCTAATTCTCTTAACTATCACAGCATTATCCGCTCTAACAGTCTGGACTCAGCCAACACAGGCTAATTCTAATCGAGTAGCTTGAGCAGCAGATATTCCCTTTCCTTCAGTGTCATATTCCAGCTTACAGATGGCAGTTGAGGTGTATGTCCCAGCAGCTGCCAGAATAGCTCACCTCTTGGTTTGTTCCCTGTGCAGATTGTGCAGGAGGCACTGGATAAAGCTCGAGAGGGTCGCACGTGCATCGTGATCGCTCACCGCCTCTCCACCATCCAGAACGCGGACAAGATCGCCGTGGTCCAGAACGGCAGGGTCACAGAGCAGGGCACCCACCAGCAGCTGCTGGCTGAAAAAGGTGTCTACTACTCCCTGGTCAATGTTCAAAGTGGGTAATGCAACATCTCAATCCAAGGCAGTATTTATCTGTGAATTGTCACTGTGGCTACGTTTGTCATTATCATTATTTCAATAGCAACAGTCAGCCTTGTTACTTTTGGTTTTCTTCATTCCTTTCATATGCTATACGAGCCAAAGAAATACTAAGTAAATGTGTACCATTTTCTTACTAGTACTTTTCATTATTCAAACCTCTTTTTTATGTGGCCAAAGCAGATGCCCATGGCACTCATGAAAGTAGAAGCATGCTAAGCCAAGTGTAATTATTATTAGCTTGCTTTAAACTCTTTCAAAAATCACTCTAATTAGGTGTAAGCAACTTGGAAATATTTTCATGCTCATTAAAAACAGTTTTGCTCTTGTCAGAAGTAAACCTCAAGCCTTATTCTTGCTGTGCCTGTGTAAGACAGTCAGTCCTGGCCTATTAGGCCAGGTTGTTATGTTATGAAAACTTGCAGGTCAGCTGAAGCTTGATGCCAGGTGTCTCCTGTTATGATGTGGAGTTTTAGTAAAGGCCTTGAAAATGTGTTCACAGGCTGAAAACAAAGGTTCCAGAACTGTAAATACCTTACTGGTGGTTAATTACTGATCATTGAAGAGTTGCAACCTTAAGAAATGGAAAAAGACTGCTTGAAATGAAACAAATTAAACAATAGATAAGGAAAAAACCCAAGACCATAACTGATGGGCAAGACAAGGCATCTGCTGCAGCCTGGGACAGTACTGTCTGCAAGTCTGTCAAAGTCCTAGGAGTCAGAGGTCAAGGACTAAGAGCTCTCTAAAGACTGCAATATTTAATGCAAGGTGGAAATTCTGGATTTGCACTTGGAGGAGGGGGAAGGAAAGTACCCTTTTCAGTGTTGAGCTCTTGGTTGAAGAGCTCTTGAATCTGAGCACTGCCGTGACTGAGACTCTCAAGGACTGTAACCATTGGTGCTGAATTCCTGGCATGGCTCTGGGATATTGTATATTATTTGCAAATATAGGATGGCTGTTAAGGGCTAATTGCTTCAAACATGGAGTAATATTGACTAATAATTATTAATGACTAAACAGTAGAAATGCATTTTGTTAGTGAGTATTTATGCAGTAAAGTTTTGTTTCTAAGTTTAAAACTGTCTCGATGAATCAGTCGTCCGCACTTCCGTCATAGCAATTTCTCATTCCCTGAAATTTATCCATATGGTCTGTCATACCTGCACCTAGATATTTACTCACACAGAACCAGTCTGCAGGCAGATAGGCCATATCAATTAGGCTCATCCATGTACTAATTACACTCTACAAAACGTTGATTGATGCAGTCTCACTGTGTTCCTGTTGAATCACATACCTATTTTCTTTTGTTTCGGTCTTAGATTGAAAACCGGTTTGACTGGAAAATTTGTTTGTTTCCATTTATGCATTCCTTGATACAATAAGGTTCTTTTCTGTCAATAAGGATATTACTCTGCATAATAATATAAATAAGTTATACTTGCAACTGTAAGAATGAAATAGGTACTCTTCAAAATCATAGTCTGAAGATTCAAGTAAGAACATACTTAGAGTGATATTTTTAAATTAAATTTGGGATGTTAGTATTTTGTTTTTAAAATAGTATTTTTAATTGTTGATTATATATTTTCTAATTATTGGATTAGGAATGATTGAGTTATTTCCCCAATTCTTTTCAAAGATGCTTGATTTACCAGAACAATTTAGCTCTTCATGAAAATCAAGATAACATTGTAAATATTTTACCAGAAATATCTGAAAACAATTTTTTTAAAATTTTGATCATATAGTTTAAAATGTATTTCAGAAATTCACATCAAATGCAGAAACTTTCCAAAACAATCTATTTTTCCCCATTCTTTTCTTCCACATTTTTAAAGAAGTATTTGTTGAGTCTTACACAAAAGTTTGTATAATAATCCCAATTCAAAATAAGTGCTTGAACAGCTATGCTGCTGCTCAGAGTTGCATCCTTTTCAGAATTTTTTTTCAGAAGACAGCGACAGCCGTATTGTTACAATTGAACTAGCATTCAATAGCTCATAATGTATTTTCTAAGCACAAAGTCAAAAGGACAGACAAGGGCACCTCCAAAAATATGTTCTTGACATTCTCTTCATACACCTTTAAATTGCAATGGTTTACCCAAAGGAAGGGTTTACTGAACTAGGACAATTCTGATTTAAGGACCATTGTTCTACCACATCTTTCCAAGGGGCTGAATAGGTCTTACTCCTTAGCTCTGCCTTTCCAGTTAGGCTCTAACCATTCTGGTTCCCCTTGATGTCACAAGACACTTTTCTGAGCTCTAAGCCCTCCTTGCTGGAGCAGTCAGTTCTCACCCATGAGCGCTCTGAATGCAGGATGGTATGCATATGTTGTTATTCTGAAATAAAAGGCCTTTTTTCCTCTGTCTTTCAAGCCTGTTTCAAGCAGACTCACCGTTTTGAGGGGAGGTAATATAATGTTTTCCACACACTTCTTGTGCCTCTAGACCACATTTCTTGTGCCTCACTATCCTTGGAGCAAGACTTTAGAGAGATGTCAGCATTGACACCACCTTGGCAATCCTAACCACTTTGCAAGCAAATGCCATTGACTGTGGAAAAACAGAAAGCAAGGACTATCATTCAACAGTCTGATAGCCCTCCTACTGAAACAATTAATCAAAATAGAGCTCTCAGAAGAAAAAGAGGATTATGTCTAGAAAGTCATTAATACTGCAGATTCTTATCTGGCTGTTAAATACCAGTGTCCTATTGCCCAACCTTCTCCAGCATATTGACTCCTGCAAGGATAATTGGCTGTTCCTTATGCAACAAGCATCTCATTTCTAAACCCTTCTGTAGTATCTGACGTAGAGTGAGAGCATGAGTAAACTCATTCTCTCTCCCTTCAAGAGTTTCTGAAAGAGTATTTCTCACCAGTACTGTAGATCATGTACCATGTCCAAAGGAAGACTGTACATCAGTTCTGGATCTCCAGTAGTCTCTTCTTCAGGCATTCCTTCAACATTCTTCCTGATCTATCCCACATGTTGGGAGAAGTTAGATGGTCCTCCTCCCTAAAAGTGACACCCCATCAATCAAGATTTAGTGGAACCAGTTCTCCTTTCTTGCAAGTAAATCCTTTGAATCTGATGTCTCTTTCCTGATGCTATACTTGTCTATAAAATCAACCTTCCTGGGAGCTTAATTTATGTAAGACACTAAATAGCTCCTTTAAACATTTGTTAATGAGTAATCCTTGTAATCATTCATAGCACAAATAGACATTAACACGATATCTTCCTCTAGGTGTACAGTCTATTTGTAACTTTATAACTCTTTGTCCTACTACTCTCCCTCAAAACCCAGTCTAACTTGTGGATTTGGTCATTGAAAGGAAACAAGACAACTAGGAGGAAAGAAGAAACCTGATACTTATGAATACAGGGCAAAACCATGCAATTCTTGTGCAGAAAAAGCTACATTGCAATTGTATCTATGGACAGCTTAAACAACTGTAATTGTCAAATACTCAGTCTTCCCGACAAATTGTCTAGAACAATATATTTAATCATAAATTCATTCTGTACTTCCAAGAGATGATGGTATCATTATTCTATCATTATCATTATTATCTTAAGGCAGTTAATTGAAAGCTGAAAGTAAGAAACAGGACTGGCAGCAACTTCAAATTCTTTGCTGTGAATTTCATGGACTCTAGAGCTATTAAAAGTAGAGAACAGGAAGGAAAAGAGCAGAACACACAGGGACAACTATCTTTAACCATCCCCATTATTGGAAGGTGAGCACACTTCATTTTGTCTTTGTGTGCTTATTCCTGTATACATTTCATTCCACTAAAGATGGAGAACAGTACCATAATGTTGTTGATGCAGAGATCTAGCACAGGACTGCACATAACTCACAGTGAGTATTCAAACCTAAGCAAGTCTATCTTCTGCAGGATTAAAAGAGGTCTGGCCAATGAAGATTGGGGCACATTTCATCCTGTTCTGGAGTTGCTGTCACCAGCTGGTCAGATTAGCAGCAACCTCGTATTGTATCTCTTCATAAGAGGGTGTGAGATGTTATCTACATTGTAAATGCCAATGTTACCTACATTGTAAATGCCTTGGCATAGAGTACATGAATCACACCTTGAATGAGTGCTCTAATAAAATTAGCATCTTAGATCCTGCATTAGGTAATGTTCTATAAAAGTAGATCCATAAACACTGGCTGCAGCCTGACATTCACCAAGCCAGAGACATTTTTAATGGAAATACTAGAAATTGTATGGGGCTGTTTTAAAATGTCCTGACATTTAAAGTTACTGATGTTTTAGGTAACTTAAATGCAAATATCCTGCTTACATATATACTCTCTGAATAAAAATGATATATTACATAATATATATTATTATATATATTAAATAATAATATATTATCATACATCTCTGAGTAGAAATAATTATTATATAATATATATTATATTATATATATGACAAAGGAGAAAAATATGTTAAGAATCTTCTTTGAATACACAAACACTTGTTCTAAGACTAAAAAGTGTGGTACTTACATCATCTGACAAACAGAAATCTTTTTATTTCTATGTTAATTCTGATTTGGTCCTCAAATCACAGATGAAAAAGGAGTAAGTGAATAACTTGATTAATCCAAGAAAAAAAAATCAGTTCATTATATACAAGATGTTAAAATGAAATAATGTTGAGGGGAGAAGGAAAGCATTTCTGTATGATACAGGAACTGTGGGTTCCCACTCACACTTCAAAAGTCCATAATTAGGAGAGATTTCATTACAGCAATATATTAAAAAGCCAGGGCAGAACTTAGAATCATAGAATGACTTGGGTTGGAGGGGACTTTAAAGAACATCTGGCTCCAACCCCCCTGTTGTGGGCACAGACACCACTAGACCAGGTTGTTCAGAGCC
Source organism: Serinus canaria (assembly GCF_022539315.1). Classification (NCBI taxonomy): domain Eukaryota; kingdom Metazoa; phylum Chordata; class Aves; order Passeriformes; family Fringillidae; genus Serinus; species Serinus canaria. The sequence continues at coordinate 21,553,870 of NC_066315.1, read as the reverse complement.
CCCTCCAACCTACCCTTGAACACTTCCAGGGATGGGGCATCCACAACTTTTTTGGACAACCTTCTCCAGTGCTTCACCACACTCAGAGTAAGGGATTGTTTCCTACGACCTGGTCCAAGCCTGCCCTCTATCAGCGGGAAGCCATTTCCCCTTGTCCTGTCCCTACATGCCCTGGTAAGCTGTGTAGGTGCACCATGGCCAGCACCATTTGCTCTCTTTTCTGCTGGGGCTATGACAAGCTGTCTGGTTAATACTGGCACCACACTTTTTCTTTCTAGGCTCTCTTTCCCCACGATTACCTTCTTTTTACCTTTCCTTTTACATATATGACATTTTGTACAGCTTTCATTTTGGAATAATCAATGTGCTTGCTTGTTGTAGAAACTTTTCAGTCATTCTTTGATATGCATGTATTTATAACTATTGTAAAGCAATACATTATTCCCATGTTGTTCAACAAACAAACAAACAAACAAAAAAAAGCCAAATAAAATTTTTGCGCACATTCCAAAGGAAGAGTAGGTAAAGGCACTGTGGAATTATGATAGATTTCTCCATCCATCAGATGAATTCCTAATCTAAATTAAGTTTTCCCAGGATTTTCTTTTGGCTAGCTCTACAGAAGCTTTATCTATACATAGCTGTCTATTTTTCACTGTAAAAGAAGATGAGTTATTAAAGATCAGAGTTATTTACATATTTACTGAATCAAAAACAGCTTAGACTCTACTCCTTATGCACATTAGAGTTGTGAATTACAGTTCTGGATGCTAATACTTCCCTGTTCGGCTTGTTAATGGTACATTCAATGAAGCATGCAGCAATCTAGTTTTGCAGATGTTTATAATTTCGTTTCCTGCAATTTCCTGAGGAGTGTGATCAAAAATCAGAAGCTTGGTTGCTCACTTGGTGCTTGTATGTAGACATTTGAAATCTTTCCTCTGAAGGAATGATTATTCCTCCTAGCACTCATTTCCACACTATTACCTATGAGAATTTAGCTGTAGGAAAAATGTATGTGATTTCCATCTAAGAATATTTCATTTCAAAATGAAAATAAATTTCAAAGTATCTTTCAAAATTTCTCTATAGGTACTTGTAAGAAATTGAAATGCTAGAAGTAATTTCTGTGTTTGAACTTTAACACCAGTTTCCTTCAAGTCATGATGAAAGGTGTATATTTTCTTCCTTATTACTCTATTCTTTAAATCAACAATTTTTCTTCCACTGGCCATGTCTTTAATTTGCCACATGATGGCCATATTTGTTCAGAAAATTGCTACACTGATCCTCATTATCTTTTTTTTTTACTTCTTCATGTATGTCTTTGACACCTAAACAGCAATGTTCTCTTCCCTGCCTAAGGGATTAGCAGACCAAATTTACAGTCCTGATGCCATTGCTGCCATGTCCTTTAAAGTCAGAATTCCTAAGACCCAGGCTAAGGCAGTAGACACTAACTGCTCTTCCCAGCTTCTGCTATGTCAAGCAGACCTGCTGGAAGCAATCCAGGATGGTAGATAATGTTTATTTCCACATTCAAATCAAAGGTCTTTCATTTATTTCTTCCTAATTTAATCTAATTTGTCACAAAACCTATTAAGATAAAGGAGAAGGATAAAGGATCTTCCCATGTAAAAAGTATTTCACAGTCTGAGTAATTTGATTCCAGATACAGAGTTTGAGTTCCATTTCTTTTGAGTGACTTGCTTCTTTAAGAGAAATTTCATTCAACACTACTGTCATTCTACATTGAATTTCATGTGACCTCTAAATTTTACAGAACAGATACAGGAATTTACAAAATAGGGTATTAAAAGGCCACATTTATTTTGAAGTGAAACTGTTCACCTGTGAGACAACAGGCATTTTACCACCAACATTGGCATTTTATACTAGGTGAATTTAGTGTTGCCTGTTAATAAAAGATAAAAGCATTTCACAGTAGCTTGATTTCACAGCTGTGGGCAGGAAATTCAATGTTTGGTTCCATTTAATATACCACAAACTTTAAAACAGATGTTCAATGCACTTTTGTATGACTCAAATGAAAATAATTTTAAAATAATTTAACTGTCTTATTGGCTTTAAAATAATTTAACTGTCTTATTGGCTAAACTGGCTGCAGTGAGGACACAGAGATGGCTTATTGCTTTACACTGAGAAAATTCTGTTTCTAGGATGAGATTGCTTCACAAGAAGAAAATAATTCTCAACAACACACCAATGAACTTCTCATTGCGGGTGAATGTGTATGTGCACAAACACTACCCTTTTTTGTGTCCAGCAGCAGAAGAGGAAGAAGTACTGATTGAATCTAAACATGAGAAAGCAGTTTATCATTGTGAGGGTGGCTGAACACTGGAACATGTTGCATAGAGAGGTTGTTCATAGTCAGATATCCAAATGAAACTCGTTATGGCCCCAAACTACTTGTTCTACTTGGCCCTGCTCATTTTTGTGAGGGTGGATGAACACTGGAACATGTTGCTTAGAGAGGTTGTGAAGGTTATATTCAGATATCCAAAATGAAACTAGTTATGGCCCCAAACTACTTGCTCTACTTGTCCCTGCTTCAGCTAGGCTTTGATACAATCTCCAGAGGCACTTGTCAACTTCAGCCACTCTGTTTTTCTATGCAGGAAAAATGGTGGTCAACCAAGTGGATTCAGCCAATTAAATATGTCCACTCCATATGGTGGATATATTTCAGTATGTCAAAACCATTCAGTACATCACAAGTGTATTAAGAAGTAAATAGTTATGAAAAGATGCTTGGACAAAACTTCATAGACTGTACCAAGAGTACATAAAAGTCTCCCATGCCTCAAAGATGACTAAAACACAACAAAAGGAATGTTATAGAAATACTTCACGACCTCTGTTGACAACCTGAGGCAAAGAATCAGATTTGGGTTGTGTCTGCCAAAGGAGAAAGAGGGTTGTTTTCTCACTCTTACCAACAAGCCATCATTTCTAACAGGACATTGTTTTGACATCATGACAGTAAGCCATGGCTTTCTTCAGTGAAAGCCAGGGACTGGAAAATCTTTATTGTTAGGAATTGCAAATAGTTAATTACAGGACAGCCACGGGCAGCTGGAGAGTGGATGCTCAGGTACTGCCATGGCTGCTTCTCTCTGCTCTTCTGAGAGCAGCTTTCCCCTTCCCCTCTGCCACCTCCTCATTCTACTGCATTGCTGTAAGACTCTCAAAGGCCACCCTGGGAACTCATAAGGAAAGGAAAACACTTTGTTCCCCCAAGTTTCTAAGATCTCTCACATATTGAAACCTCATTCTGATCAAATTTTTTTGGTTTAATTTCTGAGCTTTTATCCCTTCTCACCCAACGCTATCAAACTCTAAAAGACAACATTGATTTTCTAGGTATAAATACAGCCACCCATTAAACTAATTCTAGAGAGAAAATACAGCAGAATTTAAAGCTTATTGTAAAACTCTATGGCAAATTTTTCTGTATTGGTACATCAGTGAATAATTTTTCTAAGAGATTTTCCTTACACTCTGATGGGAAAGCTGGAGGAAGAAATGACCAGGAAACAGGAAAGTTTTCAGTCGAGTCATGGCTGTTCTTTTTTGTAATAGAGATCTCAAGTGAATGCTCTCTAAAGATTATTCTAATATATTGTTAATCTTATTACAAATATTTCACAAAACTAGGAATTCAACTTCTGTCATGCCTTTGAGCTAACATCATTTTATGAGTGAGGGAGCACCTTGCATTTTCCCACCCTAATACCTGTCTGCAACAGATCGATTGTACTCTTCCTCCATGCCCACATCTTTCCCTCCTCATGGTCCCCTTGCACTCCCCTGCTCTCATTTTGACACCAGCCCTGCCTGATTTGCAACCTGGTTTCTTTTCTTCCTGCCACAACTTTCTTGTTCATCCTTTTTCCTGTTCTCTGATGCTTTCCCTCCGGTGTCAGTGGGTCAGGACCACAGGAGGTTGAGGCATAGCCCAGTGCACAAATCACTGCCACACATCTCACTCTGGGGGGCCCTGGGGGAGGGATCTCTCACAGCTGGGTTGTTTTAGTGGCATCTCCAAGATTAAAGAAGGAATAGGGAAAAAAGTGCAATCTTCATTTAGGTGGTGGCTACCTTTTTCATGGCACTTAGAGTTGGTTTTACAAGAGGCTGGAAATCGACGCTTGTGATTCTAGCCTTCAATCCTGTTATGGAATTCTCATCAGGTCTCCATGCAAAGATGTGAAAAACATATGAGATTTCAATAAAATAATAGTCCCATTTGGTGTCTGCAAGATTTAAAAAGACAATCTGTCTCTTAGTGAATTAAGATCTTGTGATATAGGTATGAATAGCTGCATGACAACACTGGTGCAACTGAAGAAGAGCAGTGCCAGTGCCACCATCATGCAGTCAGATATAATGCTGCAAAGTTTCCACATGTCAGTTGTTTTTATAACAGTGGCTAAAGAGATTTTTCATTTTTCTAATGTATCCCTTCTACCTGCTCAAGGCCCTGTTTGCCAGCCACTTCCTGTCATGAGTGCACTGAACCTGATGTAGGCTTTTCCTCATGGCTCAGAAGCAGAAAGACCTTCCTGTTACTGAGACCAAGTTCTTGTTTTTGTAGAAAACAAGAGCATGACCTGAACTTCTAAACTCCACTGATTCAGGAAGGATATTCTACTTGTTTGAAGATTAAACATCTCTTTCCAACAAAATGGATGCACAGTTTCTGTCTATTGATTTATTCCTGGACCAGCACTGAGCCTTTGCTTTAGAAGCTTCCTCCTATGGGTTTACTTTCCTATGCTGTTTATTGAAATAAATCTTAGATTCTCTCAGGTGGCATTTTGCTAGGGAACCAAATTAAGTCATTTTGGTTTTCTCTTACACTAAAGGTTTAAACTGATCATATTTTTTTAATTTTGTCATATTGTATTTCACCTAATTATGGTTCATCTGCTTCTTCTCTTTTTACTGCTCTCCAGTATAATTTACTTAATTCTGTAAGATATTCTGGTATTCTCTATCCTTGTCTTCTCACTGGTTTTCTGTTCTGATCCTCTCAGTTTTGCACCATCGGGAAATTTCATAATCATGAGTATTGCTTGCATGCCCAAGTCATTAATTTAAGTAAGAGCAATAAGTCCCAAGACTAAGTGAGGAATTACTGTTGTCAGCTCCCTTGGGTATTATTACATCTCCATGCTGAACACCTCTGTCTTCCTCAGATTCTTTTTTACCCTACTGTTCATTTATTACTTCACAACTATTGTTTAATAATTTATCTCATGGCTTTAGGATAAATTGGCATTAATGAAGTCCCAATGGATTTGTTTTACTGGGTCTAGCCTCTCTAGAAAAAAAAGAGTACCAAAGAAAAATAATTTGGTTAATTCTTTGCTTCACTAACTCATAACATAATCTATTGCCATTTATTTCAGACTATTATTTTCTTTAGGATTTGTTTGAAAGCTTTCTGTGCTGTTTGTGTAGCATGGGAATTATAAGTGCAATTTCTCTGATTACTCTTTCTGTTTCAACTCTTCAGCCCCATGTCTCTATCCACAATTTAAAAATAATCCCTAAAAATCTTTGGTACTGAACTAGTATTATGTTGGCCAGGTTATTCAATACCCTGAAATAAAGAGTTCATGATCACCATGAGAAGTACATTCCTTCCTTACCATTTTCCCTTTCAGGTCAGATGTGGTAATTAAGATACCCCAAATCACATTTGTCACGCTGCTTTTGGCCCCATGAACTTTTGTGGGGTTTTTTAAAGGAAAGTTAAGGCTGAATGACAGTTTTCAGGCCATCCCTTGTGCAATTATAACTTCAATGCTTTTTCATTTCCAAGACACATTAAATGAAAACCCATTGTTGCAGACCTTTTCTCTGTGTGTTCATCTGTAATTACAGAAAGATAAAATTTCTCAGTATATCACAAGTATAGAGAAGCAGTCAATACATTTTCTTCTACTCTTAGCAAGATCTTTCTTGTGCTTGAATTTCTGTGTACAAAAACATTTTATACATCTTCAATGCATTTCAAGGTAAATTTATGCATATACACAATGAAAGGGTTACTTCTTGTTTGTTCTAGGGCTTTTTTGTGGGTTTTTTTTTTCCTTTCAGGTACCAAAAAATAGAAGATGTCAAACAGACTGCTCTCAAACAGGCTGTATCAGCCAACATCTCTATGGGTGTTGCTTTCTTTTTGATACATACATCACAGGTCTTGGCCTTCTGGTATGGAATCATTGTGATACTTTCAAATTTTAGTAGAGTTCACAATCCCAAGAGTCTTCTGCTTGATGAGGTAACACCAGCTTTGGATACTGAGAGTGAACCAGCAGTGAAGGCAGCTCTGGACCAGGTCAGTATTGGTCAGTGTTGAAGTGCCCTTGTCAGTGCCTGTAGAGTTCAGTTCATGATGTGAAGTGTAGGACAGGGGATGTGAAGAGGAGCAGCAGGCTCCCCAAACAAGCTTCAGTCCTTTCAGCACCAGAGACCTCACTGTGTGCTGAGACCTAAATGCCCACAAGCAGTTTTGGGGATCCCTGTGGTTTGTGCTTTTATAAACACCCAGCAAAGTAATAGAAAAACTGCTACAGCAGCTGCTACAGGCTGACTGCTGTCTAGACCTGACTTGTACACCACACTGACAGTTCAAAGCAATAGCCAATCCTGTATTTCTTGCTGTCTGCTCTAAGCATGTCTGTGAACCACTTACAAAATAATTTTCCCTATTACCCAGTCTGATTAAATCATTTGCTGATTTATTCCCCCCTCTGATTCTCTACCCTACTATGCACCTATGCTTATGCTCTGGATGAAGACAAATTCTCACCATTGCATAAACAGTTTCAGCAATGATCACAGTTTCTCTATGGACAAAATGTCCAGAGAACTTTTTTCACAATATACTGCCACAGGAGAAGTACCTAATCTACCTTCTCATTGCAAAGTTCTCACAATCCCTAATGTTTACTTGGACACCTAATTGCCACCAATTTCAGCAAAATTGGAGTTTCTCTTTGTCCAGTAGTTCTAATTCCTGATAATTCCCACTAGTTTGTGAAGCTGTGCTCACTGGCACACACAGGGATCTTTCTCCCAACCCATCACCTGGGAAGTGAATCCCAGAGACAGCAGGGCAGGGAACTGCTGACAGAGACATGTTTGCTGGGATTCCCAACTAAGTGCTGCAGTATAAATTTACAGAGCTTGTTTAAACAAGACACTCAGCCTCTCACCTCCCCCACAGAGCTTTGAAATATGTTTCCCTACTGACATTTCTGGCAGAGCGTGACAGAAAGGCTTGCTGGGACTAGACTAGCTCTGATTGCTGATGTTGAGCAAGACAAAGCTAACCTGTTGTCTGTCAAACATTAATTTGTCCTCCTCTTGCCTAATTATTCTCTTCCTCACTGTGCTGAGCATGTACCTCCACAGAAGGTTTACATCCAATGTAGACTACACTCTTTTCCCTGCAGGCCTTACCAAACCTCTGATGAGTCTCTGCTGACTGTTTTTGTGAATGGGATGTTGTTCTTCTTGAAATGAAGGATCTTAACTTGATTTTCTTCTAAATTTTGGTGTGATTTTAACTTTTTAGCATCACTTCAGACATAGTGAGGCTCTCAGACTACCAAGAAAGATCGTACATTTTTTTATAGGATGGTTTGAATGGCTGTCATTTCCAGGTCTTAAAATCATGTTCCAATATAAAGATATCAGGTTTATCTAGAAATTCATGGTCAACATCCCATACATTACAACTTAATCTTTTATTTCCTAATTCTAAAACATATATCAAAACACTTATATTCCATCAGTTCAAAATGTTCAGTAAAGGTTTTTAAACTGAATTATATAAAGTTTGTATTAATTTCTTGGATCATTAGATATTAATACAAAGTCATCCCAGCAGACACTGTCACAATGTGCCTGTAAATACATCTTTGTTTTGACAAATTACTTTCTTCTAAGATTCATTTACTATTTTTTAGTAATTTAAAAGATGGAAAAATATGAGTTACAAAAGTATGATTTTAAGTACAATTTTAGATAAGTATTTTCAACTAATTCAAATGAGTCCTTTAGGGCAAGTAAAATTGTAACATGATTTTTTTTTTTTTTTTTTGTATTTTTAAAATGTTCCTAAATAGAATTATCATGAGTTACTGGTAGTCTTTTTTCCAGTGAAAACTCAACACCTACCTGGAAAGGATATTGAAGGGGAAGCTCAAAAGTATAACCTTTAGATATTTGTATTTGGAATGTAATTGGGCATGAAAAAAACCAAAGTACCTTCACATATATTTTCATTGAAACTATATTTTGCAGGATCTGATTAAACTTACATTATTGCTTTAGTCTATCTTGAAGAAACCTAAAACTATTGTGAAGTTCAAATTTCTCAGCTGCCCATTTTGATTTTTACCAGAATACCATTTTAAAAGAAGATTTTGTTCAACTCTAATATGAAGAGAGGAAACATTATATGTACCAGAAAATTTTTGTCTGGAGCCACAATTTCAGTGTTTCCAGGTTGGGAAAGGATGATACACGTATCTCAATGGCTCAAAATGCAGATTTTATAGCTGCAATTGAAACCAGTATCATCACAGAATGAGTTCATAATGAATTAATGGAACAGAATGGAGTTCAATACAAGCTTGACAATCTGCACACAGCTTTTCCCATAGCTTTTATCATATTTTGTGCCATTGACCTAACTGGACTGAATTGCTCCCAAAGGTACTTCCAGTTTTCAAGTGTTTTCTCAGTGGAAAAACTCCAAGGGAAAAAAACGCTCCCTAGAAAAGTGCTAAACTTCAGATTAAGAAAAATTCATATTAAGTAAAATGTTCAAGTCTAATTCAAAGCTGTCAATTACAGGAACTCCGAGCAATTTTTCTTTTCAGAAGTAAGGTATTAAAAATAAAGTATTGTATAGGTAAAAATTAAGATTGTAGGTAAAATTAATGTGTAGATAAAAATTAGGGTTGTGGTAAAAATGAAGTTGTGGAGCTGATTGCATCTCAGACTGCTTTTCCAGATCATAGGATTATTAAATCACTGAGGCTGGAGATTACTGTCTAATCCAAGCCCTGCTGAAGGCAGGGTACATTCTGAGGCCAGGGCAGGGTGCTCAGGGCTGTGTCCTGTTGACTTTGAAATATTTCCAAAAATGGAGACTCCACACCCTCCTCAAGACCTCTGCCCCAGTGCCTTCCTCCCTCATTGTGAAAATTCAAAATATTTAATGCAAGTACCTTTTCAAATCAACAGCACCTGAGTGACTCAGGCTCCTGAACTTTTGTCAGTCAGACAGGGTTTATCTTCACTATTTTATTATCTCCCAAGCTACTTCCTGAACTTCTCAAGCAGTTTCTCTCAGGCCTACACTTTAAACAGTTTTAACTTTCATTTCCTATTCTTCTTGGCTCCCTCCTCACACTGAAAGTCCCTCTCATTGACTTTCTGATTCTCTTTTAATTTAGGGCTTTTTTATATAATTATTGCATTTTAAAGAGACTCTCTGTCAAGTCTCTTCAATTAACTTAGTTCTGTACATTTTCATAACAGTTTAACATAATAAAATAACAAGAAAAAAATCTGTGGCTAAAACACAGACACAGACACACAGACACACAGACACACAGACACACAGACACACACCCTACATACCCCAGTTATGAGTGTTAGTGTAATGTCAAGGTTTTCACTGAATGTACAGAAGACTTACTGAAACTCAGTACTCCATTGGGCTTTGCAAAAATACTCACCTCTTACCCATCTTCCTTCTTCTTGACAGGAACTGTAGTTTTTATTCAGAATTGTTCGTCATTTGAAAGTACAGGATAAGACAGAATCATAGAATTACAGAATGGTTTGGGTTTGAAGGGACCTCAGAGATCACCTACTTCCAGCTCCCTTGCCATGGGCAGGGACACCTTCCACTGGACCAGGCTACTCAAAGCCCCCTCCAGCCTGGCCTTGGACACTTCCAGGGATGGGGCAGCCACAGCTTCTCCAGGCAGCCTGTGCCAGGGCTTCACCTCAGTTTTCTTCCTAATGTATAAAGCTACTGTGTTTCACTTTAAAACTGTTATTGCTCATCCCATAGCAACACTCCCTCTCCAGCTTTCCTCTAGCCCCCTTTAGCTACTGGAAGGCTCCTAAAAGGTCTTCCCACCTTCTCTTCTGCAGGCTGAGCACACTCAATTTTATCAGCCTTTCCTCATAAGAGAGAGGTTCCAGCCCTCTGACCGTGTTTGTGGCCCCCTTTGGATTTATGCAGCAAGTCCATGTCCTGATGCTGGGCCCCCAGAGCTGGATGCAGGGTTCCAGGTGGGCTCTCACCAGGGCAGAGCAGAGGGGCAGAATTCCCTCCCTCCCTGCTGGCCACGCTGCTTTTGGTGCAGCCCAGGGTGTGATTGGCTTCCAGAGCTGCAAGGGCACACTGCTGGGTCATACCAAGCTTCTTACCAAGCAACACCTCCAAGCCCTTGTCTCAGCTGTTCTCAGCCCAGCCCTTTTCTCTACCCAGCCCTTTTCCATGCTGGATTGCCTCAGTGCAGGTGCAGGACCTTGCACTCAGCCTTGCACTGAACTCCAGGAGGTTTGCAGGGGCTCACCTTGAGCCCATCAAGGTCTCTCTGGATAGCAGCAAACAACTTTTAGCATCATAATGGGTTTTGTTTCAGGCACCAAGAGCTGAGGATCAGTTACAGAGAGCAGTCAGTGCATCAGCTGTCTCAGAGGAAGCACAGAAGGGATCGATGCTGACTGCACAAAAACCACCGTCCACTCAGGAAAGCATAAAAAGGTTCAGAAAGCAGCATTGTGAATTTGATGTTAAAACTTATATCTCTGTATTCATACTTGCCTGTGTTTTCCATCACTCATGGGTTAAAAAAGAAACACAATCCCACTTGAGAGGGTGTAGCTTTTAAACAAAATGTGTGAAGGCATTCTCTGTGTCTGGGTAAGAATTCATAAATTGACCTCATCCCACCAGAGTTCTGTGGAAATGCCTTTTCCTCTGAAGCGAAAATGTTTTGTTGTGATACTTAAAATAGTTTGATTAATATTCTTGAAGCAAAATTACTTTAATATGGGAATAGCCTAAGTAGCAAGTTAATTAATTTAATTTTAGAACAAAACCAAAACCATGTAATTAGTCATACAACTGAAATAACACACCCTGAATTGAGAATAATTACTATTTTTGTCTAAATGTTTTGATATCTGTTGTCTAAAATGCCTGTGTTAGCAAAGAGATTCCTGGAAATCAGTATATAATTATCAAGCTGTCTAAGGACCTAAACTTGTGAGAGATTATGTTCAGCAACAAGAAAGAAACAATTCTCTAAACACTTAATACCATCAAATGCAAAAAAAAAATGGTTCAAATTCTCAACTTCTGTGTCTGGATAGTTCCATGAAAGATAAGTGACTTAATGTACATCTCATTTATATTTGCTAGTTCTTTATTTATTGCTCAGCTACTTTTTCTAGGCCAAGCCTGCAGAGTTGTGAACAACACAACTGCCTGATATTTTGAAGAAAGTGGTGCCTTTTCTGAAAGGACATCCAGCCCTAACCCCCTCTTCAGGCAGAAACAGCCTCATAACTCCCAATTCTGTGATACCCTTGGAAAATAAAAGAAGATGCTGGTATGGCAGATCCATAGGTATCTCCTGTTACAGATAATGTCTCTCCCATCCCATCCCATCCCATCCCATCCCATCCCATCCCATCCCATCCCATCCCATCCCATCCCATCCCATCCCATCCCATCCCATCCCATCCCATCCCATCCCATCCCATCCCATCCCATCCATCCCAGCCCATCCCATCCCATCCCATCCCATCCCATCCCATCCCATCCCATCCCATCCCATCCCATCCCATCCCATCCCATCCCATCCCATCCCATCCCATCCCATCCCATCCCATCCCATCCATCCCATCCCATCCCAGCCCATCCCATCCCATCCCATCCCATCCCATCCCATCCCATCCCATCCCATCCCATCCCATCCCATCCCATCCCATCCCATCCCATCCCATCCCATCCCATCCCATCCCATCCCATCCCATCCCATCCCATCCAGCCCATCCCAGCCCATCCCATCCCATCCCATCCCATCCCATCCCAGCCCATCCCATCCCATCCCATCCCATCCCATCCCATCCCAGCCCATCCCATCCCAGCCCATCCCATCCCAGCCCATCCCAGCCCATCCCAGCCCATCCCAGCCCAGCCCAGCCCATCCCATCCCATCCCATCCCATCCCATCCCAGCCCATCCCATCCCATCCCATCCCATCCCATCCCATCCCAGCCCATCCCATCCCATCCCATCCCAGCCCATCCCATCCCATCCCATCCCATCCCATCCCATCCCATCCCATCCCATCCCATCCCATCCCATCCCATCCCATCCCATCCCATCCCATCCCATCCCATCCCATCCCATCCCATCCATCCCATCCCATCCCATCCCATCCCATCCCATCCCATCCCATCCCATCCCATCCCATCCCATCCCATCCCATCCCATCCCTCTGTACTCTGGCCCTGCACAGCCCTGCCCCAGGAGCGAGAGATTCACCAGCAGCTCTTCCTGCACACAGGGTTGGGTTGTGGTCAGTACCTGAGCAGGGTCAGGGCCTTCCTCCAGAAAATCACCAGCAGCACTACAGGTCTTGACTGCAAGGTCTCAGAGAGAGAGGGGGAAATCCTTGGTATTTGTACAGTGCCTAAAATGACCACAGGATCTGGTGGGGCCTGAAGACTGCTACATGACATACATTTCTTTCCTAAATAATAATGTCTCATTTTTCCTCTACCTTATGGGTGCTAAATTTAGCTTTTAAAAACTCAGTTTTGAAAATTTTTTACATTAAAATATTATTTTTAATTGTATGCAAATAGTTGCTTTACTCATCTGAAAAATATAAAAAATATGATAAAGTAATAAAAAAGCCTTTTTTCCCTCAAACAGGATTTCACACAAGGCAAAGCTGGAGAAATCCTTACAATGAAGCTTTGATCCATAGTATTTAATGCACTTCTGAGTCAGGTAAAAGCATTATATATTTAATTTTCTGGAGCTTTAGAAATACTTGTTTGATTGCATGACATAAATAGTCTTTGTGTTTAATTAATGTTGTGATCCTAACCATAAAGACGCCACCCTGATTCCTTTAGCTCAGTTTAGAAACCAGCTGTGCTCAATCTCCAGAACAAGTCCCAGTAGGTATTTTGAATGGTTTTAAAATGTAACTGTAAGTCAAGTGTAGAAAAGCTCAAAGGTGACTGTGGTGTTTATTTAGCTGTTTTAATAAAATCAAAGCACCGTTGAACAGAGGACCAGAGAAAGCAGACCGTCCTCTAAAAGACTGAATCTGAAACTCAGATCATCCTTCAAGGACAGCTAACTCCATGGACACACTGGGATGCACAAAAAGTTATTAGTGTAGAGCACAGGACCTGAATATGTGACTCAGTGCACTCACTGAACTGTGGCTGCTCCTCTGCAGCAGGCACAGAGCCCAAGACAGTCACAGCAGGGTCCAGGAGCAGGGCTCTGCTGTCTGCAGAACAACAGCCAGCAACACAGTAAATCTAAAAATCCTCAGCCAGAAATGCAAGCAGAGCTGTCTCCAGCTGCTATGCAGTGAGCAGGGCAGTGAGGCTGCCAGGAGAGTGTGTCACCAGCCCTGGCACCACTGCTGGAACCTGGCATTAGCTGCTTCCTGGAGCTGCTGCAGTGGTGAGCTCCTCCACACCCCTACACTGCTGGAAGATCCCAGTGGAAACTGCTGAACCTTACCTGGGAGGCACAGCCTGCACTGGGAGCTGCCCTGAGGACTGGACAGTGCTTCCAGTTTATATTTTAGCACAGCTAGAACTAATTCAAATATTTTCATCCTTCTTTTGCTGCCATTCCTTACCAGTTGACAGTCTAGCAAGCATTCTTTTTAATTCATCACATATTTAAGGGAAATGTTAGTATCCAGCACTTTATTATCAATGCACAGCATACCTTCAATCCTTCTCTGAATTTCTATTACATTTTACTCTCACCTGACCCCGTTGTAGGCATGCTTGTGACCCCTGAAGGAGTAGGAAGCAGGGCAATGTGATACTAGACCAGACCCCTCCCTCCCTTGTCATTCTCTCATTACAGACAGTGGGTTTATCCCCAACCCCACCCTTTACTGAGCCCATGCAGCTGAGTAGAGCTTTCCTGGCTGTCAGAGAGGGTCATTTTCTCCCTGAGAAGTTCCCAGAGCCAACCTGAGTCACATCAGCTTCACTTGCTGGCCACCCAGATGGCCCTTCTTTCCAGTTTACATGGGAAGGGATTATAGGTCACCTCCTTGGAAACTAAGTCCCATGAGACTTCTTTGACCAGCCCAAGAGGAAGGTGAGGTCTCTCAGACCATTGAATCTCAACAAAAACTTAAGATTATTTCACGGTGGTGACATTTTAGTTTTGATATGTGGCAAATCTGGAGGAAAGATTGAATGAATATTATATTTTTGCTTCCTGCATTTAAATAAGGCAAATGCCTTACATTTATTTCAGACATTTCAGTTTTCAAAGATGTGTTTTAAAGTCACTGGTCCCTCTGACCAGTTAATTTAAATTGCTAATGATATAGAAAAGTATATAATTGACAAGATTTTTTCCCCCTAAAAATAGTTCCTTCCAGATGAGGAAGAGGTGGTGTTGAGAAATCTCCCAGCACTGCTCAATATTTCACATATGTGTTCTCAGACACCACACGGATTTTGCAGCAACCCTCAGAAACACTTCACAGCAGAGCTACAGCTCTCACAGTACTTGTAACTCAGAGTGAATGAAGATTTATTTCTAGTTTTGTAACAGGAGAAATTATCTTGTTTAGTAATCTTTGCAGATGCATGTTATACATCCAAGGAATTGTCCCTGATTGGCAGCTTCCATGGCACTATTTACTGAGCATCTGTTTGTCAAAAACATGTTAAATTCACAAGAAGAAGTCCGTGTAAAGCTACATTTAATATGAACTAATGTGGTGTTAGTGCTGCTGCAAAAAGGAGATTTGTGTTCCCATATCTTAATTAAACTTTTAGAGTTATTGCATTTATTATTACATGCAATGAAAACCACACTATGTGTCATCCTATTGTAACCTGAAGTGATTAAGTTCTCTTATGTAACCTAATTAGGTTATGTGCAGACTGAAGCTTTTTTAATTAATTAATAATTTATCAAATTTTTATTTAAGTAATTTTTATTTCTGTGTTGCAAAAATATATTTTATATATAATTTCCTTCTAGTTCATATTAATGTTCAATCCAGTTATCACTAGTATGAATGAGTCCTCCAAGGAGGCTGTTGACCTAAAGTTATTTATCCAATCTGCTTAGATGTGTAGACAGCATTGTGATTTCATGTTAAATATTGCAAATATTAAAAATATTAACAAAATGCTTAATTGTAGGCCTCAAAATGGGGATTGTTCTCTTTGCAGCACTGTTTCTCCTCTGTTTAAAGATTAAAGTGGTCACAGAAAAAAAATAGCCATCTCAGACTCCAAGTAAGGAAATGTCATGATTTGGGATCTGCTAAGTTTAAAGTCAGGGTTCTACATATTAAAAAAAAGAGATTTATGAAATGCCATTGTGTTTTCCTGGTAAAACCTAAGAACATGGACTGTAAGTCTGAGTGAATATATGGAAGCAGAGGAGGAATACTAGATAAGATTCAGAAGGCTGGAGGGAAACATCTGTACAACTGACAAAAGACAAAGCATCCAATTCTGCTGAATATTTAGACTAAATTAAGCACTTTCAGATGGCCTCTGGTGAATAAATCTCAATTGTCTAGGTAACAAATATTTCCTGTTTAGTTTTCAAATAAACCAAAGTAATTTACAATGGTTTCATTCATTTCCAGGCTACAGGTTCCAGATTGGCACCAATTGCCCAAAATGTAGCTGCTCCTGGGACTAGAATGTTTTGTTGTTGGTCTGTGGCTAGCAGCTGATTACTCTGCTTTTAGCCATTGTGCAAATTATTGCTGTAACAGCAATGATTCAAATGAAGATGCCTGCTGGACATGGGGAAAAAAAGGTAAGAAGGAACTGTAAATCACAGGAAAAGTGGGTTCTGTGGCATTTTTAGTTGTACTAAACCGTGTTGCTTAATAGGGACATTGGTGCTGGATCAGAATATACTCCTCAAATCAGTCAAAGTCTACCTTGTTCTATTATTATGAGAAAGTGGTGATATAGCAAATATGAAGCTGAAATTTGAAAACATAAGTTACTCATTTGGGTCCTCAAAGAGTTTGTAGCATGCAGAGTATACTAAGCATTTTAAAAGTACTGGTTCCCTCATGCCTGTCCCAAACCTGCATCTGGGTTCCCTAGTCTTTCCCAGCACTCGGTTTTCCTTTCTTGTCTTTTTTTTTTTTTCAGTTTGTTCCCTTTTAGAGCACCTCACTTCTGCCTCTCTTTCTCTCACCTTTCAGTTGTCTGTGGGTTTAAGATGAAAAAACACTGTGTAGAAACCATCAGTAACAAGGATGAAAATGTGAGAGGGTGAAAATGTGACAGTGTAAAAAAACCATAGTAACAAGGATGAAAATGTGACAGTGTAGCTGACCATGCCCTGCAATTTCTTGCTCTGACTTCCATTACCTCCCTCTCAGCCAGGAAGAGAAGAGGAGTCTCATTTTAGTCTCACTAAAAATCCTTTCAGGATTCTCCTGTTTTAAAGGAGAATCCTGAAAGGATTTTTAGTGAGGTAGAAATCAGCCTTTACTCCCAGGTAACAAGTGAGAGGACAAGAGGAAAATGACCTCAAGTTGTCACAGGAGAGGTAGAGAATCAGAATCATAGAATTATAGAATGGTTTGGATTGGAAGGGATCTTAAAGATTATCCAGTTCCAACCCCTCTGCCATCAGCAGGGACACCTTTCATTCCACCAAATTGCTCATCCAACCTGGCCTTAAATATCTCCAGGGATGGGGCATCCACAGCTTCTCTGGACAGCCTGTTCCAGTGCCTCATCACTCACACAGAATCTTTTTCCAATATTAAATCTAAACCTACTTTTCTTCAGTTTGAAGCCCATCCCCTTCATCCTGTCACTACATGCTCTTGTAAAAAGTCCCTCTCCATCTTTCATGAAGGTTTTCTTTAGGAACTGGAAAGCTGCAATTAGGCCACCCCTAAGCCATCCCTTCCAGGCTGCACAAACCAGATTCTCTCCACCTTTCCTCCCAGGAGAGGCTCCCCAGCCCTCTGACATCTCGGTGCCCCTGCTCTGGACTCCAACAGCTCCATGTCCTTCCAGTGCTGGGACCCCAGAGCTGGGTGCCGTGTTCCAGGTGGGATCTCTCTCCCCAGAGCAGAGCAGAGGGACAAAACCTCCCTGCCCTGCTGCCCACGCTGCTCTTGGTGCAGCCCAGGACACGTTTGGCTCTCTGGGCTGTGAGTGCACATGGCTGGGTCATGTCCAGCCTCTCACCCAGCAGCACCCCCAGGACTCTCTGGGCAGGGCTGCTCTCAATTTCTTCATCCCCAGCCTGTGTGGATACTGGGGGCTACCCCAGCCCAGGTGCAGCACCTTGCACTTGATCTTGTTGAACCTCATGAGATTCCCATGGGCCACCTCTCGAGCTTGTCCAGGTCCCTCTGGATGGCATCCTGTCCTTCAGGTGTGTCAGCTGCATCATTCAGCTTGGTGCACCACTGCAAACTTGCTGAGGGTGCACTCGATGACATTAATGAAGATATTAAATGACACTGGTACAAATACAGACCTCTGAGGGGCACCACTGGTCTCCGATTTCCAAAAGGATTCTGAGCCCTTGACCACTGCCCTCTTGGATGTGTCCATCCAATCAATTTCTTATCCACTTATCCTCTCATCAAATCCATGTCTTTCCAATTTAGAGAGAAGAGTATTTGCGGGGGGGGGGGGAGGTATCTCAAAGGCTTCAGAAGTTCAAATAAATGACAACTATAGCCCTTCCCTTGTCCACTGATGTAACCCCCCATCCCAGAAGGCCACTAGACTGGATATTAGGAAACATTTCTTCACTGAGATGGTTGTTGATCATTGGAACAGGCTTCTATGGGAAGTGGTTGGGTCACCAACCCTGAAAGTGTTCAAAACAAATGCAGATGTGAGACTGAGGCACGGTTTAATGGTGAAAATGGCAGTGCTGATTTCACAGTTGAACTCAATGACCTCAGAGGTCTTTTCCAACCTTAATTATTCTGTGATTCTATGGTACTTAGTCTGTTGTGTTTCTTATTTGTCTAAGAATGTCTAAGCATTTATTCTATTTCTTATGTAGAAGTAGAGATGTGGAAAAAGGATTTATTAACTGCATGGGTAGAGTTGAGTTTTTGGAGGTTAGCTCCCATATTTAGTTTCTAGGCTTTTCCTTCTTCTTACTGAGCTGGAGGTAGAGTCATGTTTGCTTCCAAGCTGTTTTTTACATTTACAGTAAGGGCTGATGATTCACAAGCTTACAGGTGTTCTGTCACACATTAAAATAAGAAGTTAGAAAGGTTTATTTTTAAAAGAACATGTGTAAAAAAAACCCCAAAACATATTCTCCTTTACATGACAGGGTAACCAAGAAAAAATTCATAACACTGTCTCTAATTATTCACAAAGTTCTGCCAAATTAATAACCTTGTTGAGTGCATTCTAATGCACTGAAATATGTCAAAGTTATTTCACAGCCACACTATTTACAGCTGATTATCATCTCATGCCAACTGCCTTGGAGAGGATTTGTAAGAAGAGTTACATGACTGTAAAGCGATGACCTGAATATCTGGTTTTGGCAGACTATATTAATCAAAACAATTATTTGCAAATCATCAGTTTCTGGCAATATTTAAAACATGTCTTTCCATAGCAAATCAGCAAAATGTTTTACTCTCAGTATATCAAGCAAACTTGAAGGAAAAAAAGTCTCCAGCATCTATTTTTAGCTCTAGGTAGAAATCTACTTTTTCAAAAGTAAGGTTCTTCCTGGAATACTGCCTATTGAGAAATGCCATCCTCACACAACAGAGGTAAAAATAAACTACTCTCATTGACAGGCCGTGCAGAAATTACATAGTTAAAAGAGAGTAAATTAATTTCATGCCTTCTTTATGAGCAGCAAAGTTTGTCGTACACTTCTCTAAAGAATCAAGTAGCTCCTGGCACAATCCATGAGCAACAATTCAGAGGGGTACAGACACTATGAGGAGCTTCTGTGCAGGCATGGGATTCCACAGTGCACAAGTCTGACACATGTGACAGAAAGTGAGAAAGAACTGAGCTTCAGTCCCACATACTGACTGGTTTCCTAGACATATCTAGTGATATATTCACATATCCAATGGATTTTTAATTTTCTTCTCCCACAAAATGAGTAGTTTGAAACTAAATTATGAGCTGTAGTGAATTTCATGCTTAATGAATATACTTTGCAAAGCTGATTTCTGAAATGCTTTACATGTTGAGTTTTGATTTGCCAGATTCCTGACCAGGGCTAAACCAACTGCTGCTCTTAAAAAACTTGCTGTTGATATTAATTAGCTGAAAGTAAATTCTCTTAATATTTGGGAGCATTAAGAACATTAAGGCATGAGCTTCCTTTAGTTTTCAATTGCAACTGGGTACCTAGCTTTAAAAAACTAATAATTTTTGAGAACTTCTACTATTTTTCTTCTGTGCAAAACAGGAAGATTTTCAAAGATATAAAATGAAGATGCCAAACTGCTGCATGAGCCAGGAAAATGTGTCTCTACATTTTTAGGAATGAACAGTGGTTCTCCTTTAGGTATTTTAAATGGCACTGGGTTTTAAATTTCTCCTTTAAGGGTTTGGAAAACTACTGATTTGTAAAAAATGCTGAGAATATACCCTGTGAAAGATAATTTCTTGATGGGCAAGCTCCATGTTTACCCTGCAGTTCCAAAGGCCTTTGCAGGTGATGTGGGCTTGTTCAGTGTATCCCAGAGCAGTGACACTCCATGGCATTATCTTCATGACAGCTTACACAAGACCAATGGAAAATAAACACTCATTGCTAAAATGTGCGCTGTCTCCACTTCAATTCAGTCTCCACTGCTGTAATTCAGTCTAATTGGATATATTTAATAGCAGCATATCCACAAATGTCCTGAACTATGCTCTCAGCAGGATGTAGACACACCACTACTACAGTTATCCATTGGATTATGTCTAAAAATATCCATAAAATTGTTTTTCTGCTGATGAATAGCGGCTCTGAGACACAAACTCCTTCGGCAGCCATGGAAAATACTTGCATTGCTGTAACTTTGAATCAGGAAAAAAAATAGCTTATATCTGGACAAAGTTTGCAAGCATCATACAAAATGTTTCTTAAAGGTACAGAATGTTTCTTTAAAAATTTATTTAAATATTCTTCTTAAAAATGAACATAAACACCAATAAACTGAGGTCCTGAGTGGGTGTTAAGTGTGTATATCAAGTGTGTCCTTTCTTAGTGCTTAAAGCTGAAATACAAAATTATCCAGCATGTTATTTGATTATATGGAACTCTTTGCTGGATTAAGTTGCAGTTATTTGGGATTTGGGTTGCAAAGAGTGGGACTGAACTTGAAGGAGTTTTCCATGTTGCTAAAAGTGAGCCAGAAAGTGCATGCCTTGTCAAATGAGCCAGGTCAATTTGTTTAGGACAATTTCTAAAACTTATCAACTAAGATCTGCTTGCAGCACAAAAGAAGGGCCAGGCTGTGACCCTGGAAAAGTCTGTTTGACCTGATTTCTGGGGCAAGTGAAAATACAGGGAGCACTGTATCCTGTCCCTCATCCCACATGTACAAACAGGAACCTGAACCAGTCATCAGGATAAAGTTTTTCACCTCCAAGGCCAGAAAAGCACCACCCCTGTCATTGTTCTGTCACAGATAACAGACTAGAGACACCACAGGTGGGAACAGCTGCTGTACTAGTTTTTAATTCACCTTTTGATTTTTCCATTGTGCAGACTGTCAGGAACTGTCAGATAAAGACAGTAAAAGTCACATATGCATCATGACAGCTCACCAGCTCTCCACCATCCAAAAAGCAGACAAGATTGCTGTGGTTCAGAGTGCAAGGTTGTAGAGCAAGAGAATCAGCAGCAGCTCTGGACTGAAAAAGGCACCTACTCTTCTCTGGTCAATGTTCAAAGTGGGACATGAAATGCGTGAGAGTGGGCAGTACCAGCTGCTGAAGTGCAGCAACACAGCAGGTTCAGTCTTTTAGATAAAGACTGACAAGAATGTTTCAATACATGTGGGTTTGGTACAATTCCATAAACAGTTTCCTAAAAACCCATAACTAATAAATAACTGAGGTACATTTGCTTTAAGGACCCAACCCTCTTCCAACAGCACAAAATTCATAGTTTCTCAAATTAAAGAGTACAAAGCAGTCCTGGAAAAGTCTCACTGACTTGCCAAACTGAAAGTTAAGGACTGGGTGGAGAGCTCCAGGCACTGAGATCAGCTCTGCAGCACAGAGCATCTGTGCTCATGGAGAAGGGCACAAAAACAGGGAGGCTTTGAGGGCAGAGGCACTGGAGATGAAATGCTTTAGACAACAAGGAAATTATTACCACATGCATGAATTCATGCCTCCACAGCACATAACAAGCAGCTCTAAAAACTCATAGAATTTAAATTTGTTCTCCCTGAATACTCTCCTGGCTTCAGTTTCTCTAGGCAAGGCTCAGACTGTGTCAGCTGAACAGGAAATTCTGGTTATGCTGGTGATTGAATGCCATTTTCTCAAGGATTCACTTTCTGGAAAAGTTGTCCTTTCTCTGTATTTCTGTCGGGACTTCTGTGTTCCCAGAAATCCTCAGAAAGGCAGGAGTAGGTGTATAGAAAATAAATGCAAAATTACACCCTTCATCAGACCTCAGGCTGTTTTGAATGAATGTTCAAAGCAAACAGTTCTTATCACAATTGCAACCAAGTTGGCTAACCCAGTTGAGGGGTGAAAGGTTGTAACTATCAGACAGAACTTACTAAAATATCACACTAAAATAATCACACATAGCTTGACCCAAAATCCTAATCTATCTCACAGAAATCACAGCATCATAAAGACACAGGCTTCACTGCCCATGAGATTTCAGAAGGTCATTTACCTCTAAGAATGAGGCTGGGCTATTTTAAGTATTGCAAAACAGCAATGGATTCTTTCTCTATGGATGGTGAGTTTTGGAAAATCTCAAACTATTATACACTGAATGGCTGTCAGATGTAATTGAGACAAGATGTACAGATAGGTCAGTAAAGGCAAGGAAAACAAAGGCTGAAATGAGGAGACCATTTTTTGAGGCAACAAGACCCAGTGTAACACACCCTGGACTGCAGAGAAGTGTCAGGCATTGAGAGAGAAAATCAAAAAGGGAAGTGTTCTTGCTACTGTGGACAAAACATGTGCAGTAGAGCTGCCAGAGGGCAAAGAGACTGGTTTCATGTTAGCTAAAAATTGAGTTGTTTCTGTAAAATAAATAATATTATTTGATCTCTCTGAAACTTTAAAAGCTAGAGAAAAGCAATGGGTACCTTAGAGTCTGTTTCAAATTCACCTGTCACCAAGATCATCTTTCTCTCACAATGTTGTTACACTATGTTAAACAGTCCAGCAATAAATTAAGACAAGGTTGATTTTTAGAAAATTTTATTTCTATAACAGGAAAATACAAAGTTGCTCAGAGAAATCAAGTATTAAACTCCTGAGAACTGTATCAAACTGTATTCAGTGCTTACTTTTATTGTGCATTATTAGTGTAAAGCAGCAGATATTCACAGTTCACTAGAGAATTAAAACTGAAAAATTTGAAACTCATGCTGCTTTCTGTCTTTATTATTGAGTGATTCTTTTTCAAAATACTTCAAACTGTAGTGCTCTCATACTACAAATTTAGTGGGAACATCTCCATTCACGGATACAACATTTATTTGGTATAATCCTGATAGAAAAAAATGAAAGGTAATTTATAAAATACCACATAACCTGATGGCGGCATTCTGTTTCATTAACCACTCTGAATAGGAAGCATAATCACAGAAGGGGATAGTGTGGTTACTTTTTAGTACACAGTTAAGTGCTCAACTGGCATAAACACTATCAGTAGACTACAAACTATTCTACACATGACTACTAAGGTCACAACTACAAGTCTCCCAGCAATTTTCCACTACAACATCCCATCCCTAAGTATGTTTGCATTGTTGTGGCATATTTTTATATTGCATAGTTCTAAACAGATAAGGTACTACTGCTTGCATTGCTGTTGCAAATGGCTACATTATTATTAAATGGGTACTGTTACCACAGTAAATCTCACAAAAATAGATACATGTCACACAGATCATTAAATGTCTTGAATTAAACAGTACTCTTGAGTAGCATTTTGTTTTTAAGTACTACATACAACTTGTGAGCTTGCAAAGCCTCTTACATCATTATCAAGCTTACAGCTGAGCTGTAAGTGTTAGCTGCAGCACATCATGGAAACACTGGAACAGAGTTCTGCACAGCACTTCTGCATCAGTCTCTGGACAGGATTTCCAAGAAGAACAGGTAGTAACAATCCTATCAATATAGAAAACAGTGAAGTCACTGTGCTTAATTGTTAAGTTCTAGGATAAAGTTACACAAATTGTCCTGAAATGTCAAATTATTGACACAAATTCTGAAGTAAAAATTGTCATATAAACATACTGTCTCAACACTAAAAGAGGACTCAGATCCTTGGAGTGCCTTCAGTGAGCAATAATGTTGACAGATCTTAAAATCAGACACTTTGATTTAAATACCTGTTACTACAAACACAGTGATACAACTTTTCTGCTTATATTTGAAAATGCTGTGAATTATATTTCTTCTTTTTCTGCAATCAGTTTAAGGTACTTCTTTTCTATTTATCTAATATAATCTTGATCTAGTTCTATTTATTTAAAGAGAGCCATAGATTGAAGTATTAATGGCTTGTATTCTCAAACTGATTTGAATGGGCACACAACCCCTGCCTAGCTTTAGGAAAAAGTAATTTGAATTACACCTAAACTAGCAATTTATCCCTACACACTCTAACCAAATTAGTTTTAGATTTCATAAAAAAGGAGTAATTTTTGTCCACAAGGCCAGTTAAGCCAAAGTTGGGTCTTTTCAAATAGTATGATTTTGGAGAAGTGAAGCCAAACATTTTAGCCCCTCAAGATGTGTGTCACTGCCAAGAATGATGGGGAGTATGCTCATCTGTCCTCTTATCTGCTCTAGCTTAGCCAAAAAACACCTTTACATGTTACAAAATGATCCTAAAATGACAGCCTGTTTTAAAGTTAACCTACTTCAAAGTCCTTTTGTTGCTCCCTTCTTTCACCTTCCCTCCTCTTTATTTCTGCTTGTCAATATCTTGGTACTCACTTGCGCTCCACCACTCATTCCTCCTCCCACATGTGCTTTCCCAGAATGCCAATGCCTCTATTCTCATGTACCTCACTTCTCAATCTCTTCGGACACATTCAGCTGTATTTCTTCAGTTATTTTCCTTTCCTCATTCTAGCTGTTAGCTGCCTTTTCCTCTGTGACAAATGCAAAGCCATATTCAAAATGAAATTATATCCTTACCTGTCGTCTCTAATTGAGTAAAAAAAGCCATAGCCATGTTGCACCATAGGGAGTGCAGATCCACTAAACCTAGTGTAGCCAGTCAGACTAGTTGAAAGGACAAAATTCCCACCTCCTCCACTGTGAAACAACACAAAACAAAAGCAGCACTGTTGAAAGTAATTTAAAACAAAGTGTGTTTTACAAAACAAGTTATTTTGTTGCAGACATCAAGACATCAGCACCCATAAGGCCAGTATAGCAAAGGCCTTGGTATCAAGGGATACAACTTGCCATGGGACAAGAATATGAAATACCTGGCTGTGAAGGCCTTATCCCCATATAGTTCTGGCACTGGCAGTCCTTGCTCCTGTGCTATGAGCAGGAGACCCAGAAGATGACGATCAAAGCCTGTCAAATAAATGCAAATACTGAATCATTAACAGCAGCATTCCCAGTTTTTCTGCTCCTTCTGGTCTGGACAGCTGGGAGCTGAAAAGGCAGCTGAAGGACGGATAAACAACAGCATCACATTGTACCATCCAAAAACATTCCCCACATATTTAACCTAAGAGGTCTTCAACACTTTCAATTTGCAGCGCTGAGCTCAAAAGCAAATGACTTCAGAAACAGAGATGCAGCACAGTCCCTGTGGAAAACAAAACCCAGGAAAACTCCCACTTCAGTCAAGGAGGAAGAGCTCCTCACAGTGGAAGCGGCCCATGGGCAATTATGTCAACACAGTGAAAAGGCTTGCAGGCCATGACTGCTCTGAGTTGTGGTAACACACCAAGAAGGCTGGAGAGAGTATGAAGTTCATCGGGTTCATTTCCCAGCTACTCTTTCTTATTCACAGAATAGTGTATAGCACTAACACAGCTGGGTTAGAAACTCACCCTAATCTCTCCTGTGTCCTAAAGACCACCTTTTTCACTTTTCAGCCAAGCACATATTTGACTGGAGGGTACACCAAAGTAATTATTAGCTTGACAGAAAAACTGAATAAATATTTTAAATGAACGTATTTTT
The DNA here is from genome assembly GCF_022539315.1 of Serinus canaria. Taxonomy (NCBI): domain Eukaryota; kingdom Metazoa; phylum Chordata; class Aves; order Passeriformes; family Fringillidae; genus Serinus; species Serinus canaria. The sequence goes on along the minus strand of NC_066315.1, from coordinate 21,528,157 downwards.
GGGGTACGAGGATGGGTGCAAGGAGCAGGTTTTAGTTCTTCTCCCCAGAATTAAAGCACAAAATGTTAAGCGGTAGTTTTTATTTAGGTTGAAAATAAGGAGACAGAGAAAATACTAGCACACAATGATATTCCCTGTTCACACACATGAAAAAGACCCAAAAATTTTGATCCCAAAGTACCTTTTCCATTTTCACATTCCTTCCTCATTTCATTGTGCTTTGCAAATGCCTTATGCATCAGTTGCAGCCGCTGATAATTCTGTAAAGTAGGGCAGGATTCAAATAAAAAGAAAAAAGAAAGAAAAAGAAAAATCAATCCAAATGAGTAACACATCAGCAATCACAGATCAGCAGGTTTCCCCCTTCCATAGTTCCTAACAATTTTAGATACAAGAAAATGGATGAACTTGAAAGGTACATAAGAACCTCTCTCAAACCCTTACTCCCAAACCCAAATTCCCTTTTCAGGAAAATGTGCTTCTTTGTTTCCTGCATCTCTGCTCTCTTACTCAGATCGCTTTTGAACTGAACAACATTCTAAACCTCATGCTCATTCCCAAATAATCTGAAACAATGGAAAAGAAACAGTGTGAACTAGTGATCAAACCCAAAAACCTTCTACAATACCATTTATTCAGAAGGACACTAGCTCCTACTAGGTGCATTCCCAGATTTTCTCTGCTGATTGCCAATTCTGCCCAACATTACGGTTTTTCCAAGTTTTAATATAAACTCATATATTAAAGTCAGAGAGAGTACAAATAACATGGGATTTGTAAAGAAGGCCTTGAGAAACAGTCCAAGATCTTGACTTCCAAGACCTTAGATCTTGATAGCTCTTTGACTTCTTAAGAAGGACTATTTATCCTTTTATTCATCACACAAGAGGCTAAAGCAGAGAATGTGAAACAAGGACAGAAGTCACTTGATTTGGATAAAAAATCAAGCTATCAAGATGACAAGGGGCAAAAGAAAATTTAGACAAAAGGATTATTTCAAAGCATCTGACTTTAATTACATAAATGCAGACTTTTAAGCACATTCATTTCAATACTATTGAACAGATTTTTTTAAGCTCCAGGAGTTAGTATTAAAAAAACCCACAAACAAGACAACAATAGGGATATATTTGGAGATGCTATTTAACATTACAAAGAAAAAAAAAGGCTACAAAGTTAGTGTGCAAAGAAAGTTACACACTAGTAGTAGTAGTAACCAAAGAAACCTGATAATTGGTTAGAAGTAACTGAGGAGTAGGGAAATAACAGAAATCCATATTTGGAATAGGAAGGCAGATTTGGAAGATGGCCAGAAAAGTGAGTTTTAAAACTGCTGTACATGCCAAAAGAAGCCAGTGAAGACCAGGAAAATGTGCTCTTTAAGGCCAAAATTACTAATCACACATGCTTTCTGACAGCTGTCTTCCTTTATGTTTTTTTTAGATGCATTAATATTATAGAACACTTGATTTTTCTAAAGATGTGTTGTCCTTTGTCAAAAACCTTCTCCTTGCTTTAATTCTCAAGCTCTGAGAAATGTACAGTGAGGACAACAGAAAGGGCTTTAGTACAGCTCTTGCTTGGCAAGCAAGGCATGACCTGCTTTGCCAGCCAAGCACCAGAGGGTAGCTGCTGGGAAAAGGGAAGGTCTCCGGTTCACAGACAAACTCTGGAATACACCCCCGTTACCACTAGGACACAAATCTTGCTCTCAGATGCAACTATTAGATAAACATTTCCTGATTTTACTTGAAAATTAAAACAATAGAACAACTGCACAGCACAATACTTTGGCTCCAACCCAGGAACTTTTTGAGGTGTGAAATTAATCAGTGTGAATGTAATTTGAGACAGTTACATTCTTGAAACCAAAAGACAAATAGGACACAAAACCAAGCAAGCCCACACATGGCAGCACATCTCAGTCACAATGACCAGAATCAGAGTTCAGGCACCCTAACATTTAAAGCTGTCTCCCTGGAAAGGCACCAACTCCCATCAATGAGACAACAGAAAAATTAGTTTGAAGTGGTTCAGATGACAGGCCTTCTAAACACAGAGTAATTAAAGTAGGATTTCAGTATTTACACTCTCAGAAGGATCCAGCATGGACTTGCACCATTCCACTGCTTCCACAGTACATGATCTTATGGTCTCTGTGCGGCCATGATAGAAACGCCTGGTCATGGCAGTTTCGTAACAGCAGCCCGGACTAAAAACAAAAATTAGGGAAGAGTGTCTCATTAACTTAACAAAGCTATTTGCTGTCTCAAGGGCTAAAGAAGTCCTGCAAAAATCTTGCACATCAAGCTCAATTACAAGTACCAGAAACCCACTAATTTTCTTTAAGTTATGTTTCTGTAAAAGAGCCACAAAGCAACTCTGCGCTTTTATGGGACAGATGACTGAAAAAAGTACCAGTACAATACTCATACCTTGAAAAGACTGCAATGCCATGGATATTTTCTGTAGACTACAGATCTACTAGCCTCTAGCAAAAACAAGCTTCAGTTTCACTTTGTACTTCCACCTACACCATCTAAACCCTCATAAATTAAGGGACACATTTGAAATAAGCAATGCGTTCCAAAACATTTAGAGGGACCAAAACCTCCTCTGCTGCATATTGACAGCCATCCAGCTTTTACATGGAGCAACTCCAGCTTTACTAGTCTACCATTTAATTTACAAGCTACATGAAATATACTTGCATGTTTACAACAGACCAAGGCTACTTTAGTCAGATAATTAATGTCCTGATGTTCAGCAAACCAAGATCTACCAATCTTTGTAATGATGAGCTACATCTCACCAGGGACAAAACATCACACTCCTATGATGAAACCCTCCTCCTTCTGAAGCAAGCAATACTCTGCTGGTCAGTAATGACTTTAAAAAGCCATAATGAGTGCTAGTTAGCAAACAGAAATTTGGGAACAACAACTACAAGAAGAATGACACCTTTTAATCAATAATACAAAATTAAATGTCACATCCAAAAATGCAGAGGCAGGAACTTGGAAGGGTCACTATCTTCATCTCTGTTATTCTGTCCAAACCTTCACACCCAATATTGCTGAAGAAAGTGAGACACTAAAGTTTGTGAGGCCTTTTACAGGCTTAGAAGACTAAACATTTTACTGGTGGCTGTCACATGCTACAGACAAAACTCTCTTCTACATTTGAGCAACTGTTTGACATTAGAGAATCCTGACCCACTGTGCATTTCATGTTGGCCCAACTGTTTCCGTTGTATGGCCCAAGTTCAAGTTTTCACAGACTGTGTTCTACCACCCACTCATATGGATATGCATTATCTCTATAAGCACAAAGAAAACAATTCTTCTGAAGCAAGTATGGCTCTATGCAACTGTTACTGTAAAAACCCCTGAGTTATCCATTCTTACATCCCCATGGCAAATTACACACTGGCATTGCAAAGCCACTGCACATCCCTACACAAGAAACTAGGTTTTTATTCCTAATCTGTATTTTCTTACCGTCCATGGCATTTGTAATAAGCAAGCTGAAGGGCAAGCTGCACAAATGTATCAGGATGAAGTTTCCTCTTTCTAATCAATGCTTTGCCGAAGGATGTGAAGGCGTAAGACACCAGCTGCACATCAGATACCTGTCATACCAAAGGAGGAAAAACAACAGAGGTCAAGAAATATCACAACTTAGTCCACTGCAAATAAAACACACTCAACATAAATCACAATGTAACAAGTTTAACCATGGTGTTAAATTAATCAGTTAATCAGGAACATATTCATTACTGTTCTCCAGTATGAAAAAAGACTAACTAAAAACATGTAAATAGAATGAAAAAAAAATAGTATCAGTAACAACTGAGAGAACCAGGAGAACCAGGAGTAAATTTCACCTTCTTGTAATACAATTCTTTAGTATGTCCGATTTCATTCATAATTTTTGAATCCACTGTGAATACAAGTTCCTCTGGCCATGGAATATCCCTCACATTATCTGATCCCTGGGAAGATGAAGACAGAAAGATACGAAACCAGAAAATGTTATCCATAAGAAAAGACATGTTAACTGATAAGTTGAAAGTTTATAAAAGATAGATACCTTCCATTTTCCCTCATTTTCAATAATCTTCTTTTCAGCATGAGATAACATGGTAATTACAGCCATGGCATCAAAAGGAGAATGCTAGAATCAGATAAGAGAAGATATTAGATTTCTTTGCATAACAGCAAGAAGATCAAACTCTTCTGCTTTTTTCTCTATCCTGTTCTTTTTCCTGACGACCACCAGCTTTACTGCACAGTTTTGGACTATTTTTATAGCTCTGCAATAAATACAGAAGTATTTTAAGTCCATCCACCATTTTAACTGCTCTCCAGATGGACAGGAAGGTACAATGTACTACTGCCATGAAAAGGCAGACTTAAGGAAAAATATAAGTCCTTCTGGCCATGCAATGAGTTTAAAATAACAGTTTAAAAATCACAGCTGTTCAAATGGATACATCAAACAAAGAGTTAATTTAAAGCCTTCTTGTGTATTGTATTTACTTCCTTTGGAACTCATCATTAAATACTTTCAGAAATAAGACTCAGACTACAGATTCTGCTGTTAATTCAAGCATGGTGTAATAGTAAACACCATAAGAGAAGGAAGAACATGAGAAAGCAGACTGCTTTTGGAAATGTACCAGCCCAGGTGCCAGGTAAACAAGGCTATGCTAAAGAGTAACACATTAAGCACTTAAAATAATACTTTGAAGGGGAAAATTCAGTAAACAAGTATTCAGAAGATGGAAAAAATTTAACTTACATCACAGAATGCACTAGAGGTTCCATTAGAAAAAAATATGCAATTGTAGGACTTATCTCCCCAGCGCACAGTCGGATCACCTGTTAGCCCCAGCCTTGTCAGCTAAAGTAGAAGAAACATACTGTGAAATCTAAAAAACACCAAGAACACTGCCAGTCTTTGTAAGCTAAACCTAGTCTACATTAAGATGGCAAGACCTCCCTGATAGATAACATTTTCATCTAGTTCAAGATGAAACATAGGCCAAGTTATTAATCAGAAGTGTGATAAAAAGTTAATGACCCTGAAGGATAGAGGGCTAAAATGTTATGAAGGTAGATTTCACCCATTCCCACTTCCAATGGCCTAACAATTAAACTATTTAAGTTTTCCTATGGATCAAAGAAGCACATTTCTTGAGTATTTAGCTGCTTCATTTTTACTGTTCTGAAAGAGCAAGAGGTGCTACTTTTGTATATATGCAGGAGAAATTTTTATGTAAAGATTATCAGATATGAATCAAAAATTCTTAGCTACCTCAGTGTAGTCCTCAGGAGTTGCATGAGGACTACAATCATCAAGGCCAACCACAAACAAACTTCTCTGAATTTTTTCCAGAAGAGTTAAGTTCTTTGGATCAAGATGAATCAAGTAGTCCCGTAACTAGAAGGCATAAAAAGACAAAGCTAAGTGAAATAATGTTTTTCCAGTGATCACAATGCTTTTCCCAGGAACCAGCTGCTGAAGTATTCCTACCTCAGCCCATTTGGTCCGTTCATTGCTTGTTAGGGCTGCCAGTCCTGGTCCATCTGGTTCACTGTAGCATCTCTTCTGTACATATGTAAGTTGCCTTTAAGAAGATTTCAAAAACTGGTGTCAACAACAGATGGAGAGAAGGTAAAAGTCACTTTGTGTCTCTCTCTTTTTTGCAAAGCTGGAATTTTGGTTCAACATTCACAAGCCAGTGTGAATTTTCTGGAAGCATGAATCAGCTCCCCTAGATTCTAAGGCTAATTGAAGACCTCCTTAGTTTCAGTCACTCAGCACCTATGAGCCCAGTACAAACACACATAAACAATCATCGTGCTAAAGCACTATTACATGCTTGATTTAAAACTAGATTTAAGACTTCAACAGTGCAGGCTGAGGCTTTTCAGAGCAGGAGACATCTGCCATACTGCAGCTTTACAGCTTTTACACCAGCTAATCACATACAGGGCAAGCCTTCCCCTTAAGTTAAACCTTAAAGCAGAACACTTGCTACAGTACATCCTGAATGTAGATTCTGAACTATACAAGAGCAATTCTCTTCCTACCTCTTCCTTTAGAAGAACAATTAACAGAGGGGTAAGTTTGAGTTTGCAAATTCAGTTTTCCACATTCTGCTCTCCATGTTAAAGAAACTCCATAAATTAAAGGCACTTAATCTGGCTTGTTTTTAGTTCCAGCACTCTTGCCTATTAAATATCACTATTGATCACTAGTTACATAGTATCAAAAATATAAGTTACCCATGATGACCTTACAAAAATAAAGCCAAACAAAAAAAGCCCCCCCCAAACCAAACCCAACCTGCCCTTCCTACAGACAATATATTCAGGGGGTTTTGTCTGAATTACAAGTGTTCATTTCTTTGTTACTGGCTTGACTTAACAGGTACAACTACAAAAATCAGAAATGCATATGCTAAAATATTAGGTATTAATCTACCAGACTCTTTTAAAAAGTGATTTTAGCTTCTCTAATTAGGTTTGTCTTGCCTGACGAATCTGGCCATCCACTTTTTGCCAATTTTAATTAAAAGCCTTCTGTTGTGCACTATAAGCAGCACTTTGACAATTGTATTAAGTTATTCCCAGGCAAAATGAACAACCCTTTTTTAGTAAGAAGATGCATATAGATACCAAATCAGTCACAAGAGACTTATGCTGAAACTATGTCTGTAGGTAACAGTTCAACACATGAGAGTGCTTCAGCTTTGATAATGATGAAGTAGCAATGTGGATTGTACCTGGAAGGAATGATGATAGCTGCAATCCTACTAATTCCATGTAAAGAAACTATAAAAAATGGTATTTCCTCCTGAAGTATCTTCTTTCAGCCCTTTTGTATGATGCTCTACAGATGTATTACAATAGTATATGGAAAGAAATTGCCATCCACTGAATAAGGATTTACTCAAATCTGAACCTTTCAGCTAAAGAAAAAGCTGTAGTCTCTCTTACACCTAAATTTTTGAGGTCCAGGGAATAGAAAAAAATATCCTATTTTGTATGTAGCTTAAATAAGACAGCTCATTTAAAATAAGCATTTTGAAAACCTGAAAATCTCTGGAGGAGTCAGCATGCTGCCTTCATGCATAGCATCAAATGCAAATACTCGACCGCGACACAGGACTATCAAGTGAGATGGACATTCACCTTCAGACTCTGAAATGAAAAACAGGAATAAATGAAAATCCAACCTTGGGGATAAAGTGACAGACACTGAAAAAACTAAGGAAGTCCTACAGACTCTTTTCTGTTCAATTCTGTAAACTTGAAGACATTTTAAAAACCAGCAGAAGTCACACATAGCTTTCACTATGTGTGAAGCAGTTAGAAACTGCTTCAAGTCATTGTCATAATCTAGCAACAAATTTCATTTATTTGTGTCTCTTGTAGGCAGGAACTCCCTCTACTGAAATGAGTGTTCCTTGCTGAATCCACACATACTTATAACACACAGAATTTGTCTTTCATCAATTCTTAAGGCTGGTATGTTTATTACAGGTATCAGGCTGGTTATACACAATTTGAAGCAGAGCTTTCTTTTACTGTAATTTGATAAGGACTAAATAGTGGACCAAAAAGGGCATTTGTAGATGAGACATCTTCTTTGCTTCATAATATGAACACTCTGCAACCAGTAGCTGATTTAGTGCTCAAGAAAGCAAGAATTTTATGGTTAAACTGACCATTCCTTTAGCATATTAATAAAAATAATTTGCTTGTATCAATCCCCAATTTTCATTTGTTTACCAGTTTTAAAATAATTGCTGAGAGAGTCTCTGGTAAGTCCAGGAATTTTGCAAGTGCAGAAGAGCATTCGAAATTGGTTCATGTCCAGAACAGTATTCCCAGATCTCTCTATGGCAACCTTCTCTCTGTAGTTACAAACACAGCAACATTAAGCAAGAGAAATTAAAATGATGGAATTATATCAGGGTAAGACAAACCTGGCTATTACAGCAAAGAATGTATGCCAGTGGACATGAACACACATATGCAATTAAGGGATACAGAGACCATCAATATTTAGGATCAGCAATTTTTTCTCAAAGTCTTACGCTCGTAGTAGATCCCAGTATTTCAGGGTGTGCCATATATTTATAGATGCTCTGTCTATCTGAGTGCCCTCTTTTGGTGGCCAGCAGTGTTCAATATAGGGACCAGGGCCTCCTATATTACAGTGTACTTGTGTTGAGATGCGAAGATCAAGATAAGCCACATTCAGCCACCAGTCCTCCAGCTGAAATGAAAAATGTTTAACATCAGAATTTACTGTCGTTCATTAATTCTTTAATAATTACGTGATTGTTCAACTGCCTGCTTTTTACTTTTTTATTTTAATACTATGAATAGTACGTCCTATTCATAGTATTAAAATAAAGGACAGTGGTTCAAAACTAACTGATGAAGATAATGACACATTTAGCACTTCTGCTTTCAAGGTTGAAATAAAAGTCAATGCTACTTAAAAATACTAAACTGTAAATTATGGTGTTTCTTCCCTGATACTGATAATCTTAGAGTCTTGCAGACGTCAGTTGTGGCTGCTGTGAATATCACAGACCACTGTGATGAATAGAAGGAAAGAAGAATTTTTCACCATGAAGAATAGAAGGAAACTAGAATTGTGTTGAGAAGGGATTTGAGAGAGAGAGTTCGTAATGCACGTTTTCTGCCGCCATCTGAAACTCCTCACTCTGGAGTGTGTCTTGTTAGGATTTAAAAAGCCCTCATGAATTCCACTTGGTAATGACCTTCCTTGTATCTCTTTCTCTGTTAAAGAGATAAACTTTAAAATGCTACCACATAGTTTCCTTCTGGGAAGAAAAGGAAAGAAACCAAACTCTGAATTCCAGGGTTGGTTTTGTTGGGTTTTTGTGGTTTTGGTTTTTTGGTGGTTTTTGGGGTTTTTTTTGTGGTGGATTTTTTGGTTGGTTTTTTTGTTGTTGTTTGGTTTTGATTTTTTGTTGTTTTGTCCCAGGGTGGAGAGAAAAGGTACAGATGTCATAGAAAGAGAGACTGACAGATAAAGCATCCAAAAGCTGGTAAATAACTTTAAATTTCAGTTAGTGAGCTCTCTTAACCACTCAGCTTTGAAAAAAACAAATTACACATATGTAAGTGAATGAGTTCATATCCACAGGTCAAGTGGCAGATGTAAGGAAGATCTGAAGATTTTAAAAAGTGAAATGATTCTTTGAGTTACATCCTGAATAACCAACTTTCCACAACTTGAATTAGGATTTCTTACACTGAATTATGATTTCTTGCACATGTAAATACGCACCCAATTCCTTCTCTTTTTAGCTCTTTCAAGTAATTTCTGATGCAACTCTTTTCCAATGCCATTTTCAAATTTTTTAACTATATCCTCAGTTCTTTGATATTCTTCTTGATTAAGGAATGGCTTCACTGTAAAAAGAACATGGTTTTATTTTAAAGACAACTGAATACTAAGATTTATTCCAAGATTCAGATATTCACAAGCAAGGGAGTGAATGAGAAGTAATTTTTCTAAAACAAGTATTTGAAGGGAAAACACCTTTTAAACACCTCTCAAAGTCTGTAAATAAATAATGTTCTAATAAAATATAAATACATACTTTTAAATAAATACAGATGATAGCAGACTAAAGTAATTACTGAAAACCTGAAATACCTAACAGATAACTAAATCAAATCTATTTACATCTGTAAATACTATGGAGTTCTTCCAAGGAATTAAATTTACAGGAACTTTGTTTGTAAATTAACACATTGAGCACATGTCTGCCACCCTACCACACCAAGTACTTGTCTGTATTTTCAAGTCCATTCACAGTCTACAAGCAACCTCCCAACAATTCTCATTCACTGTCCCTGTGCTATATCCACCTCTGATTGATAGCAAATGCAGTAGATAGTTTTGACTGATAGCAAACAGGTTGACAGTTTTTCTGTTTTTAAATCCTTTTGGATTTCTCTCAGATCATGCGCATTATAGGTGAAGTCCTCCATAAACATCTGCAAAACTAGTCATTATTTTAATCTAAACACTCCTTAAAGACTTTTTACCATGAAATCTCTGGTCAGTAATGGGCACTGCTGATGCCGTTTTCCATACAGGCACATCTCATCTTTTTCCTATACTCACCTGGTGTACAATGTATTTTCTGTTTTAGTTATACTTAGATTGCGAAGTCAGTGGGAAACAGAATGGAGGGTTGTGTGTGAGGTGTGTTTCTGGTGATTCAACATCTACACAATGAGGCCCAAGTACACTGAACACTATCATTAGTCAACTTCTTGTTTGCCTTGCTACTGGTAACCCTGTAATTGACTCATAGCTGCTAAGAAACAAAGAAAGATACACAATTACAAAAAATTAAACAAGTATCTGTATCATGTCTCATCTATCTTTTGCTTTTGCAAGCAATGGGTGAGTTTCAGCAGGGCAAGGTCTCAAATACTTAGTTAACCTAAGTATTAAATCGCAGCTCCATCTTGCTGCAATCACACCTGCTTGCCTGCAACCACTTGTTTCCTCTTCTTCATAAACTTAGAGATCATCCTGTCCAACACTTAATCTCTGTAGGGTCAGTTGCAGCAAGTTGCTTAGGACTATGCTGGGTTTTAAGGATCTCCAAGGAGGAAGACACTACAATTGCCTGCTCACTGCTTGACCACTGCTGCAATAAGAGGAGTTTTGTTATGTTTAAAAGGAATTTCTGGTATTTCAGTTTGTGCCCATCACCTCCTATTCTGTCACTGGATACTACTGTGATGTCTGGCTCCATCTTATATACTCCTCCTCAACAAGTAATCACACACATTGCAAAGATCTGAACAATCCTAGCTTTCTCTCTTTCACTATGTCAGATAATCCAAGACTTTAATCACTGTCACAGCCCCTCTCTGGGCTCACTTCAGTATGTCCCTATCTTGCTTGTACGGGGAGCCCAGAAACAGACACAGAACTGCAGATGTGTCCTCCCCAGCACTGAACCAAGGGAAAGGATAACTTCTCTGTATGTGCTGGCAATGTGCCTTCTATAGGGAGCCCCAGAGACTACTGACATGCCTTGCTGCAAGGCCACATGCTGGTTCATGCTCAACTTTTCAAGTCTACCAGACCCCAGGGGCTCTTCTGCATTCAGGCACTATGCCCCTGCTTGTGCTGCTGTGGCAAGTTATTCTCTCCTGGGTGAATGATCTGGCATTTCATTGTGTTTGTTGAGCATCATGAGGCTCCTGTTAGCCTGTTCCTCCAGCCTATCAAGCTCCCTCTGATGGCATAACAACCATCTGGTGCATTAGCTACTCCTTCCAGCTTTGGAAGCTCCCAAACTCAGAGTACACTCTGTTCCATCATGCATGTCCCATCACCACCAATGACCACACTAAGAATTATTGGACCCCTGGTGTACACCATCAGACTGGCCTACAGCTGTTGTGTTGCTGACCACAGACCTTGGAGCCTAGCACATAATACAGCTTCCAGCCCATCCGATTGTCCTGTACCTAGTCCATACTTTATTAGTTCCTCTATGATGATTTTTAAAAAAATCTTTTGATATGCCAGAAGCCTTACTAAAGTCAATATAAACAACATCCACTCTTTTTCCTTCATCCAGCAAGACAGTCACCATAAAAAGTCATAATAAAAGCCATGGTGGTCAAGCAAAATTTCCTCTTCAGAAACTCATGCTACCCATTCCCAATCACCTTCTTGTCCTTCATAAGCACAAAAATGGTTTTCATGATTATTTGGCAGGGATTCCCAGGAATTAAAGTGAGATTAATCAGTCTTGTCCTTCCTGAGGACAACAGCAACATCTGCTTTCTTCCTTTCCTCAGGAACCTTCTCCAGTAATCATGATCTTTTAAAGATTACCAGAAGTGGCCTTTCAAAGACAAAGACCAGCTCCCTCAGCTCTCATGGGCACATGTCAAGAGGACCCACATGGTTTTTCATCTCCAATCTGTTCAGTGCTGATCCTCTTCTATCAAAGGTAAGTTATCCTGACTCCTCTTCAAAATAATTCCATTTTAATCCTAAGTATATATGGCATTTCAGTATTTTCCACTACCTATCCTAAAGTGAAAGATAAGTATCCATTTTCAGATACATCCTGGTCTCCTTATGGTATTCCACACAATAATGCAAGTCCTAGTGATATTTTTTCTATTCCACAGGACAAACATGGAGAGTGAGAGCCAAATATTACCTACAAATGTGTTTTTAAGCACATTCTGACAACCTCAGGCAGAGGTTGTCACGACAGAACATCTACTTTCAAGTATTACCATATAAAGCTTGTGTTTAAATTGCATTGGGACCTCCAAAATTTCTACTACAACACCATCACCACTGGAAAGGTACCAGCAATCCCCTTACACCTCCACCATAGATGATCAGCTATGGACATTCACATAGTGCCTACACATCTAGATGCAGCTTAAATTGCACACCATCAGTTGTGAACACAAATGAAAAAAGAAATAACAGCAACAGAGCCATTCACCTTTACCCTTTTGCAGATTAGTTTTCATCCTGAATTTGAAAGCCTTCCCTGACTGAGGGTAGTCCAACACTCAGGTTTCCCAGAAAATGACCTTATTCTCACACACTTTTGAAAGAGAGGATGATTATCCTCTGTTATTCAGGTTATAAAGTCATTACAGAGCAATATTCAACAGAAAATGAAAACCAAGCAAGATTATTTGGTTCTGGTCTCAATTCATGGAATCATTTAGGCTGGAAAAGATCTGCCATTAATTTAGTCAAACCATTAAAGGGGTGACTAAAATTGCAAGGGGACTGGAATGCACAATGAGATGAAGTTGAGAACTGTGTTTGTTGAGCTTGAAGAGAATGCAAGGGGAAGACCTGGCTGCGCTCTTCAACTGAATGGAAAGTCCTGGTGAAGACAAAGCAAAGTTCCTCTCAGAGATAGAAAGAATTAGGATAAGAGAAAACAGAACAAAGGTGGAATACAGAAAATTTCTCACATGGAAAATGTGAAGGTTTTGGGGTTTTTTGGTCATTGCTGGTTTTTATGGTTTGTTGGTTGTTTTTCTCCCCCTCCCACAATCATGTGGGTGATCAAACACCAGAACAGGATACAATGCAACAGTCTCCACCCTCGTAAGCAAACAAAACCTGGCTAAGCAGGGCCTGAGCAACATGCCGTAGATGGACCAGCTTTGAGCAGAAATTTGGTCCAGATGAACTCTTCCCAATCTACATGATTCTAGGACCACAGGGTCTCTTTCTATTTAAAAACTATTTAATCAGATGTAGAAGCAGCACTGTTAAGGAGCAGAACTTGGCCTCTTTCTCACCAGAGTTCAGTGAAACTTCACTTGCATTTCTTCAGCCCACAGATCTTGTCTTTCTTTCTGATTAGGGGATCAGCTCTGCCCATGAACAAAAAGAATCCTATGAAAGACACCTTCAGTTGCCTAGTTAAGGAATCCTCTGGGAAGCTGGAAGTTTGAGTTTTCATACTTTCATGTTGAGTCTATTTTTCTGAATCTCAACCTCTGGGCTGGAAGGCTAAGTAACATGGCTATGGCTACCTTCTCTGCTCAAGGCTTACTTTCAAAACAGGGTTATTCCTTAAAAAGGTAGCAACTGTAAAGCCTTAAATAAGGCATTCTGACACATACTTTGTCCAGCCTTTCTAGTTAGCTGGCTCTAAACAGGTAAGTGCTTTACCAGCAGGCACCCTGACTAATGCAAATGGCCTGGAGTCCTCCAACCAATGAAAGAAGGATTAATTTAAAGCCTCTGTGAAGAATCATTTGGAGGTTCTTCTGAAGCATTTCCTTTCCTTCACTCACATTTACAGACTAAAATGACAAGCTTAAGCAATGAAATTCACAGAGCTATTTTTAGAACTGTGCCCTGCACCCTTTGACTTTAAAATATTTGTACAAGGGAAGACTGGCAAATGCTGGGCTTTTCTCCACCACCAGTGAGACTAAAGAAGAGCAACAGTGATCAAAATTATAGAATGATTTTGTGCATGGAACAGTAAGCAGCAACTAACTTCAGCATGAAAAAGAAAGGGACATGTGATAAGGTTATTTATGAAAACAGATCAGAATCAGAAAACAAGGGCAAACAAATTCACTTTGATCTTCTCAATCCATGAGAGAGTTATTCACTAATCTGGAGAGATAGATGGGTTTACAAAATTAAACAGCAATTTTGTGATTGCAGGTTCTACTCTTGCAGCACAACTTTAGTTAATCTGCATTACAGCAAAAAGACACTGCATTATTTTAAACACACATACACACACAACACTTTTGCTCAAAACCCACCACTTCCACATTCTCCATCATAAAACAATTATGTAAATAACACCAAAGCAGGCCATTTCCAGTACTCAGAATAAATAGGAACTCAGGAGTAAATTTCAGGAATTCTGTTTTGAGAAACGGAAAATTTGGTGTAGTATGCTTCTGCTAAGGAGAGAATTCCAAGCCTTACTTTGCTAGCATTTGTGTAATACCTGTACGTAGATGTTCCAGAAAAAATTCCATGTCTCAGAGTTCTGACAGTTTTTGAAGAAATAAAGAAAATCTCAAAATACTTCATAATGCATTTTTGTCATTCTCAATACATAATAAAGAATTAACCATTCATTTCTTCTTTATAAACAAAACTAGATATATGTGCATGGATGTTGTTTTCAAAACTTTTCTGTGATGTTCATTAGTCAACATGTCAACGCAGAAAGTACCCAAGCTAAATTATGTGAAAATGCTCACCACTGCTTTTGCCTACTATTGTATCATTAAAATGTGTTCTTTCTCACCAATATCAAGTATGAAAAGATTTAAATTACTGTTTTTAAAAAGATCCTGGGCAAACATAGTTGTAAACAACCAGTTACACAAATCAAAATTTTTAAGTGACGTATCTTTCACCAGACCAGCTTTTTTTTTTTTTTTTGGAGAAGGAAAAAAAAAAAGGTGAAAAAAATCCACTCTCAGACAAAAAGTTAACCAAGTGCCAAATTCCCTTGAAGAAAGGTAATTAGGGATAAATAGGAAACTTTTACTCAAGTTTCTCTGGGCACTGAATTTCCAGTTTTGAGCCTGAAAGAGATCCTTTGGCACACTAAGCTTGTCTGTATCCCACGCCCCAATTACAGTACAAGCTGTGTCTACAATCACTTAGCACACATCTTCAGATTAGCCTGGTTACAACAGCACATGACATGCTACCATTACAACATTAAGTCATTACCTGCATCGAGATATTTACTCAAAGATTCATCAAGAGGAGGTACTGGCAGAGAAGGCAGAGAATCTTGGTACTGAAACGTTCGCTCCTCTGAGGATTCAAGCAGTTGCTTTTCCATGTTGCAGATCTGCAGCACAACCAAACAGACTATTCACGAAGCCCACGTTCGATGACGAATCTCCCCACACTGTTCTCTCCCTCGCTCCGGCCTCCTGCTCTTTACAAGGAAAAAGACAGATATCAGGAAACGTTCCCCGACAAAGCACGGACCGAGGGTTTCTTGCTGGCTTGCAGCCAAGAGAAGCACACACACACACCAGGGGGAAACGACGACCAGGCTGCTATTGATGCTTTTCCCCAGCATCTCGCGATTAACCAGCTCGAAGACTGTCGCTTTCTCTCCCAGGGAGCAGCCAGTCAGCCCAGGGACACCCGCCCGAGACTAGAGGATATCTGGGGAAGGGGGAATCACCCCCCAGCCTGGCTGGCGGCCCCTCCTCGCCCGCCCGCAGACCCTCTCCAAGGTCCCTGCCCGAGCCCCGGGCCGAGCCGGGCCGGGCGCGAGGCCCGCGACAGCACAGCGGAATTTAGAGCGGCTCAGGGCCCACATCGAGGAAAGCCCGGGAGAGCCCCGGGCGGATGGGGCCTGGGTGTAAGGATACAGACGAGCCGAGCCCACCCCTCTGCCCGGCGCACCCCCAAAGAACGAGACCAGCGGGCACTACCAAATCCCTGCCCACCTCCCCGTCCGCCGCCTTTGCTTCTGTCCCACTTCCCAGCGGGTCCGGAAGCCGCGCGGGGCGGGGCGGCCGCGGAGGCGGGAGGGGAGCGGCCTCGCCGTCCCCAGCGCTCCGGGGGCTGGCGGTTGAGTTAAAAGGGCGGCGTGAAGTGGGGCAGAGGCGCTGACTCCCTCGAGGGGCAGACGGGCTCCGCAGAGAGACCTGGGCTAATCGGAGGGCTGGGCAGTCGCCACTGTGTGAAGTTTTATAAGGGCAAGTGCCGGTCTGCGCCTGGGAAAGGGTAACTCTGGACGTACGTATAGACTGGGGAATGAGAGGCTGGAGACCTCATTTCCATCGACCTGGAGTTCCTGGTTGATGGAAAGTTGGATATGAATCAGCAGTGCCCTGGCAGGCAGGAGGGCCCGCCGTGTCCTGGGGGGCATCAGGCCCAGCATCCCCAGCCGGCACGGGAGGGGATTGTCCCGCTCTGCCCTGCACTGGGCTGGCCTCAGCTCGAGTGCTGGGGGCAGTTCTGGGTGCCACAATACAAAACAGACATTAAACTATTAGAGAGCTCCTAAAGGAGGGCTATGAAAATAGTTGACTATTTTCATAGAGGGGAAGAGGGGAAGGTCTAGAGGGGAAGCCACATGGAAATCAGCTGAGATCACTTGGTCTGTTCAGCCTGGGGGAGGCTGAGGAGAGACCTCACTGCAGTTACACCTTCATCATGAGGGGAAGCAGAGGGGCAGACACTGATCTCTGTGGTGCACAGGGACAGGAAACAAGGGAATGGCCTGAGGTTGTGTCAGGAGAGGTTTAGGCTGGATATTAGGAAAAGGTTTTTCCCTGGCAGTGATTGGGCACTGGAGCAGGTTCCCGAGAAACCTGATCACAGCACCAAGCCTGCTAGAATTCAAGAAGCACTTGGAAGATGCTCTCAGGCACATGGTGTGATTCTTGGGATGTCCTGTGTAGGATCAGGAGTTGGACATCAGTGATCCTTAGAACACAGTATGTGTGACAAGGGGAGAAAGGGGCTGCACTAGAGGCAGGGGCTCTTCACAGCTGCTGTTCCTCATGGGCTCTGCCCTTAACTCCTGTGGTGTCCTTGGCAAGACTAAGACCAGGTGCAAGCCCTGGCTGGCCCAGGGGACTCCTCACCCACTGTAAGTGGCCCAACTGCTTTGTGGGTGGGCCGTGGCACAGGAGTCTGCAAGGGTGTTTCTGTGGAGCAGGTCTGGGCTGATGGGTTTCTGTGCCACCTGTTAAAATGTTGTGTGGGAGAAATTCTTGTGGGATGTGACTTGCAGCTCCACAGGAGTAGGAGTAAGCAGTAGCCAGAGTGATTGGGTGGCATTTGGAGCAGTTTTCACATGCTGGAGCAAACATTTCACCCCATGGTGAAGCACCACCTGTACTGGGGAGGGTATGTGAAGCCTAGAGTAGTACGCAAGCCCTACAAGGAATGACTGAGGGAGCTGGGGTTGTTTAGCCTGGAGAAGAGGAGACTCAGAGGTGACCTTGTCACTCTCTACACCTTCCTGAAAGGTGGTTGTGGTCAGGTGGGGGTCAGTCTCTTTCTCCAGGCAATGACTGACAGAGCTACAGGATGCAGTCTTAAGCTGCACCAAGGGAAATACGGGTTGGATATTAGGAAAAAGTTATACAGAAAGGGTGATAAAGTGTTGGAATGGTTTGCCTGGGGAGATGGTAGAGTCAGTCTCTTGATGTGCTTAAAAAAAGACTGGATGTGGCACTTGGAGCCATGGTTTAGTTAAGATGTTAGGGCTGGGTTGGACTCTGTGATCTTGAAGGTCTCTTCCAAACTAGTGATTCTGTGACTTCTTTCTTCTTTGCATCTGCAGAGTGGCACCTGTTTGTTTTTGTTACTCTCTGTCTTTGCTGCCAAAATGGCTTCCCATTACCTACTGTTGTGGTTTAACTCCACCCAGCTACCAAGCCCCATGCAACAACTGCTCTCTCACCCACCTACCAGTGGGATCAGGGAGAGGATCAGATGAGTAAAAGTTAGAAATTTTGTGGATAGGGAAAGCAAAAGCTTCACAGAAAAGCAAATCAAAACAAGGAATTAATTTGTTATTTCCTATGGTCAGGTGTTCAGCCATCCCAAGGAAAGTAGAGCTCTGTCATGTGTAACAACTGCTTGGGAAGACAAACACCCATCACTTAAAACACCCCTCCATTCCACATTATACCCTCCACTTTATATACTGACCTCTTACTGAAGCCTGTGGTGCTGCAGGGGCTGTTTTGACCAAGAGCAGGACTCAGCATTTGGTCTTCTTGAATCTCCTACCATTGGCCTTGGGCCATCGATCCACCCAGTCCAGATCCCTCTGCAGAGCCTTCCTGATGTCCAGCACATCAACCTCCCACCCAGCTTGGTGTTGTCTGAGAATTTACCTAGGGTGCACTCAATCCCCTTATCCAGATTATTAGTACAGATACTAAACAGGAGGTTGCAATCTCCCAATTGATTTTTTTCCCTTGAGATGGTTATTATCTTTCCACATTGATGTCTTTCCTCCCGATTGTTGAGCTACTTACCTAGCACCATCCCTGTGCACCCACCTTTCTTTCCAGTTTTATCTCTCTTACCTTTCACAATTCAACTCTGTGGACTGCTTTAGAGCTCTTCCTCTAAAGAGGAAGGATCTAAATCTTGAATGATTTCCTCAAAGTTGTACCATAGCAGAACTAGGATGACAGCAGCAGCAGTAGAAAAGGAGGGGAAATTATACTGCTCCTTGTGTTTGTTTTTGGAAACATCCATATGGTCTGTATATTTGGCAGTTTCAACGCCCTGGAAGATCCAAGTAGTAAAGTCCATGTTGAGAATGCATGTTGTATGACTTTAATATTTATTTCAATAATTTTGCATTTGGGATGCTTTGAGCTTATCAGATGCAAGTGTTCCACAAATAAGTTTCTCTGTAAAAATATCCTAGATTTTTTTTCAAGAAGTAAAGGGATGAGTAAACAGCTTCCTGGAGGACATGATTTCAGTTGGTAATGACACAGTTTTTTTTTCATCAGCAACTTTTAGATGTTAGCAATGACATTAACCAATTTCAAATATAGTGTGCTAAAAATGTAGCCTTGAGAGATATGCTATTGGGAAAAATATGACTAATAAAATGGGTATGCTCCATAATTTTTAAAATTAATTTATAGCATCTAGGTATTAAGACAAAGGATTTCCTGAAGTCTTTATTTTTCAAGAAGCAAGCACCAGTATTTTTCTGAACTCAGGAGCTACTGAGATATGGCTTCCCCCTTTTTTTTCCCCTGTGCATTTTGCCATCTCTTAAATGGAAGATCTCACCACTGATTTTGCAGAGTAAGAAAACTTTTAGGGATATAAATCAGCAAATATCAAAAATGTGTAATAAATATTACAGTTTGTGTAACAGATGTTTTTTTCTCTAACTGGACACATCTTTTCATAAACCTGTAATTTTCCAGAAAGTTTAAATGCTTACCCTGAAAAACATATTTTTAAACTTTTTTAAAGTATTATTTGAATAATAAATGTAGCCAACTGTGTATGATACAGTAATATGTAAGGTACTGATACAGATGAAGAAATAAAAAATTTCAACTGTTACATCAGTTATACAAACTGTGTTTCTCTTGTGAAGATAAAATCAGTAGAGGATTACACTGCCTAACTGTCCTACAGCCTGACAGCTCTGTTATTACAGGATTGCAGATACCAAGTGGTCAATTCCCAGCCAGGTTTCTCAGATACATGCCTAGCTGTAAGCAATCCAGCAGCTTTGATAACAGACTCCATACCTACCATGAAGTTGATCATTTGACTCCCAGGCTCACTGTTCCACTTCTGTGCTTATTGCTGGGAGATGAATGGACTACCTGAAATCTAAATTTTATGAGTGGACTTGGATCTACTTGCCACCTGGGAAAGGGTTGCTTTTTCCCTGGCTTCCAGAATCTGCAGACAAGGGGTTAACTCATGTGTGTGCAAATGACACAGGTCTGCTTTGTAGGGTTTGCGAGTTCCTGGATGCCTGAGAGGCCTCTTAGGTCTGGGACTGCCCTACTGGCAAGTACCACACTCCTGCAGTCCACAAAGACTTCTTCCATGGATTTTTAGACTGTGTGCTATAGTGTATATTTTGCTTGGGGAAGTATACTGCCAGCACTTGGTGTTTCTTTACCTTTGGCTTTCTGCAGGGTGGGGCAGCTGGTCAGTGTGCAAGCAGTTTTGTTGTCACTTGTGTTTTCAATTAATACTTGTCCACATACTATAAGGTGATGCCATGACAATAAATAAAACTCATGTAAAAAGTTTGTCATGCCCTGAAAGCCTGTCTCAAAAACATGTTTGAAAAGTCATCCAAATTTCTTTGGTAATGGACCACATCTGGGTTAATTTTTAATTCTGTTGTTTTACAAGGATATTGAAATACTGAAGTGAACATGGCACAGTCCCCTGCGATTGTGACTGGAGTGGGTGGTGTACAGGAGAGTCTGAGATAATTGGTTTTGTCTTAGGAGGGGAGTGCCAAATGAAGATGTCCTCACCTGACTAATAGAAGGATGGGCAGAGCCAGGCTCTTCTTGGCTGTACTCAGCAAAAAGACAGAAGACTTGTGGATACAAGGGACAGCAAGCACATAGATAGAAAAGTATCCTCACTGTGAGCTGTGATTGAGCACTGGAACATGGTTACCAAGGGAGATTGTAGAGTCTCTATCCTTGGAGATACTCAACACCTAATGAGAGATTTGAACTACATGATCTCTAGAAGTCCTCTTCAGCCTAAGTTGTTCTGTGATTTAAATGATGGCTCTTTTAATCTTTTATACAGCTCTCTATCAGACTAGAATTTTATTTTCAGCTTATTCTAAATGTGAAGAGAAAAAAGGCAGGAAATACTTTCTTAAAATTCAGTGGCTTTTCTTTTTTTCACTGATTGAGACATTTCTTTGCTGATAGTTCAAGAAACATTGTTTTTGATTGTGAACAAGCCAAAGTAGATTTTTCTGCCATTAATTCATCAGATCACGCTTCTAACTTTAAATTTACAGGGAATACAATAAAAACTTGTTTCTCTTGAAAAGCTTACAATCTAGGAAAATTATGATTTTGCAGAAAAATTCTTATGTATCCTCTCTTTTGTTATAATACGGTCAAAGTTAGATCTCAGGTATAAGGTCAGTAGGCGGAAGTAGATGAAAATAAAAAGAAAATTTAGAAATAATAATAATTTTTTTAAAATTACTGTCTTGTCTTGTAAAAAATGAGAAAAAAGACACTTCCCTAACCAGATATGCTTAGATTTCAAGTAAATTGAGATTCAACTGCACTCCAAAGAAGATTTTGTAATGATGTAATAGTTCTTTCTTGTTTGTGGCCTTTTCTTTTTGTGAATGAAAATTAGATTGGCTGAATGTATCTTTCAAACCAGTAAGACAGACTCTGCAGGTTCTTTGTTTCAGGGAGAGTTGTACAATAATCCTTAAAGGCAAATTACTCCATTAGGTTAGCACAGATGTGTATTTGTATCCAAACTTTGGGGCTGTATATGTAATATTAGCATGCACCCGTCCCGCAGGATGAAAGGTCATAAAAGGCTCCTTTCATTTCAACAGGAGGATGCTGAGACTGACGTAGGTGAAAACTAAACTACAGGATTAGTTTACAGTTTGATAAACAATGTGCTCTTACTACATACCTATGTAGTTGGTAGTGCTGAGTAAAAGACTGGGGTAGAGCATTATGCTGCAAGAAGCTGGGAAGGGGCAGATTGTCTCATCAGCAGCATGATCAGACACAGCTGGTGACAAGTCTGCATCTCAGTTACAGCTTTCACTTACGTTACTCTCTGAGCCACTAAAACCAAAAAAGGGATTCATTCTTCATGCATCAGATAGTGGAACTCATTGCAAGAGGATGTCATGGATGCCTGCTGTTCAAGGGGAGACCGGTAAAAATACATGAACGAGTAATTCATAGATGTTTTATATATATAAAGAAATGACATCCTGCCGTGGCTTTCACATCTATTTTACCGCTGTGATAGAGAGAACATTGAACTAGGTGGTCCTTATGTTTTCTAGGTTCTTCAGATGGACCTTTTATTTTTGTGTATATCCTAAAAGCCTATGTTTTTAAATACTCTTCCTTAAATCCCTTAACAATTTATTTTGTTACTTGTAATGTTTGTTGTGGTCAGTGACTGAGCAAATATTAACCAAGGGTATTGCCCAATACTATTCTACCATAATTTATAAAAGCACAACCATTTTACAGTGTTGCAGGAAGATGATCTCATATCTAGCAGAGAGTTTTTGTAACACAAGTAGTTTTGATGACAGAGACTATTGCACCCTGTTGTTTCAATTTAGACTTAATTTACTCTAATTTTCCTGTATCTGAAGAGTCTTGTTCTAGGATGATCGTGGGTTTTTTTGGTTGTTTTTGTTTTGTTTTTTAAGAAATGGAAAAGCTGGTTGCTTGTGTACAAAAAAAGCCAGATGCTGTTTGTAGACTGATTTGCTTTCCGTGGGCTGGAAGTGGAACTTCACAACTTGCTCAGTGGGGTAGACTCTTCAATGACTCAAT
Source organism: Serinus canaria (assembly GCF_022539315.1). Lineage (NCBI taxonomy): Eukaryota > Metazoa > Chordata > Aves > Passeriformes > Fringillidae > Serinus > Serinus canaria. The sequence continues at coordinate 21,505,529 of NC_066315.1, read as the reverse complement.
TGAAGGTTAGTCATTTTGTAGTTGCAGTAGAAGTTAAGCAATTCTGAAATACCCATTAGCCAAATTTTTTAAATGGAATATAATAGTCTTAAAAGCACCACAATCTTTGTCCAGTGTATCTTGTCCAGAAAGGAAGGAACTAGCATTCATTAGGAACTAGCATTTCCACTAGGGTACGTTTTCTGTACAACCTTGAATCAAATTATATTTGACTGGGTAAAAAATTATATCCTCAAAGCTACATTTCACAAGAGTATAGTATGCTTGACTACTTCAGAAACCACTGGTATGATTCAGAAACAGAAGTGCACTGAATATTGTTGCTAAGCCAGTCTTCAGCAAGGTTAACAGTGAAGATATGAGAACTATTTTTAATTTTGAGTGGCTGCAGAGTATCTCTTATCCAGTGTTCATACTTCTTGTATCAAAACTGAAATTTAATCTATGAATTTTGTAACAGTGAAATGACGTTTAGTTACATTATGAAGTAATTCTCATTGCTCACAAGATATATCAGCACTAAAAAGATCCATTGCTTGACCTATTTCAAGAGGAACCAAGGCCATTTTCCAAATCTTCCACAAAGAAAAAAATATGTTCATATTCATGAGCATTGCTATTGCAGTTTTATCAGTCCTCTAAATGCAAGTATACTTTCTGGTAAGCAGCTGCATGTTGAATTTTCCTTGAAATTAGAGGAAAAAAACAAAAAGGAAAGAAAACATTTTTGTCCACTGGAACTACTTCCAAGAAAGTTATTAAGGAAATGGCCTGGGAGCAACTGCAGATGCAGACAAATAAAGTCAGGGCACAGCATGTTCTTTCAGGGATGGTTTCTGTAGAAAGTATAGAAGAAGCAAACTTTTCTGTACTGGTATCTATGGTATTCGGTTGTGGTTTAGTCTGTCTCTTCTAGAAGAGTCTGTCTCTGTGTCTGACCCATTACTTCTGCTAACTAGCAGAATGCATGATGTCAAGAAGATTTGAAAAAAATTAACTTTTTTTTTCTAATCTATTCTTTCCTTACTTTCACTAAACAGTGAGAGTAAAATACTCAACTTTGAAAGGAAAATAGTAAAAGCATGTAAATTTCCTTCTCTATAAATATAAATAACTATAAATGTAACTATAAATACAAACATCCACCAATTTGCACTATGATTCCACATTTTCCAATGTGTAGTGCTGAAGAGCTGACAAAGTAGAAAACAGGGATTGTACAACTCCAATAGATTTTCGCTTACTAATGCTGCCCTTGAAGGATATATTTTACACAACCCTCAAACTTACTACTACTGAAATTAATGAATTTGTGGTTGTTATTAAAACTTATAACAATGCTTTCAAATCTTAGCTGAAATCAGGATCTTTTGGATTCAGACCCAAGGCATTTATCAGTCAGATCAGCTGGAGGGGCAACATTTGAGAGTAAAGGAAGTGTGGAAACCTAATCTCTTGCAGGATTAAATCACTGTAGCAGAAATACCAAGCAAGTGCACAGGATCAGCTGTAAGGAGGATTAGTTAGAATAGTATGTATATTCTACAGAATAATTTAAAAACTTAGTTAAAATTATTTTACTGTATCTGTTTGAAATGAGTATAATTCTTTTCCCTCCCTTCCTTCACCTCTTCTGCAGTGTTCTGTATAAGGCTTCCTGGAAGAGAAACTCGTGTTGAAGAGCCTTTTGCAAAAGACATGACAAGTGTAGTTAATGAAATTACAAGTGTTTTGTTAAAAGAATTGAAAGAAAAACCATTTGCATTTTTTGGTCACAGGTAAAAATATATACATTTTTAGATACCATGGTGAAGGAGCTTCTATTGCTGAGCTCTAAGAGTAGAGAGTTACTTGTTTTCATTTGCAAAATCTTTAGGAAAAATATACTTCTGCAAGGATCTTCTGTCAAGTCGTCCTAAAACATGCAGTTGCTCTCAAAGACTGGTTATTTATTTATACCTTTAGGTGCAACATCTGAGCATGTGTTTCTAATCAATTATAATTGCATTTATTGTTAATATTTGTGCCAGTGCTTGATCTATATGAATGCAGGGGGTGAACCATTCATGAAACACAGATTTTAAAGATTGTTGAGTCCCAAGTATTCAAAATAATGTTCTTATAGAAAATTAAAGAGACTATTAAAAGAAAGAGAATAATAAAAGGTTTTATTTGCAAAATTAGACTGTGTAGGAATATACTTCATGTCAATAAACTAATATCTATTATAATAGATATTAGTTTATTGACATGAAGTTAATAATGTTAACGCTATTATAATAGTTAACACTATTATAATCTGCATGTCATATACCATTTCAGCAATTGTTCAAGACAGCCATTTAGCTCTGAAATTAAAATTATGTTTATATTTTCCAGGTTTTATGTATGCTTTTACTTACTTTGCTTTAATTTCTTGTTTCGCTGCAGTTTTGGAACTTACATGAGTTTTGCCGTTGCACTTCATCTGAAAGAAAAGTATGGACTGGAGCCAGTCCATCTTTTCATGTCAGCAGCACATGCCCCAAATGTAAGCTACAGAATAATTTACATTATGAAACAGAACCATAAATTAACTACTAAGAGTAAGAATAATATTTTACAGTTTGGTATGCAGAGTAGTTTTAATAAAGAAAAAAATCAACATTTCTTTAGAGTCTATGAAATGAAAAGTGTTCTGAGGTTGATGCAGAATACATAATATTCACTGCTGCTAACCTTAGCCTTGGGGGAACAATCTCCTTAAACTAATGCTGGGACTAATTAATGGTTAAACTAACTAATCCTTAAACAAAACTTTTTTGAATATTTTGTTATTTAGTATGGCCATTGGCTTAACATGCAAAAATAATCAAACCAAAATTCTAAGTGGTCCTCCTTACTGTGTAATGTGTGAAGTGACTGTCTTTACCAAGTCATCAACCCTCAATACATTTGCATCCACCCTCAATACATTTGTCCAATTTTTTTTCTCTCTCCTCATTCTTTGTAGGATTTTAATCAGTTTTTTTCTGAGGTTCTGCTAGTCTTTCTCAGAAAAACAGTAGTGAAGTGGCATTTTTCCAGTCCTGTCCTCAGTCAGCATTTGCTATTTCTGTTTTTCAGTTCCTAAGACTTCTTAGCAGTCCTGAGTATGAGCTAGTGATTCATGGAAGCAATTGTTATTCCCACACATTTCCATAATCAGTTGGTCTCTTCAGTCCTAGCACTGGTTTATGTCCAGTGCTAGGTTTTTCTTTCTCTTAAATTATTTTACTAGTTGTATTTCAGTAGTAAGAGTCAAGCTTGAACAAAATAATATTAACAGTTATTTGTCTGTATAAGTTTCAGAAGTACAGAGTACTTGGCTCGCTCATAGTTTGTAATTTCAGTAAGCACAGTCTACTAACTCTTTCCATGAAGTTTTCTCTGTGAATGCTAAACGAATCAGCTATCATGTTCTGGAGATGGAAAATTATTGTACTTTTTACTAAAATAATTTTAACAAAAAAGTTATTCAAAATATATTATCTACAACATCTGATCTGTTTTGTTTGGTACTGACAGTCTGCAGCATATCTTGCTGTAAAAAGCATAGTCTTACCTGATGGACACAGTGACCTTCTTGCAATTATGGAGATTCTAGGAGGAAATTTTGAGCTTCCACATGATGAAAACCTTTGGAGAGATATGGCGCTTACTTTCAAAGAAGATGCTAGACTTTTTCAGACATGTTCGTAAGTTTTACAACTTTGTATTACTTCTGTATTTGTATTTTACATTTTTACTTCTGTCTGATAATGTTAAGTTTTTTTTTCTTTCTTAGTAACTTGTTCTCATTTCTGTTATAAAAAGAATAAGAAGTAGTAAACATAGGGTTTTTTTCCTTTGTGTGCTTTTCTATTTGTTTTCTGGTATTTAGCCATAGATGGAACACTGCATACTGCAGCAACCACAACTGCTACTGCAGTAGTGAACCTGTCATGGCAGAATTACAGTTCTACCTACAATCTAAAGTTAGCAGCTACTAAAAGGGAATATTCTAGTGTCTTTTATTGTTCTCTGAGGTTAACAGCCTCAGCTCATCATGCTTTAGGAACACTGCATTCACCCTCCAGATCCAAGGTCCTATAGCCTGACCAGAAAAAAGGATCCCTGTGTTCTGGGCACCCAGACAGCAACTGGCTTCCTGTGTCCTAACTGCTGTCCCCACTGGACATTACATGACAGCTCATGTAGCTGAGTGGTTAAGGCTTCTTACCTTGGCAAAAACAAGGACACTCTTGGCTGTGGGACCCATTTTGGTCTTAGGAATCTCTCACTGAAAGATGCTGAAATGTTAGCACTTGTATATAAGTAGATAACATCATTATTTATTGTAGGTGAGAATTTTTATTGCAGATTGAAGCCCTTTTCCCCCCCTAACTATTGGGTCATTCTTTCCTTACAATTTTATATCTAATTGCAGTATGGTAAGGAGCTAAGAAACTTCCAGAAACTCCTGATGTTCTGCATGATCTAACTCTCGAAATTTGTTACATTTTGGAGAAGAACAAAAAACCTTTTTTGTATGTGGAAGCAAATTTCAAGTATATGTGTCATATGGAATGTTTTATGACTACTTTTATGTTCACAGATTTGAGAAGACAGAAATTAATATCCCCTTCTCCTGTGATATTACCTACTTTTGTGGGTCTGATGATAAAATATATGATGCAAAAGGTACTTTGCTTAAATGGTTTTCCTCTTATACTTACACATTTTCTTGTTGTATTACACCCGTTAATGAGAGTTTTCTAGAGTCTACCTCCTTCTTAAAGGAAACAAATCAACAGAGCAGTTTCGATATATGAACCAAAAAGTTGATATGGGATTTAAAATAATTAATAAATTACAGCTTTGAAATAGTACTACAAAATGATCACAATAGTTGACATTTCTCTGACACTTTAAATATCTTTTTTAGGTTGGCGAGAACTAACGAGTGGAGATACTTCCTTTTATGAGCTTCCTGGAGATCACCTTTATCTGCTGAAACCATCTAATGAAAGCTTCTTGATAAAACACATGACAAGAAGCATAGAAAATGGTCTATGAGTATTTCCCTCAATTTTAATAGCAGAATGTGTAAGGTTAGTCCACAGCAATTTGTAATAAGTGACTTGTTTCTCTACATTGCGTGCGCTTATGCCTCAAAGTTGTTCTGTTCCTCCTCTGTAATCCTTAATAAGGGAGAGTTTTCCTGATGTTTTGAAAACAAACATTGGCTTTGGGTCTTAAAAAAGGTTTAATCTTTTCCTTCTTCTCTTGCATGTGTACAAACTCTTCACTTTATTCCATAACCCTATTTGCAAAAAAATTACATCTATGTTATTTTACTGTTAGAGCTTCTCTGTTTGTCTGCTCCTGTCAAAATGCTAAATATAATTTAATACCCACAGAAATCCATAATTCTCACAGAAAGCTTCATTTATTCAGTTCAAATTTATTTAGATTAATATACAAGCTAAAAATAGATTATATATGTAAATACCCTTTACAGTCAAACAGCTTATGTTTAAAAGATATTAGTGTCAGACCTCAAAATAAGGAGTTAGTATTTTGTTTTTCTCAACAGAGTTAGTTCATTAGCTGAAGAGTTAAGTATTAGTAGGAATTATTTTGAATATTCTAGATCCCATATTTTTCTACCATTGCTCTTGCTTTAGAGATATAGGCATTCATAGCATCCTCCTTTGATAAACCTGCAAAGGAAAGTAGAAGTCATTATCTTTTCTCATTTGTCATCCTATAAACTTGACTACAGGATGTAAATTTAATAGGTGTAACACCTTTTTTCAGGTTCCATGCCTCCCATTTGGCTTTGCCTTTCAAATCTAGCATTCCTGGACATTCTGCCAAAATAAATGCATAGCTTTGGTTATCATGCAGATTTACATCACATTAGATTGATTTTATCAAGATATGTAAGTAAACATGAAGTATATATAGTAATACCAATATTAATATCTCCAACAGTAGCCTGTTTGTAGAGTCCATACAGTTCCTTCAGTTCTTCATCAGTTGGTCTTGTTTTTAATTTTTTTACATCTTCTGCAGCACCATCAAAGTCAGCCTGATGAAAGAACAGAAAGGGTTCTCCTCTCAAGGGGTGTTTTTAAAACATGAGTTATAAGACACACAGTAGTATCATTAGATATTCTCCATTACTCACTTGAGTTTAGCAATCAGACAAGGCTTTTTCCTATGAAAGAAGCTTCATAAATGTGTACATTGTTAGAAAGGGTTATAGGCTTCTAAGGCTGATAGGGGCAGCCTCTATAATTTATGCGGTGTATATGTCTTTTACAGTCATACTGCAGATACGAAGCCATTCACTGAACTTTACATCCTACAGTAACCTCTGAATTGTTTTGACCTTGCCTACACTGTGTTGGCTCAAGTGGTAGAACTCAAATCCCCTCTGAGTGGTACTACCCAATTCACCCTCCATTTCCTTTGCTCTGCTGACAGGGAAGTAGGTGACCAACAGCTGGCACAGAGGTACCTCATGGAGATGAGCTACTGCCAGGACCACCTTCCACAGCCATCTCTGAAACACAGGAGAGCACCAGAGTAAAGTGTAAATTTACTCCTTTCGCCACTGTGAATCACACACTCACATCAACCTGAGGCTGTAGCCATTCTCGCTGTAAAGCAGGGCTGAGTTTTGTTTCATGCCCAGAACATTTCAGAGAGAGACAGATTTTGTATAGTGACTACAGACCCATCAGGTTACCACACTATTCTAATGAAGAATGATGCAAGCACTTTAACATGCTATATGCTGGTTTCAACAATTATTTTAGCTTTTGAGTTGGATCTGCATTTACAGAAGCACAGTATATCCTGCACTAATATTTAAAATGTACAAAACCAGTGTGTTGGTTTTGCATGGCCTGGTTTTTGGTAGTTGGGGCAGGGGGGATACAAGGGTGGCTTCCATGAGAAGCTGCCAGAAGCTTCCAATATGTCCAGCAGACCCAATCCCTGGTGGCTCCAAAGACGGATGTGCTGCTGGGCCAGGCTGATTAGAAATTATGGTAATGTCTCTGTAGTAACAGATGTAAGGAGGAAAATAAACAAGAAGTGGTTGCCCAGTTGTAACTACGGCCGGAGAAGAGCAGAGCGAGAACGTGAGAGGAGCGGCCCTGCAGACATCAAGGCCAGCGCAGGAGGGGCAGGAGGTGCTCCAGGCTCTGGGGCCGAGATTCCCCTCAGGCCCTTGTGCAGGCCAGGGTGCAGCAGCTGTGCCCCTGCAGCCCACGGAGGGCCGTGGGGATGCAGGGATCCACCACAGCCCGTGGAGGAGCCTGGGAGGAGGCTGTGATCCTGTGGGAGACCGCAGAGAGAGGGGCCCTGCTCCCAGGCTGGAGCAGCCTGTCCTTGGAGGACTGCACCCCGTGGAGGAGTGACCCACACTGCAGCAGTGTGGGGAGGGCTGTTCCCCATGGGATGGACTCACACTGCAGCAGGTCCCAGGGAGCTGCTGCTCATGAGCTCACGTTGGAGAGGTTCACAGAGAACTGTCTCCCGTGCCACCCCATGGTGCAGCAGGGGAAAGACTCCTCTCCTTGAGCAGCAGGAGAAGCCACAGGTAATGAACTGACCACAACTCCATTCCCTGTCCCCTTGCACTGCTGGGGTAGGGGGTAGAGCTGAGAAGGGAGGAGGGTGTTTATAAGGGCTTATTTTACTTTTATCCTGCTCTGATTTTGTTAGTAATAAATTAACCTTATAGCTCTAAGTTAAGCCTGTTTTTGCCCTCAATGGTATTTGATGAGCGATCTGTCTCCTGGTCCTTATCTCAACCCATGAACCATTTGTTAAATTTTCTCTCCTCTGTCCAGCTGCAGAAGAGAGTGAGTGAGTGGCTTTGGTGGGTACCTGGCATCTAGCAAGCATCAACACACTACTTCAGCTTAAAAGTTTGTGTAAAAGTCAGCAATGATTTCAGCGTGAGTACTGTGGCTCTGTTTACATCACTAAGATCCTGGCATTACCTCAGAAGTCTGCACTGTGCTTCTTTATACCACCTTTCCCTTCAGTTACAGGAAAGATTTTTTTTTTTAAAAGAAAACCTAATGCATGTTTGTCTCCTTAATTGATGCCTTTCTCCCTGTGCTGGGTGGATCAGGTGATGGAAAGAAGCAAATATGAACGAGAGCTAGGTTCACTACAGCATTCTGTATTTAAACAGAGAGAAAGTACAAGAGAAAGGTTATTTCTTTTTTTTAATTTAAGAAGGAAAAATGAATAGTAATTTAATTAGAGAGTGATGTTCAAGCATCTTTCCTCACAGAAGGCCCCTCCCTGGAATCATGAAACTACATATTCACTGACGTAAGGACATGCCAGCTGGTGGCTGCATTAAGGCAGGAGCAGCTGGCGAAATAGAGTAAGGATGGGTAGCTGAGTGCACCACAGCTTCCTGCACAGAAACTTGGCCACTCTACCACCAAGTGAGTCACCTCTGCCTCCTGAGATGGAATTCACTTTTTATTTTAGTCTGGAAATTTAGTTTGGCTGATGGGATTTGCCAGATACAAACTTCTGAGGAATTTCTGATTTTTTGCAAATTTTGAATTGCTGTATGAAACCCACAAAGAGAAAGCACAAGCCTTCTAAGAACAGAAGTGCTTGCCACAGGAAGATGTGCATCTGTAAAACCAGTGTTGTGACAAGGAACAGCAGGCAGAGAGGTGCATTTAAATTAATGTAATTAATGTTTAAAAAAAAATCATGATGTGTGATTAAATGGCATTATAGCTCCCTGCAAAACAGCAATTTAATCTGGAATCTTCTTTAAACTGCAGCTGTAAATTCACAGAACATTAGATGGAAAGGATTCATGAGGACAATACACATCTCTAGGTCTCTCAGTTCATAGCACCCTTGAAGTGAAATGAAAGGAAAATACCAAAATCCTGCAGCAATGCAGATGCTTTTTAACAACTAATCTTCCAACTCAGTGAGAACCTCAGTGCTTGCATAAATGACAAGCAGAAGTGTCTAGGAGATTCCAACTAAGACCTCCCTGAACCAAATGCCCAGTAGTGGATGGAGAAGTACAGAGAAGAATTGGTGTGCTAAAATTGAAAATGATTGTTTTAAGTTTGAGAAATGTTGCTGTTCTATTTTGAATATAACAATTCTTCTGAGAATTAGGCAGATTCCAATTGCCATTTCTCATCATAAAGATATGACACTCGGTCATTCAATAAAGCATATGATTTGGCAGTTTCTGCACTAAATTCTAGTTTAAATTACTTCCAAATTATATTTTTAAATCTAAAACTTTATATACTAAAACATGTAATTACTTATGTAGTTTGCTCCTGTTGTAATAAAAAAAATTCTCAATGTTACTAAAATGAAACTATACTATAGAACCACAGAAAACCCTGAAGCTTTAAGTCCAACATTTTGTGTCCGATTTCTTTTAAGAACACTGTAGATTTATTTGTTTTTTTAACAATCAAGCATTTGAGAGTCCTGCAAAACAAATACAGGATTTTTCTAGAATAAAAAACCAAAAGGTTAAAAAACCTTCAACCTCATGAGCTGGGAGCAGGGAGGGGACAGACACACTGCCACAAGCAGGAGTCTGAACTCACAGTCCCTGTGAGACTGCTCATAGGGCTTTTTTTGACAGTCAGGTGCCTTATCCTTCCATGAAAACAGGCCTGTTCCACTTTGTGCTCCCCTTGGAGAAGAGGCAAGGACATGGGGATTGCAGAGGAACTCACATGCTCTGAATTTACATCCCAGCCTGCCCCTGAGTCACTCCAGCCGTGCCACGCTGCTGTGCAGTGCTCCAGGCACTGCAGCATTAGGATATGAGGGCGCTTTGTACTGAGGTAGCAAGGCAAGTCTAATTACACAAAAACTCCTATGCACTAACAACAGTGTTTTTAGTAGATGTACAGCATTCATAATGGAAAAGCACTTCATGAGGGGAAACAAAATTAGCAGTGCAAACTACCTTACCAAGGAGTTAAAAATAGTGATTCAAAGAAACTGGACCTGTACATATTTGGTGCTCCTCAAAGCAAAGCATTTAAAGCCACTCTATTGGTATAGATGTATAAAAAGGGATGGACATTCACTTACAAATATAACTGTGATGACCTACAGCTCAAGGGTTTTTTATAGGTACAATTTTATTAAAAGAAATAGTTCATTATTAATCCAAATATCAGAAATGTGACATTCTTGACTATAACTATGACTGACTCCTCCATCACAGACATCTCTTAATATTATCCACACACATGCAAACAAAAGTAGGAGTCTGTTACCTATAAGATTTAAAATTTGTATCAATAATAAACCATAACTAGGTTGCCACATTGTTTAAAGTCTAAATAAGTTACTACCACATGTGAGCTTCTGCCAGCACTGATGTACAAGGACCATTCAAATCTGTGGAAATCTTTCACAAGTCTGGAATTGTTTTCTGAGCTAAACTTTTGTCCTGATTTTGTCTGGGGTACAGTTAATTTTCTCCCTAGTACCTGGTACAATGCAGTGTTTTGGATGCAGGATGAGAATAATGTTGGTAACACACTGATGTTTTGGTTGCTGCTGAGTAGTGCTTGCACTGAGCCAAGGACTTTTCAGTATCATGCTCTGAACATGAGGAGCTGCACAAGAATCTGGGGAAGGGGGGGAAGCACCTCTGGGACAGCTGACCAAACTGGCCAAAGGGATATTCCACACCACAGAACATGCATGTCCAGTGAAGAAACTGGGAGGAGTTGGCCAAGAGGGACTGATGGCTCAGGAATGGGCTTGGCCTTGGTCAGTGGGTAGTGAGCAATAGTATTGTGCATCATGTGCTTTTCCTGTGTTTAACTGCACATGCTCCTTCTCTCTCTCTCTCTCTCTCTCTCTCTCATTACTACTATCACAGTATTATATCTTACTTTTTAAAAAAATTATTACACTATTCTTATCTCAGCCCATGAGTTTTTGCTTCCTCCCCCCTCTCCTCACTGCCAATTCTCCTCCCCATCCCACTGCAGGTGAAGGGGGTGAGCAAGTGACTGAATGGTACTTATTTTCTGGGTAGTGTTAAACCATGACAACTTCACAGTAAGAATGAACCAGAAGCCCTGTTCAATTGTACAGGACAAAATATAAAAAAATAAGGAAATAATTATTTTCCTATAATTTTACTCTATTTGCATCTATAGGCAAGTATCACAAGACAGTTTAAAGATTTGCAAAGGAATATCTTACAGAGCAAGAAAGGTGCAGAAATGAAATCTATATACTGAACTTTTTGTTCTTTATCCCCCCTCTAGCCAATCATTCTGCACTGACTGTTGCTTAGGATTTTTTTTGCCTGCTTACACAACATGCTTATGAGCAGCCTGTAAAAATCTATTTTCCTTTTAATCATGTGCCAATAAAATTCCCTTTAACTCCTCAAATAAAAAGCATAAAAATATATACAGACATAAACATACACGTATGCCTTAAAGATAAAAGCACAAATTATAAGGCCATTATCAGACACTGCATTTTTGTAAAGAAAAAAATCTTGAATTAATTCTTCATTTACAGCAGAATATTTTACCAGTTTGCAAAACTTATAAATATTTTACAGACTCACTGAAGAGAACGTTATTTTATTCATGTGTTCTCATTCCCATACAGCTAGATTCAGTAAATTTATGGATATGGTTGGGAACTGTCAACCAAATCAATGTGGAGAGACAAGCTCTATTATGTCTAAAGCAGAATGTCTACAAGCATCTTAAAATTTCAACCACTGATTTTATATGTGAAAGTGTAACTGTATGCAGCTATGGAACAGCATATCATACTGCATTCAACTCTTTCCTATCATAATTTATGGCTTAATCGTCAGGCTAATAAATTCACTTGCTAGACTGAGTTTAAGGCAGAATGAAACAAGCTGTAATTTCAGCAATTATTAATTATGCAAAGGTGGTGTTATGTTTGGGATTTGGCAGTTTTGACCCACTGAAGAAAGAGATTTCTTCTTAGCTGTAACATAGCACAATGAAACCTCTGTGCTATTCAGCATAATTGCAGCTCAGAAGAAAATTGCTAAGCTGCTGGCAATGCACTCCCTGCATCTAGGTCAGAGCATTGTGCTACTCACTCTGTAAAATGCACACTAACTAAGCTGAGACAGACATAATGAGACAGGGATAGAAGAGCTTGCAAATCTTTAAAGTGAAAGGGATAATAGGAAAGCCTAAAGAAGAAAATCAGCTTAATCTAACAGGACATGGCCAAGACAAAGGAAGTATTCATAGTTTCCCACAAAGGTAGGAGGCTAAAAGCCAGCAATAAAGATCATTTCCTCAACAGCTATTTAAAGCTACCATCAGAAAGTACATAAAAAGAAGCTCTCTCTAGCCAGAAGGAAAGTAGAAGCTCTCCTACCGAAACACAAACCTATCAAAATGTAGCAGTCCAAAGATGCATACACCCTAAAAAATACACACAAATTCCTTAAAAATTATTTACACTTCCCAAATGCACATATAACACTGTCTCAGTGTTAGAAGTTTCCCTCCTTTACCAGCTCCAAGCAACCAACTAGGTCCTAAAAACGTAAGTATGTACCTGCCTTTCCATGTCTAACTCAGTCCTAGCAAACTCAGCTGCACTACTCAAGAAACATAATTCATGCATACTCTGAACAGGTAAAATTACATGACCCATGAAAAAAAAATCCAAAATATTATATGACCCATGAAATAGGTCAAATTAACCAGCTTGCTTCTCATCCTCTATTTGTGAAAAGTAATGCACTCTTTAACCTCCAAGGGTTTAGGCAGATTGCCCTTGCTACAAAGTAACCTTGATTTTGCAGTAAAAATCCTTATGCGGAAGAAATACCATAGCCTCCAGCACGGCATTACACAGACGCGCAGTGCGTCCCTCTCCTCGCCTCTGCCTCCTCAGATGCAGAAGCGCATACCTGAAGAGTCATGATGCTGCGGGGATGCGCAGGGACCGGCCTCGCTCCTTCTCCGGCGGGGACGCGGCGCGTCTGCCAGTCAGCTCCGGTGGCGCTGGGACGGTCCCCGTGACCTCAGCTCGGCAGCGGAGCAGCGCCGGCAGCTCACGGGTACTCGCAGCCGCCGCGCCCCTCGGCACCCGCCGCCTCAACGGAGCGGGACCAGCGCCGGGAAAGGGCGGTGGGGCAGGGAGCACTAAGCCCCCAGTGGTTTCCGCTGGAAGCCTGAGCTTCAGCCATACCAAGGATTAGGCCGCCGGGCTGAAAGCAGTGATACAGAAAGATTCCCAAGCCGTTTATTTGACAAAGGAATTTCTTGAATGATTTGAACTGCGACCAGTCCAGTTATTGGAAATGTTCCTTCTGCCACAGTGCCGGCTCATGTCCATGTCCAGCCAAGCTGGGACCTCGCACTCTTCAGCTGCAGCTCTGAAAAACACACGGGTCACCCTAAGGGTACCTCACACAAGCGGCTACACACACAAAATATACTGTGAATGCTGGTTATTAATTTGGCCTACTAAGTTAATTGATAAACTACCTTACAAGAGTAACCACTGAAGAAAAAAAATCCATTCCTCTTGTAACAATGAATTATTTATATTCATGCCTCTATAAACTTATGTACATCATTCCCTAAGCATAGTTTGAGCTATGGTAGGTACTTCTGCATTCTTTAACCTGCTACCTTCCATAAAAACATGCCAAAAAAGTAATTTGAGGAGAAACAAGCCCAGGTTAAATGAAATCAGGAATTAACGAGGAAACAATCCAAGTAAATGTAAGTAAATAGGAGATTTAAAAAAAAAACAAAACCAAAAAACATTTCTGTAGTACTGGTGCCCTGGCAAAGAAGCTCTGCTCTTTCAGGGCCAAGAAGCTGTACTTAACCATGCTGTGCACTACGGTGAATGTGGAAAATGAATACATTTGTGAAGATTTCTTTAAGGCTGAGGGCAGATGGTGGGAAACACTGAATGGAACCACTCCGTACCCATCACCTTGGTCACAGCTCACAATGTCCGTGCACAGCACGGCGCTTACTGCACTGCAGCGAGGGACTGCACTGTGGCTGTGAAATCCCTATGAAGCACCTGGTGACCTGGCCCTGACTGCGCTAGCTGGCATGTGACTAAGCAGGTCTGCCACCGCCTATCAGCTAGTTTTCGGGAGCGCTCGAGTCCTGGGAGCGCCAGTAGTGAGCTTAAGGTGAGACCCGCCAAGGGCAGGCCGCCGGCACCAGCGCTTTATGGCGCCCTTGCACTAAAGCTACAGCCGCTTCCCCCTGCGGCCTTGAGCGCAGCGCGGGCACGGCACACCGAGCCGCCAGATCGCTACCCGCCCAAGCGCCCGCCTCCCCCGGGCTCGGCCCGCTCCGGACACCGCCCGGCCGCGGAGAGACACGCCCCACCGCCGCCAGGGGCGGAGCGGGACCGGGGGCGGAGCGGGACCGGGTTGCGTCCCGCGGCGTGTTTCTGGAGCGCGGGAGGCTGAGGTAAGGCCGGCTTTGCGCCGGTGGGCGCGGGGCAGCTGCGGCCTGGGCTCCGCGGTCGGGCAGCCGGAGGCCGCTCCGCTCCCCGGGCCCGGGCCGGCCCGCAGTGCTTGGCGGGTGAGGGGCGGTGGCCCGCGATGCGGCGGCCCGGGGAGAGGGTGCTGCTGTCTCGGCGGAGCCCCTGCCCCACAGGGAGCCGGCGGCGGCCGCAGTGCGTGTGCTGGGCCGTGCTTAGCCCGCGTTTCGCCGTTGCCGGGAGCTGGAGGAGCCCCCAGAGCACTGCTGTGCAGCGGAAGCGGCGGGGAGGCTCCTGGCGGAGGAGGTGGGCGCGGGCGGCGTTTCTGCGAGCTCCCTTCCGCCGGAAGCGCGGGGGTCGCGGCCGCCGTGCGAGGTGGAGGAGCTGTGTTCGTTTGTTCACTCGTTGGTCTGTTTCCTTACTCCTGCACGCTTGTTTTCCTCAGGAATGCCCATTTTGAAAATAAAAATGTCATCTTTGAACTGTGAACATGTTCTATGTTTTGTTTTTTTTATTGTGTCGCTGATTTTGCTTGTCAAAGGCCATCAGAGCATCCCTAATTGAAAGCTTTTAAAAGCGATAACCCAGAGCTCATTTTTTTACAAACAATTACAAGCTTTCATTTTAACGTAGTCACACGTAAGAATTCTCATGGTCATTTCCATTTTTTAGTTGTGTTCACTTTTTGTTTGTTGCTGCTGTGATGGTAAGGAAAAGGGATTAGGTAACTGCACGAATGATAGCTCCATGAGGGACTAATAGGTTAAGTAGGCACATCTTTATCCTTACATCCCAGATGCAATCATTCTGGATGCTTGGGAGCTGAGGGGAATGCCAGCCCTGTCCCCCACAGCTGGTTTCTTCTCCAGTTTCCACTGTTGGAAGCAGATAACTGGATAAATGGATGGACCATCACTGAGGTGGCCCAGGGCATTTCATGGATTAATCTGAGAGTTCTCAAGAGTGCCTCGGTGGTTTTTTTTGTATTTTGGAGTTCTCATTTTTACTGTTCTCTGAAAATGCCTTCAGTATTTTTGACTTTCATTCTGGGTAACAGTTCATATTGATACAACTATTCAAGATGAACTGTAGACCATCCTGAGTGTGACAGAATTCACAAGGATCATTAAATCCAACTCCTGGCCTTTCCAGTCCAACTCGTGGACTGTCCCCAGAATCACACCATGGGCATCTTTCTCCTGCTGTCCTCCAGACTAGAGTTTTTCTGAGTGAAAATCTATCCACATGGATGTTGCTTGATGGCAGAACACTTAGGTGAAGATATTTGTCTTTTTATATCAAGGTAGCTCACTACCAGTAGGTGTTCACGAGCTGTACATAAATGCAATCTGTATGCCTGCCTGGGTAACCAGGAGACCTAGGAGGGAGTCATGTCATGGTTCCCCTGATTAGAAACCTGAGCTGAGCTAATTCTGTGAGCTTGCCTGTGTCCCAGTGAAGATGGTACTAGTTCCCAAGCAGGAACACAGTATGGGAGCTTTGCAATTTACCAGGGACTGTCATCAGGCCTGACCTCATGTCTTCACTGCTGCTCTGGGCTAGATCAGTCACAGCAAGAGCAATTACACTTTCTCTGCTCCTGTTCAGTTTTTCTCAACCCAGAAGGCATTGTCCAGGTGACACAAAAGACTCCTGAACTTTTGGAGGTCATGTAGGGGATTGCTTTCCGTCCTTGAAAGCATAAACTGTTAAAGAGTCTGCAAGTTTTTATCATACCTTCCAAATACAGGAAAACACAAGGCATGGACTGAAGACTGACAAAACAGATTTATAAAATTCCTAAATGAATTCAGGAACTTGTTTCCTGTTGTGATTTTTTTGCCTTTTTTCCCCCTCCTATGTCATGGGGGGGCAATGCAGCCGTGCAGCAGTGGAAATGGAGTGGTCCTTCAACCTGTGATTCTGGGGATAGGTTGTTGTTTGGTTGGGCTTATGGGTTTTTTATATCTGTAACAGCTCCAGCTGCTTTTGTTCAGCTTTAAGAGGGGTCTGTTGTCACTGCTGTTGCCATACTGTCCTGTCCAGCTTTTTTTATTAAAAAAAACCCAGCTCTACATCTGCCCTGTGGAAGATGTGTGAGGTTGACAGATACCAGTATCACTGACATGCAGTGTTTCTCTTCTGTATTCTCAGAAGAAGCTTCTGGTAACAATGTCCACAGCAGACAGTACAGTATTTAAACTAATGTTTTGCTCTTTCTTCCTAGGGTGACAAAACACAGAACCACCTCAGGATGTCTGTAATTCAGCAAGGCACAGCAACACTTCGGAAAGCAAAGAAAACCACTGTAAAAACGTGTCTAGATAACCCCTTTGTTTTCCAGTGGAAAACCATAGATGGAGAAGATATGCATTTTATACTAGAGACCTTAGAAGAAAGGATTAAACATATTGGACTTAAAAAGATTGAGAGTCCAAGAAAGAAAAAACGTTCCCTTACAAAAAAACAAGCAGAAAGAAACTGCGATGCTGGCACCAATGATTTTCCTAAAGAGGAAGCAGAAAGCCACCAGCAAAAACCAGGATGGACTGACATAAGTATCAGAAGACAGCTTGCTATTGGAGTTAACGAAGTTACAAAAGCATTGGAAAAAAATGAACTTCTTCTCTTGCTGGTGTGCAAGTCTGCCAAACCTGCCATGATCACGTCGCACCTGATCGAGCTGAGCGCGAGCCGCGCCACGCCGGCAGGGCAGGTGCCGCGGCTCAGCGAGACCGTCGCGCCCCTCCTTGGCTTAACGTCCATCTTGGCACTCGGCTTCAAAAAGCAGTCTGACAAGTTCACTGAGGCAATAGCAGCAATAATTCCAAAGATACCGGCTTTGGAAGTGCCGTGGTTTCAGTACAGAACTGGAGAATCCATGGCTGGTGCGGATACAGATTCTTCAGAAAGTCTGGAACCCGAAGAGCTTGCAGAGGTGCTGGGGGATAAGCTCCCAAGTCAGAAGCGGAAGCATACGGAAAGCAATCAGCCTGATCTTTCACATGTAATTTTGCAGCCTTTGAAAATCAAGAAACTTGTCCCAAATCCCAATAAGATAAAGAAACCACCTCGCAAAAAGAAAAAGGCTTTTCAGCATAACTGAGTTTGGTTCTTTCTATTAAACAGATTTTTAAATGCAGGATGGAGTACAGTTCTAACAGTTCTTTTAGGCTTTACAGTGTAAAGGTCTTGAATACAAGGTGAACTTCATGTTGCATTTGGCTGAGGTACTTTCTGCTTTAATAAAAAATACTGCTCAGACTTGAGTGTTAGTCTTTACTGGGGGTAAATATTTTCATTTGCAGCTGGAGATCAGAGTTAAAGCCGGTAATGAACATGCCAAAGTAATTTTAAGACATAATTTATACTTCTTTGGAATGAATACAAAGCATTAAATGAACTTTGTCTTTTTACACAGATGAACATGCTTTAAGCAAAAGAGATTTAAGTATAATTACTCAAACAAATAAATACCAAAAGTGAAAGTTTATTTAAACAAAGGTCCATGCCAGTATAAGTCTTTCAAAGCTGGGTTCAAGTAAATAGCACAGGCAGACTTCCCTTTTGAACTCTTATTATAGTTTGTTATGCTGAACAACTTGGTTTTGGTCACAAATGTATGCAGACTTGGGTTCCACCTGATACCTGGTGCATGGTATGCTGAAGGAAAAGCTATTTCCAAATACAAATCCAAATTACTACTGCTGCAGTATTAAAAAAAATACTTCCATATGCAAACTATTAACACATATCCTGTGAGGAAATGTAAACCTAAACTCCATTAGATCTCTAAATGAAATCTAACATTATTTCCCAGGAAACTGACATAAGCCATATACTGTTTCATATAAAGTAGATGAGAACTGTAACTGCTACAAGACTGAAAATGTAATTTCTGAGTTTCCTTTAATTTTACAGGGAGAAAATGAACAGTTTCCTAATGAGGGAGTTGGGTGGTAGGAAGGAATGGAAATAGCACTGCAATTCAGGCAATCAGCAGCCTACTTGTAGAAGAAAGCATAAAATACCTTAACTGAGTAACTTTTGTTGTTCCTTAAAAGGTAAAATTTACATTATTTTTCAGAGATTTGTTAATCCAGACTTCCACTGCCATCCAATAGCTCATCTGTATTTTGAATTTATTTAGAGATTACTTTAGTTCATGATACCAGCTATGAAGGCAGGCAATAGCAATGAGCAGTGATTGTGTAGTCATGATGCTCCTTGAAGTTTAAACACAGCATTTAAATGCTACAATTTTTGTCCGTGTCTGAGGGTTCAAGAAGAGGTGAGATTTCTTTGACTTGCTTCACAATCGTTTGTACAAGTCCTTTTTTCTGGATTTCTGAGTGCATAAAACTTGGAAGGCATGCTAGCACTAGTGTGTTTCATTCCCAGGCTGGCTAACCATAGCATAAAAGTCTAGACAGAGCATAAGGATTAGCTTTGGTAAAGAACATAAGCACAGCAATCATCTTTCAAGCACTTCACTGCCTGCCCAGGTCTGTCTTTGTCTTCAGGGATTTGGCTTCCCTCTGTAGATAGGAAGTTACTTTGGGAAAGAAATAACAGATGTTTAAAAAGC
Source organism: Serinus canaria (assembly GCF_022539315.1). Classification (NCBI taxonomy): domain Eukaryota; kingdom Metazoa; phylum Chordata; class Aves; order Passeriformes; family Fringillidae; genus Serinus; species Serinus canaria. The sequence continues at coordinate 21,486,412 of NC_066315.1, read as the reverse complement.
CAGGTGCAAAAGGTGGTAGAGCAAGCTTTACATTTGCCAAGCCTTTGCAAACACCTATTAGGTTCTGATGAGTCTTACCTTCATAGCAGGACTAATGCACACAGGCTCAGTTTTGGAAACAAGGGTCTCTCCTATTGAGCTCCTGACAGTGGCCTCACACAGATCACACAGATATTCACCTTTTGTTTAGTACCTGCTTAGGAAGTCAAAGTGAGTTGCCACAATTTTCACCTCTGGAGTCTTATTTATGTGGGTGCAAGCTGGGACACCTTCAAGACTGAAGTCCTCTTGATGCTGTGATACTTAGGCAAAACACTACAAGTGAAGAGCACTCAGCAGGGACAGAAGAGGCCATGCTTAACACACACAAGTCCATGAAGAGAACTCTTCAAGAGCTGCCCCAACACTCAGGCTTAGATGCCTGCTTCCCTCATGCTCTGGCTGATAAATTTCTCTCTCAGCTACAGTCCTGCAAAGCTTCTACAGGAGCATGTCTCTGCCCTCCAGCCCCCTAGTGAGCATGCAGAGGGGGCCAGACAAGACAGAAGTTTATGCCCTGGATTCAGAAGCAAATGGCACTATTTTACTAGAAGAGAGCACAAGACTGGCCATGCTCCTTCCTTCATGTGCCCTAACCTGAAGATTTAGGCAGAAGCCAGGCTGCAGGAAACCCACATTCAAGTCTGTCTTCTACGTGGACATACTTGGTCCTATCATGGCCTCAGTTTTACAAAGGACAGTACTTGGGAGGATCTGCCTTCTGATTTCACAGGAGAAATTATCTGCCTAACATTTCTTCCACTCACAGTTTTTTGAGGAGAAGAAAGGCAGAGAACATGAACATATCCTTCACCTGGGCTGTCCCAGCAAGGAAGTATCTTTGCTATGAGGACAGAGCTATGCCCTGCTGTCCCACCTCACCTCAGGCAGCCCTGAGTGAGGACTGCTGAGGCTCTGCCTTCAAGAGCTGAAGCAGAACACACTGAGCTCCTTGGGGAACCTCATCCCAGAGCGCTCCATGAAAATGCCTGCCAAGGAGGCACCATCTTGTCTTCTAGGAGATAAAAACTTAAGTCTTTGATGGGGTCAAGATTAAATCCTTCTTGTTACTTCAGGTATCACTACCAACAATTACATTTTCAGGCACTTAATTCTGCTCAGGCCTCACACAGAGTCCAAGCTGTCTCTGCGCCACCCGTTTTGACTGCTACTAGGAGGGAGGTATCAAGAGTGGCCAGAGATGCAAAGCCCAACTGCACTGTGAGATTTCCTGTGAACTCCTTTCAAATTCATGAGGTCCTGCACAGCCAGGGGTCAAACAAACCACGTTCAGTCCCTTCCTTTGTTTGAAGGAGGTCGAATGCTTTAATCAGCTATAATGCAGTAAGGGAAAGTGTTTATCACTGTTTCTAGGGCAGAATTCTCTCACCACAATTCAACAAGAAAAAGAAACCAAACCACAAACCATTCACACAGTCGAAAAGGAGAGGGAAGAAAGAAAAACCCCACTGCTACAAGGTAGTGGGTACGGCTAACAGTTATGAAGAACAGACAAATTTATCTTCATGTACAGAATTAAACTTTCAGCAGAATCTGCTGTCAGAATTACAGGCATGTTTAAAAGGAAAGTTAGACATTTGTATTTCATGAGATATTCAAGTCACATTCAAAAGATGCTCACAGCACAGAGGCTTCACTACCACAATTTGGCACTTTCAGCTAGAACAGTTTCTTAACACAGATTTCCTCAGTGCTCATGCTTCTGCAGCATCCATGAGCTGAAAGAACTGCTATCATCTCTAGCTATGACGCTATGCTGGAATGCATATAAAGTGCTTCAGAAGCCACTCCCATTGCGGAGCATTCATGAGGGAATTAAAACAGCTCCACCCAACAACAAAGATCAGCCCTTCTACATTTCAGGAAGTGCAGTACAGAGACTTCCAAGGACTGAGGGCAGAGCATTTCTCTTCTGCTTACCAGCCACATATATAGCAAAACTTCTTGTTCCAAAGTCAGGATAAAAACACTACCAGGAACAATTTATGAATACATATTTACACAAGGTACTTTTCATTAGAATTACAGACTTCATAGGAAATCAGAGTAGACAAAGGAATATGTGCAATTTCGCAGAAGCGTTGAAAACATTCAAACTATAAATATCCTGATAGCACTACTAAAATTCTTAGTTTTACACACAGGCTGATGTTATTCTACTGAGGAAAAACTAAGGTATTGTGCCACAACTGTAAATTAAGTACAGTAATGTATTATCATTCTGGCAACATAGATAACACCTGCACTGAACAGTGCGATACTGTTAAATCAATCCACTGATCTAGTGAAGATCAAAGTACAAATCTGTATTTTTTATTGATTTGGCAGCGTTGCTTATGGAGAAACATATGCACTAGTTAAACCAGTACACTGTCATACTGCTCCAGTTACAAAAACATCCAGGACTTTCATAGAGCTACAAAGGTATCATACTTCATGATTTTCCCCCAAATGATGATATCCATGTTAAGTAAATAAGCAAAGATACTCCAGTTTGTATCCTTCATTCTGTTACACCGACATACATACATCACCACTTAATAAATAGAAATGCAGCAGTTCATCCACATAATAGCAATTATTTTTGTACCCTAATCCACCACTGAAGTTCAGTTTATACAAAACAGTCTTTTCTACAGAGTGGAAAAAAATACCTTCTTCTCATCCAGGTGCAAGCTAAGCTTTGAAACTTAAATGAATGTGCTTTTTTATTTTCGTGGACAATAGAAGAGTTTCATGAACCGGCTGATCTATCTGAAAATGCATAAATTTGGTCACATGTGGATGTCTTCATTGATCAGATTTAATGGACAATTTCAGTATCACTGACGTTGTGCTTTTACTCCTCTTGAACAAGACCATTTCAAGAGTTATGGAGATCAAATTAACTCAAACGATGACCTCAAGAGTTCTAAAAACATAAGCGTTCTCATTGTAATACAAGGCCAACCTAAAGGAAGAAGAAAAACCACAGTATTTTAGTTCAAGTGTGGCAGTAAAGCTAAACATCAACAGTCTCCTGCATCTCAATTATGGATCATAAACAGGGCCAATTACAGTATTTTTAAAACTTCTGCCCATTGTTGGCCAGTGTAAAATAATGTACCATTACATCTAATGGAATTCAGGAACTCATTTTTCTCCCTTACCTTTTCCGATTCCATGCCTGGACATCTCCAGTTGTACAAATAATACTGCAAATTTCCATCTCCAATCCCAAACTTGAGTTTTTCCAGGAATGTTTTGTTTTCCATTAAGTCTAGTGCATTGAACACATCAAATCCTTTCTGGCAACAAAAAAACATTTTTGAAATTTTACTTTTGAAATGTTCAAATGACACACAAATGATACTTTACAGAGTGGCACACAGTATCCAAGAGACTTTGGCTAATTAAAAGGAAAAAATACAATGGAATAAATATTGCCTTTTAATTAGTACCCACAAGATGACATTTTCTCAATAAAAACTAAAGTATAATGCACAACTGCTTGAAAATTAGCTCCTAAAGGGTATGAATTTTAAAGCCATTTTCAGGGCCTAATATCTGAAGAGTCCCTAAAGCATTTTCCATTATTTTATCCTTACAGACATGCATTTTTTACAGTCACATACAGTGTTTTGACACATATGGCCTATTCTAGTTGAAGCTGCATAAATACAGTTACAATGTTTCTCAGTGATTTATCATTCTGTTAATGATAAACATATTTTTGTGATTTAGTCCTTTTCTGAAATACTATTCTCTTTAGAACTCAAATCTTTTATGTGATTCTCCCTCCCTTACTTATACACCCTCTACCAACTCCTCTTTTCATAAACCTCCCAAATTCACCACAAAGAGACACACGGCCAAATCAGTCTCAAGAGTTTTTTCTCCATCAACATATACTCAAATCCTTTCTCCTTACTGGGAACTCTTAACAAGCAACCTAATGCCTTTGGTAAGGCATTGCAGCAATAATCATCACATACGGAGAGGTGAATTTGCTTGGGGGTGTGGAAATAAAATCCATTTCTTTGCAGTTTATTTGCAATTAACTACAAGTGAGTCTGACCTAAGCTCCTCGAGTCTTAACAGCACAAAGGTACAGCACCAGCAGGACATGATACACTTTTAAGATAAAAGGTACAAAACAATAATGCTCAATTACTTAAGCACAAGAAGATGGGGCAAGGAACATTCTTGACTCAGTAAAAAAAAAAAAAAAAAGATTTTTTTTTTCTTTTAAATAAGCACCCCATATTAGGAAAAAGGGGGTTTGAAGAAAAAGAGCACTTAAGCTCTTCAGCAGGACTATTTAAAAGAAAGCTACAAAGCACAGACACTGAGTTTAGTAAGGTTTCCTGCTACCTTACACAAAGATCATTCTGTGTGCAGAAGACACCATGCTAAGTTAAATGTGCTGTGAAAAACATGCAGAAATAAGACAAATGAGGTGGCAGTATTTGACATTTGGCATTGAAAGTAAATTTTGAAATATTCCAAGTAAGTAAGTAACATTAACAGCAATCTCAGAAGGCAGGAAGGGAAGTGGGGGAGAATAGAGACACACTCTAGATCAAGCACACTAAACTGTGCAATTAAACACTCAAAATTCAAACAAAACTCTACAGATGTAGTTTTAATTCAGTATCTAAATATCAGCAGATTAGTTTCAGGTTAGAATCTTCTGAGAGGGATGAAAAGGTTTCTGTTTCAAGGTACTTTCTCCACAGCTCTGACAGACCACTTAACCAGACTCAGAATAGAATTTCTTCCCTGTGTTCTAGATCTAGAGACTTTGTGTCAGTTTCAACAGTAAAATATGCAGGGATTTTAGAGGGATTATCCTGATACAAAATCTCACTCTCTGTCCATGCAGAATACATAGAACCTAAGTTCTATGTATTATAAATTTTGAGTTTTACTTTGAAGGTCAGGTGTTTTGTCCTGTAACTGCCAAACTAATTCTAAATTATTTTATATAGTGTGGTATGAAGATAAAAATAAACATTAGCTGGCAGGCAAATCCTTAAACCAATTTGCTGAGCTGAATTTGTACCTCCAAAACCCATGATTTGGAATTAAAGTACAGAAAGGAGACTGTGGTGGGCTGTCCCCAGACAAGGGCCAAACACCCACACAACCTTTGCTTTACTCCTCTCCAACAGCATGGGGAGAAAATAGAAGGAAGGTAAGATGTCCTGTGAATTGAAATAATGACAATTTAACAGAGAAAGCAAAAGCTGAAGGCACAAGGGAAGCAAAAAGAAGAATACATTCACTACTTCCCACTGTCAGACAGATGTCAAACCACTTTCTGGGAAGCAAGATCTCAGCATGCATAATGATTGTTAGGGAACATAAATGCTATCACTGGAAGCATCCTCCCTTCCTCCTCCTTTCCTTCAGCCATTATTGTGGAGCAGAGCATCACATGGTGTGGAAGATCTCTTTGGTCAGTAGGGGTCACCTGTCCTGGCTATGTCCCCTCCCAACTTCTTGTCCACCCTCAGCCTCCTCACTGCAGGGGACAGAGAAAGCCTTGAGGCTGTGCAAGCACTGTTCAGTAACAACCAAAACACTGGTGTGTTATCAGCACTGCTTCAGTGAGAAAGTGCAGCACCATATGGGCTGCAAGGAACAAAGTTAACTCCATCCCAGCCAGACCCACTATGTTTGTAAACAAAGGCTGTGACTAGGACTGCCTTATCATCTCTCCTCCATTGCCTTACCTCTCCTCACATAAAACTCAACTGCCAGATCTGCAACTATAATTAGGCATCTAATGATGCATTATAGGTCCAGCAGGTGCTTCAGAAATCCACAGGTGTCTAAATCCCAGTATTGCAAGGGATATAGGATGATCAGCTCAAAAGGAAAGAGCTGCATGTTACATTGAGAGAGAAACTTATGCAGGCAAAGGTGCAAAGCCTTGGAGTCAGAGCATGGAACTGCCTCCTCCACCCACTGCAGAGAGAATGGCCAGACACACAGCCTAGAGAATGGCCAGACACACAGCTCCCTGTGCCACACTTCTAACCCAGACTAACCCTTTTCCACTTTGACTTTAAAGTGGAATTTTTAGCCAGTATTAACCAGTATTATTTAACCAGTATTTTTAGCCACTCCTGATAATTACACTAGCTTCTCAAAATCTGTCTTTGAACTTCCTTTTGGATCATTCTGGAGCCTGAATAATGATATTTCCCAGAACTATCTAGAAGTTTTCCCTGAAAAATAGTTCCTGAACTGCTTCTAGGTTAACAAGCCTCAGCAAGCAGTTCCCATCACAGATGGCAGCTCAGCTGCAATGCTGCATGAACATGGCTGGGGCAGACAGGCTGAAGATTGTGTGGTTGCTTTCATGCAGCCTGAAGTCTGAACAGCCTCTGCAGATCAGCACTGGCTTCATCCAGAACCAGCACAGAAACCTCTGTGGCAGGTGCAGGCAGCTCAGAGCACAGCCTGCCAGGGTACCCCCCTGGAGGCTGTAACACCACCAGCAGGGCAGGAAGGAGGAGCAGACAACATTCCTGTGCCTGCAGCCTGCTGGGAATGGTGGCAAAGCAGGTGCTATGGACCACATGAAGCCTGTGCAGTGCTTTGAACCACCAGGGCAAACAGGTCTTTGCAAAGTCAGAGTGCTGGCATGTGCCATTGGTTAGCACTGCACTTCCATGAAACCACAGTCACTAAGAGCTGAGAGATAGCTTTTCATTAGACAGTACTAAGCTCTCAAAATTCTTCTAAGAACTTCATTTATAGACTTTTCCCTTCCATTCAACCAAACATCAATCAGTATAATTCCATACCTAAGGGTATGCTTAAAAGCTACACCATGACATGATCTACAGAGCTTTACAGGGAGCAAAGATAACATGATAAAGCTCACATAAATAAATTTCTACATCTTTTTAGGAATAAAAAATAATTTAAAAATGCAAAATGTATTTGATAGCACTTATTAATTCATCTCCAGCAGAAATTATTTTAGTGATACTTTTCATTCTTGTGATACTTAGTGACTATGGTCATCAGTGTGCTCTTGGGTATATCCACAGTTCAAGCTATTGCAAATACTTTATGCATTTGTCATTCCCCAGCATCACTCAAAGTAAAAAGGAAAAACAAGCATACTGCTTTGTATTTTGATACATTGTATATGTTTCATAAACTGCACTCTGTGCTGTAAATGCACTGGCGTGGATAAATTACTCCAGTTCTTACCTTGCCACTACTCCTAGGAATACTTTTGTGAATGAAGCAGAAAAAACCCAACCTCCAACTTACCAATTTAGCTATAATGAGTGCATCATTCATTAAGTCCAACAGGGGAGTCTCTGTATGAATATTGTAAAAGGAATAGGCAGCTTTGAGGCTTTTATGAACAGGATGATGCATCACTGTTGAAGGTAATGTGTAGAAACTGAGGAAGTCTGTTAAAATACCATTTGAACCCTATAAAAAAACCAAACCAAAACAAAAAAGTCCATTAATAAGTAATCAGTTACTGGTTAGGCTAATGTGGCAGTTCTACAGAAAGCAATAAATGCAGCAAGGTTTGTGTACTGTAAGTACTATGGTAGAGCAGCTAGTCTTAGCTAAGAGGAAATAAACCTTTAGATTTTTCTAGTCTATTATACCACTAACATTTTCACAAACAATTGTCATAGTAGTAGTTTTCTATGGACAAAGCTAACAAAGCAGATTTCAACTGAAAGTATCAAAGTTTTTTCTGACTGAACTAATTTTTAATAAAATATTCTTAAAATATTACAGATATTTAAAAAACCTGATGACATTCACATCAAAGAATATTTTTCTCATCTTTCTAAAAACAGAGAAAAAAATATACTGTGCTAGTATACAAAGCATATTAATAAAAACTCCCCAGAGTGTCTCCAAGCAAATAAGGTAATGGAAACACACAAATACTTCTTCTTGCTTGTTTGCTTTATTTTTGAATGACTAGTAACCACAAATTAGAGTTCAATGAAGGACCTCACATGGCTCCTTAAATTAATAGTACTTCTACAGTAAAATGTAAAACAGTTGAACATACCACATGCAAAAAAGCTTTTGTCTTATAGCAGGTACAGATTCTGTAGTAGAGTAATACTAACTACAAGGAACAGAAAAGTTATTGAGTCACTCACTAAATTCAGTAAGGATGACAAAAATATTAACTCATAAATTATACAGAGTATTTTAAGGTCTTAGATCTGCACATTACAAAGATGACTTAAAAGTCTGATAGTAGCGTCTCCAGGTCACACAGGTCTTAAAAAGATTTTAAGTGCTAACAAACCTACATTTTGTATAGTAAAACTAGTCCAAGAGACAGCATAAAACAAGTAAGTGAAGACTGTGCTGTCTAGTTAGTATGGCACTGTTAATATCATTCATGCTAATCCTGGTGCTTGTGAACTCTCCTGTAGGCTTCAACTAACAAAGCAAGCAAAAACCTACTCAGGAAGCAGGGCAGAGGACAGGGAGAAGAGGGAGTGGAAAAAGAAGGTGGGACTATAAATTAGACCATGGAAAAGTCCAATGATCACTAGACCCACTACAAAGCAGAAAGCTAAGTTTGGACAATAAAAACTGATGGGCAGGAGCACTCATCTGCAGCAGCTCTAGGTTTCCTAACTCAGCTGAGGCTCCTGCACAAATTCAGGTTACAGTGTGGGAACACTGAACTTCACAACCTAGGCTTTTCTATGAGGAGAATGTTTACGGATGTTAGTCCTGATCATTTAAAATAACATTATCACTTTAAGCAAAGTAATACACTGCCTAAATATGCTGTCTACAACAGATTTTGTATGGACTCAAAGAGAAGGGTGTATCTTTCCACTAGCTTTAGTGCACCTATTCCAAACAAGTCTGGGAGATTTCCAATTCAAATGCACTCCTATTCCTGCACTCCTTATTTTGAGAAAAGCCAACTCTCTGGAGGGTGGGGGTGGTAGATGTATATATATATATATATATATATATATATAAAAATTCATACACATACATACACACATTCTTTTACTGGAAAAAAACCACTTTTCCCAGTATGTAATAAAAAAGCAAACCACCAAAAATATAATTCCCCCAACAGGTGCCTCTAAAATCAGTTTTTTTTAAAACAGAATTTTGTAATGGTGTATGGCAGAAATGTGTACACCTGAGAGAATGAAAGCAAATCCAAACCAAATCCTTATCTCAGTCATGGAATCTTTTTTTCCATTTTTCTAGAAAAGGAGGTTTGAAGACCACTGCTTAATATCATGTCATACCTCTGTAGAAAAGAATCAAGAAATGCAGGTGGAAAAGTTGATCTTAAAATATGTAGGGTTCTTGTCAAGATAGTGATGTTCTGATATTTCACTATTCTTTTTTAAGATATCCTATTATAAGAGCACTGCAGTTTATCACAGGCAAACATTTTCTTATTAAGAGAATGTAATACAAAGAAAAAAGCTTGTACTCATGGTATCAAATTCTACCTTTAACACACGTATTTCATATTGCCTGCATTTCCAAAACTTGATGCTGATATGAACTACTGTCTGGCACTCTGAGTGCAGAGTGTTCTGAACTACTGAGGGACACTCACTCACATTAATACACATTAGTGCATATTTTACCTCTACCACATAAGTGTCAATAATATGATCCCGAGGCAGGAACCAGTGGGCCACCTCTTCTTCATCCATCACAGGAGCAAGATTAAACTGTTTCAAGTAAGTATTGATTAATTCTTGTACTGCTTTAGTATCTTTTTGTTCCATTGGTCTCAAACCTGAAGTCTTTGTGGCCTTAGTGAAAAAAAAGAAAAGTAAATGTTAGGATGTTAAAAGGAAAACTGCACACACAGCAAAGGCTGAAAGTAGGTTGCAGAGTCACTCCACTTGCTATAATGCACTCATTATTAGCCTACTTTATCCCAGGCACCTAATTCATTATGCTATTTTACAAATGGCTTTCAATCAGAATTCCCTCTCTTCTAATTATTGGGACAGTCTGGGGCACTTCAATCTTTTAATTTCATTATTGAAACAGCTTCATTTCTCCAGAGAAAGACATACCATCACCAACTGCCTACACTTTGTGCAGTTTGTATTTTTTTTTTTTAGGTCAATCTATTTCTTATCTTCTTCTAAACTACGTGGGGCCCAGACACTGAAACAAAACAAAGAAACTTGCATATCAGAAGTTATCTCAAGACAAGAACACATGCAATTCAAACTTATGGAAATTACAGTCAAGCCATACATCAATGTCAGCTGATTGAGTTTAATTATAAATTAAATTAACAAAAAAGATTCTAACTATTTTTAGCACTTGTAAACTTCCTTGCTAACAACCTTCTCTACAGGCACAACTGCTATTCTGGTAACAAGAAAGCTTCTCATAACTTATAGCTGCCTGAAATTAAAAACCTATTTCAACAAATATTTTTCTAACTTTAAACATCAGAAAAGGAAATAATTACTTTCTAGTATTATGCAATTATTGTTTAAACAAGCGAAAGTGATAAGTTTTCTTCCCATCTTTTGCCAGCCTTCCTGAATAATTCCTTTTGGGGAGGCTAATGCTTGCTCTCTTCAGTGCTCATTTATCCTGCCTCATCTGCCTCAGCTGCATACTTGGGCACGTACCACATTAATCATAGCGAAGTCGATGGCAAGAGCAGCCAGGTAGAGACTTGATTACTGGAAGCCTGAAATGAGTGTAGCTGATTATGCTTTGCCCAAAAGGCATTACTCTGGGGGAGCTGCTTATTCACGTGCTCTGGGAGTCAGCAGCCAGATGAGAAATCAAGGCACATTTTGCCACAGCTCTGGCCTGTGTATTACATTTCAGTCTTCCTGCTTTTCTAGGCAGCCTGGGACTATATTTTGACTCCACAACAGCACATCATCTGTATTTTTAAATGCTCTCATTCCAGAAGGTTGTCATACAGGAAGGATGGAGGAAAAGCAGCTGGGGTGGAAGATTTTTCCCCCCAGTAATGCTCAGAATCACCAGTAAGTGACTATTTGCAATCCCAGAGGGGAGGGAAGGGGTACAGGACTGTGCTAAAATTTGTTTCTCTGAGCACATAATCATGTGACTGTCCAGCATCAGGATCTCAGCTGGTCAGGAAAAGACAACAAACATACTCCTGTCCTGACTCTAAATACTAACAAATTTTACTTCTCAGGAAAAGAACACTTTTATTTTTTGTATCTATAGGTATATGCACAGCCTTTAGGGAGGTTGATATTTATTAATTACAGTATTTATTACACCTGAAAACATTTTTAATTCAGGCTGTTCAAGTGATTAGGAACGATTAATTCTCTTAAAGGGAGCTCCTAGTGGCAATGATATTCCAAGGATGTTAAGAAAAGAGGTCAAAATGCAAGAAACAGTGTTTGGTGCTGAGGGACAGGCTAGCATGGACTGAATGGACAAATTTGTTTGAGAGTAATGTTTATAACTGCCTGAAACTGAGGAGAAAAATCCTCAACAGCACTTAATCCCTTTCTCAGAAAAAAAAAAAAAAACGGCTTTCAAATAAACCCAAAGCACAAGACCTAAAGAGAAAACATCAGAACAAAGATTAAATCTTTATTTTCTACTGAGAAGCTCCCAAATCCCACCCAAAAATAACAAAAATTCTGAGGTATAGGGACTCCTACATCACTTAGTTTTAAAAGCTGATTTTCAGATCACCTATCTTCTACTTGCACTTCTATGTACAGTGTATGTTTGCCTTAGCTATATTTTATGGATGAGATAATGACACATTACTTATTTTCCATAGTTCACTTTTCTATTGTAACTTGGGTTTATGATAAAGGAAAATGATCAGGATATAACTGCTATTTCTAATGATTCTCTGTAGTTACAACTTTGGTACTACAAGTCAGATCCTTATGTTTTAATCACTTCCTCAGTTGTTTCCATAAGCAATGTTACTAGAGTTGCCACCAAAACCTACACTTGAAATTTTATATTACACTCTTCAGACTGTTAAAAATGCCTTCAAGATTTGATGGAAGCTATATTTAGCTGCCCAACATTAAAACCCAATTAATTTGGTTCTAACTGCTGCCCTGCAAGGGAGAAGCTGCATGTGCAGGCACAGGTGGCACCAGGCAGAGCAGGAAACGAGGCTCTCCGACAGCAGCAGGAGGACGGATCAAGGCATGGCACGAGCTTTACTCCAAGAGCTGCTCAGCCTGCTGCTCAGATATCTGAGCACCAAGAGAATCTGCAGCAGCAAGTCAAATAAAGCAACAGACACAAATCTCCAAAATCAGATAAATCATTATAAATACTGTGAGTGATGGAAAAAAGTATTGTTTTTAACCAAAAGAGAGGGTTTGTTTAAATAAAGACAGGTTTACTGATAAGGTACAGGTAAGGGATTCTCTACAATCCCTTCAAAAAAGGTAGCTTTTACAAGCAAATAAATTGTTTTCAGCTATAAACCTCAGTCTAAATTCTACAGGCTATTATTTACAGCAATGAGATTTTTTAACAGTACGTAGCATTTACAGTGACTTGCCCTGCCATGGAAATACACCCTAAGGCTTTTTGCAAGCCTAACTATTAGCTGAAAACATGAGGAAAAAATATTTTACTAACCTAGCTATGCCAGAGTACTTGCTTTTTACTGGACCATGCAAACTAACAGTGCACAACATTCTGAAGAGGTTTTTACTGAGCCTGCTCAATGCAAAACAACACTCTCTGACAGTACAGAAAAAAATGTGAATTAGAGTGGAATCAACAGTACAATTGTATTCAGCCAAGTTGCTGATGGACTTCTCTGAGAATTTGATGACATGAACTGTTGATTTTCTGTTCCAGTAATCTCTTATCAGATTAAACATACCGAGAATAGTCTTATGCATCTTCAACTCAATCCCACATGTTTGTGAAGTCAAGCTTTCTGGTTATTTTTTTTCCTTTGTTTAAGGATTTTAGGTTAAAATTTGTATTTTCTCCATAGAGATCCAGATTTCCAGCAATAGTCTCTTCTGTTTAGTATAGCCCTTAAGGTTCTTTTCATCAACCAGAGATTATTTTTTTAATGTCCTGCATGCACTGCCTTTACACAGAAAAGCCTGTGCTGTCAGGGACAGATGGAAGGTTATTTTGGGCCTCACAATAACTGTGGGGATTCTCTAGAAGTCATACTGCTTACATCAGGAAGTCTGTAGAGCTTCATTGTTCTTTGTAGAGTCATGTTTCTACTCAAATGTGAAAATTTCACCTCCACCAATTTTCTGGGATTTAGTGATCGATGCCAATACCTGGAAATACAACGAAATCACAAATTTAAATAGTATTTTAAGTGCCAGCAACACTTGCATCCATTGCTCTGCTTTCTTGCTTTCTCCTTTTCAACTCTATAAATTTGTTTCTAAGTAAGCCTGTACTATGTCTATAAGAAGGCTGATTAAGAACAACAACAAAAAAATTAAGGAAAAGCTGTATCTGAGTAATAGTTTTTAAAACAAGCCTGCTATCACAGTATTTTCAATCTAAGCAAATGCTTTTTGATACAGAATGAATAACCACAGGGCTAAACATTTTAGCATTTGTCATAGCCCTGAAAAACTCACCACACATACATAGCAACATTTATTTTCTTGTGCAGACAGGACCCTCCGCTCATGTCTGAGCATCTTTTTTGAAGCAGCTCTCCCTTCCTGGGAGATCATTGTGCAACTGAGCATCTCTGGTTATTCTAACACAGCAAAGCTTTTTATTCCCCCCCCACCCCCATCATTCCTTACAGAAACTTACAGGATCTTTGGTGTTGATAGGTACAAAGCAATTTCAAATCAAAAGGTACTCTGTCCTCCAGAAGTCTAAACAGCTGGACTAAGAGTTCAGGAATTGAACTTTTCCAAGTAAAAATAAAATCCATTCCAAGCAAATGAAATTATATTTGACTGTAACTCTTCCTACATGGTAGTGTACTTGTATTTATCAAATGCCAATAAAGTCCTCCTTTCTCCAGAAAGGTGAAAGAAAGTATTTCAAAAAAAACAAATCATACAATTACCAGAAATGCTCTGCCGTCTCTGGCAAGCAACCAGGTTAACAGGGAAGTGTCCCAGCAGGGACACAGGCCACTTGTAAAACACAGGTATACAATGTTGTCATTGCTAGCATGGCTGCCACCAGACAGTCAACAGAAACATCTGTTAGTCTATTTAAAGTATGCTAAACAAACCACAAATTAAATTTTAGTCCAAGGAGCTGTTTTATCCAAGGCACTGGGAGAGAAGAGGGGATAAAATGCCCCAACACCAAAATAACCAACACTGACAAACACTCAGGCCTTCAGGTTAGTCAAGGCCACAACATTTAATAGCTTTGAATTTTATGCTTTTTACTGTTTTTAGACAATTACGTTAAATTTTCCTAAAAATTATTAAGAACATCAACATTATTAATATTAGAACATCACCTAGGTTACCTGCAAGTGGCCACAGGTTTGGGAAGTACCACCCCAGCAGTGTAAACAGCCTGAAAAATTCCTTCCAAGTTTACTCTTCTGGTTATTTCCCGAATCAATACCGGTGCCACCCGTTTAGACCTCAGTTTCTTATGGACACACAGAAAATTGATTTCTACCATTTTCTTCACACTAAAAAGACATTAGGTAGTGGAAAAATTAAAGAGAGTTACACACTGCATGTTTCCATTTTTATAATTACAGTTTTCCATACTGTGACAGAAGAATTTGAAGTTAAGTAAACTTGCCTGTGACAAAGTACATCTGCAAGGAACACTAATCTAAGCCTATGTGACTGCAATGATAAACTGCAATATGCAAGCTATCTCCAAGAGATTTGCAACACTCCTTTACCAGAGCTCTATCAAGACTTAACTCATCACTTGACTATAAGATGCAGTATAGCATCCAGGCAATGCTTTGTGGAGTCACAATGCTTTATGTTTATCAGTGTATGTAGACTTGGCCAAGAAGCCCAGCTGATCATCTATAAATGCTTTTCAGCAGGGTCAGAATATTGTATGGCATTATCTGTACCATTCATCACTAAGAAAATTCCTTAAATAAATATTGGTGCTCTTCACTTTGTTCTCTATTTTTAAGTTCTCTATAGCAATGGATACTAGTTTAAGGTTTGTTTTGTGGCATTATTCTTTAACAAAAACAAAAGTACTGGTGCATTTTACCTGTCATAAATACGAATATTTGCAGGGATGGCACTTATGAATCCTACCAGTTTTTTGTTTGAAGACACTCTAACCCCGCAGTGCCATTGCGGTAACCAGCCTGGAGGACGCAATGCCCTAGAATTGATGACAGAAATAATTACAAATTACTGCCTAAGAAGATGTAATAAAAACACCCTTCACTGCACTCCAGCCAGATCAGAATGTGGAACTTGCTACTCACCACAGAAGAAATTCAGGTGAATAATCAAACCTAAACATATTATCATCATCTTCTACGTAATTCTCATTTAATAGTGTGTATAACTCCTTCAGCTGAAAACATACACAAAAAAATCCAAAGACTTATCCACATATCAATAAAAAAAAAAACTTGAATTATTTGGGATACATATAAAAATTGTTCTACTTACAACTTCAGCATTGCTAAGATCCAATGTGTCCCACATAAAACCTTGGGGCAAAGAATATGGCTCTAGGCGGACATTGTCCTTATCTGGTTCAATTGCACCATGTGAAGTTATAACTTCATCTTTTGAGGGAGGAGGAGAAAAAAAAAAAACAAAAAAACTGTTACATTGCTAGCTTTCCTGATAGTTCTGTAAACTACACTTAATTCACATCATGTATTTCCTCATAATTATGTAAATGGAACAAGAAGCTTTTTAAAAATGCTGAAAAAATTAGTATTATTAGTTTACACTACTTCTCATTCTCATAGACTACATTCAGACTAATGACTGTCTCATCATAATATTTAGAGAAATGCACGGAACCACTCCATCTCAACTGATACCCTGCATTCCATAACACAAGAGACAACAACCTATCAGCACACACACAGCATTTAGCCAGCCATGAGATCCACAGCCTCATCATGAGAACATGTACTCACAGCTAACAGGCTATGGCTCAGATCCTGTTTACCACTGACTTGAACAGACCTGAACTCAACAGGATTACTCAGGAGCAGTGACATAGCAAAGTCAGGGCATTTCAGAGATACTGTTGGTATGTGAAATGTATTCCTAAAATCCTACTTGAAGGCATGCTTTCTTCTCCTCCCTTACTTTACATTTACAGCACCAGTCCTCACCATACAGTAATAAACTGCAGCTGTTCCTCTTCTAAGGAGCAGCACCTACTAAGTCACAGAAATTTGAAAAGACCTGTAAGATCAGTCCAATCACTAACCTTACACTGCCAAGCCCACCACTAAGTCATGTTCCTAGGCATCATATTTACATATCCTTTCAATACCTCCAGGGATGGTGACCCCACTACTTCCCAAGGGAGCCTCTTCCAATTCAGTAAACAGATTTTTCCTAACATCCCATCTAAATCTCCCCTGGCACAGCTCCCCTTGAGGTAGTTTCCCCTTGTCCTAGCACTCGTTAGCTGTGAGAAGAGGCAGACCCCCACATGGCCACAACCTCATTTCAGGTAGTTGTAGAGTGATAAGGTCTCCCCTGAGCCTCCTTTCCTCCAGGCTAAACAACCCCAGCTCCCTCAGCCACTCCTCATCAGACTTGTGTTCCAGACCCTTCACCAGGTTTGTTGTCCTCCCCTGGACTCAGTCCAGCACCTCAATGTCTTTCTTGTAGCATTGTCCTTTAAGTCAGATTACACTGCAAGGCTTTGGACCTCCTGATTTTCTCCCTGCATAACCTCAGCATCCTTGCAGTCCCTTTGGTGGTGCATCTCTCCATCCATCCTTGGGCCTGCTCTAGGATCTCAGGGGTTCCCAGTAAGCCTTGACCAAACCAGCTGGGCAGTGAAATGTCCCTTGACTGTTAACAGGAGCTCCTGCACAGTAAAGGTGGGAGTGACACTGACTATATCAGGATCACTATTTTCCTGAACAAGGTGGGGAACAAGGAATAATCAGTTATTCCCTAATAACCAGCTATTCCCTGACAGCCTTGGAACACCATTTACCTGAACTGTAGCCCAAGTGAAATAGTACCACTGTTACGGGATGGGATTTTTCAGCTTTTCTTTTTCAAAAAGCAGTTACCAACGTGGGTTACTGCCATGATGGAAACTTACTGATGATTTAAGCCAATTATTTGGCAATCCTATGAAGAGTGGTCCTAAGTGAGGCCATTTACAGTGCCCTGGACCACAGTGGGCTGCACCACCTCCTCACTGTGAGAGGGATGTCTTGCATACCCTCAAGGCTGTGATGCTCTCAAGACTTGCTGAGCACGAGGCCTACACTGACACCCTCCACTCCTCAAAGCTCAACCCTTGCCTGCTGAGAAATGCAAGGGACTCAATGTATGTCACTTGGCTCAAGGGGAATTTTTAACAGGCACCTTTGAACACGGTAGCATGTAAACAACTCTGTGCCTGTGTGCATGCTCGTGAGTTTAGCATAGCAGGAATGCTGCTATCTAGAATCTATAATTAAGAATCTGTAATTAAGTCACTCTTATAATTGTAGTAAATCCTACATATGTTGAAGTCCGGATGAGAACAATGGCTAGTGATTGTGAGACTTCTGTCAGATGTTTAAAGAATATTTTATTTGCCTCTTCATCCTGTCTGGGAGATCTAGAACTGACTCACACCATGGTATCTACCCTGCTGGCCTTCCCCCTGATTCTTATCTGTAAACACTCAACTGTATTGTCAACCATCATCAAACTAGGCAGTCAAATTTTCCTTTGAGTATGAATTTTTCCACATGATGCACAATCCTGACTAATAGTTATGGCCTGCCATCCAGTTTGGAAGGTCATAATTATTAGCATTTTAAAGCAAACTCTGAAAAGTACCAACAGCCCAAATATTACTGCCACTAAATTGGCAGGTTTGGCATAACTAAAGGAACTATTGCTAATAATTTTAACTTGAAGGCCAGAGGATTCTGAAGTGAGTTTAATGCAAAGATCCCTACAACATTTTTTGAATTGATAAATTATTTTTTCCATCTAAACACGTAAAGCATATCAACTAATGATGACTTCCCAATCTGTTCATTCAGCAGATAAAGAAAAGCCTAAAAAATCTGTGGGACTAAGAAGAAATTCATATAGACTGTTGGACAAAACCTCACTGACCAAATTCAATGAAACATATTTCTACTGAACAACACCAACAAATCCTTTTCTGAGCCACTGTATGGGCCTTTTTAGCCTGGCAAGTGACAGACTCTCCTCTCTATCTAAGTGCCTTAAGATACACTGATTAGCCTGAACTGAACTCCTGGCACTACTGTACAGACACCTGAACTAGCTCTGGAAAAGCCTGATTATGGCCAGAGCATTTTTTGATTTACACGTCAACTTATTTTGGCTTGGGTCTTTCTCCACTTAGGCTGCATTGCTGGTGATGATTACTACCATTACTTTATGCAGGTATTTGGATAGAGTTTGTACAGAGAAAAGCCATGGGAGGTGAGCTCAATTCAGTCCAGTCCAGAGGAAAATACTGTATCCAGGGACTCTGCTCTGGACTTCTGTACGCAAGAAAAGTCAGGAAGAAATGAGATTGCTGTGGATTAAGCTATAGCCATGGATTAATGTGAAAAGCTGCCTGTGGAGAGTGAGCAGAGTGCTCCTGTGCTTTAGTCTCTACCTTATTTCTGCTTATTCTATACCAGTCTCCATTGCGATGGAGAGAAACTTGCAGGACAGAGCAGCACCAGCTACTGTGCTGAGAATGTTTTACCTGTGGGGCCCCCAATGTATGTTCACACTGAAAAGCTGTAACTGATTATCTTGAAGATAATGAAAGCAGAAAAAGAAGGTTCAGAGAGCAACACAGAAAACACAAGAAGTCAGCAACTACTTTCTCCAACAATGACAAGATTTACCAACTGCGTTATAAGGGATCAGATCAAGAGAAAAAAAAAATTGTCAAATTCATTATAAATTTGAAGGCAAAGAGAGGTCACCTCATCATCTCACTTGGAATCAAGAACAGAGAACAGAACCTGAGAAAGCATGTCTTCAAGGTAGTATGTTGTGGAGGACAACATGGACACACAGCAGAGGAAGAGTCTGTGTATCAGACAAATGCCACTGTCTACTTAAAGCTGTATGAAAACAGTGAAACCTATGGCAGGAGAGTCATTACTTCTGTGATAGCAAATCCATTTATTGAAAAAAAATTAAGTAAATACAAACAAACAAACACAACAAATATTACTAATAAAAAATTAAAGTTTACTCTTTGTCACCACTTAAGAGTTCTTACTTCTAAAGTGGAAAAAACTTCTCTGTTCTATTGTTCAATATTTCAGACCTAAAATATACAAAAGAATGCTATTTCAATAGCATTTCCCATTTTTACGGAGGACATCAGAAGGAGACTTTTTAACGCTGTATCTTGCATATTATCTGTGAGGAAGACAATCACTCCCCTGGAAAACGTCAAGAATTCCACATAAACTACACAAAAGACTAAGGATCCCTACCACACACAGTCCAACTTTATACACATTTTAGAGAACATGTCACAGAGCTAGCACAACATTTCTTTAGTGATCATAAGACAGCTCTTTCACACAGATCCAGTTAAACTTACTAAGTTTAGGTACAGGTTGTGTATCCCAGAACTGGTATTTACGTTTGGCAGCCTCATCAATATTCTTTGCTGGGCCTTGGCATGCAGAGAGCAGCTCCATTGCTCTCTGGATGTCTTGAAGCTTCTGCATTGGAATGGCTGGATTCTGCACAAATAGACAAACAGAGCAGAAAGCTTATTGAGTACATTTGCTTTGTGAATAGCTGTACAAACATGTAAATTTCTTTTACTGTTACCTATTCTCACAGGTACTCTTCTCATCATGGTTAGTTTGTAGACAGGAGAGTGGAAAAAAGTGCAATGTTTGTAGACAGGAGAGTGGAAAAAAGTTAGGTGGGTAACAAGTAAACAAAATAGTTGTCAGCAGTACTTGCATTTAACCAAGAAACATCAACATTATTAACACAAATACAGCAGCATTAAGGTAGGATACTGTATCACAATAAAAAATGCCTCTTACATTCCCTGTTCCCCTGGTAAAACACAACAAAATACCACAAAAAGGGTCAGTTTAGGTATTTAACAATAAAGGTACCATTGGTACACATGGAGTTTTTTGATCACTCTGAGTAAATGTTAACAGGAATAAGAATTTTTCCTGCAAAGGACAGTGCAGCGGAATAATGGTAACAGCCTCTAAACCTAAAGAGATTTTTCCCTCTCTCTTTTTAAATCTCTTTGTTTTGTTATCTTCCTAGTGCTAAGTCCTGTTCTGAGGCATACCAACAGCATGCTTGTGCTCAGGTTTCCCTAGACTGCAGTGCAATAATGCATCTGAAAGAATAGTCTCAAATGTACTGGAAAATTTCAAGCAATTCTGCAAGAGATTTCAAGCCAGACTGTTTGTTTGTGGTTTTGGGTGTTTTTTAACTGAATAGCAAAGGACTACTATTTTTGTATAGTACTTATAGTGTATGTATAGTATACTATTTTTGTATCTCACTTTCTTTCTAGGATTCATACATTGAAGAACCATCATAAAATAAATGTAATAATTAAGGTAAAGCTTAATTTGGGTGATCAGCCTCTGGTATCCTCAATCACAAAAAGAGCAAAACTTTGTGCCTGGAGCTCAAGCAGCCCATCATTTACTATTTATAATAAACACTTTCATTATCTAAATTAATGAAACAAAATGCCTAATGTTTAAGTATTGCAAATTTCACCTCTAAGTGTGCCCTAAACACCTGTCAGCTGAGTAACTGTCAATTAACATGTTTATACACTTTAGAACACTGTTCCAGCCTAAAAAGCCTACCTTATTTCTAGATTAGGATAACAGAGACATAAATTTCTAATGCTACTAGATAAATTCTGAAGTCTTATTAGTACATAGTGAAATCATACATAAATGCTGACACACTGTAATTTATTCTGTATATTTATTTAAAGTCTATAATATGTCTTCTACATTAAAAAAGCAGAAAGTCTAAAAAAAAAGTTCCTAAGAAAGATCTTACTACCATAATAATAAGTAAGAAATTAATGTTCAGATACTAAATAGACCATGGCTAGGGGCATCAGGAGGAATCCCTTTCATTTCAAAACAGTCAGAGATTGGCCTGACTAAGAAGTTTACTTTAATACTTTTTGTTTTGTTTCAATAGAAAGCAAGGAAAACCTACAAAGAACTTCACATTTATTAGAAAAACAAAAACCAGGTCTTTTGTTTAATTTCAGTTTAGGGCAAATATCTCTTCACAGCACAAGACAGCCCTGTTGTACCACAGGGCTGAGGTAGGAAATGGTGTTTTTGCCTCACTTTTGTTGACGATCTCAGGCCTTAGCTGTCCCTGTGCACTGCAGCAGTCTGAGAGAAAGGGACTGTTGAGCAAACTAATCATGCATAGGCTCCTGAAAACAGACCAAATGCATGTAAGGATGCTGAGGGAATTGGCTGATGTTAGTGCAACTAATATCTATCAAGTTTAAAATAGCAATTGGTGGAAGTTTCCTATAAATGCATAAAGGGAAATGTCATACCCATTTTCAAGAATGCAACGGGGAGGACTCAGGGGTCAACACTGTTTAATGATCTGAACTTGAAAAAGAGTACTTTCTCTGCAAGTGCATAGATGATACCTAGAAGAAGAATTTCTAGAATTGTTGATATGCTGAACCACAGAGTAGCTATTCAAAGCTACTCTGACAAACTGGAAAAAGAAACTTAATCAAGTTTGACAAAGGCAAATACAAAGTCCTCCATCTGGGATAGAAAAAGCCCATGCAAAGACAGAGGCCAGCATGGACTAGCTAGGAATCAGCTTGCAGAAAAAACTTGGGAGGTCCAGGTGGGCAGAGGGCCGGACATGAGCCAGCAGATTGCTGGCCAGCAAAGGACAGCTGCATACTAGGTAGCACCAGTAAACTGGCCAGGAAGTCTTCCCCTTTGTATGGCATCCCTGAGGTCACACCTTATAGTCTGGGGTTCTCCATTACAAGGAGAACATTGACAGACTCTTACGAGTTCTCTGGAGGGCACCAAGATAAATGGGGGCTGAGGCACATCACACACAAGGAGAAGAGGATGAGAGACCTTGGTTTGTTCAGCCTTAGGAATAGAAGGTTGATGGAGTAGGAGAAATCTATTACTGCCTAATGGGAGGGTATAAAGAAAGCTGAGCCAAATATTTTCAGAGGAACAGAGTGATAAGACAAAAAACAAAGGAGATGAGTTGCAAACCAGGAAAATCCATTTAGATATAAGGAATTACTTTTTTTCAACTGAAAACTGTAGTCAAACACTGGAATAAGTTACCCACAAAGGTCATGGAGTCTCCACCCTTGAAGACCAAGCAACCTCATCTAGGCCTGTACAACCTGATCGAGCTGGACTTGCTCTAAGCAACAGGTTGGTCAAAAAACCTTCAGATGTCCCTTCCAATCTATTATTCTGTGAATAGGCTGTGTAGGCCACCAGTGGTTACAATAATGACAATAATGATGAGACTGCAGATATGGTAAGTTTTCTTTGCGTCACCTGTGGACAGCCTAGATCACTGGAACTTGTAATAGGGAGAGATGAAAATCTTGTGAGATGGGCAGTGAAGTGTCCTCAAGGTCATTGTAAGCATACAATGCTAACAATCATTTAGTGCTATGATTACACTCACACCAGATTTCAAAAGGTCTACTATTACTACTATCACATTTAAGGAAGGCAGAAGCCAAGGACACTCGCTGTTTTGCTTTACTCATCACCAGACTGACAGATCTGTTTACAAACTCACATGACCTCAAAATCCTTCTTCAAAATCCTTTTCAATGAGTTCAGGAGCCCCACTGAGTTCTACCTGATGATCTTGCATATAGTCTCTTAGAGGTAAGGTCTACAATGTCATTCTCCTCTAAAATACACTCTTTTCAACCAAGAGCAAGAAAACACTAGAAGCTTGTTTTCTGTATTAAATTTCATACAGCACATGAATATAAAACCTAAGTAGCAGACAAAATAAATATACTTTTCCACACAGATCCAGATCAGCAGTCTAAGATGCTTTCAAAAAATCTGTAACAGAATAGTTGTCTAAGACAGACCTGCAACACAGCAGAGAAGGCAAAATAACCCCCCAGGCAATGTTGATGCATTTGTAACTAGAGAAAAGTGAAAGCCATAAAAGAAGAGTAAAGTGGTTTAGCTGCCTAGAGCTTGAAAGAAAGAGTTATATAAGAACTTTTTCTTCATGCCAATAAAATAGAAAATTTTGTGAGATTACTAATGAACTGACTAAACTTGCATCTATAAAATAATCATGAACAGTGCCATTCTAAGCACACAGCTTGGAACAAGGATAGGCTTCCACATTCGCACCACACATCACAGCAGAGAAATGGTGTGCAAGACTGCAAGGTGCAGGACTAACATCTTGCACCCAAAAGCAAAGTATGAAGTATGAAGTAGCTTTCTTTTAGTGCAATTAGAGGCAACACATGGAACAATAAACTTGGTCAGCAAAAAATCAAGGAACTCATGGGATACTATAGCAATCAACTATGTTGTTATGTTAACACAAAAATTTACCTCATGCCAGTTGTAAGATGGTGAGGTTACTTGTGCATCATTTGCCAACAGCCTTCCTGCATTAGCAGTTCATGACATGTTTTACAGAAAGGCAGTATCAAAACATGTGGCAAAGTACTTAAGAGCTCTCTACATATTATAAAGTGTCCCCTGTGCCAAATGTGCCCATGCAAAGCAATCAGGGTAACATGGAAAAGATCTAAAGGAACAACATAAAAATCTAGCACTATGCTAATGAGCCAGAACACAATCTTCTTCCCCTAAAATTAGTTGGTAGCCCCAATGTACTTGACAAATCTTATAGGACAAAGATTCCTGTTGGTACAATGGTGTAAAGTTCTCCACAATAATCAGATAAAGCAAATATAACTACCTCAATATGCTCAACAGTCCATAAACCTTCTTAGTTTTACCAACTTTAGTTCTTGGACTCAGATTTTTCTTGGGATAAAATGGCACCACACCATGTTTGTCACTGCTCACTCAGAACAGGACAGACAAAGGCACATACAGACAATGCTATTTTATCAGAAAATCTGCAAGGACTGTACATTCCCTCAAGCAATTTTCCATTCTTAATTATAGTGGAGGCCTTTCTGACAGCAAAATTTTTCTTCATCCTTTATCTCCATGTTTGAGATTACTGCATTTTATGTATAAATACATGCTGCCTGCTTGCCCTAAAGAGACTCTGGTTAGCACAGCAGGTCCACCTTCCTTCCTGCTGCTGCTGCTGAGAGAGCTTCAGGCTGCACAAGTGACCAAAACTGCACTAAGCCAAGTTAGATGGTGGCTAAAAACTAAAGGCAATTCATCAAATACAAAATCTATTTAAAAGCATTACCATCACGTATTATGATTCTATGCAATGAGGCTGTCACTAGCCCAAGCTCTAACTGCTCAAAGAAAAAGACAAAACTCCTCCTCTGTCTTTCTCACAGTACACCACCATGGTGGCAACAGCACCTCTGAAAACACCAGGTCTTGGCTTGCCTCTCTCTGTTCAAGACAGAGAGAAGCTTAATTTTCACACACTAAGGCAGAACTACCAACTCACTTTAACAACAAGTGACATGCAAATTAAAATTAAATTAGAAAGCACGCACAAATTAAAACAGAACCAGGCTCTCACTTTTGAAGGTTGTTGAATTTTAATTTCCTGGGAGTCAGATGCAGAATCTGATTTGGTGCCTCCAGAATTTGGTTTCTCCTTTTTTCTCTTCTGCTTCTTTTTCTTCTTCTTCGCTCCCAAATCCCCTCCAGGACTTCTGCCAGAGATGCAAAGAATGTGCAATAAGAAAAATCAATACCACTGAGCCTTAAATTTTAAAAAAGTTAAATATGGAAAAGCCAGCATTTTGATATGAGAAATCTAACAGCGTTTTGAATGTAAAGAAAAGGCAGCCGAAAAAAAGCAAGGAAGGGGGGAACTGAGAGCATTGATAAAAAACTTCCTGCAAGTGCTGTCTCATTTGTTTCATACTCTGACACCAGCACAAACAGGCATTTTGACATACTCATGTCAAACTGTGACACTACATAGAAACCAGTGCTCTTCTCCAGACTATTATTCAGCACAAAAACAAAATGACCAAATTCGACAGTTAGGAGGAACACAAGAAAGGATGGGAAGCGAGGAGAGTAACCTCCATAGAAACTCAGTACCCCAACACTTATTCTCCTTCATGCTCAACCATAAGATACATATGAATTTGAGAAGAATCCAGATGAAACATTCTGTTTTCTGGAAATTTTGTTCCTAACTTAAGCTGCAATGAAAGTCTTGCTGAAATCCCAATAAGAGACAAAATAAAACTAATGAAATATTTGTGCTTTAAAACAATAAGCACAGTGGGGTCAACTTTAATTAAAAAGCCCCAGCAACAAAGTAAAAATTGCACTTGAGAATTCTGATATATTTTGACTATTGATAACATAAGTTATTCTTAAAGATTTTCATTTAAAAAATAATCAAGATATAGAATCAAGATTAGATCAGAATTTGCAAAGTGTGGGATGTGTTAGTAACTCTCAGACAGAACGAAAATACGGAGGCAATGAGTCAACACTAAATTGTCTTCAAGAGGCTAACCTCTCAGCAAAACCATATGCACATAATGGAACTGAAGACAGATATCAGAGTTTGGGGGGCTTGAGTGTTTTTCACTGGAAAAGAAAAAAAGTCAATGCAACAACCAGTTGTTCCTTTTAATCCCTGAGGGGGAAAAACTCCATGTATCATACTGACAAACAAAAAGAAAGAAAACTCAGAAGAACATAACTCAAGTTATTACAATCAACATACTTGCAAGGGATATGTTATTTGTGGTAACATGCTCACTTTCAAGATTATGATGACAAGTCTTGGCATCTATGCCTTGCCTGAGCTGGTATTGTCGAGTAAACACCTTCCCTCCAGTTGGGAGGCCCAAAGCCTGCAATTAACCACACAACGTAACTAAGCAAAGCCTGATTTTTGCGAGATCCTTACTGTACTTTAGAACAGTCTGCAGTGAAAGATCAATCTCAAGAAGTTCGTAACATTCAAGGTTACACTGGGTTATGCTCCCAGAACGAAAGTGCTGTAAATGCCACAGCCTCTAGAACAGGACCAAGTTGCTACTCAGGGCACAACAGTAGAGCAGACCAAACACGCTGGAGAGATAAGAGAGTTTGAAGCATTTACTAGAAGGCTGCAGAAACAAAAGATGGACTTGTGTAAGTGATGCAGGGAGAAGATCTTTTGATGCAGAATAAGCATACTGCCAGATCACCTACATGATCCACAATGACTCACAGTTTCATTGAATCACAGCACTTAGGTTGGAAAACACCTTTTAAGATCATTGAGCCCAGCATTAACCCAAGCCCACCACTAAATTATAACCCTCAGTGCCACATCTACTACACATGTTTTCAATACCCCCAAGGACATGACTCAGCCACTTCCCTGGGGAGCATTTACCAATACTCAACAATCCCTTTGGTGAAGAGATTTTTCATCACATTCAATCTAAATCTCCTCTGATGCAAGTTGAGTCCATTTTCTTTGTCCTGTCATTTGTTACCTGGGAGAAGAGGCCAACCCTCACTTGGCTAAAACCTCCTTTAACAGAGTTGTAGAGAGTAATAAGATCCACCCTGAACCTCCTTCTCTCCAGGTTAAACCCCACTTCCCTCAGCCACTCCTCACAGGACTTATTCTTCAGCCCCTTCACCAGCTTTGCTGCCCTTCTCTGGATATGCTCCAGCTCTAGTTTTGAGGCCAGTGAAGGGCTCAAAACAGATTCAAGGTGTGGCTTCACTAGTCCAAGTACAAGGGTATGATCACTGTCCTGGTCCTGCTGGCCACACTCTGTCTGATACAAGCCAGGATAGCATTGGCTTCCTTAGTTACCTGGGCAAGGAAGCCAATAAAAAATAAAATGTAAATCTATCTGAAGGCCTGTATACAAGCTGACATTTTGTACTGAATTTAAATACAGAACAGACCCAAAAGACTGGCAGCAAGAGGTTATAAATACAAAACAGTAAAACCTCACATGTGCACAAGACCTAGGACTTCACCACCTCTATCTGGCAAAACTGAGATGAAAATATTAGGGGAAGTGATTTCACCTTTGCTGAGATTCATTTAAGGAAGTATTTTTTTCACTTTCTGCAACTGTCCACAAACTTGTCTTTCCCTGTAACACCTCACATATAGCACACAAATGATGCCTCTGTGTCTCCCAAGGGTTGGGAGCTGGCTCCCAAGGGTTTGTGTGTTGAGCACCAGGCTATTTGGAGTTTCAGCAAACACTGTTCTTTACAGACACCCTGAGCAGGCACCCAGCCCCAAACTGCACCAGTGCAGCTCACTTGTCTTCTTGTCTTTTAGGATGATCCAGCGTCACATACACCACAGGGGAATTTTGCTCACTAGGATTACCTGAGGGTCAATGTTTTATTTAGTTTGGTGAAATAATCAACAATTAAACTAAAAAAAAAGCTTGGCAGCTATGGAGAAAAATCAGCTTTGCCAAGCTTTACTAATGTTATCCCCAGTCAAACTGTACTTTCACCAGGACAATCATAGCTTGTACTTTGACCAATTCAAGATCTTTTTCATTAAGAAATGTATAGTCTTCAGCAGGGAAAGAAGGAAGACAGAAGAAAATTGCTGTAAAATATATGTGGCATTTAAAACTATACTACTAGTTTTTAATTTATTTTTTTAATGTTCCACAATCCCAGTCCTTGGTTAATGACCTTCAGGTTTAAATCTTTCACACAGTCCGTTGCAAAATAAATACTGGCATCTTTGTCTGACAGGTTATCCAGGGATCATTCTGAGCAGTTATTTATGCAGTCTCCTGCTTGGGTCAGTTTATTTTTTACTGCTACAGTCCACACAATGTAAAAAGAGGATTTAAATAGAGTTCTACTCATCCTAATATTTAGGCATGCCAGCAACCCAGATATTTGGCAGCAGGCAGCACACAGGAACTTCTACTCAGTTAACAGGTTTGTCCAACACAAGTTACAACCAGAGGTACCATGCAAATCAGGGCAGAAGCAAAAAAAAAAAAAAACTCAGGATTTGTTGTCCTTCTCACGCTCTGCCCTGAAAAGAACTGAAAGGCTCTAAAACTGGGAGTGAGAATGGCTGGGATGGGAAGAACTTGTTTGCTCAACTTGTAGTAATTATGCTGGACTTGACAGCACAAAGGATATGCAAAGGTAACAAGATAGAAACCAAAGCTTCCTATTAAAAGCTTTTCCCTGATATTCTTGTGTGCTGACTAAGATCTGAATTCTCCTGTCTGGTCAGATACATCTATATGACGACACGTTGAATTATATCTCACACTTAGAAGCTGGGCGGAAAAAAGTTTCCCATTTTAATGAAAGTTGACCTTTAAACATGAAATCTCTTTTTCCAAACTACCCTGCACCTGTAAAGTGACACAACTCTGAGCTCAGGTCCTATGTGAGAAGCAGAAAAACAATACAGAGCTCGGGGTGCTGCCGAGTCAAGTTGGCAGGTCGGGAAACACGACCTTTTCACACATCAGATCAACACATCTGCCCCAGTCCAGCCTGCCATTCAGACCACAACAGATTATACAAAGAAAACCATTCAATGTTAGACTTCTGGAAGATTTTGACTATGTCAGTCTAGTGGAGACACACTTATACCAGGAGAACTTTAATGACAGGAGGGTAAGTCTGCACACTGAGGTTCAGCTATATGTAAGTACAGGCACAGTCTAAGATAATTTTAACTGCACCCACAATAACAATATTGTCAGTCTGATGAATAAGAAAAAGGTGAGGCCAGCATAAAAGTGACATGCAAATCAAAATTCAGTTGAGCCAGGAGAAGGGTCAAAAGACCTTATTCTCCCTCCCAGCATTACTTAACCTTGCCCCAGAATCAGGCTGTAGATAGGACTCTGAGATAGTCACTTAGGCCTACAGTTTTGTGATTTTGTCTGCAAGTCACAAATGCAAGCCCATGATCCCACCCACATACCTTTCCACTTATGGACACACATCTGGTGTTTTGCATAGATGTGGGAAAAAATACTTTTGCTTCTCCCTGCATGTGGTGGTGTTTTGGTTGGATTGAGTTTTTTTAAATGAAAAATGGGAATACTTAGTGTATTTGGGGAGAAGTGTGGCAAGGGTGGAGAAACTTACTTTATGAGGCTCAGAGCAAATCCATAGAAAAGCCGAGATGGAAAAATCCAGAGGAGCATGACAATTATCCTGTTCAGGTGGTCAAACTGTTTTGGTTCCCTTGGTTTAACATTATCTTTCTCACTGACTAATTGTCACTATTATTTTAATTTCCTTTTTGAACACTAAATTCTGCTTAAGCAGAAACAGACTTTTGTAATGTCAACATCTGTTTTATGTTACACGGAATGGTAATTTTAAGTTAGCAATTTCTCAAATTTAAAACCAAACATGTACTTCAGATGTTTATTTTTAAACTGCAAAGGCCTGTGTGGAGTTCTTGCCTTTACAGTACTTCTCTCTCTGTGAGTAAGTGAGGTTGCAAAGCTGCATTTCTGAAGATGTTACACAGATCTTTTTGATCACAAAAATCAGGTCTCATGTATATGGGCAAGACTTCAAAAAATTTTAAAGCAGCATTATTTATACTAGGGCTGTCATTGGTTCATAAAGAAAATGGAGGTTTAGGTGCAAAGGGCTTTCTCATTGCTGTGAAAAACCACCACCCCAAAACAATATAGAAAGGCCTTGACCAGAAGGGTCTATGCCCTTCTAATTCCACTTCCTAACAAACTGTCGATACAAAGAATCTCTCTGTAGGAAGATTTCATTTGTATACATTTCAATACTTGAGAATGCAAGGTTTTTTAGCATGAAAACCTAGCAGCAATACCTTAAACCCTAACCCAAGAGTATTACTCAGATCTGCATGTTTCCTCTGCCTCACCCTTCAAGTGTGTAATCTCTACTCTGAGCCGTATAACCCACCTACTAAAACCAAGCACTGCTTCCACAACCCTAAAAATATTTGCTTCTTTTTCAAATCTAGAAGTAGTATTCATTAAAAGTTGGCCTTTTTAAACAATAATCATAGGGGTATACTACTAAACATTCAAAGCAAATAATTTGTGAGAGCTGGGGGAGTTGTTTAAAGGTCATACCTTTTTCTCATGTGTTTACTAAATGTTTTGTGCCCAAGGCCTTTCTGGCAACGACCATAAGGAGCTATTTAGAATGTGAGAGACCTTATAAGGCTGGACTTAGCAGGGTGGATCCAGGTGCAACATTTTTTTCTACATACACAATAACAAAGATATTTTGTAAATCACACTTTATTACAACACAGAACAAATACAGCATAATGCGTCTAGCAGGAGCAAACTACAGAACAGGAAAACAGCAATGAGTCACAAAACATACATAATCCTGCCTCTAAAAAACAGGAGCAGAATCAGAGGACAAAGACATTTTCACAGTTGAGAGCTACAAAATGGTTATTTTCTGCTGCACTCATTCAGTGCTCAAGCACAAAAACCCCTGCAAATTTAAAAAAAAACAAAACAAAACAAAAAAGTCATATGTATCTAAAAATCATGTTTTCCTGTGGGCAATATTCTA
This sequence comes from Serinus canaria, assembly GCF_022539315.1. Lineage (NCBI taxonomy): Eukaryota > Metazoa > Chordata > Aves > Passeriformes > Fringillidae > Serinus > Serinus canaria. The sequence continues at coordinate 21,455,493 of NC_066315.1, read as the reverse complement.
AGGACTTATTTTCAAAGGTCAAGAAATATCTTGAAAATAACTTAACTTACATGGCAATCCAATAGAGACTGACACACAATATTCTGCCTCTTTCTAAAAAAGTGCAGGTTAAAATAGAATGAGATTAAATACTGATCAGCACTGATGGAGACCACACAGAATTTAGCAAGTCAGTTGACACAGTCATAGTCTCAAGTAGTTGGACTGCTCATAAATTGCTTAAGTATATAAAGCCTGATCTAAAAGCTTGAAGCAAACTTTAAATTCACCTCAAGAATTAATATACAATGACAGGGAGAAAACAGGGAATAATTAATTAGGCTCCTATAACTACAGGTCAATCTCTCAGATCAAGACTAGATCTTGCATGCTCCACTGTGAGATTTTCCCTTTCATTTGCTGGAATTCATTTGAGTATTTCAGCCTCCAGACAAAGAGCAGCAAACAAGATTTTTCAAAGATTACAGGAAAGTAAAGTAATTCAAGAGTCAATATGAGACTTCATGCAGCAGACACTAATATTTAAGAGGCTTTTTCTGCTGGAATGATCTACCACTAATTTAACTAAACTTACTAAAAAACGCTCATTAAAATACATCTGGGATATTCAACAGAGACAAGTTTTGGGTAGAAGACCATACAGCTACAGCTGGTGTCCCTTAGCAGTGAGACTTGTGTTGGGGTAGAGCAGCAAGCTGTGACTCAGAACACACTGAAGTGCAATTCTTTGTTCCCTGGTTGCTCCTTACACACTGCACTCGCTGTCACAGCAGCCCAAGCACAGCCACACACAGAGCTACGCTGCAGAGGGCAGCTACAGCCTGGGCATGCACACATACAGGAGAGGAAACTGAAGCAGGAGTACCATCCAGACAAATCCTGGACAGGCATTACCTGAATCAAACCTGAATCATTTCCTGGCTATCATTACCTGAATCATTACCTGGCTATCAAACAATCCCAACTAGGATGCCAGGTTGATTCCTATGAAGAACGACAAATAACAACTCTCTGCTCTTAGGACTTTAGTTTCATGTATTTGGGAATCACCAACTGTGACATATTTACTGAAGCAAATGTAACAAAAGCCCCAAAATAACAAAACACTGTTTTGTCCCTTTTAATATCTCAGATTTATATTACTGTAATTATTTCTAACGTGATTATTTTAGTGTGTGTGCCATTAACTCAATGACAGAGCAGCAAGCAGCAAAGTTTTCCCCCTTCCTGCCTTCTAGACAAGTCAGCCTTCCAAAGTCCCTTAGATTTCTCTTGCCACATTTAAGATAGTTGTCAACCAAATCCTAGAAGCAGAAGACAACAAAAACAGAGTACATCCTCAAACAGCAGTCACCACAGAAAGGCTCTCAAGCAGATCAATCACAAATTCACGAGGAAGATATTTGTGTAACACTGTATAGATTAACCTAGTTCTATTTTAGGTTACTCCAGCCACTCCTGGCTGCAACAACAAAGCGCATTCTCTGCAATCACGTTTTTAACCCCTCAAAAAAGAGAAAAAAATTAAATGAAGCCGACTTTTGAAACGTATTCCTCCCACTCCCCTGCCCCAAAAGCCTTCAGAGCAAGCTAGAACCTTGGCACCTCGTGCCTGAACGGAGTCATACGGCAGCCAGTCCAACACCGGTCGGATGGCAGGGGCCGCAGCTATGCTGGCTGCCTCTCCCATCAGCTCCCCAGGCAACTGGAAACACCGCCTGATCCTCAGCGTGGGAAGATCTGAGACGCGAGATTAGTGGAGAAGGAACTACAACCAGACAACAGCGTCTGCCCCGGCTACTGCCGCGCTAAAACACGCGCTCTGCTCTCCACAGCGTGGATCTGGAGGTAACATCTCTCGGAGGACAATGGGTGAGGAGGAGTGTCTGCAGGACAGGCTGACACAGACGGTGCCCGGAGCGGACCCCGGCCGCAGGGAGCGGGCGGTGGGTGTGGATGTGGATGAGCGCGGGACGGCCCGCGGGAGCCGCTCAGCCGGAACCACCGGGAGGACACGGGGGCATCTCCCCGCTACAGGGGACTTCCTGACGGCCAAAAATACGCAGAAACGCCCCCAAGCCCTAAAAGCGCCAACAACAAGGCAGGATTTACCCTCGCTTTATACGGCATGATTTCAAGGCCGGTGTCCGGCGGGTAAGTGCCAGCCCCGCCGCCCCCTCACCTCGGGCCGGGCCGGGCCCGGGCTCCCGCCTCTCCCCTTATGGGCAGAAGGGCGCGGGGCTCCGGGCCGGGCGGCGGGGCCGTTCCACGCCCGCATGCTGCGGCGGGAGGCGGCCCGGGCTGGGGCCGCTCGGCGGCCCGGCGCAGGCGCCGCGGATGAGCCGGGCCGGGCCGGGCCGCACAGGCCGTCCGCCAGCGGGCAGGAGCGCCCACCACACCCGCTCCGCCGAGGGACCGCGCCGGGCATCAGGGGAGCCCGGCCCGGGCACCTCCGGCCCGGCCTCTGCCGCGGCGGAGGACACGGAGCTGCCTCCCCGAGCCATGCGCGCTCCCCAAGCGCGCCCTTACCCCTTAGCGTGCTCGGTCTCCTCCTCATTGTCGCCGTCTATGCCGCAGGTGTCCTGGTCATCCAGCTCCAGGCTCTGCTGGCTGGCCGCGGACTCACTGTCCTCCGCCATCACGGGGGAAGGAGGGAGGGAAGGGGCGGGGGAGCCTGTGAAAGAACCGGGGCGCACGGGCAGACGCGGTCCGGAGCAGCTCCCTCTAGCTGCGGTCCTTCCCCGCGCCAAAGCCGGGGAACGAGGAGGCGGCGGCCGCCGGGGCTGCCCGGCCGCTCCCGCCACCCGCGGGGACCGGGGCGGGGCGGTGCGGCGTGCGCTCCATGCCCTGTCCCGCCCGGCCCTGCCCTGCCCACCCCAGCCTAGCCCAGCCCGGTGCAGCCCGGTACACTCGGGCTGTGCGCTCCTGTGCTCGGCCCCGCACTGGCCCCCTCATGCCGACATCTACGCTACTTCCCCGGCCCTCTGCTGCCTGGGATCCCGTCCGTGGGCGCTGCCCCCACACCCCCACAGCCGCGGGAGTCCCGAGCGCAGCCCCGGCGTGTCCGTCCCGCGGAGCCCCTTGGGCTGGGCCTGCAGCCGCCGGGCCTCGGCAGCACCGAGGCGCGTTCTGCCGGCTTCCCGTTTCCTTCTCACACCATAAACACTCGGACGCCCAGGTTATTTTCATAGGTCTCCTTAGAGCTTTAGTAGTGACTCTTGGTATGCTGCTGGATGTAGACAAAATACACATCTATGGCAACAAATTGGAAGAAACTTAAGAGAGAAAAGCAAAGAAATTACTTCAGATCTAGCTCTGCCTTGCTGCTCCCACTAATATCAACCACCAAAGAACAGAGCAGTGTCTAGGGGACCCACCACACCACCATCAATCTCAGCTTTCTGGCTCCTTCCCCATTCTACCTTCCAGGTTCTGTCTCTCCCCAGTTCTCCATAAGAGAGGCAGTCGTGGGTCTGTCATGGCCACACAAAATTAACCTGTGTCTACAATTCAGAGATGCTTTTGAGCCACCTCAGATGCATGTGTGAGCATAGGTCCCGATGCACAAATGGACTTTGCCGTTGCTATGTTTAACTTTTTCCTAGCTGGCTCCTAGAGGAAACTCTGGGACTCAAAATGAAGCTCTATGAACAAAATTTGCTGCTGGTGAAGGCTGCTGAGGCCACCAGGGTAATCCCAGCACTGTGGCTGGTGGGCACTCACAGCACTTGCTCTTTTCCCAAAGCCTTTTGTATTTCTACAAGCTCCATGCTAGAAAACCTGGAACTGAACAGTAATGATTTATACCCAGGAAAACAAACAAACAGCAGCTTGTGTTAAGTATTTGAACTGTCATGATTTCCAGGGTCATATCAAGCTTTCTGAATGAGATCCAGAATTTCTGAATGCTTGGTTTGGCAGTGCTGCCAAACATCACATTAAAAGGTAAGAATAGGGTGCATCAGTTGTAATTTCTCCTTATCTTTGCACCCGTGAAAGCAATTTAATGTGAGAAAGCTAATGCTTCTGCCCTATTTAAGGTTTGATCTGGATTACTTTTTACCATTTTTGATTTGAGGTGGCATCATATTTTGCTCTGTCGTGTATTGCAGGTGACATGTCAAGTAAAATATCTTGCTGCCCAAACATAAGAAAGCAAAATGTCCTTCCAGCTGTCAAACTCTGATCCTCTGTGTACTGAGCATTGGCCTGGGGCCACCCTTTGTCCCACTGCACTTGGTCCTTTACAGCTTGTGAGTTGCCACAAGAACTTGTAATTCAATGGCATGAAATGGAATCTAATTTACAGTTGGCCAAGTATGACCTCCCAGTGTCAAGCCCATTGCTGTGGTTTAGAGGGAAAATGTTTCTATCATGTTACTCCACTTTGAAATGACCTTTAGGAGTAAACCTTCATTCAGTTGTAATGCATAGGAGAGAAAAGGAATCTCAAAACAAAGGCACAATACCCAATAGTTTTGAATAACAAAAAGCAATTGTAAAGGTGTCCTGTAGCCTGGAGGGAAGTTAATCCAGTGATTAGGAATTATTTTTTCTCCCTCATAATAATGTGTAAGAGGAAGTGAAGAACAGTAGGTCAATGACTAAACAGCTGCATTGAATCACTGTGTTGGAGAAGCTGTAGATTTCACTGTCTTCTTTCCTTTACCACAATTTTCCTCATTCCAATGAGACAAATGGAGTACAGGAGTCCTGGATCCTGACTCTTCTTGCATTTCATATTTTCAGTTAAAGAGGCAATATGAATTTCTCCCAGCAAGCTGCCCTGCTAGGCATTCTCCCTGGAAGGAGGACTACAGCTGCAGAATGGCTGCTATTCTGTACTTTATAGCATGTGTGAAGTGAAGAATAACCTTAAGCATAGTGCAGTTGATATCCTGAGATAATTATCCAGGTTTGACCATTGCAAGGTCAAAGCACAGCACTGGATTGTGCTTTGCATTTCATGAAAATGTCATTTTTGGTTTATACCACAAGTAGAGAAGTTCACCAAAAGTTAGAGTTAAGCACCTGTCCTGCACTGTGGATTTCTGAGGTATCTTTGCATTTCTGAAATTACAAGACATATTCCCAGAGCATTTAAATTCACTCTGCAGACACTGCTCAGCAGTTACACTACTTGATAGATGCTGGCTATCACATGTGTAGTTGTCTTCTGAAAATAGAGCAGCAAGGTGAAAAAATGTATCTTTGAATTTCATGACCCCAGATGCTCAGCCACATTGGTTATTGGAGTATGAAACATTAGGACAGCAAGCAGCAAACATGGCACCTGCAGTGCCCAAAAAGGTTCCCTGTGGGCTTCTCTACTTCCAACATCTCTGCTGTTGCATGTGGGTATATCCAGGAACCCCCCAAAATGCTGCACGCCAGTACTGCAGACACATCCCACAGACTCACATCAGTCTAAGCAGACCATCAAAAACCATCAGAAATGTTTAAACTTAACCAGGTAAAGAACTTGTAAAGGTGCAAACTTACTGTTTGTAATTGATAAAAAAGACCTCTTCCTAGATATACAGGGAAGATAAAAGCAAAAGCCTTTTATTTTATGAAGGAAAAGAAGAAAGCACAGTCATTTTGCACAAGAGCTGAAAAATTATTAACAAAGGAAAATAGACTTCCTTTGAAGGAGATAAACTTTACTTAATTTACTTAATGGCATATAATGAAATAAATTAAAATATTTCCAGCATGTCATGAAGTATGCATCAGTTGGGTATTTTCATGGGTCTCCTTAGAGCTTTAGTAGTGACTCTTGGTGTGCTGCTAGATGTAGACAAAATACCCAGCTATGGCAACAAAGTAGAAGAAACTAAGAGAGAAAAGCAAAGAAATTACTTCAGATCTAGCTCTGCCTTGCTGCTCCCACTAATATCAACCACCAAAGAACAGAGCAGTGTCTAGGGGACCCACCACACCACCATCAATCTCAGCTTTCTGGCTCTTTTCCCCATTCTACCTTCCAGGTTCTGTCTCTCCCCAGTTCTCCATAAGAGAGGCAGTCGTGGGTCTGTCATGGCCGCACAAAATTAACCTGTGTCTACAATTCAGAGATGCTTTTGAGCCACCTCAGATGCATGTGTGAGCATAGGTCCCGATGCACAAATGGACTTTGCCATAGCTATGTTTAACTTTTTCCTAGCTGGCTCCTAGAGGAAACTCTGGGACTCAAAATGAAACCCTAAAAACACTCAAATGCTTTGGGCATCTTGGTGGCCATGAGTTCACAAGAACCCCAGGCTTCTGAGGGAGGAGCCATCTCTGCTTGGCAGTAGGAAATACTGGGGATAGGGAAGCCTAAATTCCCAGTACAGGGACTGGATGAACCATCAGGTGAGACTGTGCAGTACGTGGGCAGGGTTTTACCATGCTTCCTGCTCTTCTGTGACTGAATAAAACCAGCCAGGCACAGATATTGTTTCCCTTAAGCAGCCAGGCATAACCCAGACTTGTTTACCTGCCTAGCAACCCATTAATTACATCCAAGTGAGCTGGTGATATATAATCCAGCATTTAGGCTATTGGCATCATGATTAGTCTATGTGCTTTGATTATTAAACACTGCAGAAGAAAAGTATCTAAATTTTTCATGCACTGCTCTTACCTTTACACACCACATTGAAATATTTATGGCATTTATAATTTTAAATGGATTTGGATTGCAAGTTACAACTTGATGTAAACATTTTTAATCTTGTAAATTGGAAGCAAAATGGTTCCAATTTGAAAATTAGCTAGTATCTTAGTGTTTCTCCTATTTTTCTAATTAACATTAAAAAAAGTTATTGAGCAAACAAATATATTTAGACCTTGGTTCATTCAAGTGTCTACTACTACTACCTCACATTGCTTTTTTTCTAATTGGCTGCACTTTATGGTGAAAACTTAAATACTATCTTCCTCAATTCTGAATGAGAGGCAAGTGTAAAAGAATAAGATTGAAAATAAACAGAAAAAAATGTACCAAAACACTCTGCATCATTGTTACAGTTAACAACAGCAGAAGTAGAAATGGTTAGAGAAGGAAATGAGCTTGTGATCCCACATGTTGCACACCTGTATCCATGTGAGATCCCACCTCTGATCTTTATGGTTTGTGTCACTCACTCTACCTCTTTTCAGCCCCCCCTGCTTACCCTGCTTGGGGAGCTGCAGACTTGCCTGTTCTCACAGCCTTCTTGCTGACGGCCTGTGTTGGCTGCAGTGGTCAAAGTGGGGACAAGCATTCTCAAAGTATCCCATTCTTTCTGCTGCACTCTCCTTTAACTTTTAAAAATTCCATTTTCAAATGCAGCTCATACCTTATCTCTTCTATTTTACAGCTCACCTTTGCAGAGAACCATCTACTTCTCCATGCTGGTGTCTGCATTGGCAAGGGCTGTGGGCTGTACAGCACTGAAGAGGGTTAGGCATTCACATGCATAGTGAAAACAAATCAGAGCATTAAAAAAATGTGCATGATAAATACACACCTTTGTGCTTAAAGGTATGAGTGATAAGGATAGAAAGACTCTTATTATTATTAGTAGAGATTTCAGTTCTCCAAACCATCTGGTTTTGATGACTGTTGGAAGCAGGATATAAGACTTAAATCAAACACAGGTTCAAACTGGTTCCAGCACTACTCAGTTCCTCAGATCCTAGGGTCTCTAGCTCCAAAAAGTAAAAAAAAAAACAAAAAACCTAATAATAAGAGCTGATAAATAATTATTACAAATATATAAATATTTTGCCCTTTTATGCCTATTTTTATTCTGAGGCCCTTCTCAAACTGTGTACGTGAATGAGAATCAGTGGTGACAGATTTTTTGATAAAGACAGTGTTGACACAGGTACTGCAGGAGCTCTGACTGACACTCAGCAATTACTTCTGCCCAGCCAATCTCTAAATCAATCCAATTTACTCCCATCAGCTCTGCAATCAGTTCTCCCACTAGCCTTTTACACTTCTCCCTATCAATGTGCCTGCTGCTTCCTTCTCTTTGCAGGGAGGCTGCAGGTACAGCCAAGATGCTTTATTTCCCTCATTCTGAATGTAGGGAGTGATAGATACATTAATTATTCTTTATCTATTGACCATTTCAATAGTTTTTCCAAAATGTATGTTTTTAGAGTTTCCTTTTTGTCTGTTTCAGATAGTTCTTTACCCACAAACAAAAAAGAACTCCTTCCTGTGACAGATGTGCTTTCTGGGTGGTTAGAAACAGATTAACAGCATGGTTCAGGATGCACACCTATGGCATGGAGAATTACACTGAGTTAAGAAGTGTCTCATAGACATAGTGTCTTCCCTGTGAAGACCATGGAAAATCAGACTCTATTATAATTCTTCACTTTCTGTGCAGAGTTATTTTAGAATTTACAGTAAGATTTTACCCTTCAGAATTTTACAACTTTGTGCAAAAGAAAAGACTGTCAAGTGTGCAACAACTGCAGAGTGAGTTAAAATATAGATACTAGACAAGCTTTAATTACAAAATTAATACCTCAGGTCTAGGCTAGAAGGCAAGTGTGAATAAATCTCTTGGAAGTTGGAGGTACAGCAGAAACTCAACATCAAGCATGGTTTTGACCCTGCAATGTCAGACCAGAAGGACAATTAAGTTAATTAATCCAAGCCTTTATGGGCTCTTAGGCTGGTTCTTCCAGTCAGTCTGGGTGAGCAACCTTCACTTGGCCATTGCTTGATGTTGAAATGCTGACACTAGTATTTAAGGCAGCTTTTTTATCAAGTGCACTTATACGTACATGTGAATGTATATCCATGCACGTGTGTGTGCACACACACACTTATCTAAGTATACTTTCAAGGATTTCAAGGAATGAAAGCTCAATCCAGCTGTTAAGACAAATACACTTCTCACTGGGGGAGAAGTGGCTATCATGTTTGGCTTCTCTCATTTTTATTTTATTATTTAATGCAGGATTGCAAGGTGTTAAATACAAGTTAGAGCAAAGAGCATAGATACAAAGAAAGCTTGCCTTCACCACCACCTAAAAGTAGCTTCATTGAAAAGTCTAATCTTAGGGTGCCACATGGTATGTCTCATTGATGTATGGCCTCACAGCATGGCACAAAACTGAAAGCAGAATCAGGGAGCTGGGTTTCTAGAAGGAGCATTCCTTGAAGAGACAGGAGACAGAAGCCAAGGCCCATAGCTTCTCTCATCTCCAAGCTTTTTAAACTTCCTACAACCACTAAATCAACAAAACCCTTTAAAAAACAGTGTTTGTAACAGGACCCACTTTAAATATCTTCTTTCAGTTTTGATGCCCAACCTCTCTTGCAGCAGGACCAGCAGTTCCTTTGAAAGTGGGATTTCTCATCTCACAGCATTATTTTGAGCACCATTTCATCCCTTTATAATATAAAATTGTGAGGAGCATTCCTCTGTTTGGTTTATTGAGGAGTCTGTCTTGTCATGTGAACACAAAGTCCTTCTCTACAGAATTACAAAAATAACCCGTAAACAAGTATTTCATTTGTACCTACCTGCTGTCATCACATTTTCCTTCCCCGTGCCTGTAAGTTTCTAAGGCAGAATAGCTATTGAATGATCAAACAAACTAACTGGCACTGATCATTTCTAGAAGAAAAGCACATCAATAAAACAAGAAATACTTTGGTTAAGTGGTATTAGACCAGGTGCCACAGTTTGCAAAGTAATTACCTGTGGATACCAGAAGATTACAGCTAAAAAGAACTAGACAACTCTTCTGTTATTACTGACAAATAGAAAACAGTACCTGGTCTCAATTTAACAGTTGGAATTACATGAGTAAATGTAATAAAAAATACTACTCTCTTCTGAAAATTGTACTTGACAGCTGCCTATTTGTTCACCTGAAGCTCCAATTCCAATTGTTTTACAGCATGGAAATGAAAATAGCAGATATGATGAAAATATAGTGTATGTATGTATCTATCTATCATGGCATGCTATAGCATATTATATATATTATAAATCATGTGTGAGTATGTGTGTGTGTGTATATATATATATATATATATATATATATATATAGATATACACACACACACACACACAAACACACATAACAATAGTAAGGTTAGCATTATGAAGCATTAGTGTTGAAACTGCCAGTTTTTCTGAGTTGCTCCTATTTTCCTCAGCTTTGGAAACAGTAGTTAAATTTATTTTAATTTTATTTTGTTCTAAACCCAAGGTGCTATTTACAAGGCAGAATACAGAGCCATCAGTGATGATGCATTTTGATTTGAATGGAGATGTCATAAGCTGGATACTCCCCTAGCAAAGGAGGTGGGCAAGGTCTCTCAGCTGACAGGGATCTCTGCACTTGCACTGACAGCAGGCCCAGGAAACTACTGATGAACCTGTGCCAGCTGCCTACTGGTGTTACTGAGGTTGTTAACTGTGCTTGTATTGAAATGACAAACTGCTTCACACACAGCACGTCTGGAGAAGCAGTTCACCACCAGGTGGCAGATGCCACAACTTGAATTTCAAATGCTGGAGAGACCAAACGGCAGCACTGATTCAGAAAAACCCTATTTGTTGCACATGTATTTTAGAAAAGTAAACAGACGCTCTTCTTCTTTGACCAAGTCCAAGGATAGACTGCATGGACCCTACCATGCTCCAAGTTACAGAATATTGATAGTTGATTACTGTGTTATAATAAAGTTTAATTCCCAGATGAATTCTTGTTAAGAAAAAAAAAAGCCTTTTTGCTTCACTACAGACCTTCCGAGACTAAGCGTAAATATCTCATCCAACACTTGCTTATTTATACCTGTACTGTTCTGTAGGCTAAAGGCTACATAGGACATTTGGTTTTTTACCTATTTCAAACACACTGGTTCAGAATAGTGAGATAAAATTGGTTCCTGAGAGCATTCATTAATAGAATGAAGGGCAGAAAATGAAAATATTGCCAAGGTATTTCAAGAGTGCTTAATTCACTCTACTAAAGCTACTTAGTCCTCCCTGTAACAAAGAAAAGCATTATGAGCCATTTCCAAATGCGGGGCTTTCTTTGTAATCTGTTCATCTCAGATCAGAACCACAAGTTTGTATAATTTGTCTAATATGTTAGATTGCAAATGCACTGAGGCAGTAACCATTTTTTGTCCCTGTATTTGCAGAGGGTTTAGCATGCTGGTACCCTGACAAAGCACTTAATCGAGTAGTAAGAGGTCATTATCACAGTAAGTCAAGGTGCTTTACAGACAGTTTAAGAAGCTTTGAGAAGAAAGTATTTGAGCAGGAAGAAAGTGGGAGCTGAGGGACAACCATGAAATGAATGCACTTTTAATGAGCATATTAACTCCCAGCAGTGCTAACATTTCAGAAAGTCTGTGATATAAATGAACCTGAACTTTGAAGATTTGTTTCTAGTATTTTGTTTAAGACAAACATATTTTCATTATTTTTGTAAGTTTTGTCATTACAAACTTGCATTTTCTCTACTAATGTCTGCCATCATAAAATAAGAAAACACTTGCTTTTCTAGGTTATCTTCTACATGCACTTGGGGCTGCTGATGCCAAGACCTATTCATGTTGTACTTTGTTCTCTGTGTTTTATAAGCTTTATTAGTACTTGCTTCACTGTGCAAGTGCAATATGCAAGCAAGACATTTCTTTGTATTTTACTGATACATCTGCATCAGTAAGTTTTTGAAAATTAAAACATGGAATTTATCACTGAACTTTTAGATTAGGCATAACATACTCTAATCTTAAATCTTAACCTGTTACCTGAACTGCATTAACTCTGTTCCAGCCTCATTTAGCATATGGCCCAGTGTGGATATAGAGAAATACATTTCATAAACTATGTATTTTGCAAAATTAAACTATCACACCAATTAAAAAATGCTGTTTTAAAGGAGATTTGAAACATATCCACATTGTGTTTGTTCAAGTATATTTGCTGTATTAGAACCACAAATCATCAAATGAACATAAAACCAACACAATTAAAGAAACAAACCACAGCAATTTAATAGCAACAATCTCACTTTACAAGATAGCAATGATGGAAACTTTGCAAAGGAATGTGAAAAAAAGAATGTAATTAAAAATGACAGATTTAAGACAACAGAAAACTGAAAATTAAATAGCACAATGATTCTAGTATGCAGAAATTTTATTCAGAATGTTTACTAATGCAGCATTCTGATTAATAAGTGACACTGTGTTACCAGCACTTACTGACATCTGATAAATACTATGCCCTTAGAGTTGTATTTTTCTGTTCAGTGACCTTGCAAAAACTGACAATAAGTAACCCAGAGCCCAAAACCAGTTTACAGGTGGTCAGTACAAAATTCCTAAACAGAACAGGAAAGGACCAGCCACATACACAATGAGTAAAATGTAATTTAGTGCTAATATGGTGATTTCAGTATTCAATGCACTCCACAATATTTTAGATTCCTTTTACAACATATACCACTTTCAAACATGAACCAAAGCAAAAGATGATCTGGCTTTGTGGATAGAAAGGAGCATTGACCTGGGAACTAGGGAATCAGGATTCAACTCCTGGCTAGAGATCAGGTTCCCAGGTAAGACATACAGTAATGTGGAAATTACAAGACTCACTTTCTATGAAAATGCTGAAATTTACTGAAAATAAAGCAACGAATGTGACTTGGGGCTTATTATTACAAATTAAATAGGAACTATATAGGAACCTTGGAGATTATGTATTGACTTTAGTAAGCATGACTGCTGCTAATCTGCATAAAAATAACTGAATGAAACATGATAAACTGAATGTATATGAAGGATTCCACAAAAGTGGAAGTCACATACTTCCTCTTCTTTAAACCCAATTCATGAAAAAGTGAGGAGAGTGCAGTAAGTGTAAGTACCCACAGAAATGTAAGAAAGAAAACTGGCCCATGGGAAGTGTGACTCCACAGGAAATTTTGGTGATACCAGGATTTCATTTCCAATGTCTTCAGTGATTCTTAAGCAAATCATTGTGTATTTATCAAGATACAGAGGATCCTTTTCTGAAAAGGGGTCTAAATTTCAGTATTGACTTAAGCTCATGAGAACTGCAAAAGAAAGTAAGTCACACGAGCATTAAATATGCACAGGAAAAATGAAACGAAAGTATTTTTCTTTTTAAATACTGTAAAATAATGTGATAATCACTAACAGAGGAAAAAATCCACAAAGATACTTTTTGCAGTTTATTTTCAATTATAATTTTTGGATAACCAAGCAGCTCTGTATGGAAAAAGCACAGAAGAGTAATTCTGGCACTTTTGGATAGTACATCTGTTTTTTCCCCAAATTTTTCTAGACACATTCAGTCCACTTGCTCGGTCAATAGTCCATTTTATATGAGCATGATGAGCTCATGGGATTCCAGAGGAAACTAACAATATATACAGTCACTGAAACTATCTTCTTGGCTACTCTGGGCCCTTTAAAATGTCTTCTAAGTCTATCCTGGCTAAACAGAATCCACAATATACATGATAGGTACAGAATACACTGTATTGAAATGAGAAATGCTCAGCACAAAATGGGACTCTTGGCATGCAGCTTAAAATAAAAGGTAGAAGTTCAGAAATTTATAAAATCTCAAATGGGGTCAATTAAAAGGACTTAGCAAAAGAAGGGACTGTTCATTGTTACTGTAAAAAAGGCACTTTGAGAAAATGGTACCAGAATTGGAGGAATCTTAGTTGACACAAAATTCAGTTTGGTTTCATAAAAAGGCTTCAATGCTAAGGGATGCTACTCAAGTTTCCTGCAGTTGTACATTAAAATAAATTGCTGAGTAGTTTATAATAAAGGACATAATATGTTTACAACCAACTTGTAAATTTAAGAAAAGCATAGTATAAGCAAAATATTACTAAAAGCAGCAATGCATAGCCTTTCATTGAGATAATGCACAATTTTGGACACCATGTGTCAAACTCCTGTTTTTAAGATACTTTCAGTAGCATTATCAACATAAAATTGGCCTACAAAACAAAAGCTTTACCAGCTCCCATTCATAAGGAGATTGAGGTCATAAACCAACCAAAACAATTTGTCAGTATTTTCAACATCCTGGATGACCAATATCAAGTATATGGAATAACAATCACACTCTTTGTTCAGCTATCTCACTGGAGGCAGCTGTTAAATCAGAGGAATGATTTTAATTCTTTTCTAACATTTACACAGTAATGCATTTAAGTTCTTTCAAATGTTGCTCACCACAGTTTGTTTTTCTTTTTTCTCTCCACAATATAAAAAAAAAAAAAAAAGAAGAAAAAAAGAAAAAAATATCAAGCACTTCCACAGAAAGGATATTTGGCAATTTTATACTCCACTGAAGGGTGGATTTTCACAATAGCTCATTTTAGATTGAAAGTCATTAGTGGTCTTTCCTCTCGTTTCTGCCAAGGACTCTTCTTATCTTCACCTTGGTCATCTTCCTCATCCTCCTCATCTTCATCATCATCATCTCGAACGGATGTTCCATGTTCAGGACTAGTTAATGGCTCTGGTTTGGTATCCACAGTTCTGGTTTCCTCCTGCAGGCTGGGCAGCTGCACACCACTTCTCTTACTGGTGCCTTCTAGGAGGCAGCGGAGAGCATTGTCCTCAGGGCTACAAACTGCTGTTCCACACTCGCTGCCACTTTGGTCCATATCATCCAAGTACACCAGCTGTGTGTAAGCTGTGCTGTCTGAAACCTTCCGCTCTCTCTGCTGGTGCTCCTGCACTGGGGGGTGACTCTGTGGTGCAGACAGATGATCTCCTCTTCCCTTTCGGGCAGATTTCGGTTCATTCATGTCAACACCGGAGTCCAAACTGGCGTCATTACTCCCGTTCCTACCAGCTCTTTGGAGATCAATGTATGAATGTCTAACGTGAGCGTTTGAACGCCCATCTAGAGAAACAAACCATGCTCGAGGGTGAGGCAATGGCTTCCCACCTCCTAATTCCATCAAAGCCTTTTCTGTAAGAAGCTGCACTTCGCTATTCATCTGAGCCAGGGATGCATCGTTAAGAGAGGCAGGAATGGAAATAGATTCAGACATGGAAGCATTTTGCTGACTCCACTCAGCTGCACCTGCATCTTGCAAATGTTGCTGAGATATTGCTTGGGATGCCAACTGCTGGGGCTGCAGCTGCTGGGCAGGGTGTGGGAAAAGCCGTGCGTGAGGGTTAGGAAGCTCAGCCTGAAGTCTTTCTATATCAATCTGCTGGTCAGCTGGGACAACCAGGGGCTGGCTAACAAAAGGGTGCTCTCCAGGCAGCTTCATGTAATGACCTGGGATGACCAGTGCAGGCAAAACCTTTCTGTAAACACTGTCATTGACTTGGTCGACAGAATTGCAGCAGATTAACTGACCTGGTCGAGGGAAAGATGTAGGTCTTTCAAGGTGATCAACTGAACGAGACATCATACAATCAGTAGGTCTGCAGTCCAGCAGCTCTTTTTCAGGGGCTGAAGGTGTGGGGTATATTTGTTCCTGAATATTGTATTTACTTCCAGTAGCAATATGGTTCATAGATACTTGAACTTCTCTCTCTTGCTTTTCAAATAAAGGCTGAGACAGCATAGCATTGTAACTTCTTCTATACTCATCTTTGATAGGGGACTCGTAGCCTTCAGCTGTTTCTGTAGATTTTCTTGTCTTTAGAGGAAAACTATCTGCTGACTTGTGGTAGTCTTTTCTTAGAGACCCACTGGGAGTCAGGTCATCCAAGGAAATTCTGCTCTTGTCTTTCTCCTTGTCAGAGAGCAGTTCCTCTCGGGAGCTAAACTCCTGGGAAGTACTGAAGGAGTGTTTGAGCATAGGTGTATGCATATCTGCTTCTCCAGTAGGTGATACCATCTCCATGTGGACAGCACTGATTAATTCCTTTGCCCCTGAGTTTTCAGCGTGTCCATTGCTAGCAACAGACAATCCACCTGGAAATTCTGACTCACGACGTGAAAATATTAAATTTATATGGGACATTGAGGTTGCTTGATCCTTTTTAGAAGTGTCCAGTGCTGTCGAGAGTTGCAGTTTCTTATGATGTTGACGTGGTCTTAGACATTTTCTTCTATAAAAGCCAGTAACAAAAGAAGTTATAAATTTTTGAATGTTGTACACAGAAACAAGAGAAGCAAGTGTGTCTTAACAGAAGATTTTTAAGCAATGGTTAGTATTAGGGGAATTGAACTTTTATTACATAATCTAAAAATTAAAAGCTTATCCCAGCAGCGAAGATAAAATTAAAGAATAACTAATGTCATTTGGGAAATATCTCAAGTACCAATTACAAACTGGAGTAAATGTCTAGAGAAGGCAAGTATAAAATCACTCATTAGTAGGCATTTGCTGATAATTTAACATTCATTTTAATACAACGCCAACAGAAAGATCATTTGCAAATGTGTAACAGGTAGAGAGATCTTGAACCTATGCCCATGTTTGATAGGAAATTACATGGAGAACACAGGTACAGATGTGTGTGATTCACTCAACTACCATCCTCCCAAAGGCAGGGATTTATATGCTGTGTGTAACCAGGAACACAGGAAATTTGATCTGTTTCTTTCTTTTTCAAGCATTTGCTTGCCTTTTTTTTTCCCCCAAAGGAAAAATGTTTCAATACAGAAGTTTTTAATTTAATAAGCACAAAAAAGCTTGTATTTTCAACATGAACTAAGTAACCAGGATGGTGAATCTTACCTGCAATAATACAAAAGCAGACACAGCAAGACTAGAAGTATGAGAGCCATCCCTCCTAAAATTGCCAAAAGAAACATTGTGTGATAGCTCGTAATGTCGTGTGTTACAACGGGACCTGGAAGAACAGAAAAGAGAATTTAGACCTGTAATAATCTGCAAATAGGAAGAGGTACAACAGTCAAACAAGGAGAGGGACACTTTCCCTTATTATGAGGGTGCTAAGCAAGTGCTGCTCATCGCCCTGGTGCCTACTGAGCAGACAATCTCTGGAGAAGGGAGCAACTTGTGCAGAGAGAATGTGCTGGTTTTCGTGACTGCAAGTCCAACTAGCTCATTCTGTGGAAAAGCAGTTAGTTTCAATAGGAGCATGCATCAGTGAATGCTGCTTTCCAGGTCCTAATGCTGGCACCGTGTGTCAAAAAGCTCTCACCACTGGAGAAAATCCATCTTAGCATCTCCCAGCACTGTAATGCACAAAGCAACACTGTGGGCAACAACTGCTCTTTATCATCTGTGGCTCTTCACACCAAACAGTACAGACAGTGCAGGCCACATCTTCTCTGGAAGATGTGTTGGTGCTCTGAAGTCTAGATCAAGCCAAGCCAAGCAGATCTTCAGTAGCTTTAATTACCAGGCCACTAGTGAAACAGTGTTGTAACTCCAGGTTTAAATAACACTTAGTAAATGTTCTAACACACAAAGGAATGCACACATGTTGACAACATCAGTTCCCAATTATGCATGTGTGACCCAGTTGGTTTGTAAAATCCTTATGATGATTTTGAAATAAAGACCCAAATTTTCATCTGCAGGCAAGGAGGTACAGCACCAGCTGGCAGACTACATGCATGTACTGTGAAGCACAGCAAACTTGGCCAACTTAGAGGGTCTAGGTCATAAAGCTTGCAAAACCTCATCTGTGGATCTTGAGTGGTCTGTAGAGCCACTGCTAGGAAAACAAAGACCATTTTTGTCCATTTTTGAGATAAGAAATCAAATAGGTTCAATTAGGAGATAAAATATGAAAAAATGCATTAACTCATTAAAAGTAACATAAATTATATTGCGTTTGGGAAATCTAAATATTTATACATTCTGTCCCACCACTGCCATTACATAATTGATTTTACTGTTGCTTTAGGACATTAAGCAAAAAGAACACAAGATAAATCTCTTGAATTTTTCATGAAAATGTTGTTCCCATTGCAACAGAGTTTTAGGAACTCAGATCTAGCCCTAGAAGGAAGGAGAAGTAAAATACAAGTAGTAACTCTGCCATACAAGGTAAATCACAAGGACAAATAAGCATTCTCTTGTTAAGGTTCTCTTGTAACCTCAGAGTTAAAGCACAATTCCATGACTAGTGTAACTTCCTTGCAGTCTGGGACAGAGCTGTACTGGGAAAGGTTTGGCTCAGAGCAGTTGCTTTTTCTTCAAGAAGAATTATTTTGTAAAATTCCATTAAATTTAATATGATAGCCTATTCAGATCTGCACCTGCCTCTAAATTCTGTTCAGCAATGAATCAGCTGAATATCCCAGCATTTAACAGCTATCATTTAATAGAACCTCAAATAAAAAGCCCACATATTATGAAACACTTAATGATATGCATGAGTAGACTTTAAAACCTGTACTCATGTAAGAGTTTGGTTTTGTTGGTTATATTTAGTTTATTGAGCTTGCACAGCCAAGGCAAGCATGTTTTCATTTCTACTGGATTAGGTTTTTATCTGGAAAACCTAAAAAAATCTATAAGGAGTTCTGGGTTTGGTTTTTTTTTTTTTTTTTATTGATTGTTTGACTGATTGGCTCTTTTATACACAGAGATATCTCAGATTATTGGTGACTGAAGAGCTACTACCAAGAAATCTGAGGCTACAGACAGAAAAAAAAGGAACCAGAAGTTGCAGCATTAATAATCTCCAAAGCACATATAATTAATGACTAGTTCAAAGTAATTTTTTACAGTTATGCCAAGAGGTTTGCAGATGGCAACCAATCAGCTCTGTACTAATGCCACTGTAAAATATCTCCTAGAACTTCTAAGCTAAGTTATTCACAGTGTGAATTAATCAGTCACCAAGATGATGCAAAGCATAACTCAGGGCAAAATGGGCATCTTCAGTGCAAAAGGAAAAAAGTGTCAAATCCATCCATCCATCCATCCATCCATCCATCCATCCATCCATCCATCCATCCATCCATCCATCCATCTGTAAGTGTCTAACCCAGGATAATGCTGGTTTTAGGTGAATCCATATCTCTGTGAGTTTCTGTACAGAAACTTCACAGCACCTGTTCTTCCACCTGCTGGAACACCAACACACTGATGCTATGACTCCCATCATTTTCTAGCAGTGGCTCTACCAGGCAGTGGTGACACAAATGCATCAAAGCACGAACACTTTGAAATGCTCCCCATTGAAATTACACAGATATTTCGAGCACCAAGGTTGCCCCACAAAATCCTGAAAAGATTTAACCCTTTACTTTCAGATTTCCTTTTTCTAATAATCCATTATTGACCAAGCTGTGGCATCTCAGATGAGGTCATTCTGAAAAATATAAACATTATATATAAATAAATAATTACCCAGCACTGCAAATATCAATACAATCCAATTCCATCTTACCTGGGATAGTAGGTGACATAGCTGCAACCCAGTAGCCCAGCTGAGGCGCAATATAAGTCCAAGTCAATTGATTTCCTTCTTGTTGTACAATGCCCAAACTACTCTTCAGCCATGTCCCTGTAAATGTAGAAATTGAAGCAAGATGTTACAGATATTCACACATTCCTCTGCAAACAAGAGGAAAATCAAGCAGTAACAAAACCTATCCATGTGTGCTAGGGACTGTGTGTGCTGCTGTGAAGTGGGAGGCATTTGAGAGCACCCATGGCTTTCTCAGAAGCAAAAAAGCAACCTAAACCCAAAACCTTTAAGATTAAATAAAACTAGTAAATCTTCTGTTAAAAGAAAACATTTATTGTCATGTTGGGTTCCCCTGTTTTGAAGATAGATATTCTTGAAGCTGATTATATGCAGACAGCCCACATAAAAAGTGTAGTTCAAGAGACATCACATCTCTCTGACCACATCTGAGCTCTACACACCACCTTTCTGCCAGCCCTGGCTGTCAACTTCTGCAAGACAGAGGAAAATGTTTCCTCAAAATAGCTTTCCTATACAGAAAACAAGCTTAGTTACTGCCAATGACCAGAATTACATTGGACCATTGCTGTGATTAACTCTGGTAATCATTCAGTATCTGTATAATAGCCCCAGGAATACTGTTTGGTAACAGACGATGAGATTTTTAAAACATGTTTCTTAAAGGAAGCAAAATACTTTTTTTTTTTTAGAATTACAAAATGATAATTTCAAAATAAGTAAGATTAAAAATTTTAAAGTGATGTGTTTAAGTCCAGGTTGACAACCTGCACTAGTCGAGAGTTTATCTACTTCATGAAGATTACTTTTATTCCAGGAGTTGGGTTATGAAGATCTTTACAACTGAACCAGCTGAATACCTTTTTGTAATTCATTAGAATCCCTGATTCTGGGGCTGTCACCTTAGTTTCTGATGTAATAAATACCCAGAAGGGCTTTTAGACTGCTCCTGTATTCATCCTCTTTGAACGAAACTGCTGGCCTAGACATGAAGAGCAAATCACTGACAGGCCACCCCTGGTGCCAGGCAGTTTCCCAAACCTGCAGTCCTGGCTTGGCACCTCCAGTGGGTGCCATAATAGAGGGCTTGGCCTCCTCAAGGTCTCACATATTTTGATGGCCACTACCAGGATGCTGATCTGTGTACACAGAAGAGATAAAGCCCTCTGCACTTCTGTAGTGCAATTCTCTATTTCTGTACTGAAGGGGGAAGAATGCTATATTTTCCCTTACCTAGCTTCAAATGCTCACTTGAAAGGAAAGCTGCATCATGTACTTGTGATTCCCCTTCCTTTAAATTAGTCTCCTTCTTGTAATTCCCAAAATCGTGTTTTTCATTAGATGTCACTTAGGATTAAGCAACAGCATTTTGGATGACAGTCATCTGAACATTCAGCAGCAAGCACAGAACACACAGAAGAGGTGCTGCAGCCAGGTTTGTTGTTATTATAATACATTAAAGATCCTGATGATTTCTTCTGTGTTCCTTAGATTAACCACCTGTGCAAACCCTCTACTCATAAGAATGGCTTTTTTGAGTATTTATTTCCTCAATACTGATTTTTCCTATGTTAGACTACTGTCTTAGGCTAATAATAAATCCACCTGAATACAATGAAAGGTTTAGAAGAATAGACAATTGAGAGGATTTCTAGATCTAGATGACTACTACTGCCAGATGCCAACTGTATTTGCAACCAAACTGAATTTGCTCAGGTTAAAGGAATTACTGATGTAATTATCAGTTTTCCAAGTATCACTTCCAGTCTGTAGAGGGTAGCAATAAACTGTTATTTCATAAAGAAAGTCACACAGGACAAGTATTTTCGATTTACAGTACTAAAAAGAATAAAATCTGTGTACACAGATTTGCATACATGGCATTTATAACTGCTGTTGCAGAACATCTTTACGTAGTCATTCATTAACCTCTCTTAGGGAAACGTTTTCAGGAAAAATAGAATGGAATTGTCCACAGTTCTGTGGAGTTTCTGGAAAATCTAGGAAAAGTAGATTTATTTTTCTCCACTACCATGGCCACTAGCCCTTCAAATTCTCAATCCATGCAATTTCAGGGAAGATGTTATACTAATAGCCCTGAAGGTGAAAAATAGCCCTTAAGGTCAAAAACTGCTTTTATCTTGTCTCTAAAATGCCATTTGGTTAAAAAAACCTGTAACACTGAACCTTGTCATTTTTCTTTTTCTGCAAGATCTGGATGATGACAATATGCACCAGCTATTGAAATACGCAACAATGTGAATGAAACTTCAACAGAGATATAAAGCGCTGATTAAAAATAAAAGGAAGGACCTAGGTGATGAATACATTGTTTCCCATATTTTTCTTATAATCTCCAAGCCCTTTAAATTCACACCCAAGCAGAGCTCAGGCATATGTAACTCAAGCCAAGTTCAGTGCCTCCCATGTCTATTTCTGCAGCTGTCTCCTGAAGCAGAAGCTGTTCCCGATCCCCTCACTAGGGGGAACTTGTGTCCAGCGTGCCTTACCCACACGGAGCTGCAGGACAAGGTCCTCCCGCTGCCTCCCGAAAAGCCTTTGCTCAGTAAAACTCTGCATAATGCAGCCATCAGGACCTACGAGAGGCTGCAGGCTTATCAAGGCTCAGCACTGTGAGCAGAGCAGAGCTCTGCTGCTGTCCTGCCAAACGAGCAGCAGCTCAGGTTGCTCCTGTTTTAGCAACAACAGGAATCCCTTATTTGTGATGGAAGAAAAAAAGAGTCTTTGCTACCATCTTTACTTGTGATGGAAGCAGAGTCTACTGCACAAGCCTCAGACAGGTTTCTCACTTGCCTGCTGCCCAGTTAGTTTGCCCATTCTTGGTAACCACTGGACATACTCCAGGCAATGTGCCGGTCTGCATAAATAAAGGAAAAATGTAATTCCATCTCTCTGTTATGGATAGCTAAGATTATTTCAAATGCATAAAAGATATATCCAATATTGGTCATCTTTAAACAAAAGAAATACAACTTTTGCTGACCATACCCTACAAATTGGTGTATTATGACAGAAAATAGTAACTTTTAAATGGCATTGCCCCAAGTTCCTTCATCAGGACAACACCAAATGTGGGTTCCCGTGAACCATGAATACACAATCTCATTGTCAGCCCTTTTTTAATACTTTCATTGTCCAACACTTCGGGGCTAAATTTGCCTCATAAAGTTTCACCATCTCTTCTTACCAGTAGTCCACTAATAAAACAGAGCATCTTCCCACATCATGGGATGAAGAAAGCAAAGAACTCCATCCTTCACAACAGCAGCAACAAAACAGGTTTGAGTGGAAACAGCTGAAAACACAAAGTCCTGTATTGTTTCTTTTGTGATCAAATAGCTGAAAGCCATCCTGGTGTTACTGGAGGGAACTGACATACCTCCAGTATTCTGCAAATCCATCAGCATTTCCAGGTCTCTCATGTTTCATCCTTTAAAGGTTCTAATTTCCTGGTTGCTTTTTAAGTATCATTAAACAAGCAGTGTTCTTGCAGCTCCTCACATGCAATGCCTTGCTATAATGACTAATGTTGGACTAATGTTCTATTGAGCAAAACCCAATTGCCTGGTTGTGACTTGCTGTGCTCCCACCCTTTCACACTGCCTTACGTGACCAAGAGTTCATTGCTGTGCAGCCTTGGGGACGAATTCCCTATCCTGCCTCAGATTCCTCCTTGGAGTGAAAAACAAGATGTTTTCCTGTTCTAAAAATGAAGCTAATTACCCTCTATGTCCTCACACACTTGCTGCTGTAAGCAAAGGACACTGGGGCAGTCAGTAAAGATCTTTGTCCATTTTTCTATCATTTCCTGTGAGGTAGTCTGCAAATGGAAGAAGAGCAAGCAGCATTCATTCTTTCTGTGTTTTCAGGATTGCAACTGCAAAACTAAGCAGGAGGATTTAAAAGGGAAGAGAGGTCTTACCTCCCTGTATGCTGTGTCCTAACAATTTAATTTGTTATTTTTCAAATATCCTGTAAGATCTATTTCTTCCAGCCACCCAAGTCAGCAAAATCAATGAGCTTCACTTCTTTTTAATATTTATACTTGATTTGTAATAATTGTTAAGTAACAAGCAATACAGGATTACTAAAAAAAAAAAAAAAAAAACCAAAAAACCAGTAAAAAGAGCTGGATGTAATGGAAGTGATCACTTTTGTTCAAGACTTTGCTGTTCCAAAGAAAACTTGTCCATGCCTCCTTGGAGCAGAAACAGCAAGCTCAGTACAGTTTGTAAGCACTGCATGATTTGGGCCAATTCACCATTAATTCCTGAAGACTTGCTGGTGCTTCATGGAAAACTTCTATATATAGAGACATTCTTGCTTATAGATCATTTTTACATTTCTCTTCCTCTTTTTCCTCTCTTACTGCTCAGTGGAGCCAACATGCTGATCCAAGATTCAAGTCAGGGGAGCTGTCTTCTGGCTCAAACTAACAGCAGGGGGAGAACCTAGACACTTAATGCTTTTCTCACCAAAATTATACTGCCTGTTCCTGACGTTTTGGAATAAATGATGTAATTCAACAAAATTATTCTTCATTCTTTCTTAAAAAGCTTTAGAAGCATCTACCTATCACTCTTTCACATATGGAACTCAAAAGCAAGGTAAGAGAACACAGCAAAGAATATAAAAATCAGAGTACTTTGAAGATACACAAAAAAATTATCAGATAAAGAAAGCTGATGTCCATCAGACTGCAAAAATATCAGAGAAGTTCAAGATTTCAGCAGAGCAGGAGAGATAAATTCTGCTAGAGAGAAGCATCTTAATACTTTGCAGTAACTTTGATTGTGATGAACACACTCATTTATCTCAGGCAGCTTTTAGGACTTGCCAATGGAGGCCAGACAGGGCCTCCACTGAACAAATTTAAAAAAAATGGTTTGCACATTATGAACAAATCTAACAAAAAATGGTTTGCACACTTCCAGACACATTCAGCATTAAACAACACCTTTTTGTAATTTAATTTGGTTTACTTCTGAATCAGACTGAAAAATGGCACGTTCAGCAAGCAGAGTGCCCAGGTGGGCAGCAATTGCAGAGAAACCACTGAAGAGTAGCTATTCTGGACTATCCCCCTGCACAGCCAGGTCACTGCAGGTATGGCTGCTTTGCCCAAAAAAGAGATGACCTGTTGTCTTCAAAGACAGCAACTATTCCATGTAACAGCTTGCTGGAACCAGGCAGCAGGAATGGATACATGATGCCTCTGAGTAAGACACTGCTTCCATATTTTAAAGCTTGGCTTTATTATTTTAAATTGATCTGGAGTGAAATCCAGGGAATTGTACGTCCCCCTCTGGCTTCCACGTGTGACTGTGCATGCTGACAATCCCCTGCTGCTCCAGCTCAAGCAAATGGCCAACTTCCCACTGGCTTTGATGAGGCAGGAGTGCCCCACAGCACCATCTGCTCCAGGGAGAGATGCATGGGACACTTGCTACAGCCAAGGAGAAGGAGAACAACCTCCCCTCCTGTGATCTGGCTGTGAGGAGAGTTCTCTCACTGGCACCCCAGCACAGAGCTTGGCTCTCTGGGAGGATGTATAATGCTGCTTGCTTCAGGTTTGACTTCCCAAGCTGATATCTCAGAGCCTTGCAGATCACTACTGCAGGGACTTGTGCTGACTTTGATTGTGCATTCTTTCTATCACTGACCAAAATGGTTCTACTAAATGACTGTCAGATGGGTGTGCTGAAGCCAGCAGCCTCCCCCAAGGACAGTCATAAAGCCTAAATATTGCTTGTGTTTAAGTATATGGTAGCTATGCTGGTTTATTTCCATAAATTACTTATACATGTGAGCTTTCACTAGAAAATTCTTCCATTGATCAAATACTGTTTGCTTTTCATTTTGTTTCTTTTAACTGGCAATAGGATCATTCAATCCCACTCAAGCAGGGAACTAAAACTGTGTGATGTACAACATGAATTGTTTCCATCCAAGAGGTTTGACAAATGAGAGGATTTGATTAGTAAAAAAGCAAATGAAACATAATCCCATATAATAAGAATTTATTTTTAGTCACAAGATGATCTTCCCTGGAAAAAAGCACTTTGGAAAGAAAAGAAAGGTAGTTTTACCTGTACTGCTATTGCATAGATGTTTGAAATAAATATTCCTTAATGAGAAGTGGTTTTCTTTCAGCATGGATCTCTTGTGCTGTCTACGATGTCTCATAAGATTGCCCTGCTTAGGCAGAGATTCATGGTTAAACAGAGCGTGTGTCTATGTGTCAAAAGGAATGAGGCAGGTTGTTATCAGACAGTGTAGGACAGCAAAGGATATTCAAAACACACTAAAAGTGCTTCTAGAAGTAATTGATTTAGACACTGCAAATGGCAGTGTTATTATGAAGAGTTAATCAAGGGCAAGTCTGTGAAAAGAACTTCCTAAAACATGTTATGACATACATTAATTGTAGCTTTTCATTCTAACAGTTGAAAGCTGCTTATCAGATTTCTTCTTCCAACTGAAAATCACCTCTAATCTGCATCAGGAGAGGAAGTTTTACTTGAGAGGGATGGGATTTTTCGTTTTACTTTTGTTCATTTTATAAAAAGCTAAAAGCCTGAAATGGAAGTTGAAAATTCCTTCCTGAATACTGTTGGAGCTTACTCTCCTCCTCACCTTCCCCCCAATACACAGGGGTTTAAAAATTCATAGTATTTAAGTTAATATTACAATTTTGTTTTCAGGGTTGCTAGGCAACAGCAAAAAATAAATGTCCCTGCTCTGAGAGCCCAATACTCTCATTATTCTTCCACTCTTACAGAATTTGTTACACAACCCTTCCAGGGCTAAATCCGGCTCCTGTTTTAGCAGCACCACCATTATTTTGTTAACTAAAAGGGAAATGCTTTTACCAGTCTACCTTGAAGATTCTGGCAAAGAAATCAACTACTTTAATTTATTGTTTGCGCCTGAGAAGCTCTGTGGGTTTTTCCATCTCTTCTCATTTTTCCCCTCAAATCACCTGTCAAGTGTTTAACAAAATAACACACCAGTTTTCATTATTTAATAATCTTAATTATATCTGGGCAGAAGGCAGGGCACATTGTACACAGAACAGCTCACATTGCTTTGGCCCCCTCAGAGTGTTTCCTTCCAGAATGCCAGAACAGAAATGACTTATTGAAGAAAATGACTTCCATGCATAATTACTGGTTAATAATTGTATTTGAAAAGGAAAAGCTTAGTTATACCTGTTGGACCACCATCCCTAGATACTGGTATACATGAAAGATACTGCCTTTAGAATTTGCTTTACCATGTTATTAATCATATTCAGCCAGTTACTGACGAAATTATTAGAACATGTAATAAATAAATGCACGTGCACAAAACACTGCATGCCCTTTCCTTCCTTCAGCCTCACATCCAGTTTCTAGTTTTCAAACTGGAAGTGGAAGCAGAGGCACACTGGGATTTGATCTAACATTGCAAGGCTGCAGAGGGAGGGGTTCCCAGGCCCGCAGCCTATCCAGCCCCATCCCAGCACTACCCACTCCTGCCTGGATTCCCACCAAACTCCAGGTTTTCTTCAACTGAGGCAGTTGCATAAGCACAAAGGTGTTTTCTCCATTTCTGAAGTTTTGATGCCTGCCTCTTCCCACCTTCTCCTGCCATGGCTTCTATAGGTGGAGCTATAGGGCTGTCTACATGACACTGCATTATTAAAACCTGTTCACAGAAGCCAGGGATCTGTTTCCAGTTTTATTTCCTTCACTACATATTAGTAGATTATTTGCACAAAGATCACTATACTTTGGCACCAGTGTGATTCCTTCAATGTTCCCTGAAGCATCACCTTCATGCCACACCTCATCTGCTTTGCTATAAATGCAGCTCCAATGGTGTACAAGGTGGGCAGAGCATTAAACAATCCATTAATGCCCTTACATACATGTAAGCCACACTAATAAAATGAACGCTAATAAATAATCACAGCTGTCTCCTATGATTCTCTCCAGAGGAATCATGAGAGTGAGAACATACCTCAGTGAGCTACACTGTGAAGCATCAGAGGAAGAGCTTCTTTTCCTTTCAATGCTGAGGTCTGTCTGATACTCTGAAATGGTATCTGCACCTATTATGTCGACACTGCACATGGTAAAAAGCTGGGTTTGGTAGCTGCCATTTCTATGGCAACATACAAAATATGACAATCTCTGAGAGCAGTTAGTCAAGAACCTGTATTCTTAGTGTATTTATTCTTTAAGAATAATTTAAGCTTTCCAGTTGAGATTAAAAAGGAAGTCAAAATCAAATAGTCAAGGAATTTTCAAACTACAGAAATAGCTTAACCTTGAACTTCTGTGATTTTCACCTTTGCAAACTAATCTCCACATCACCACTGAATCTGGTCTAGAACCACGTGTTCTGGATCTGATTATACTAAGCTCAAACCTTTGGGGGGGAGAATGTGATTTCCTGAGCACGTCCATTTCTCATGCACAGAAAACCCACTACAACTCATGGAGAAATGTATGAAGTCCCAGGCCACGTGGGCAGCTGCATGCTCTCCAAATGCAGACCATCTCTCCAAGGTCAGAGGCACAAACTCACACCCAGTGTCAGATCAAGTGAGGCTACAAATGTTTCTGTTAAATTATTATTTTCTGCCAGTCACACAGGGTTACGAATGTGGTGGCAGTCAGAAATTGATCAAATTCACAACAAAAAGAAATGTTTTATTTTTAAACTAAAAGACAATATTTTCTTTGGGTGGATTATCACTGTTACCACATGGGAAGCTTAAATCCAAGACTTTAATAAATCATCTTATTTGCAAACCATGCACAGTGAACTGGACCAGTAGGTGTACAGTAATCTGCTTACATTTTCTGCCTGACAGTAGCTGTCACTCTCTCCCTATAAACACTATGAACAAAAACAAGCATAAATTCACCTCTATGAAATAGTAGTCAAGTTTAAGTAGGCACCAATACTGCTTACACATAAGTATATCCTCATGACTTCTTTTGAGCACAGAAAACATTCTTTTGATTCTGCTGAGGAAGGAACATCTGGAAATTCTGGTTCTACAAAAATCAATACAAATTTTACCACTGATGGCAGAACGTTACCCAGAAAAAACAAGTACCAGACTTTTTAATGCATTTAGAAATCTATTATGGCATCAAATGCAGTCAGAAAGCAGCAACCAAGAAGAGGGGAGTACATAAAGCATTTTTTTTATGAAGTTACAAAGAGTTCCCCAAGATACTTTTCTCTGTATTCTGCCATCACTTTACATGAACACATGGGTGAAATTTCAGGCACTGGGGAAACATACTCCTCTGCAAAGAAGCCAGGGATTGAAAGACAACAAGGTCATGTCCAAGATGTACAACCAAGTGTCTGGGGAGAAGGGAGAACAGAGACACTGTATTCTGAACTTCATTTACATGTAGAGCACAAGAAGTAATATATTTTAAGGAGGATGAACAAAAGGACTAAGGATTAACCCTTCCACTACAGAGTCCTTTGCCACATAATTGAAAACAGTGTTGAAAATATTTTCCTATTATTGGATGGGAATAATTAACTAGCAGCTGTGTCATATTAATAAATCTCATTTTCATATTATGCACACTGGAATATTTGGTAGAATTTTGAAATCCTTCATACAGCTCCAGATGTGGATCTAGAGGTCTAGGTGCAACATAATACCACGTTCATTCCATGTCATACCACATGGAATGAAACAGAGGACTTAAAATGGAGAATGCTGGACTTAACAGTTTTGCTCCCCAAATCCAATGAAAACCAGACACCTTAACACAAAACATAAACCATTTAAATGGGGGCTGAGGAGAATACAGCTGAGCAAGTGCTGTGTTATTCAGTCCAGCTGGTGGGAGCTGGAGATGACACAGGAGGCAGAAAGTTTCATTTCTACTGGGATCTGTGGTATTTCTGACTTAAGAGGACAAGGCTAGAAAGAAGTTTGAACAGAAATTTGGTGTCCAAGAATAGAGAGATTAATTATACTGCTGTAAATCCTACTGACATCAAGGCAAATACACACAGAACAAATCATGATCCCAAACATCTGCTTACAGATAAGGAAAAAATATTTTTTCAGCCCCCTCAGATTTTGGGAAATCCAACACAGCACTTGTTGGAGAAAACAAAACCCCAAACCCCAGAAAACCCCACTGAGCACTCCTGATTTTAGACATGAGAATCCCTGTCTCTATGTCCAAACCTTTTAAGTGCATACCATGAAATAAAACCACTGTCCCACAGTAGTGTGAAACACAAGACGTGGGCATGTCCACAGCATGGAGGGATTAAGTTGCATTTCAGCATGCAATGTCTGTAACATCAATACATCTGTGTTTATTATTGCCAACACTCAGAAATGCTGCAGGAAAGGGTGGTGGACAACACAAGAGCAAGGTTACATGGTATTCCCTTACCCTTAAAAAACCTCCAGGGCGCTGACAGCTGATCTTCATTTTATTAACTATTCAAAATGGTATTATTGCTTTAATT
The DNA here is from genome assembly GCF_022539315.1 of Serinus canaria. NCBI lineage: Eukaryota > Metazoa > Chordata > Aves > Passeriformes > Fringillidae > Serinus > Serinus canaria. The sequence goes on along the minus strand of NC_066315.1, from coordinate 21,425,573 downwards.
TGCTTGCTGTGCACACAAGGCAGTAGGTTTGTTTCCTAATGAAAAATCTCATTTGGAACAGTATGAAATAGATGCAGCAGATTGTCTTGTTTTGATGTCAGCCTGTTTTTTCTGGCTGCTTGTTTCATCAGTGTCAGTGGAGCCACTCTCAGCCTTAAGCAGACTATGCTGCTTCTGCTTCTCTCCCAAGGATAGAAAGCATGGTCATGAAAATACAGATTGTTTATGGTAAACATCCTAAAAAGCCAGTAGTTATTTTTGGCTGCCATAAGATGCAGATATGCCTCATTTTTGTGGAAACTACGAAAATCTCTGCACTTCCAGTCAGATGCCTCTGGGTTCATATTAGTTCATCATGAGCTCAGCAAAACGTATGAGATACTAAGAATTAAAATATCTCTATAGTATTTCTGTCACTTCTCCACGTCCTCCAAAAGTGAGAAGTACTTCTGCTTTTTAGAGCAGAAATTGTATTCCATGCAGTAATGATGACAACCACATGGACCCTAAACAAAAGCAATGGCTTGCACGAACAAGTGTCCACTGTGCTGCTAATCCATGAGAGAGAAGTGCTGTCAGTGCCTGGTAAGACAGACACAGTTTTCTGTCTGTGGCATTTACTCGCTGTTCAGATAAAAGCATGAAAATTTAAGCCACTGGAAATCTATTAAGGAGAGACCAAAACATAACCAGCACTGAAAAAAGCAGCCATGAAATGCAAGACAAAATCAGAATAATAAAGCTAGAGGTCTTGTCCTGACAAGGCACAGATCTGGCAGTGCAAATGGGCTACAACAATCCTTATCTGCCAGCTAAGGATTTCTCCAGTATGGAGCTATCCCAGTCATTATCCATCCATCTCCCTTCACCGTCCAAGCACAACAGGGATGTGGAATGACAGGATACCACCATGTTCATGCTACATATGGCTAGTTTGACAGAGCTTAGGGTGTTAAAGTAGCTTGCACAAGATAGTGTGGATGCTCTACTTATTAAATTAAGCTACTCCTAAATTGGTTGGGATGCGGCCAAAATTCTAATAGAACTGGCATGCTGCAGCCAGGGCTTAAAATGCATCTTTGTTCAACATCTTTGGTTGCACAGAAAGATGCTTACTTCAGCTGAAGTGTGAGCTGGAGCCTGAGCATATAATCTTCAATACCTTGCTCTCCACAGCTTTGTGAAGCTAAGTGGCCTGACAAAGATGCATTTTGTTTAGCAGTCCTCATGCCTTCTCCTCCTAATAACACAAGTGCTCCAGTAGTTTGTCATGAATCAAGCAAGGCTGGACTTGTCTCAAGATTGGGAGCCTCAAGCCTGCAACATTAATTAACTACCTATATTGCTTTATACTAATATATATGCTGCACACAATAGGGTAACTAGCTCTTTATATACCAAATTAAAAACCCTACTCCATAATAAGAGAGAGCTTTTGTGGCTTCACTGTAGGGGCATTGAAATTTGGCCATAAATGAGAAAGCTACATAATCAAAATCAGAATGATTTACTTGCAATGAGTAACTAGCAATGAGGCAGGCTGCAGCTCTAGCACAGCTGACAGGAAGGAATGGGGAAGGACTGCTTCTTATGGGGAAAGTAAACTTCATCTTCCCTGCTTTGGTTTTAACAAGGGAAAACAAAATAGTTTCCATAAGAATTATTCCATTTCAGGAAAAATGTAGTGAAATTTATTGCCAGGTCAGCACAAGAGAAGTGTAATTTCCACAGTTAAGGGAAAAAGGCCAAATCCATTCATTGCACTCTTTTTCTACTATTCTACTTTATATCATATTCAAATTTACTCTTCACTAAATCATTCTGCTTTACCCTCTAATACAGGCAACTTCTGACAGAAGATTCATAGGCAGGCTGTTTGAAAATACATCCTTTTTTTCAACAAAGAGAGGAAGGTAATAAACAAAACTATTATTTCTCCCTTCACCTCTCTCTTCCTCCTTTACTCCAACATGCTGCCTTCATGCCTCTTCCTCTCCTTCTAGGTGTGATTGTCAGCTGGCTCAAAACATTTGCTTGCAGGACAAACCCCCCCTGATTATCTATACTGACCCATATTTCTGGTTCCTTTTTGTCTCAGCATCTACCCTTCCCACCTTCCATCCTCCTTTTTCTTAGCAACCATCTGGTACATACTTCAGAAGGCACAGTACAATAACTGAAGGGGGATCACCCAGACAAGACTTAGGCACTCCTTTGCCCTTTAAAATCTGAAGCTGTAAAGAAGGCCAGCACAGTGTACCAGCTAGCAAAAAAAAAAAAAAAAAAATTTTAAGAAGAGCCTAAAACATGTATTTCTGGGAAAATTCCTGTTCCCAATGGCAAACACTATTCTGTAATCCAAAAATTTGAGTGCATTGTACAAATTTTATTAATTAGTCATTCTGTCCTTTCAAAATATTTCATTAGTTTTTCTTTTCAAAAATTCATTTAAATAATTTACATGTATTTTCCTGACAGTATTAGAAAATCTCAGAGTGATTTACAAATGAAGTCAGTACTATATTTCCTATCTGGCAGGCAGGAAACAGAGCCTGAGCCAAGAGGGGGACCCAAGGTCAGACATCTGGCTGCTACTGGCAAAGATAAGGCAAGTTTCCATTTCTACACACTTTCAACTCAATGCTGTAGTGAATACATCTCTCTGCTTCTCAGTCTGTGGGTGAAATGCAGTTCTCCCAAGTTTTTAAATAAAATATTTATTAATCGAAAAATGGTACATTTACAAAAACTTTTGGTTAAAATTGTCACACAGTGCTAAGTATATTTGCATTTATACCATATATTACTTGATCGGTAAAACTCAATTGTCTCTTCTATTAGACAGAAAACAGAAGCCATCTAGGGAGCCACAATGAGACGTTACCTACCAAATTTTTGGTCAAACCTCCAGGCTGGAACGTGTGCATTGTGTTTCAAGTTGCTGTTGGCTGGCAGAGGCACTGTTACGTAGATGGGGCCGTTGACGGGGACGGGGGTGCCATCGCTGCTGAGCAGGTGGACGCTGACGGCCGTGACAGGGGTGAGGTCATACCTGGTGCTGTTTCCTAATGAGAGAGTGAATGAACACTGTGACTACAGAAGGTACAGAATTCAAGGGACACCTGTGTGGTTCCACACCACAGTACTGCATCAACCTCATTCTCAAGGGATGGGAGCAGCAATTTCCTCCCTGCCTTATAAAAGAACTTTAAACCAACCAACCAGCCAGCCAACCAACCAACAACCCTCCCCCTGCCAAAAAGACCAAACCCAAGCCACAAAATTGAAGGATGATGTATGGGTCTATTTTTCACCTAATTTTGGAAAAACATGAAGACAAAAAAACTTCAGTGTAAAAATCTCCTGCATGTATTTTTTCAAGTTAATTCATCTTAAATAAACCTGTACAAGCAACACAGTTTCATGGCAAAAAAAAAAAAAAAAAAATTACAAGTCTTTATTATAAGCTCAAATGCCCATATTGTTAACAAACAAACACCAAAATAACCAGTGGCACCCCACAAATGACCAGTCACATGTTTAAGAATGCCAGGCTGGATTTCCTTTGGCCTTTCACTGAAAAGAACCATGCTAAATGGATTATTAGCATATACTCTTTATGTTTAAACTGGATGCCAATGAATGTTACTTCATGACAACATACCTTTTTTTTAGAAACTTTATAACATTATAAATAGCATTATAACCCTTCAATGATTTAAGCAAATGAATTAATGACAGGGATAGATATCACAGATATATATACACAGGTGACAAAAATCCTCTTGAATTTTAAAACAGATCTGGAGCTCAAAGCAATAGCAAGTTCAAAGTAGAAGAGATGGAGCTTCCAGTTTTGCAAGGGGCTTGAGCCCCAAAGGCCAGGCAGCTGCTAAGAGCACCATCCCTGATACCTCTGTCATGCTGGCTCTGGGGCTCTGCAGCTGCTCTTCCTGCCAGGGGGTGAATCAGGGAGAAAGAAGAGGGATGCCTGGCTGGCAGGGATGGGGTGCTGCCCTCACTGTAAGCTTGGTTGCACACTGCTGTGAGGGCATATTCACACCCAGCTGTGGTGGCACACCACGTGGCCTTTGGGTATCCTCAGGTAGCCCGGCAACACTGGCCAACAGGATGAGTACATTTGAGGGAATGGTGGGAAAGCATTGAGATGTTTAAGATTTCTCATAACTCTGGTTAAATATCAAGGAATGGCTTTTATTAAATTTGATGTCTCTGAGTAACAGCTCACCAAATAAAGCCATCACCTGGAAATAGGTTGGTAAGTGGTAAAGCAAAAGGGAAAAAAGGTGACAAAACTTTGTCGAATTTTTAAATTCCTTGGATTTTGCAAGACTGACAAACTGAAGAAATGAAAAATAACCAGAAGTAATGTTGTGTGTGGTTCATTTATGAAAGCACCTAGTCTGATGCATACTGCCCAGATTTCCAGGTGGGTATCACTGTGACACAGTTGATGTGCAAGGGACATACATGCTGTCTTCACTGACTGTGAACAGAGAGGCAGATGCTGACATTACAGAGGGATTAAAGTACTGAGAAATACTTTAAGGTATTTAGGTACTTCAGGTACTCTGAAGGTGGCCATGTAGGAGAGACACAGAGCTAGCAGATTAAAAACAGACAAGTAAGCTTTGAAAGTTCAGCTAGGGTGTAGGGGAAGGTTGCCAGCCTACCCATGCATCTGTAAATATAGGCTCCAATGAAAAACAATATTGTCCCCTTAAGACTTTAGAATATAAAACAGCGAGACAGAGGAAGGAACTGGTGAGGGAAAAGTTGTTTCTTTATTCCTGATCATTCACTACACTGCCTCTGCCATGCACCTATAACTTCTGTCAGTTGATGCCTGACCCCAGGACTTAGGCCACTAATGTTCTCAGGCTGGTATCAGAAAAATTCCTCTTGCCAAGTACTGTGTCCTGATGACATTCTTGTGTTTATAAATTCCAAACCAAAAATGGTATAACTTCAAATTTTAGATTCATATAAAGGATTAAATAATGTTTTACATTTTGCATCTTTTTAGATATTGAAAGTTTTGAAGTTTTCTTTTATTACAATCTTGATATAGCATATATCTGTAAAAATTACTTTTCAGTCCCAGAAAAAGCATTCAGATGGTGAAACACAATTTTTAATTAAGATGCATTAATGCTTTGCTGAGCACTGGACTGAACAATTTATATTAGAAGATGAAGAAATTTCTGAAATCCACTGACCTCTAGCAAGAAGAAATAATTTTCCAGTTTGCCACCTTGTACAGGATATTAATGCTCATTAAAAAGATAAAATGTTTCTCTTTTTTGTTGTGAAGGCAAATTAAAACCAATGCCTATGAAACTCTCACGTGCTATAAAACTGACAAGCACACACACAGATTAAATGGGAATGGACTTCAATAAATGTCAGCTTTCATTTATTTCTTGTCATTTTTGACATCTGGTGACCTGTAAAGAGCTTTAAAAATAATCAGATAAAATTCACGGTCAGCTCAGACATGACTCTTTATAAAGAAACAAGCAGCCACAAAAAGGAAGAGGAGTAATAGTTATCAGCCAGCTGGGTGCATTGAGACAGATGATGTTGGGTCAACCCAATCTCCTGCTTTTTAACAGGTGATAAATATGAACAATAAGCTAACACCATACAGGCTTGTCACTACTTGCAGTGAAATTCTCCAAATTTTTATGTTTACAACATGCTGATTCATGGAATGAATTTTCACAGCTCTGTATTACTAATTCAACACCCAGTTGGGATTTTATGGAAAATGCTGAACTCAGAGAGAGTAGGTTTTAGCTGAAACTGCTATAAAAGCCACTCTGGACAAATTCTGAGGGGTCTAAATGGAGTGACCTCAACAAAACGCTACAGACATGTAAATAAAGTGTGGAAAAAAGAGAGGTAATGGTGGGGAAGGAGAGGAGGGACAGAGAGAAGAGACAGTGTTCTGCAGAATTCCAAAATTTCCCATGCAAGTCAATGCTAAGTATTTTTAGAATTCTAAAATTTGTAAATATCCTTTTTCTCTTGAGAACAAAAATATTGAAAATCTCCAGCAGGTGTTGACCTCATTTTTTATGCTTTCAAAAGTTTTCCAGGCCAAGTCTTCACCAAGTCACTTGCAGATGTAGTAAAGGATGTCAATCCAACTTCAGGATTTTAAAATTACATGTTTCCATATCAGGAGAGGCTTCTGCTAGAGACAGAGGACATTTCACTTCTACTATACTACACAATAAAATACATTGCATTTGCAGTCTGTGTTACACCACACTGAATACCATGGTATTCAGAAAACAAAGCTCTTCTCAGTCTCTTAAACACCATTTCTTTGCCAGTCATTTTGGGCTTTTACAACACAGTTTTACCTGAAAACTAAAAGTCAAATCCAGGGTCCCTGTGCTCAAGCAGAAAAGTTTCTGTCACACAAGAATACAGAAGACTAAAAAACCTAAGGCTGCATTAATCTGCTTTATGGGGGGCTAGGAGGTGAAACAGGAGAAAGACAATACCCTGCTTGTGCAGTTCCCATGAGATGGGATCATCTGAAGCCTTGGCAAGACCTGTGATCACTAAATAAATGCAAGAATGGGAAGCTGGGTTGCTGAGTACTTAGGAAAGATTTAGGAAAGAGGAATCCCACACACATTGCCAGCAGTTTGTTCAGTTGGTTTACAGATAAAAAAAAAGGAGATGAGGAAGTAGGCAAATGAGGGAGATCAAATGCATTCCTTAATTTAAAAAAAGATAAAGAAGTTTTGATCATGTCTGAGTATGAAAAGTCAGAGAAAAGTGAAGGTTGAAGATGGGAATAGGAAAATGACAGGGAGGTAGAATGAGATGGGATAAGATGCACTCACTGGAGCAGACAGCAGGACTGGAGTAAGGTTGCAGACACATTTCTTGTAATAGAAAAGGAGATGTGTAGATTTGTACAAAGGGAAGAAGGGGGAAGCTAGCAAGCTACCATTTACACACATGACCTAGCATTCAAAGTCACTTAGATCAACACATCACAAGTAAATGCATCCTGAGAAACAGCAGGGAGACACCTCAAGGGGATATTTGGGCTGCTTCAAAGCAGGCTCAGCTATGCCTCTGCCATCCTCACAGGTCACTGTCTAACTCTGTCCAACACCATCAAACAAGTAATTCTACAGCTTACACTATCCTCACCATAGCAAGGTTTTCCTAATCACTAGTCTGAATCTCTCTTGCTACACTGCATGGCCACTGATATCTTTCTAACCCATTACAGGCACAGAAAACAAATTACTCTCCTTTTCACACCGGCCTTTTAAGAATTTGAAGGCTTCTGCTCTGTATTCTGCTATTCTTTTTCCTATGAAACACCAATTATTTCACTCAAGACTGAATGAAAAGTGGAAAAAGACTAGCAGGCAGTTACAGTCATAAAAATGAATAACAACTTTGAATTTAACAGTGATTATGTTTCTACTATGAATATTCATGGTTTTCTCTTTGGTGCTAGACAAATTTGCACATTTTGGCTACATTCAAAAGTATCCACAAAGCCATTGAAACAACACAGTATTAAATTCTTGATATGGAGGCATTTTATTTATTTTTAGAAAAAAAGATTGAGGATTTTATTGCATCTTCAGGTTAATTTCTCTCTTGCTCCTTCACATTAATTTCCATCTTTTATGTGCACATGCAGTGCATTTGGACACTCAGCTCTGAACTAAAAGTGTGACCAACTTGTCTGATCTCCCAAGGCCAAGGAGTTTTAATCTTTGCTATTCAGTGGCCCCATTTAAGGGATAGGAGACCTTGCCCTCTTGTTCACTGGAACAGCATATTGGTAGGGCAGTTGAAAATGTCATGTCACCCAAATTTGAAAGAATTTTTGCTGGAATAGGGAATGGAAACAATGATAGGATCAAAAATCAAGCCCTGGACCAATATGAAATCAGAGCAAAACCAAAGTAGTGGTTACCTGTTCCATTTCCATCTAATCCCTGCAAATAAGGGAAACTGTCCACTTCCCAGGGTGAACTGGCTGCAGTCAGATATGCTGTCAAATCACTGTAGCTAGTGTTCTCTGGCAATTTCACAGATCTTCTCTGAAAGTGAACTTGTGGCTGAGTCCGTGCACCTAAAAATATTAAAAGTGACTTTATATCCAAGGTGGGCAGAATATTTAGGTGTTCATACTCATAGAAGCAATTTTACATTTTTTTTTTCATTATAAATTGCAGTAGCTTGAGAAGGACAGGGACATCAGAAGGCTATTATGAAAGATGGAAAAACAGTATTTTTACATTTATTTTGCAGTTGCCATTATTTCTCCACAGGTATTCCAGAGCAAAATTGTGGAGGCACCTACTGTCAGAAGCATTTCTGGCTATGTTGTTTCTCCTCCACTTTCATTGCATGCCTTTTTTAATTAGTATAACTGAAACTAAAACAAAGTTCAGAGGTAGGGCATGCAAAAGCTTAGGAAAGCATCCAGTTCACCATATTTGTTCAATCTTTGTTTTCCCTGAAATAGCAAAATAGATGTAGTTTATACTTTTCAAAATTATTTTCTAAGAGACAGTTCTACCTGTAGTCTCAATTAAGTTATTTAACTTCTGTAAAGCTTTGGCCATGAAAACTAACTCTGGAACAGAGACTGGTGACTATTGAAATCACTGAACAAAAAGATTCACCTGACAAACCTCGGGTGAAAAGATTTTCCATATTTTCCCACATGCAAAGAACACATCTAAATAGAACCAGATTACTTGGCCTGGAAGATTCCTCTCTTTTTCTCTGCTTTGTACAGTGTTAGCGTTTCTTTCAAGCTCCCTAGGTGTTAATTGAAGGGTCTTTGCTGCAATGTGATTTAAGACTGTTTCATGTACTATGGCATTTCATGTCTCATTTAAATCCCAGCTTATAAAGTCAATAGTCTTTTTCAAAGGATACTCACCATTAATACTGTTTAGCAACACACAGCAAGACTCCATCTGCAAGTTTGTGTGCATAACATGCAAATTAATTTTAAAATCAAAAGCTATTGTATTCTCCAGAGCTCATTTTGAATACACACAGAACACTTCCCACACAGCACAAAATCAAGAGGCAAGCAGTTTTCTTCTTAATTCACATTGGACTATGTGAATTAAGAAGACATGTGATTCAAAGATGTCAACTCAAAACAATTTTGCATCTTTTCCCCCATTAGTCTCTGGCAGCACTTTTAGGTTACATGTAACTTCACTGTGAGAAAGAATAACAAGCTTGACTTCCTCCTAAGCTTTGTAACTGCCGGTGTCATTAACCTAGAGACTGGAATCTTTCTTGCATAATTTTCCAGCAAGAGCTCTAGCTGTGAGAAAACAAAACTCAACAGACAAAATGTTGTATTGGCTAGGAAAAAAGTACAGGAGTAAGCACCTCCAAAGAGCTGATCGTTGTTTAGCTGTCATTTCTCTGGTAATTCTGCAAGAAAAAGCTATGAAATTGCTTTTATTTTTAATTTCTGGAACCTTTTAGTGTTTACAGCAGGCTCTCAAGACTGGCAGTAAGTGTCCTTAAGTGTTTAAAATAGTCATTAAACAACACCTGTGTGAAATGGGAAAAAACCCTTTCTTGTCTGATTTCTAAGCATAAATGGAAAACTATGTAAAAGATTAACAAAACTGACTGCAACGAACTCAGGCAGGATTTATCCTGTGTGCTCTGCAAGTAGCAGTTTGCTGTTCCTCGGGGACCGATGGGCTCAGGCACTTTGGAACCCTCTGACCGCACTGCTGAGTGGGCTCCTAAAGCCCATGGGTATACATACCCAAAGGAAAAAACAGGGGAAAAAACCCACAACAAAGAAACTGGCCTTAGGATTATCACCAATAGTTCAATGTAAAAATCACTGGTTAAGATGCATTATCCCAGGTGCCAAGAGCTGGTGTTTTATTTCCAAAGATACAAACTAAGCAAACATTAGAAACCAAGTAACTATTGTTGAGTCTGCAACAGAGTAGTTTATGGGTTTTCTATTAAAAAAAAAAAAAAGATGAATTTTAGCACTGAGGGATGCATGAGCTGCCAAATTTTAACTAGATAAGGAGGGTTCAGAAAGCCAACCCCAGTTCCTTCAGTACTACAAGCAGTAAAAAGCCTTCTTATGGCAGAAAACCTGCACAACAATGAACTCAGCTATAAGCTTTGAGGGTGAAGAAACAGCCTCCTCTGTGACAGTGCATTTAATAAATCAGTGCAGAGTAGTTAATTCACACCCTAGAAAAACAAATTTCTCCACACTGATTATTCACCAAAAACCTGGCACTCACCCTGATTTTCCCCTCAGTTCCTCAGCTGGGTCTCCCACACCTCGCAAGAGACTCCAAAGGGGCAGAAGACAGAGCTTCCAGAGAAAAGCTTATGAGGGAAGCAGCTACCAAGGCTTTCACCTTCTGTCACCTCCTTGCTGGAAGATAATCCAATGTTCTCCTTTATCAGAGGCCATAGTGGATTTTGGGGCATATGTCTGGGTACAGATTTATTAAGGGAACTGGAAATGGTAGAAACTTGTGCTGACCAGACTCTTAAGAGTATTTTCCAACAAGTAGGCACTTATCACTGGTAGTATTGCTTCTATTACTGAAGATGCCCATTTTTTATCTTCCTTCCGTCTTCCTTCCTGTCTTCTTCCTTCCTTCCTTCCTTCGCCTTCCTCTGCCTTCCTTCCTTCCGTCCTTCCTTCCTTCCTTCCTTCCTTCCTTCCTTCCTTCCTTCCTTCCTGCCTTCCTTCCTTCCTTCCTGTCCTTCCTTCCTTCCTTCCTTCCTTCCTTCCTTCGCCTTCCTGCCTCCTGCCTGCCTTCCTGCCTTCCTTTTTTGATCTTACCTTCTTTAAACAGCCTCTTGTCAACACATCAGCCAAATTTAAATGCTGCCACCTCCAGTTTGCCAGTACACTCCCGAGGAAGCAACCTCAAGGAGTCCCTGTAAGGCACCTCTTGTCACACTGCATATGTGACATCTGGCACCACACCAGCATTTGAGGTTTAATCTATGTGAAGTAACATCTGAAGTCTCACCAGTTCATGCTCTGATTGCTCATGGGTCAGAGACAGACAGGGTCCCCACACAGCCTCCATTCACTACACACTGAAATTCAGCCCATCACTGTGCTGCCATTGAAGAACTTCAGTGACCCAGGGGCTGGCAAGCCCCATCCCTCACAATTACTGACAGTGGATTGTAATGCCATCCTGCATCAACTCAGACAAACTTCTCAACTGCATAATACATTGCTTGCTTGATTAATTATTCAAATGCAATTGGTAACTTAGTGTACCAAGACAGGCCTTTCTTTCCCTTTGACTGCTGCTTCAAACACCAGTGTTCCCACTCTGTTCCTGGTTTAATGAGTTCTGGTTTGCTCTCATTTTTGCACTAAGGTAACTCCTGATCAGCTCTTTTGAAACAGTGTGAGGTTACTGGGAAGTAAATTAGAGAAATAACAGAAAAACTAGGTCACAAGGATTTTGGATGGAGACTAGAGAGGCTCCATTCAAATACTGGAACAATGTCTAGGCTGTCTTTCTTTTAGGCTTCATCACAAGAGAAGTCCCAAGAAAAGAAATGAGGACTGGACCCATAAAATAGATTTTACTGGGCAAGACTGCAAGTTCAAATCCCAATCCTTAGCATACTCCAGGTACCCCTTTCTTCCTTTATGCTTTTTTCTGCTATCCCAGAAGAAGCAGTTTAACGATTCTGATTCACATATATTGTTAACACATTGGATCAATTCACTGAAGGAAAGAAGATCATGTTGAAAATATTTATGAGTCTCACTCAGCTGTTAAATGTCCCTCTAGTCCTTTAGCATCCCCTGTTTGTTTGAAGGGAGCTGTGAACATGAAAATACTGTTCTTTTTCAGTTAATTGCATAATATTAGCACATTTGCATAAGAATAAGAGTATTTAATACAGCATGATGATGGAATACTGTTGATAAACAATGTTTCGTGTCTTGCCTAATGGAATCCCTTGTGTTTTAGCTCAGTTCACCATCCATCTAATTTACCCCATCAGACAATGTCCAGCTCTCAAACTGCAGAATATATGTACAGCAGCTCTTTCTCCAGCTCCTTCTGAGCATTCCATCAGCTACCTAATTTGTTTAATGCATTTCCAGCTCCAGCCATATCTAGTGCTATCACTAATGAAAAGCCTATTGTGTCTGGATGGCTTCTAACTAAAAAATATGTCAGAAGGCATAATTGTATTATATTCTCTAAGATAAAACAAGGTTATCTTGGAATACTATTGAGAGCACTATTTCCTTGTTTATTAACTACACAGTAGAGTTTAAAATGATGGCAAGCATAGGACTTATTGTGAGTAAGACACCATTTATGCACAATGAGCGCCCACAGGAAGGATATGCCCTGGTTCAAAGTATCTTTAAAATCCCCTGTTCTTTTATTAACAGACTTACCTCAGCCAGCACATCAGTTGGACTAATTTATGTCAGACCCCTAAGTCAAATGAACATTTTAATCTTCACTGTGCAGTTCAGAAAACACTGTTCCTCTAACTGATACTACAGCTATTTAACATCTGTGTTTGGCCTTACAAAAAGGTTATATAAACTTAATTTTTCTAATACAGTGGGTTTCAATGTGTAGGACTTGGGTTTGCAGGCAGTCTGACAAGGGGTTCACAGGAAAAGCAAGTTTATACAGGGTATACAACAATGCAGATACAAGAAATTTTCAGTTTTTCTATGTCCTAAACATCTAAGTCATTCACAATAGGAAGAAAGAAAAAAAAAAAAAACAGAGAAAAATCTTAGACATTAAAACACCAGAAAATGTCTCCTTCAAGGATAGTTAAATGAGGCTAGATGAAAAAACATCCAACAGATAGTGTAAGAAATTTAATCTCTAGCTCTCAAATGGCACTATAAAGTCCAAACTCATTTATTACCATGTAACTTGAATTCCCTAGTCCCAGCAGTCAGGGATGAATTCAGCTATTAATTTGGTAAAACAATCCCACAGAGAAGCATTCCTCAGGGAACTCTGAACTCCCCAAAGAATACCAGTCTCACTCACAGGACAGAGCTCAGAAAGCACTGGGCTGTCAGACTTTTTCTTTAGCATCCCTCCAATTTCAATTCTGACTTCCCAAAGCCAGCATACCTTGAAATCCTGAGACTATCTGGACTACATCATCGTAGACCATCAGAGTAGCTGAGCGTTCAGGAAGAAGGCCAAGGCTCAGTGAGGAGAACACTGCAGGAGAGAAGGGATTGAAGTGGCACATCTTTCAATTCTTATAACATAATCCACCAACAACAGCGCTTACTTTCTTCACATTTTTGCAAAAGCAGGCCACCCAAACTATTAAAATCATATTGTATACATGGCAGAAACCACATACATTTTCTGAACCAAACAGTTAAATTGCCAGAGCAGCTACTGAACTAAACAAAATGTTCTGTGCTTTGACTCCTGCACGTCACGCATGGCAGCTCGAAGCACTGGAGAGTGCACTGTAAAGCAGGGTTTTGTGCCTTATATGAAGACATTCCCAGCTCCACAGAAAGACAAGAAATACATAAAGAGAACTGAAATGCTAACTCAGTCTGGCTGAGTTATTTTTCTGTGCAACAGCTATACTTCTTACCTCAGGAATATTTTAATGAAATTAAAGTTCTAAGAACTTTGAGATGCTTACATAAGTTATACAGAAAGGCAAAGTATGATCACTGAGTCAGAACAATTTGCTTTAAAATGCAGCATGTACTGAGTCACCACTTACACAGGGAAGTGCTATTAATAGCAGAACTACTGTCATCCTATCAGTAGTGTGAAAGGGGACAGATAAATGCTATTTGCTGCAAGAAGTCTACCTGCAAGGACCTCCCTTCCCACTGGGTACTGACACTCCTTGCAGGGGGCTGTGTCAGTGTGCTCACACATCTTTGCAGAGTGAATAACAGGATATAATATCATGCCAAGTTCTTCAGACCCAAAATATGGAAGGAATTAGCCACAGAGCCCACCTGCCTCCTGCACCCATGAAAACAGTAAGGAGCACGACTGCCTGCAGTCCACATGTGGCTTTCAAAGATGGAAGAAGACTAATGCAGACTAGTTTTTTTTGGTAATACCTTGTTACTATTAATAACTAGTAATAACTGGGCAGCATCCCTTACCTGGAGAGTACTCATCCTAGTCTGAAGTAAATGCAAGCTGAGGAAGGCATTCTCAGAAACAGTCAACAGAAGAACAACACAAACTCTTCTGATTTTCTGGAATTTTATGAATTTCCTCTTAATTAATACACATTAATTAATCCAAGAGACCATATAGATGTTAGCTACCAATACAAACACTACACTATTTCTGCTTTAAGAAATATATTCTCCTTTTAAAGATCAAAAATTTAATGTTTGGGAGAAGCAGGGGAGAAAGGAGAAAAAAACTAGGAGAAACACCCTGAAAAAGCTTCCATCTAAGAGATGGTCTTAATGATATATATAAACATTAAAATTAAAAAAAATACATAAAACGTTATTGCAAGTACAGCTGGGCATTTTCTTTCCAATGCCCAAATGTGAAACAGATTTACAAATTAGGCAACATAAGTAAGAAAGCCTAGTGCAAGTAGCTCTAAGGCCACACAATTACAAAATTTGTCTTTACTCCAATAACTTAATTTGTATGAAGAAAGCTAATATAATTTAGACACCCTGGGGAGCTCAATACAATCAACCATGCCAACATCTTCTTCCATATGTGCCAGACTATAACGAATATATAACCTCTAAACTTCCCTTGGGCTTTTCTAAAATCCCTTCTCAGCATGACAATGACAGAAAGACACAGCTTTTAAGGCCAGAAGGATGACAGTGAGGATCCAGCCTTATTCCTGTATAACTACAGCCTTCCCTGAATTAATTACTGCTGCAGATTCAATAGCTGTACCAGAACTTGAAAACATGTTGTAAAAAACCTCCAGTTTTATTTTACAGTGTCCAGTGTGAAGAGCACACCACAACATCAATGTTCTCATAAATAATTATGAGGGCAGTTAAACAATGTGACTCTTTACCCATCAAAATTTATAGAGGTTCGATTTCCAGACATTTGATCTTCTTTTTATACAGGCCTGCTAGACAGAAGAATTCTCTCAGACCCGTTTTCTCTTCTCTATGAGGGTATTGATGGACTATGATCAAATTACCCCATGAACTTTCTTGCTAATGAACAAAATAAATTAAGCACTTCCAAGTCTTTCCCTGTAAAGTGCATTTTAACCACTCCTAATTAAAGTCCACAGTTTTAAACATTCTTCTTGAAGCATGGATCCAGAGCTGGGCACACATTTCCCTGAATGGCTATGCCAAGGACAAGTCCTGAAATACCATACTCTGCTTTCCCAGTTTTTAACCTTATTTTACAGGTAAGCAATTCCAGATGAGCTCTCCTCTCCCAGAAATACCACAGCCATCATCCTCTGCTCCTAAAACTGTATTTCACCACAGAGAACACTATAGTTTTCTTTGACTGACTGTCCTGGTTTCAGCCAGGATGCAGCTGTTTTGTTCTCTGCTGCTGGTACAGGGCAGGGTTTTGGATTCAGGATGACAACAATGTCAATAACACACTGATGGTGCGGGTGCTGCTGAGTAGTGCTTACCCTCAGTCAAGGACTTTGCAGTTTTCCATACCTTCTCAGGGAGATGCTTCAGAAGAAGCTGGAACAGGACAGTTGACAGACTAGCCAAAGGGAAATTTCATACCACAGAATGTCATGGCCAGTGCATAAACTGGGAGGAGTTGTCTGGCAGGGGTCAACTGCTGCTCAGGGATGGGCTGGGCAATTGCATTGTGCATCACTTGCTTTAACTCGGTTTTACTCCCCACTCTCTTTCTGTTAAGTCTCATTCTTGTTATTACTATTATAAAATTTTACTTTATTTTAATTATTATACTGTTCTTATCTCAACCCAGAATTCCTAGTTTTGCATGATTCTCCTCCCCACCCCACGGAGGCTGAGGGAGGAGGAAGCAGATGTGTGGTACTTAGTTGATCACTGGAGTTAAACCATGACACTGCCTCTACCAAGGAATTCTGAACTGTGCCACTCTCTTCATTGCATACACTGCTCCAAAAGAAGTGTCATTTTAAATAAGGATTACCAGTCACAAATGTTTTCTTCCAAATTTTTTACAAAGAAAAATCTAAGCGTAGTTAAGAGTAGACAGATGAACACATCTTCCATCATGAACACTTCAACAACTCAAGTGATGTTAAATTTATGAACTGTTAATAAGTGGAGTCATGGCACTGCTGATAAATATTTTAACAGAAGAAGAGATCTTAAATCTTTTCCTCCTACCATTTATCACTATGTAAATAAATAATCCTTCTGATTAAGCAGTAAAGAGGTAGTAATTATTTTTGTTAATATAAGGGAAGCTAATTTTGGCCAAATTATAAGAACAGAAAACCCTTGATGTTTACTCCTTGAAACTACTGCAACAGTATCACAAGTTCAGTGGCTGCACAGCTTTTCAGCATAACACCATCACAAAAGCACATTGTCTGTGATGCAGGAATCCTGATCCTTTGGCCAAGTTCTGCTAAAGTACATTACCACCCTTTAGCTTTCAAACCTACTCCCTGCTCATGGTTATAATTTTCCCATTTGAGGTAAATATGGCCATAGTTCATTTACCACAGCACACAGCATGGCAGCTTAAACACTGCCCTGGGTGGAATGCTTCTCAGAGTGGGGGATCTGCTCTGCAGGGGACAGCTCCTAGGACTGTTAACAAGCATTCCTGGGAAATGAGGATGCAGCTGTATGGGAGTGCCCAGACTGCATACTGCAGAACGAAGATTGAAATGTGCTGCCTGTTCCCCATCATTCAAACCAGCTTAAAAGTAACAACCAAACAACTTACACATTTTTCCAAAGTTCTATACCATGCTAGTTAAAAGCATGATAGGCATTTAAATACAAACAGTTGGAAAGTTTTTTAAAGACTAGAGGGGACTTAGTCAACACAAAATATAAAGGCCTAAGTATCTTAACTTGTATGTCATGTACCTTTTCAGGACTAATTCAAAGAACAACCCTATCAAATCTACATAGGGCATATCAAGTTATAACTTGTTTCTTTAATCAAAGAAAGGAATAGGTTCAAGGTACAGGAAGCAAAGTAAAGGACTCTACTTCCAATTAAATCAATGGCAAACTATCTACCAGTTTCACTGGGGGACGATCAGAGGTGAAACGAATCTACTTTCAGAGCTGAGCTCATGTTTCAGCCATGAAAAGAAAGACTTTGTGGAACCTATACAATTACTGCTCTTTAACTTCAATGATTTACTAAAACAAAAATGCCCTGTTTCATTCCCCTCCCTCAAAATCAGTATTCAAGAAAAACACCAAGCAAAAAACTAACCAAACAAAGTCCAGGCTACAGAAGAGTACATCTCATTCAAAAGACCTAGGGTATAAGTCAGAAAGAGACAAGACATGGTTATTGCATACTTTCATCCATTTAAATTACATGAAGTATGCTGAGAAAGCTGCACTTCACCTTATTCAAAGAGAAGAAAACTCAGGGGAAATTCCTAAACAGAGTCACAGAACAATTATGGTTGGAAGGAACTTCTAGGTGTCATCTCTTCCACCAAGCAGGGGTTGTCCAGTTGAGTTCTGAATGTCTTTAAAAGTGCACATTTCCCAACCTTTCTGCAGGACCCATTGCAATTTTGCTGTTTGCAACATGGAGGGGTGGGTCAGGACAGACAGACACACACCCCCAAGGTCTCTGTAGCAATAGTGAGACCTTTATTGGTTGACCCCAGCTTTATATGGCAGGTTTGAAACATCCCAGTCTATAATACTCTTTGGTCTGCTCTTAACACCTCCCAGTTTCCTGGCCAGTGAGATGTCTGCAGCTTAGGAAGTTCATGGAGTAATTTGATCATAGTCCATTGGTGATTGGTTGAAGCCCCTGGGTGTCAACCCAGGGGCCAGTTTATAGAACCTGGCTGGGTTTCTAATTTACAACTGAATTAATTGATCAGCCACAGACCAGCTGTGACAGCTGCTACTGTTGCTCCCTGGGAATTGTTGCCTTTTACTTTTACTGTTGCATACTGTTGAATTGTTGCCTTTTACTTTTACTGTTGCATACTGTTGAATTGTTGCCTTTTACTTATTTGAAATTTTCCTGGCTGTAACTCTTTTCAGTTGCTTCTTATTCTTCGGCCACACCCCAAAGAGCTTGACTTAGTCTTTGCTGTTAGCTCCATTAAGAAGCTGAAAACCACAGCGGAATACAGTACAGAAAATGTGGAAGAAGGCACTCCTATCTTATCTGAAGCAAGTGAAAGCAGATAAGTAAACAGCACATTGAATTGCCTAAAGCATAATTCTGGGTTTGAAGAGATTCACGTTCCTTTCCCCTTCTGCAAATAACATTTGCTACTCGACCTTGCAGCAAGTCACGCAGCCCTTCTGGCTATGTTAATATTAATAAATAAAATGGAGCCAAGGCATGGAATTCAACACTGCCCTGGGAATGTATACACTATTTAAATATTAGTGCATTTAAAACCTCCCTTGGCTTTGGCCTGGGCTAATTATCAAACCCGAGGTGTGTGTTATTCAGGTGTGATTTGGGTATAATACAAGTCTGAGACCATTCCCAAATTACATGGACCTGAATTGTAGCTGAGGATTACAAGAAGGGCAGATGAAACTTGGGATATGATCTTCATATAGATGTTACATCTCAAAGTTTGAAAGCCACCCTCAATCTGTCCTTTTTAGCAGAGAGAAATAGGCTTCATGACTCAATTTTTCCTCTCCTATAACTAATGTAAGGTTCTGAGGCAGTCTGATAAAAACTAACATGCAAGTATTATTGTTATACTTGTTTGCCTGTGGAAGAAGCAAAGGCATGCTAATTAAGTTAGTAGAAGTCCTTACATCTGGATAACATAACTGCAGATTAAAACTGTTTTATTGACACGGCTAAGAACTAAAAGACAGGACATTTTTGTACACTACAGCCTGTGGTGCAACAGTTGTTGCTACACCTTGGAAGAGAAGCAAGAATACACCACAGCTGCTGAAACAAAGTTCTTGGAAACAGAGTTCCCAGAAAGAAAAATATCTGGAATAGATTTCTCTTTTCTATGGAGCTGTAGGAGCACCAACAGGTGTTTGAAAACTGATGTAGCACTGCACCGAGGACCTTCAGGTCCACCTCTCAGAAGGAGAGTGAATCTCCACTCAGCCTTGATGCTGCAGCTTAACTGAGGAAGGAGTGTTACTATTTTTGAAATGTGTAGATGTTTCTCTTCCCACCCAGGATCCCAAGCATTAAAACACATCATACAAAACCATGTAGCTTCCTTTAGATGCAATATCTTACCTCAGAACAAAAATAAAGATCTCTTACCAGGCAATCTTACAGGTTTCCATGGTGCAGAATTTGGCACATATGCATGTTTACTAGCAGTCACTATCAGCTGATTGCCCAACTTATACTGAAACTTGAGGAAGGCAGTGCCATCTGCTCCTGAGGTTCCAGATGCAATGGAGATCTGGTTGGTAAAAATCTCAATGAAGGCTTCAGTTACTGGCTGATGGGTGCTGGCATCGCTTACATGGACCTTCAGTGTTACTTCTGTAATGACAAAACAACCACAGCAATTATTTTCTGAAAAGCTTCTGTGGGAGGCAGCAGTTAGAACATGCTGACACATCAATGACTGAAAAGACACCAGCTCTGACATTTTGGTGCCATGTATGACTTCTTATACTGGCCTGAAGCTCTCCATCTCAGGCAGTCACTCTTCAGAGACACTGCAGAGTCTGCTACAAGCCAGACCATGTCCTGAATTATTGCCCAACCACTAATCTCAACTGTGGAGGCATCTATCTTTCACATGCCTCCTGTGACTCACATACAGCTGGGCAGCACATCTCCAGGGCAGGCAACGCTCCCTTTGAGAGGCAACATGTCAACCACAGAGTACTGCTGTACTATGGCAATTCTAAATGTGTGCTATCAAACATTCTGTGTTAGTCACGGACAGCGGGGCATGGAAACTCTCTGTAAGGTCCCTGCCTTGCTGGGCCTCTGCTCCAGCCACTCCTCTCCAGCAGCAGTGGGGAGAGGGAAAGGCTGCAAGTTGGGTATGCTCCACAATCCCTCCCAAAGGAATTCTCTCTGTGTAGCAATGGAATGGCAGAAATCTGCTGTGACAGAAGCCCAGGAAGAAAGTGGGCAATAGAGCGAGCTGTGCTACAGTTATTTTACAGTTACAGATATTTTCAGCTCTGGTGGGAGAGATTGCCCCAGCTGGCACAGGACTTCCTGGTGATGTCTAACCAAGGTGGAGAAGTCCCACAGGATCATGTCCATATCCTCAAAGCACAGGACAACCAGGTGGGATGCAGAGTGCTGGCAGTGACAGCAGCAACCCTGACACTACTGTATCACCTGTCCCCACATAGTAATGGTGAGAAGCAAAAAAGTGATGATTAAGGCAGTCAGGAGAATCATACATCCTGCAGTCTGAAGCCAACACAATGGACTACATTTTTCTTGAGTAATTTGCCATTTTTCCAGAAAATAATTACTAGTTTAAATGTTTCCAGATGTACAATATTTGTCCACTCTGGGCACTCCTATGACTAAACCATGCATTGTGTCACCAGGCTTTTGTTACATAAAATGGAGTGGCTTGTGCAAGACAGTCCCTCTGGAAGGCATTCTTCTGTATCTATGATTATTTTTCTGTGCCTACAATAGTTCAATTGCCTCATGCTCTAAAGCAGCAGCTGTTGCCTTTCTGCAATAACCATGACTTAAATCCAATGCTGTGTTCAAAAGACCCAGCAATGCTTCCATTAAGACATTCCTTGGGTTCTTTTCACTTCCAGTTGGCCTCTTCCTCTTAAATGAACACCTCCCTCTCTCTTTTCTCTCCAACACCCCCTTTCTCTCATTCCCATCCTAATATCTGGAAATTCTGTTGTTCCTGCATGAAGTTCCCTATCTCAGCTTACTCCATTCCCTAAGGTAGTACATGGTATTTTGCAAACTCCCTTTTTGTGTCAGGAAGCTCCAGCCTCCCACAAGCAAGATCCTCTCCTTCCACTCCATGTGTAAACATTTCTGCAGGTGATGCCCAGGAAAGAGGGCATGACCTCCTGATCATATATATTCAAAAACATTACACTGATTCCTACAGAACTGTACTGGTGGTACAGTTCTGCTCTATTACTAATGCCTTATAAGAACTTATTTTGGTTTAAGCCCTGGGTCAACCAGACATGACACCAAGAAGAAAACACAGAATTTAACAAAATCTTTATGGTGAGTTTCAATAGCGAAATGATACAACCAAGAACGGGGAGAAACACACTGTAACAACCTAGAAGTTTAAAAGGACATGAGGACCTAACACAAAAGTATCAGCACATCTGTCCTAAGGGCATTTAAGCCAGAAAGATCAATATCTTAGGCCCTTTCATAAGCAGAGACCTTCTCTAAAATCCTACAGTACTGAAAACACCAATATCAAGCAGCCCTGAACAAAAACCCCATTAGAGAAATTCATCATCATTGTAGCCATTGCTTTAGAACTTGGCAATGGAGGATGCCAATTTAGATGGGATCAGCATGAAATATATTCCAGCTATTAAAGATTCTGGACTTCTTCCCAGTTTTTCATTTAGTAGTCAAAGGAAGCAATGTACATTGAAAAGCAGTGTCCACATACTCTGATGTCCAGTACAGAGTGCCTCCTTAGAAACCTTGCCTTGACTACCAAGCAACTTGTGAAATGTTGAGTATGTGAAAGGCAGCCACATTAATCAATGAAGGAAAATATATATATTCATCTATTTACAAACAGGAGGACAAACAGTGTAAGTTTAAATTTTCAAAGTGGAGGGATAAGCTTAGATCCAAAGCCAGATAGCTGCACTCTTAGCATTTCTCACTTTGAATTTCTTAGTAAAGAATGCAAGAATAGATGAGGTTAAGAATTATGGGTGGTGCATTAAAGAAAAAGCAAGAGAACAGGACAAGCTGAACACCACTGTTGGCAATTTCAGTAACATGGTAGTTCAACCTTCTCTAAAAACAACCACATATAAGGAACCAGGGAGCTCTGGAATATTAAATACTAAATAAGGAAGAGGGTAAGAAAACAACAGAAGGATCATATAAATTTAATTCCTTATATACATTCAAAATTCTAGAAGAGAGACTACTACTAAAATTGATCACGAGAAAAAAAAATAATTTCCTGTATTCACAAATCCATCTTTCTCTTCCCAAATCAGAGAGCTAGCCATGGGTATCTCCAACAGGAAATTTCTTTATCTCCCACTCCATAGCTATGTATGGGCTTCTTTCTGCATACTTCTCTCTTTCTGCATCCCTCTCTCTTTCTGATAAGGAAGGACAGGGGTTTCCAAAATCCTTCTTCTAAACAGAAATGACAAAGGTAATCACTCAAGACAGAATGCTGATGTCCTGAAAGGCAGCAGACTGGAACTGCTGTTCCAAACACAGTCCCTAGATCAGACACCGGGCTTGTGTTCTCCTTTTTGATATTTAACATGCTTTTCCCTGAGCAGATAGAGAAAGCCCTAGCAGCCTGAACAATCCTAATTCCTTTTCATGTGTTATCTTCCCTGACAAACATGTGAAATGTATACAATTTTCTTAATTCAGGGCCTTCTCCCACGCGACAGCTCCTTCTTCTTATCTAGTGCAGCAGTGAAGTCACGAACACCAAACCTACGTTATCACTGTAATTTCCACTGCAACTGAATGATTAAAAGCTTAAAACTGGAAATTATTGAAGAAAACATCCTCTCAAACAGTGACGTGATGAGAAAAACCTATAAAAAGAGACAGTAAGTTTTGCATTTGCTAGGATATATTCAGGCACTTCTTGAGGATCAGGGGAACTGGAGAAGGGAAATAAGACAGCAGAGTAAGGACAAGTGACTCAAGATCAGTCTGATCTCTAATCAATAGGGAAGTCTTACATTGAAAGACTAGGTACACTGGATGAAATCAATCAGAAGCTGTTTAGAAGACTTACTTTAAACTAAGGAATAGAGTATTTAAAATATCTGGCAAGCTTTTTAGTTGGAACTCTCAGCAAACTGTGGGTATAATAAAGCAGGTACATTATTCCTGAGTTCTGCAGCCTACCACAGCAAGGAGCTCACACAGAATTAAAGACACATGGACTCAGAGAAGAAGCACAGCTGCAGATGAAGGCAGGGAACTGAAAGCATTGCAAAAGATGAGGGAAACCAAGCCTGCTTCATTCTCACACTATTGTATGTACAGTAGAAATGTCTGCTGAGTTCTGGAGGAGCTTTGTTCTGTGCTACTTGTGAGGTCCTGGAGGAATGGGAGATAAAGGTGAAGAGTGCTGATGCTTCCTCATTTAAGAGCAAAGCAGAGATGGCTGAGGTGATAGACCCTGGGCTGAGGTGATAGACCCAGGGCAGCTGTGGTCTCTCTCACTTCCCCAGACAAGCCAGCCACAGTCAGAACAGGCTGTGCTTGAGCCACAGCCCTGTCTGATGCACCTGGCTCCTGACTGGTGTGGTGTGAATGTGTCTCTATCAGACCTCATCTGTCTGGCATGTCTTTCCTGTTGGCTGGTAGCACTGGTGGGCACAGGTACAGAGCCAGAGTCACTTGTCTGCACCACAAGTGTGTGTCCTGCCATTATATTCTTACAGAAAAGATTCAGGTCCAAAACAACAACCACTTAGGATAACTGTCATTTCCAGGAGATAAACCACAGGCAAAAACACCCTTTCTGGAAGGGCAAAAAGCCTGTGTCTCCCTGTCTGTAAGTGCAGGTAGGAATGGGCCATTTGCAGATGTTAAACAGTGCAACCCTTCAACTCTGCTTCAAGAATCCCAAAGTAGGAAAAGAAGGTAATTGGGAAAAGAGAAAACAAAACCAGCAAATGCAGGGGTAAATCCCACAAAAAGATCAAGGCTGATGTATAGGTATGCTCAAGCAAGTCTAGTGTAGATCTGTTCTCTTATAGTCCTTTGTCTTCTTTTAAACACTAAACCTCCCACTTGTTCTTCAAATGAGTGCAAACCAAAACTACTACTTATTGTGAAAACAGCTGCTTAAGTGCAGCACCCTCCCAGCTGTGTAGTACTAAAATTATTGTAAGCTGTATAAAAAACTCCAGCATCTTTAAGGTTATAATTTGGGAAAGTGAAAAAAAGACCAAAAAAAATCCCTAAATGGTAGCATTCCAATCCAGAATCCCATCTGTCTTCTTAATCTGATTTTTGAGATTTTACTAAGTTTAAACTTTCTCTGAGCAATCCTTCCTGTGCCATCTGCTCTATGAACCCTACTGCCTCTCCTGAAATACAATTAACCTTAAAAAAAACATTTCTTCACTTGTAACCCCTTCTTATACTCACAACTGCTCTTTACATCACTGTGAACTCTCAGCTGGGGAATGGTTTCCTGCTATCATCACTGCTGTCTTCTATAACTGAACTCTTGAAAAGTGAAAAACA
The DNA here is from genome assembly GCF_022539315.1 of Serinus canaria. NCBI lineage: Eukaryota > Metazoa > Chordata > Aves > Passeriformes > Fringillidae > Serinus > Serinus canaria. Next base: position 21,400,959 of record NC_066315.1, on the reverse strand, counting down.
CTGGTTTTAGGAGGTTTGGGGCTTTGTTTGTTTGTTGGTTCTTTTTAAGTCAGTAATATAACACAGAAAATAAAATCCTGAGCGACCTGAGCAAAGGCAAACTGTCAGATTCCATATACTGGAATAAACAGAGAAAAGCTATGACACAGACTGAAAATCAAAGATCACAATCCTATTTAGATCCCAAGCCTGCAATTTGGTTTCTGTGCACACACCCCTCTGTCAGGCAGACTCCCACTGATGTGTGCTGGACAGATGATCTCTTTTGGGAGCAGGCTGACACAGGCAGCTGTGATCACTTAGCTTTTCCTTTGGGGGTCCCTTATCCATGGACAATGTCAGGATATTACCAAAGAAAGAGATATTTAAATTATCTATGTTTTGATTAGAAAAAGAAAGCTTCCTGCTCATTTAAAAAAAGCCATTATGAACTTTATGTAAAATTGTGTCCTCTGCTCTGATTGAGCTTACTGGCAGCATGCCTAGCTTTGAATCCTATGTGCCAAATGGATAAGCCTTTCTGTCTCTTAACCTTTTGTCCATGTGTGAGGTCAATCCTCAGCCAAACAATAGGATTTTCATCTATCTAAAGGAAAACATTTTCCTAGAAAAGGAGTGTTCCCTGTGCTTTAGCCACAGATGCCAACTCTAGCATTTACATATTGCATCTTCCTAATGTGCTACATCAAGAAGGCTCTACTGACAATCACACTTTAAAATAGCAGCAGACTAAGCTTGTATGAAGAAAAGGAAATGTGAATGTAACATCCCTCTAGAAGTAAACAGACTCTGACCTTCACTGATGTTTTCAGCTGAAAGTAAGTTCTCAAGCAGGACCTCAAATGGCAAACTACACGTGCTTGAACAAGATTTGCAGTGAAGATGATGACATCCTCTACTCAGAACTGGCTCTGGCCCTCATACAGGAAAATCAGTAGTGCTACACAACTCTCCCCTCCACCACAGGTGACTCAGGTTTCAGCTGGGCTGAGTGTCCAGCACTGCTTTCCAGGGAACCCAACCATGCAGAGGATGGGACACAGGAGGTCTGCTCAGGGCCTGTTCAGCAAATGGAGAATGATACCAAGGCTGTGCAATCCCTGGCATCGGGAAAAAGTTCCTTACTACAGTAGTCAGAAATCCAGTAAGGACTACAACACAGCTTGGTTCTCAGACCCAGGTTCAGAAGGGATTTGGAAAGCAGAAGGGTTCAGAGAAGAGACAGATAAAAACCCAGGGGACAGTGAAGCAGCCTTGGGACTGACCATCTGAAGAGCATGACCTCCTCTTCCTGCAAGAGAAGGCTGGATCACTGTGCATAACAACAAAACTGCAGAAGATCAAGTCAGCTGAGGACCTTTAGTCTTGCTGACAGAGACAGCCAACAGCTGTACACTGAACCTAAGCAAATTCAGGTGTCATTTCTTGGCAACAAGAGAAGAGTTTACTAGATAGTAGACTCAGGCTGTGAGAAAAAATTGGGGTTAACAGCTTTAATTTTAGTTCTAGGTGTTTAAGGCTTATAATCAATGTCAAGAGTTAAGAGAATAATGTTTGATTCTAGAACATTCATGAAGCCAGCCCAAGTGTTTGCTTGGGGTGCTTCTTTTTAGCATTGCAATCTGAATGTGCTGAACACTTTGTACTTTAGAGGTCCAGGGGATGACTATCACTGGGCACTTGCAGTGTGATGACTATAATTAACCCCACACCTCAGAAGTCAAGAAGGAACTTTCTTCCTCCAAAGCACAACTGATGGATTTCTGAGTTTTTCTTTTATTCCTCTCTCTTGCTCTTCCTCAGAAACAGCAGAGTGCAATGACAACTGCATATGACACTCTTGGCTGACACGGAGAAGCCCCCACATGGTGCCTGATCAGAGCATTCTGCTCATCTCATCTCTGAGGACAATCAGGATCCAGGATTGTGGAGGAAGCTACACCCAGGTAGAACTTGAGGCTTTTTCACCCTTCTCTCCAGCTCAAGTAGATTCATCTGTATTTCTCATCTAGCAATCCTTGCTGCTCCAAGTGCCTCAGGCATTGCTGGCACTGTGGCTGGTACCCCTAGTGCACAAGAATTTAATTTCCAGGGGATTGAAATCATTTATCTTAACTAAAATAATTAGTCTTAATCCTCAGTCTTCAAATACAGCACAGTTGTCTGTGATATGAAGGTCAGACAGGTGCCCTACTTACCTCTTCAGGTTTAAAACCCATTAAACAAAGTGTTCATAAACTAAAATGATAAATACATTAATCTCACAATGCATTATGTCCTGGGGATAATGCACACAATTTTTAGTAACATGTCACAAAAAGAATTCTACTCTATGAACTAGAGCAATTTATGACACATACAATGAAAACCAGGCTACTGTACAACCCCTGTGTTCAAAGGGGAGGGAGGGGCAGTTACAGGATAATAAAATAAAGACATCCATCATGCAACAGTCCAACATGTAAAAGAAGATTTGCATATCCTGACCTGCTAGAGCCTAGAGCATTACCACCAAAATTAATTTCTTGGGAAAAAAGGTAGGAATTTGCTTTAATTAAAAAAAGTGGGAGCCATATGCATTATGCCCAGATGAGACTCCGATACCCTATTGTTAAGTGATTAAACAAGCATTTATAATTAACTTGAAACTCACACAGCTATGAAACTCATGAATAGCAATAGTTGCATTAACAGGTCTGCCTTTGATCTCTACAGGAACTGCGTATGACACAAACTCATTTCATTTCCAAACCTTGTCTCTTAGACGTGGAATTAAATAAAATACTGTCATGGAAGGCAGATGGAAGTTGAGTTTCAAGCCACACGCATAATGTATTCTTTACAAGACATGAAAAAGTAATCCCTTTTTTTTTTTTTTTTTTTTTTGTAATAGAGTTCTTTGAAACTCTGTTTGGGGATCAATATGAAATGAGAAGTTAATGCACAGATATTTTCCAGTTGCTCAGCATTAGAGTTCTCTACTGACTCAAGACCTCAGCTGATTTTGTGACATCAGCTCTGAGGATAACATCACACTGAGCTCAGCTGCTTGGGGTTTTAAGCCAGCTTTATACCTAGTGCACCATCAGCCTAGTTTGGGGGAGTGCAGAAAGGGAAAGCTTGGATTTGCTTAGCCACAAAGGCACGTGTTACATTTTCTCCAAACAACTTTATCCTGAGTCTATTAATAAAAGTATGCATCTGATGAAAGCAGTTTAAAGCAGATGTATTCTGTGTTCAAGCAATCCAATGTATGTTCAATGGGGCAGTGAGGAGACAAGCACTTTTTTCCCCCCCTCATTTTAACGTGGCTTTAATCTTAGGTTTAATCTCTAATTTCCAAAGCCTGTTGTGAAAGCAAAGCTAGGTATCACTTTGGAAGAGGGTATTTTTACTTGGGTTGTTTGTTTTTAAACAAACCACTGTAACAATTCAGACAAACCCATCTCAAGAGGCTCTCTACATTCCCATTGCAGCCTGCAGTGCAAACTTCCACTTTCATCTCAGTAATTCACTGACGTAAGCTCATGCACAGACAGAGGCGAACATTGCGCTGGAACTTTATCCAGGCTCTTGCACATACCCTTTCTTCAAATACCTCGACAGCCGATTTATAATCGCTTCATTCCTTTGAGAGGTTATCCCCAGCTGGCAGACAGGAAAATTAAATTGTAGGTGAAGCTGCACATGGTAACCATCTCAATCCTCCAACCCAGCCAGCCTGAGCAGAGAGCTCTGCAGAGTGATGAGGAGTGCAGCATTACTGTTCAGCTACTCCACAGCAAAACCCTTCCCTCCCCACCTCTTTGGCCTGGCTGTGGACTCTTGCTCCTTCTCTTGGGCTACCCCACTCCTCCTCAGACCTGCTGCAGCTTTGGTTGCATTTACTAACCCAGCACTGCACCAGCCTAACAAACGGCGTGGCTCAACGCCAGCTTATCAGGCTGAACTGCTGAATCAAAGCAGCCCCACGTGCCAAAATCAGCAGAACAGGCAGGTGTGGGGGTGGAGAGTGGTGGCCAAGTGCAACACTGGCAGAGGAAAAGAAAGGATTTGGGACCACCCCTGCTGGTTCACAGGCATTTCAGTCAGCTCTGTTGCCCCCCTTTGGAAGGGCACCTGCCCATCTCCTGACCTAGATAAGCTTAAGATCAATATTTGGCATGTACTGTTGTAGTAAATCTTTATTCTGCCTAAATTCCAAATCCCATACTGATTGTCCAGTAACTTCCCAGCCTCTACTGCTGCATACTGGCACCACAGCAGTAAAATCTCCTGGCTCCATAACTACAGGATGCTTGTGACAATGCCAGGAAAGGGCTGGTATGAAGCAGGACAGACTTGCACAGGCATTACAGAATGTTTATAACAGCTCTTGAACACCTAAAAACCTCTACAGTCAGTTGGTATTTGTGACTGGGTGGATGGAGGAGGTTACTGTTGTTTCCTCCCAACCCTAAAAAGCTTCCTTTTATTAACATCTCTACATGACACTTCCTGTGACTTCTGTCACAATACACCAACATTAAATGCCACCCAACTTTCTATACTGAAATTTTCCTATCCTCCAAAATTATTTATTTCCAAGTTCTTGAGATTTTTCTGTTCAAAATAATATTTCTATTTCCTCATTTGGAATAGCTTAAATATTTAATTAACCTGTGAGCTAGGTCTTCTTCTAGACAATCAATAAAAACTTTAAATAAAATAGGACCTGTTACAGTTCCCTTTATCCTAACACTGTAAAGCAACCCCAGCTTAATACATGGTCATTCATCACTACACTTTGTTTTTTCTTTCATCCAATCTCAGTCACATAGAAGAAGCTTTCTGATCCAAGTCAATTAATTTTTCAATTAATATTTTTGAACCAGGCTGCTGTACTGTCTATACTTCAGCTATGATGACTGCACATATATGCAGAGCATACATAACTGACTCAGCAAGCAAAACTTGCGTCAGTTTAAATTACGGTAGTAGCCATGGTGATCTAAATTTTTGGCAGGGGATTATTTTTAAGAGCCATTATGATTTCACGAGAAAAATAATTCTAATCAAATTGAAACAGTGAATTTTGAAAAATTACTTTTTATTCCCCTACACTGGAAGTCAATTATGTAGAACAGAAATTACTGGCTTTTCCACAAATTCAAAATCATAATAGAAAGGTACAGTTACACTGACAACATTCATCTTTCTTAGACTCACTTAGATGGTGGTATATTAAAACCACAATGTGACAATGAGGGTTTGACATGCTGCTCACACACCTTATCTTGCCTTCCAAGATGGGAAGAGCACTGGAGAAGAGAATACCTTTGTATTTCTTGGTCTCCTTGCAGCTCGGATTTCCAGAGCTGCTTATCATAAACACATGATTACCACTGTAGCTAGAAATGAAGGTTTGGAGGTCCACAAACCAGGCTTTGGGAATGGGTGAAAGTAACTTGGGAGTAGCCTGTCTGTTTAGGTAGTGTATATAATTGCCTATTTAAGAGGAGTGTCTGAAAGGAATAACACTCTGATGAAGGACTCCTGGGGTTCACAAATCAAAATGCTAAAAATCAATGAATCACAGCTGATCAAACAGAACAGTGAATTATCTGTTCTATTTAGTGATCAATCTTGATGTAAAATGCTATGACTGGCCAATAAATGGCAGAGGAAGGCTGAGAGGAGATGGGCAAGGGAGATGTGCCCTGAAGCTCAGGAAATAATGCAGGCTGGGATTGACCACAGCTGCTGCAAACAGGGCTGACTGTATCTCAACACAAATGGCACCCGAGGGTGGCCTTTGTGTTATATGAACAGCTATGTCATTTGAGTGAATCAATTGACTACACCACTGCTGAGTGGATCAAATATTTCTCCAAGTTCATTAAAAAATTGAGAATGTCTCCCAAAATAGCACAGGGAAGGCATATATACATGGCTCAGACCAGCAAGGCTTGTAAGAATTGAACAATTAGCAACATAAACAAATAAAATCAGAGATAGTTGTGGGCTGGTTTCAACCCACGCATTCCTTCTCAGCAGCTGGTGATGGTCAGCATCATGATGGTGAGCTTATTACAGAGACCAAGAACATGTACCACATATTGGTGTAGCAATAGAATTATTGTTGTTAATGTATTTCGTATTAACAAAGTACAAATTACATTGGCATTGTGATTTTGGTTTATTTTTTATCATTCTGCTGAATCAAAAATCCCACGTAAGTAATACACATATGGCCTACCTAAAAGAGCCCAGTCAGAGCATGTAAGGTTCTGTAAGGTTCTATAATTCAGCAAATGCTGACATTAATTACTAGTTTGTCCATTTGACAACATAAAAGACTTACTGCTTTTACTCTGGCATAAGCCTATTCTAGATATTTATAGCTGTAAACAGCACTCTGCTCAAGTTCTTTCCCTCAGCAAAGAATCCCTCCAATTCTTTCATTTTACCTGTTTACCTGTTTTGTCTGTTTTTATACCTGTGTTACCAAACACACATCTACTTAGAAGTAACACCATCACACAAGGGCTGCTGGTATTTTCAGTTGGACAAATACAGCCACTTTCCCACTGACAAGCAGATATTTAGAAATGAAAACATTCCAGTGGCGTGCTCTGCTTCCTTGGCACAGACAGCAACATGAATATTTTGTAAGCTACTTAGTCTATGCATTAAGCAAGCATTATAAACTATTATTATATTGGTTTAAACAAACAGCTGTATGTCTGGAAAGTGATCTACTGTGTGCAAACAATGCTTAGAGGAGAAGCAGGAGGAAGGCCTTTCTAAATACCCAAATCATACAGATGCTACACTTATGTTGCATTACCAGGATGTGCTGGGAAATTTGCTGGGATGCAAATGAAAAAGGAGATATATGAGACCAATGATCAACTTCTAAAAGAGTAAAATATGCTCTATTATATGTTGTGCCCAGAATGAATATAGTGTTAGCACTTGGGAACATGGCTTTCTGATGAACATGGCAGTGCTTGTTAATGATTTGACTCGATGATCTTAGAAGACTTTTCCAACCTTATAGATTCTATAAATAGCAGATAAAAGGTTGATGCATGTTATGCACATACACATGTATGCTAAGTTAAACTGAAAACACAAGGTACATTTAATGACACTAAAAATGACAGCATCAACCTAGAAGTTTCCTTGACAGTACCAGTTGTTATCACTTCCCTGAAACCCATTCAAAAGCCAAGTTTACAGATACTTTCTTGAAGTTAAGAAAACATGTATTTCATGCAGGGATATCTTCTCTTTGTTAATTTGCAATTTATTCTGTTCTCACATTTACAAAGGAGTTGCTAAGAAAAATTGCAGTATTCAATAGTTAATCATTACTTTAACAGAACTAGTCCAATAAATTTAAAACATATTCTACCATAGTCATAAATACAATTCCAGTGAGTAATACCATAGTGTTAACCTTCTAGTAAACATGTAAATTAGAGACACAGATTCCTCAGCTTTCCTTCTCAAATTTAACAGCTGTAGGAAATCTATAAATACCAATTTTTAGCAACATATTCAGTATCTCCAACTTATGTCTTATTTTGACATTCACTTATCTAAATCACTATACATTTCATTTTAAAGTTCACATAATTTCAACATGTCCTGAGATTTGGGAAATTAACATTCTGCAATATAAAAGTAAGGTATCCTTTCTGCCTTGCTGAGCATATGTTCTAAATCAAAACTGCTTTTTACTTTTTTGGTCCTTCTTCACATTAAGACTCTGAAAAAAAAAACCCAGCCCACATAACACAAAGGATGTGTATCTATATACACTCACAATCTGCAGCACACAGTTATACAGGAAGGCTGATTTATTTATTTCAACAACAGGTCTAACAACACAAGTGGTCAGCTGTTCTCTTGAAGTTGCAAAATTACTAAAGGGAAGGGGTAAAAGGACAGTAGATTGCTATTACTGCTCAAAGCCAGCCTGAATTCCCAGCCAGCCTTGTGCTAATGTAACATCACAAGGGAAACCTCCAGCCATCAGCTGGCCAAGCACAATGTGCAACCCCCCTTTAAAGAGCAAAGGAAGTGCAGAGGTTAGGAAGCCCCACAGCACCCATCCTGAAGGAACCAGGGGTCTACTGCAAGGATGACAAGGGGTCAGTTCAGTTGCCTTAGACGTTTATAAAGACAAAAGGACTTTGGGTCCACTGCTCTAGTACAGGATCAGCAACAAATACCACAGCAAAATAGTGACAGTTCCGTGTAGTTACAATTAAATTCTACAGACACATTAATGTCCTGTACCCATACACATGTGGATGCAATACATAGGAAATAAAAAAATTTAAAATGCAATTGCCTTAAATGGCAACTCAAAACAGCTTATCTGCAGACTCAAGTTTCTCTCAGAAATGGTGGAGTTACTCTAATGCTAAGATATTCAAGGTGAACAAGAAGGATTTTAACTTCAGTTTTGGACCATTCAATCAGATACTTCCATCTGAATTGCTAGCTAAATAAAGAAAAATTGAAGCAAGTAAGAATTATACCAGCTAATTAATATTTACATTTCGAGCTCATTTTTCTAGCCATTAAATTAATATCAAAATTAGGCTGAAATTATTTTGCAGTTACATTCACATGGTGCCCAAAATGCCTGGGTCTCAAACAGCATGTAACAGCAAGATAATAGCTGAGCTAAGTAAAGCAACTCATAGTGTACAGCTACTCCTTTAAAACATGATGATTTTTATGTTAGCTGCAATACCAAAGCCAGGCAAAATACATTTCATATTCGTTTCAATGAGTGTTCTACATATAAAAACTGCTGCCTACCTTGGAGTTTGGATTAGAAACTCATTTTTGTTACTGTCATGCTAAAACTGCAGTGAAGTGGGTGGAATTTCTTAAAATCTCTTTTTAACTAGGAATCTCAGCCAAAGTGTTTTTGAGAACCACTGCTCCAATTCCCTTGGTAGAAAGGACTTTTAGAAAATCAAAAAGGTAACTGTGAAGCAGAACGGGTGAGATTTCACGATCCACTTAGGGATGCAGTGCTAAACTTGCTGTCAACATAGAGAGTGGTAGAAGCAGATGGCTCTGCAGGCCATAAGCTACTTTTGAACCATGCCTATCCTTTTCCACAAATCAGAGGGATTTCCTGGCAAAATGTCCTGGGAACTGCATGTTACATTAGCACTAACAAAGCCTGGACTCTGAAGATGTGGCTTTCACCTTGATAGCTCTCCTGTTTCTGCTGCCCAGGCTACATCATGTGCAGAAAGGGTCTGTGAAAGGCAGCTGCACTCCAAGCCAGGAATCCTCTCAGTCAGGCAAAGCCATTGCACAGCATCTTCCCAGCCTGGGTTCCTGGAGCAGCATAAGAATATGCTCAAGCCTGAGGGTCTCCCCCAGGAATCCTGGTCTGGGCTACTTTCTGCTCTTGTGTTGAAGACTCATTTGGCTTAAAATCTGCCACCTCTGTGGCTTGATGACTTACTGCTGAAATAACTTGGTTAAGATTATATATTCAGACCCTCAGTTAATTTTCAGAACTGCTTGTGAAACACCTTACTTCATATTTAGCTACCTTCATCCTGCTGTCCTCGTGTTCCAAGACTCCGTCACTCACTACTAATACACACTTTTTTAGAAACAGAGAAAGCTGTGCTAAATGCAATTAACTGTAATAACATGAAATAAATTGATTTACACTGGGACAATATGTCTTGCTTAAACTTCATTTTATTTAAGTAGCAGTGGTAGCAAATATATTTAAGTAGCACACCCGTCAGAGTTTAAAAAGCAAAACAACAAAACACACGTACTTTCCTTTGGCTCTCTCTTTAACAGTTTAGGACAAACCATTCCAAGTTTCACATGAGACTGTATCAACATTCAGAGGAAATCAGGCTTCAGAAGCTCATTTTACAAAATGTACAGAGAAATTAAAATTACTTTTTGAAATATGAGTTTTTATTTTTCAACAGCTTCATTACAGCCCCTGCTATGTTGCTCCCCAAAAGTGTCCTTCTGAAAATATGCATCCTTTCCAGATCATTTGCAGTGACAGCAGGAACACTGATTTCAGCAACTCTAACAGCTCAGTTGTGAAGTTACCAAACCTTTTTGCCAAATCAATCAAACCCAGAGTTACAAGAAGCCCCAAAGCACATAGCAAATATGTTGAATATCTGAAACTTGATACGATCATGAAGGTCAGAGCAGGCAGAAGGCCCCTTGGTACAGCAGAGTCCTGGAGCTCCTTCCTCCAGGGTGAGCATGCAGGTTCCAGCAGACTCACACAAAAGCAGCATCTTCCTGCCATTTTGTGTGGGCAGCTCCAATTGCTCTTGCCTATGACTCAATTGCAACAGTTAACAGATGGGACTTGATCTACTCCCTTTTGATGAAAGCAATCAAAAGGGAGTAGATCATGGGGGTTTTGTTCCCCCCATGGCAGTTTTTTACAGGCTCCACACAAGGGCCTTGAACCTACAGATTACATCAAGAGTCACAAATGACACCTGAAAAAGAGCAAGTCATGAGGCTTGCCAGAGTTATGCTGCCATTTTTACTGTTACTGGATTTTTAAATATCTTTTCAATAGGATCCATAAAAGCAAAAAGGTTAATAAATAATGGTGAATGATAAAGGAAGTCTATTAAGATGGCAGTGGGGCTGCTTCTTGGTTTAGGGTTCTTAGGAAACAGTCACAGACTCTATTTAGGAAAAGGAGCTCTGAACTCAGAGAAAGAAAAGTAGTACAATAACAGAGTGAAAAACATAACGAAGAGAGGGCAGCATCCAACTTTTGTATGAGTTTATTGAAAGCCTACAAATAAATTTATTCTAACACTTTTTTAGCTTGCAGAGAATGGACAAAATGTTCCATGTTCAGTGGGATTTTCACCTCCTATTAGATAAAAAAAGATGAGTGAATGTATCCTTGGGGAAGGAAAGGCCTTTGGGCTGAGCTGGCAAAAGCAGTAAATGAACTTTAACACCAGAGGCACACAGCTGGGAGCCCACCTGGTTACCTGCTGTCGCCCTGATTTTGTAAAACTTTGTAAGCCTTCTGATGTTTATATTCTCTCAACAAACTTTCTCACACACAATTCTGTAAATAACCTATGTTTTGCATTCTTTCATGGAGGTGGAGAGAATTGATGGACCCTTGGTCTGTCCAGTGGCATTGGAGAGGTGGCACTGTCACCCTCCAATCCACTGTCACCTTTGGAAAACTATAAATGTTGGAGTCAGAAAATAAAGGTGCTTTTTTTTGTTCCCCTCGAGAGCAGCAGTGTCTGTGTCATCATTTCGTGCCATATCGCGACAACCTGCCACATCTGTCAGCCTGGGCAAAATGGGAGGGGACAGGAGGACAGGGAAAGAGGGGGACAGTCTCCATTCACTGCAACAGGGAAACTAGAGCAAGGAGAGAAGCTTACACAAAAGTCACAGATCCACAGATGTTGTCCCTCCATGTTCCTGAAGGTTTAGAAAAAACCCTGTAAATGGGTTTTTCTCCCTGAACACCAGACTCTCCTTCCTTTTTAAGTCCTTATCACATTCCAGTAATTCCCATCAGCTCTTGACTGACTCTTGCTATTTGCTCTTACTTGGACCGGCCTCAAAAGTGACCCTGAAGTGTTCAGAAAAGCAAGATGCAGAGGAAACTTTTCCTTGGTGCAGCAGTAAAAGACTAACACCTACATGATGCCACAAGCCCTGCTCGCTGATACAGCCATCGCTCCACTTTGCTGCTGTGCCAAGGTCTCTGGGATGGAGGTGTAAGGGAGCAGGGGCAGCACACAGCTGTGCTCCTGCCAGCAGCCAGGAGCCCTGCTGGGGAAGCTGCCCATCCCCCAGCCTTGGGCCTACACACTTCACTGACATCATCCAAGATTCACTCCCCTTCCAGCACATCCACCCAAGATACTGACAACATCTGCTTGGGCCAGAATACCCTGGCCTTTTGGCTCCCATTTCTCCTTTCTCATTGGGATCATTTGCTACATTTTATTCATTACAGCAGCTGGATGTTCATGTTTAAGATCCTCCTATGCATGTAAGCTTTGTATATGTGAAGTATCATCTCCCCCTGGATATGGGGGTGTTGGGTGGGGGAAGGGAGGGAAAAGGAGAGAAGCTGAGTATTTCAAGCCACTCCCTTTGATTTGCAGAGTAAGTACATCAGTGCTGTGTGCCGAGAGACTTTGGTCCAAGGGCTGTACACAGCTGTCATGGAGCCAGGTGACAGAACCAGGGCAGCTCCACTCCAGTGCCAGCATATGGGTCACTTCTGCCTTCTCCCTCCCACAGATACCACCCTCAGCCCACCACCTCAGGGCTGTCAGCCAGCTGGCAAGGAACTGAGGTGGGGAGGGGAGACCAAAGAATCACAGAAGGCTCTGCCTTCTCCTGTCACAGCAGTCAAGACAAGCTAAGAGATACAAACACTTGCCTACCCACACATTGTGCTGTGATGCTATTCAGGGCTTACAGGACTATTACACCCATCCCCTCAGAGGCACACAGTGACTCACAGCAGCACTGACTTCACACCCTGCAAGCATTAAAACCAGCAGCAGGGTATTGGGGGCAGGGGAAGGAGTATTGAACAGCATGCCCCAAAGCCACCCAAGCTGTGCAAAACAGCAACTCCAGTCTTGTGCAACAGGACCCAGGGAGGGACCATGGCTCTGGGATCTGTACCCACTGCTCCAACAGATCCCAGTCCCGTGCTGGGAGGACACCTAGGAGGATGTCTTTCCTCTGACTTCTGCAGCTTGTTCTCCACAAAATGAATTTTGAAATGGCTGTAACCCATCTGGGTCCCACCCTAGCCAGAACTGCAAAGCACATGGTGAACCCCTTCTCCCCCGAAGCTTTGGCATAGCCTGTGTGACAGCACTCAGCATTAGGGACATTTGCAAGATAAACTCAAGAGCATGCTGCAAGCAGAAAGGCATCTAACACTACCATGGCTCTTGCAAACACTTCAGCAAGCAACAGGTTAAATGGTGATGTAACTGCTAGAAGATGATCTGCACATTGCTTTATGGGAAAAAAAATATTAAAAAAGTCAAATGGAAAAGATTTGGCACTCTGGAGAGATAAACAGTGGTGGAGGACATCTAGACACATCAGCAATCAGATACCAAGTAGTACCTAAAAATATCCAATGGAAAAATCAGTAAAATAGTATGCTTAAATGAAATTGTGTGATATATATGCAATATGTATGTTATAAATGCAATATGCGATATAGATGTTCTTTATATCCTGTCTTGCCTCCAAAAATCTTTGTGGGTTTCTTTGAAGCTAAGTATCTACAGATTATTTTAATTTTTATATCAGTTTAATTATGTTCCTTGTGGACATTTAAATATTTGCTAGCTTTTAGACAAGAATTTTCCAATAGCTTTATTTGGAATGCTTGCTGTTTTTGCAAAGGACAGCTGTAGACTCTCACTTGCACATTCAGCTGCTTCAGAAACTGCAAGCTTTAGCAAGACCAGAAAATGAAGTTTTCTGAGTAGTCTGTATATAGCTCCATGATTCCAAAGGCTGTAAGGATTCATGCTCCTGTGACATCAGCATACCTTGGAGAAAAAGTCAAGCAACATTTGGAGTGTAGATTTAGGTTATTTTAAAATGCTCTGCCTTTACACATCTAACAAACTAGTTCTAAATTGTTCAAAGGTTAGTTCAGGAAGAAAATAGTTAGTCCTTAACACTAATACCAGAGACCACACAGAAAATAAAGAGCATTTACCAGGCAGCTGTTTGGTTCTATACCCTACTCATGTTCAGCTGACAGACCATAAAATGAGCACCCAGAAAACAAAATTTTAAGGTTCAAGCATATAGACAATACTTCCAAGGCCAATAGTACCAGAAGTGTGAATGTTAATGTATCACATCTACCTTCTACAGACTTGTAGGCTTCATTTGCAGTATTTTAGCTTTTATTATACTGGGATTTTTGAGAGATTCAAAAGTGCAATTGGTGAGGGGAGCTTATTAATAAACAGAGATTATTCAAGTTTTATATACCTCATTATGAAGATTTAATCAACCTTTATTTTAAAACTGAATACAAACATAATAACCTCATAGTTTACCAAAGACCTTCAAAACCCTCACAAAACACGTATTTAGAATTATTCTTACTTATATGTGGTCTGAAAAAATTCTACAATAATTTCTTCACAGAATTGATCTTTAAAAAATAGTTATTAAAAAAACTCTAAATCATCTGATGTGTATGAAACTTGATTCCAAGAACACCACTTTCAAAATAGTTTTAATGCAGTAAAATGGGCTGTGAAGGTTACCCAGTGACAAGACCTCTCCCATTTTCAGCCTGCATCCTGCCTAGACTTGGAAATAGGCAGGCAGGAAGGTGACTGGCTAAACTTTTGTAAGGAAGAAAGGATGACAAGCACTCCTGGAGTTTGAAGGAATATTAAGACATGGGAAAAGCTTCTCAGTTCTGAACACTCCTCATGCCAAGGAAAAGTGGCATGTCTAATCAAAGTCCTCTTTTCTACATTGCTCCCCCCAGGGAAGTGCAACAGATGCTACAGGAAATTGATGTTTCTATCAACTTCTTTTTTTGTTTGTTTTGTTAGGGGGTGGTTTTTGTGTTGTGTTTTAAAAACAGATTGATACGAACTTGATATTTTGTGAGCTGAGCTGTGTGGTGACCACATAGAAGTATTTCTTTATTGTGCTGGAGGGAAGACTGACTCCCTGGCAAATATGTTCACAATGCCTCTTTATTCAAAGCCAGCTCAAGAGGGCTCACAAGGGGGTGAGTGGGCTGATGATGACAACCTCTTTGCGAGAACAGGCAGGAATCTGGTGACGCACTAATCGCTGCCTTGTTTTTTTCATTGCAGAGCCCCTTGTTTGCCTGTTTCAGAAGCCAGCTTTCACCCTGCTTTGCTGCCACAGCAACACAGAAACCATCATGTGGGAGTGCTGAAAACAGATTTCCTTGTGTTACTGAAACCAAGAGATCCAGCAGTAGATGAGGAACCAAGAACCGCTCTTTTACCATCTTGTGGACTCTCTGGAGTCTCAGAGACAAAGCACAATTTGAGGCACTTCCCCTCACTCAGTCTTCAAACAAACATATTTACACACACTCCTGCCCCCACAGATAGTACTACACAA
The DNA here is from genome assembly GCF_022539315.1 of Serinus canaria. Classification (NCBI taxonomy): domain Eukaryota; kingdom Metazoa; phylum Chordata; class Aves; order Passeriformes; family Fringillidae; genus Serinus; species Serinus canaria. Next base: position 21,385,788 of record NC_066315.1, on the reverse strand, counting down.
TAAAAATACTCCTGACTTTTCTTGGTTTTTGAGGAGATGACTGTTTTCTCAGCCTGGCCTTAGGCTGACTTGAAAATCTACAAATCTTCACAGCATCTCAGTGGAAAACAAAGTGTGATATTGGGATTTGGGCTTGCTTTGCAAAGATGCTGCTGCCTCTTTTCACTGTGCAGAAAATAAACCACAGTGAAGGAGAAAGAAAGGCTGTGCAGATCACTGAGACATCTAATTACACTTTGCTTTTTTAACTTCAGGTAGATTTGCAGCTTTCTGACAAGTCTATAATGATACAGTTTTTAATTTTGCATTACAAATGTTAACAGTCAACACCCCGACAGGTACTGAAGCAGATAATAGGTTGCTGAAATTCTGTAATGTAGAAAATTCCATCTGTGGGTGGTGTTTTAAAAGTAGCAGCTTCCCTCCTGTGCTCATAGGGAGGCGAAGGTAACAGCAGGACACTCACTAAAAGCCCACTGCTTCTGTCATGCTCTGTGCTACAGACAGAGCATAACTTGGCCACCACAGGAATCCAACACAATTTATTACTAAACACCCTTGTATCATTTACATCTATTAGTGATACTACCATGTGGCCTATCTTAAAATTTTATTTTCATATAGGAGAAGTAAAGAATGTTTAAGATGAGACATTTATTAAAAAGGAAACAGTTAAATGGGAGTTTCTAATTTCTTTCAGCCAAGCTAGAACTGAAACATATGAAAATCAGAGTATCACTTACTTTCACTGCCTCAGTGTATTTATTCTCTTACTTGGGTAACTACTTTCCCACAAAACTTTGTGGGTTTTATGCATTACACGTCTTATGCATTCCCTCTATAATAGAAGTACTGGTTCAGAGGCATAAAGGAGAGTGAGGACTAACTTCCTTGCAGCTAAATCAAGAAATCAGAGTTTTCACTTCACATGGGCTTTGCTTCAGGGCTGGAATAATCCACCATATGGTATTAATACCAAGCTAAGAAATCCAATCAGAAAGGCCTTAATCATAAATAAATAAATAAATAAATAAATAAAGTTGTAGACAAACTTTATTTCAGCACCATTCAATTTGGTCATTGTTTAATTCCAAGTGACCAGCAAAAACTTACTGTACCTGATATTTTGAGGACTAGATTATTTCAGTTGTAGCTCAAAACCAGGAAGGAATATTTATTTATCACCATATGAACACAATCTGTTTAAGAATTGAAATATGTAATCTCAGAAGAGATATAGTAAGGTGGTATGGCTGCTGGAATCACCATCTATGCACAGCATGCCCACTGATAAAAATTACCTTGATGCAAAATCTTACAGTGACAGAGCCAGAAGCAGAGCTCTCTGAAGATTCTCCCTTCCCCCTGGCCAGCCAGACATCACATCCTGGTGGTTGCCAGACAGTGCTGGAAGCAGGATGACTGTACCACAATGGTCTTTGGTGACCTCCAGGTCCACTGAGGTCATTTCCCACGACTGGAACTCCTCAGAGGCTCTGCAGGATTCACCACCACAAGACAGCACCAGGACTGCCCCATGCAGGACTGCTACTCCCTGACATCTGACTTGCTTTTCAGATCTTTCATCTTACTTTGACGTCTTTTCTTCATGGATCAAGTGCTGTAATTATCAGACCAAGCTCCAAGAGTGTAAAAATGCTGCACTGAGAGATATAATAAGGGATTTTATATAATCTGCTTTATGTTGCCAGAAGCATTCAAATCTAACTACTCAGGAAAGGTCAGTATTTCTCCAGTGACAATAAGGAATACAGTATGCTTTTTATGGTACTTCTATTTGCAAGCAAGCAAGCAAGTTATATACCCATACTAGCTTCAAATTGAGATGGAAAACCATTTCATATACCTTCATGAAGATTTATGTAAAAAAATCATAAGGCAATTGGAAAAAAGTTTATGGTCAAACTGTTTCTTCAGGGAGTATCTGGAAAAGGAGACTGATGGAGCAGCATTCCCTTTAGTTAATTAAGTTCAGCTGTATTAATTTATTTAACAGATGTCAAAGACAACAAATCAGTATTTGTCAGTTTAGAGCAATTTCACAAAGCGATCTTTAAACCTCAGTGGTATTATCTCCCTTTGCTTTCTGAACACTACAAAGCTGCTAAAAATGTAGTTAATCAGTCTGCTATCAATGTTGATACCACAATGAAAGTGAGAGAAATGCATAAACCCCTTAGTTTTCTATGAAAGTTATCCAAGGCAATGAAATTAAGCAATATTATAGTTTTCAAATTCAGTTCCAGATTTTCTGGAACTCCATGAAATCAATCCACAAACACACTGGTAACAATAAAAACTGCCTATAAATTAAGACTCCTGCATTTGATATGCTCACCTCACCTTTTAATTACACCTAAAAATGAAGAGGGTCGAGATTTTAGTTGAGATGTCCCACGTCTTGCAACTGTATGAGGTTTTTTTGCCCACTGTCCACTGTGTTTAAAAGAGAAAGTAGTGTGGATGTTGTACAATTTTATATAGCAAGAAACATGCCTCATTCAATCTGGGCTGCAGTAAGTTATTCTAAACCATGGTGGAAGAGAGACCTTGCTGAGAGATGCACTTTAAGCTCTGTGGAAAAGACAGACACTAAAGCAGGCTCGAAACTGATATAAAAAGCAATCTGTTTTTTCTCCATGCTTAACAGAGAACACCCTCACCAAGGCACTTTTTAAAATCAACTGGATTCCATTTCTCCTTTGAGTGCTGTTATTGCTGATGCCTCCAAATGATTTTGCACCTCAATTTCCTTTGACATTTAACATGCACATTAAGTGCGACCTGAAAGTGAAAGTATCTTACTTAACAGTTCCTATATAGGAATATAAAGGATACTTCATCTGAATTACAGGCAATCTCCCTCCCAAACAACCAACAAAGCCCAGCACAAGCAGAAGCCAAAGCTGTAACAGTGCATTAATTTACCACAACGTCATAAACAAAGGACAGTAGTGGGAAAGCTTTCAATGTACAAATTTTTCTACTGTGAGATTCCTCCTGTTTTCAATCTGTTACAGCTAAATGCCCATGCTCATTAAAAGCATGCTTTAGACAAACAGGACTTAAAGAGCAATGAAATGCTCACTTTCAAGTAAAAAAAATATGTGGTTGCTCACAAGTCAACATGATACAAGAAAGCAAGATGCAAAAGCAGTATCCCTTACCTGTCAAGAATAATATAAATCAAACAAACCCACATTGCTCCATTGTATTTTTTCCAATATTACCTATAATCTTTCACTTTTAACCAACTTAAATTGGTTTAGATGACTACCACAGTTTGCTTGTCCTTAAGGTTCTTAGTCAATTTAAGCATTACAGTAAATGACCAAAATTTTAGTAATCCCTAATTTTGGTAAATATTTAGGGAAGTCATTTGATACACGCCTTCAATTAGATCTCCTCAATAAATGTGGAAAAGGCTAACTACCTACCTTAGTCTGCATTTATGAAATACACAGTAAACATGACTTTAGACAGCCTACTTATGGAAAACAGAGGGAAAAAAATCTACATCACTGAAAAAGAGCAAATTATATTTTCAGAAAATGTCCTCAATTAACTGCATGAACATTTATCTGAAGGGATGTTTTTTCCTGAGTGTCCAACATACAAAAATACAGCAGCTCCCAGCCCTTACCCTCATCTGCCTTTGTGCCCTAGAAGAGGACAAAAGGAACAAACGTACACAGTTTTCTTCTGAGGACAGAAAGCTCCTCTGGCACACACCACTGAAAAGAGCACTGATGCAATTATCATATGGGAGCAAAGCACACAGAATTTCAAAGTGTAATTTGAAATTCTGTGTGCTTTGCTATTCTGGAATACTGTCCCATTTTTTAAAATCACATTTTTTCTCCAAGATACTAATTTCTGGTAAGTACAAATCTAGTTGGCATTAAAAGCACATTAACTTATAATGGACAGAACTTCCTATTCAGCTGTAGCAGAACTGTTCTGAGCTCCTTCAGCAACAGCACACAGATGCCGCCCATTTTGGGACTCTGGATTAGGCAACACACCCCACAGAAAGGATTACATCAAAGAAATTAACCAGTAAGGGGGGTCCTTTTCTCTAAGGGAAGAAAGATCTGGAGGGTCTGCAGATTTGTCCATTCAGTACCTCTCTTGCTCTGTTAACTTCATCAGTGTTACTGGAATATCACTATACTGTCCAAATAGGAAGGGAAAAACTCCCTTAAGAATGTTAATACTTATGGCTACTTGAAGTAAAGACATTTATATTTTTAGTAGCCTCATGATCCTGTGTAACAATTCTTCAACTTCACAGGAAGTAACACTACAAGGAAAGGTCTCTTGGATTCAGGAATCCCAGTTATTACGTTCTCCAAGCTTTGGCTTGTTGCTAAGAAGAGCGAGCGTGAGCATATGTCTGTGTAGGGGAGGAAAGGAGGGAAACCTGCTATAAATACTGATGCATGATGACCTTCAGAAAGTAACAGAAGATATTCCAACTTGGTCTAAAGCTACTGGATTTTTTCCCCAAGAGAAAGATATATTTCCTCTCTCTTCTTATGCCTATCAGCTTTTTGAACCAGTACATCTTAGCAATATCATTACATTAAAAAGCAGGAAAAAGTCAAGTTCTTCTTTGGTTTTACTCAAATTGCTGCTTCCCTGGTGCTGATTTTACCCATATGTGTCCACTCTATAGATTTACATCTCTGTGATAAGTCATGACAGTTGCTTTATTGTCTTTAAACATCTGCTCTGCTTTTCCAAAATCCAAGCTAATTACCTTTCCAGTGAATATATCTGCAGCAGGCTGGAAAGAACACAAAATGAACACATTTGCTGGTATAAAAAGACAACCAGACATCACAGTTCCACCAAGACAGAAGAAGGTTGCAGCCTCTTGAGCCATAAGTATTTTGAAAAGTGCTTTTTCTCAAGATAAGAAAACTATCTAATCAGAAGACTCTTCCCCAGGCAGTTCTAGGAGTGTCTTAAATCAAGTCCAATGTAAGCCACTGTCAAGCATGGTTAAGTTACATCTTGACAGCAAAGGCAAAATCTACAATAGAGCATGAATTACCATCAACCTCCTCAACTAGTCACTTAAAATCAGAGAGCCTCTTAACTGGCCACTCATTCTGTATTTGTTAAGATATCAACAAAAATGATCCAAAATATTAAAAGTCAACCAACTCCACTACTGAATCAACTTTTTGAAAAATGGAACTGTATTGTCTTCAAAAAACCAAACACAATTATTCCCCTGCTTCAACACAGGGTACAGTGTCCTTTAACGGACAACAAGCGAGGCAGAGAATTGACTAACCCATTGATTTCTGTTTGTGTGTTTGAGATGGGTTTTTGCCACACAAATTTATCCAGAGCCAGAGGGTAGGTACAGGGCACCTGATAGATCCTCTGTGACAGAACTCAGTCAGTGCTTTGACTAAAACCAAGTATCAACGCTAGGAAATGAGGCTGAACCACTAAAATGTGCCTTCAGGCAGTTTGGGTGGGTTTTTTAATGGCAGCTGAAAATGTTACTTTACAGATCAGAGTCTCCTGAATGATGTACACAAGCTGAACTCAAACCAGTGATCCTATAAACTGCATTATCTTTTGCTGGGTTCTGCAATTTACTAGTGTGACTACTGAAATAATTAAACCTATTCACTTGATTAAACCATTATATTGACATTCCCAAAGGCCATACACCCTTTACACTTTTAAACACAGCTTAATCTACATTCAGCCTCAAAATACAAAATTATTATAAATTAGCAATATTTTACTGTGGTTTGGATTAAGTTAATCAGACTTTAAACTAACAGTTGTATTAAAAAAATAAAAGAATGAAAATCAGATTTGCCACACCAGATCAGGCCAATACTGTATCTAACATGGTATTTGCCATCGGCATTGGGTCGATACTGTGGACTGGCAAGAAAGTGACAAAGTCAGTCTAATTAGAAAAAAAAAAGTTACATAACATACATATATGGAAGTAAAAGAATAAAGGCTAGTGTAAAGGGCAAAGTGTATCGTCTTAGATAAAATAAAGTAATACACCATGCATTTGTCCAAGAGTTAATTCACTGTTCAAGGTTATAACTCTTCAGGCAAGAACAATGTCAAAGTATTCTCACAAGCACTACAACTGAGAGCAAATTTAGAATACAACAGATAATGGTAAAATGACAGATGGGGCTCTGTCTGTCAAGCACTTATATTTGATAAAGTAATTTCAAAAGAACTAATGGAGATGAAAATTTTCCAATGTGTGCAAGAAGAGACACTCTAATATATATATATATATATATATATATATATATATATATATATATATATATATGGTGGTTAACAGACTTAAGCTAAAAAACTTGATTAAGAAGAGAAGGATAATTTCTTCTTTTAACCCAAACCAAGTCACTGACACGTGATGGTGGGCATCATTGACAGGCTGTAATAGTCCTAGTGCAGCCAAATGCTGGTAAAGGCAGATGAGTGGCTGGGAACAAAACCAGTGGAATTGTACTCCAATTTTCACATTTGCAGAAGTACCAGTATATTAATTTTTCTTAAGTAGTTTTACATTTTGTCAGGTGAGAATAGTTGCTCACAACGTACAGACTTTAAGATGTTCCATGGTTACCAAGGAACTTCCCACAAGGGACTTATTTAGATAATCAGGAAACAATTCCCATATCCATGTTACTGGGGGGTGTTTTTCAAGCAAAAAATTGCTCAGTTCAGACTGAACTAGGTTTAGCATCTACATATCTTGTAGACAGACACAACAGCCATGGGTTGGCACTGTATGGTCTGTTGAGGTCCAATAATATTCTTAAGTAAAGGATAAAGAGAGGGGAAAATGAAACCAGAAAAAAAGTCCCAAATGCATTCCCCTGTGCCACCTCCTTCCCTCTATCCTGACAAAAGAAAAATCTAGGAAAATACTTGAGAAAAGTAGCCAGAAAAAGATCAGCTTGCCAGTTAAGCCACAGTGGTATTATATGTACCACACTGGAGCAGCAAGCAAGGCACAAGACAAAGCCACACTGCAGATAAAGAACCTGTGCCTGGCATTAACTTTTATTGCCCCTTCACTTTAATGGGTTTTCAACTAACAGCCTAATAACTAACAACAACAAAGCCAAATGTATAAACAGAACATTCTTTGATTAAAAAAAGTTAAAACATTAAATATTATTGAAAATAGCTAAACTGTTATTTGCAGTAAACTTTGACAGACTTAGCTGTGTGTGGGACTTTGTGAAGAAGGGTATTCCACAACTCAAAACATTCTCACAAAATGCTAATGTACAATTCCCACTAAGAAGCAGGCAGAAAAACTGAGGTAAAATAATATATTACATTTTAAATATGGTTGTGAAGTAAAGGCAAACGAGCATGCAGAGGGAATTAAATTTCCCAGGACAATGTACATCATACTGAACATAAAGACTGCAATTAGCTATTTCCAAGATCATGATTTCGCACAGACAAAATCTAGAGGCTTCTGCTTCTCTCCTCTGAAACTCAGCAATATGATGTACCCAAGTTGATAGCTGTGCCAAGGTCCTGTTTTTGGCACTATGAAAGGCAAAGAAAAAATTACCATATTCTGGCAGCTTTACAAGCTTCTTGAAACAAGTCAGACCACGTCCTCTCTACAGCAATTTGATTTGTATACTAAATGAGCTGAGATTCATTAAAACTTTATACATTTTGCACAGAAAGAAGTTCTAATGTTTCTAAAATTCTGAATTGTTTCAGCTGTTGGTCAAAACATTACACTATAGCCAAATAAGAATCAATCAGCTCTCTAAAGGAAGAGCATCTCTCTGTTCTTATCCAAGTGGTAAGAATACTTGGATAGTCTTTTTAAAGCTTCCACTTATGCTGCTTTATCACCCAAGTCTTTTACACTAAAATGGCCACACACAGATGAATGTTTTGCAAGCAGATTTGCTGGAGAACACAGGGACCATTAGATACATTTCACTCCATCGACTCAAAAGACAAGGTGTGCAGTAGTCACATCTTTGTGTGATCCTAGAGTAGGCACTTCAGAGACATTAAACTCTTCCCAAAATTAGGAGTTACATTTAGAAGTTTCCTTTGGCCTTCAGTTACTCTTGCTATCCAGTGGTGGTTTTGTATTAGTGTTTAAAAACAAACAAATCCGCCACAAACAAGAAAGCAAATTCTTCCATATTCAACAGTCATTCACATCAGCCCTGAAATGCAGTTACATGTTTTGCCTTTCAATTCCTCATCTAAAATATTAATTACTTTCCATGTGCACTGAGAATAAAACTGTAATTTCTTTCAAGTTCTTTTGCAGCAAGAATGGAAAAAAATACTTTGAAAATAATAATCTGTATAAAAATTCTCAAGGAATACTAACATACAATTCCTAACTGCAACGTAAGTACAAAGGAAACTGTAAATCTCAAGAAATTAGAGAGTCACTTTTTCCACTCCTTGTGTTTAGGACTTTAGTTTATAATTTAAATACTGAGTCACCTCAGGCCATTTTTAGAACAGGGGTTTTTGTTGCATTCCACTGAAAAGCAAAAACTAAAAACAAAGGAAAATATTTTCGCTGGACCTTCACTGTACTATTACCTTTTTTGTGCTTCTATTCTTCTCACTTGTTCTTAGTAGGAGTGTTTTACATTAGAATAAAGAACATAAAGAAATCTTGTGGGTAGTCAAATCCAGGCCTCTGTTATGAGAAGAAACATGCATTATAAAAAGTCAAGATTTTCAAGTTCTGTCTTAAAAAAGGTAATTACTTATCTTCCCCACCCACACAACTGGCTGCCTGCCAGAACCCCACTCCTCAATGGCTACTTCTTTTACCTGCATACTTTCCTCAAGGCCAAACTGTCAAGTGCTATTCCTTCCTTAAAAGAGGTCCTTTCTATATCTGCAGAGAGAATCACTGCTTACGTTTATTTGGTGTCTTATAAAATAACCTGTGACTGACCAACACTCTTGTATCTGTTTCTTCCTCTGTAACTAAGAGCTGGTAAGCCTCCAACTTAGAAATTAATGTTATTGGTCCCTAATAGATAAATTTATACTGTAATATAGTTGTTTCATTTTGTAAAGACTCTTCTAAAAATTAAAGCTTTATAACTCTTATTATTAGAAAGGTGAAGGAAGACCTACTAATATAAATATTCAGCATCTGTTCACGGGCTATTGTGCTTGGTCACACAGAAATACTTTAACAATGCCAAATGTAAAGCAAGATCCTTACAAAACACTACTACCAGCTTTGTTACTACAGGTTTGGGGACGTAATCTGAAGAGGAACAACACTATTATCTCATCCAATATTCCCAGGAGCTTACGTGCAATGTTGGAGAAAAAAGATCCAAAATAGCTTTTGCAACAGTCTATCCATCAAAATCTCAGCTTTGTAGAAAACAAGTAAAACAGTCCTGAATGTTCTTAGCAACAGCCATTTCCCACCTCTTACAAATAAAGAGCAAAAGTAGTATAAAATTACAATTTCCCTAACAAAACAAACTGTCAAGAAACACAAACAACAAATCCCAACAATGTAATTCAAGCAAGGCAGGGCAGGAGGTCATATGGATTAACCTGGGGATGGCAGAGTCCAGCCTTCAACCAACCAGCTTGAGTAAGAAACATCAAGAAATCTTCCCCAAGTCTTCCCTATGCCCTCTTTTTTTTTCCTTTCCCTTCCTTGAGAGTTTTACAAGTACCAGGATGAAGTGTTAGGGCACAGAAAGCTGAAATTCAAACAAGTGCTCAGCAATCTGTACTAGACAAAAACAGAGTTAATTATGCCACAAGGAAAAAAAAAAGCATAGTTGAGCAAGTTCATGTGTAGTTCAAAAGCTAGGTAGGAATGAACATGATACAAATAAACCATAACATTTAATAATTTATTTATTATCTCTAATCATCACACAGTGATGTTTAGATGAGTATTCAGGGCCTGAAGCATCTATTTCCTCCTTTCTGGGAAAAGAGGAAAAAAATTGAATGTAATGGAGCTGTGCCAGGTGGCACAAACTGATGGGAAGACAATAAAACCAGTCCCACATGGCTTCACCAAGCTGTGAGGTCAGGCTAGTTATGACAATCTTTTCTGTATAGGTAAATAACACTGGCCTTTGATTAAGCAAAAGAGTAAAACTGCTTTTTGCTTGGGATCAAATACTGCCAGAAGGGCTGCTCACCACAGATACCAAAGGTGCATGAAACAGTGTAACCACAAACAGCAGCAGCAGATGAAGATGCTCATGCTCAAGCCGTCCAGCACCATCCCTCATCTGCATATTACTACTCCTCCAGCTGGAGAGTGTTAGTTGAGCACATCTCATCTCTGTCTGTGCAGCCAGGCAGTGACTCCATGCACCAACAGTGACTCCATGCTCAATGGTTTTGGTGAAAACCAACTGGAGCTATCCCACCTGTGGAATGGGGATCTTGCAGTAACTGTTCCAACATCCAAAGCTGACTATGCTAGATCTGAAAGGAAAATATGGTGATATTTTAAATGTAAGGAGGAAATAGTACAAGGAATATGTTATAAAACTGCTTATCAAATAAAATATAGATGCCAACAGATATGGCACTAAAATCATACAAGCAGGACACTTCCACAACTCAGTATATATTAAATTCTACACAGCCAGAGCACTGAATAGACAGATGGAAGTGTGAAATCAGTGTTCCTGAGGCCACAGGCAAAGGTAAACATCCAAAATTTCTGGCAATTCACTGGAATCATAGCTGTTTGTATTTCAACAACAAATGCTATGAAAGCAATACAACTCCACTCAAAATAACCTGCCATACTGTGTACTTCTTGGCTGTGGTATGGAAATAGTTTTGAGGAAACATGCAAGGCTTGATTTCCCAGACAGGTATCCTTCTTCCTGAAAAAATAATTAGTAAAAGTCTGACAATTCTCTCAAACACAGAAGTCTTTTCACTCTTTCTGGTCTCAACAGTGGAAGCACCTTCCAGCCAAGAGCAACTTGGAAAAAACAGCCTTAAATGTGGCATAATCATGCTTGTGTCAAAGTTTTTCCTCACTTCCTATTTCACTGGAAAGATGATGGAGTCAGGCACTTTCATGGGTGCTCAGTGACAGAACAGAGGCAGTGGGGACCAAATGAAATAAAGGAGGTTCCCTCTGAACATCAAGAAATACTTTTTCACTGTTAGGGTGACTGAGCACTGACATGGGCTGCCCAGGGAGGTTGTGGAGTCTCCATCCATGGAGATACTCAAAAGCTGTCTGGAAATAGTCCTTGGCCACCAGCTCTAGATGGCTCTGGCTAAGCAGGAAGATTGGACTAGAGGTACCTTCCAAACTCAACCATTATGTGATTCTATCTCCACACTATTTCAATGCCTTTCCCCAATTTGATGGATATTTCCTTATTTCCTTCCTTTGACTATCTTCCTTATTTCCTTCCTTCGATTATCTCAATATTAACTTAAATAAATTAAAGTCAGAGCAATTGTACTGAGGTATGTACAAATTGAAAAACCAACTTTTGTCAGAGAAATGGATAAAATCTTCATGCCTGCAAGCTTCTCTCTTTTTCAATTTTCCAAGGTGGTCTAAAATACTAATGTTCTAAGAAGCAGGACCAAGTGCATGCTACATTTATTTGGATAATACTAGAGAAGGAAAATATGAGGGATTATCAGGTTCTAATTACCTTACCACCTTAGTAAAAATTAATTTCTTTATTTTCTGAACACTTGTGGTTCTGTACTAAGTGTTTTCATCATCTCTGTTGGTAATGACCCCAAGTACCCAATCTTTAGTTTGTAAATTTTAATTTTACCTCTTTTTCTTTTTTTTTATTTTGACTGGGCATTTGTGCAACTGCAACTTTCACTGAACTCAACTAGATGGATCAAGTTGTTGGGTTACAACCTTGTCTATGCACATGGCAAAAAGGGCCAGCAAAACACCATATTTCATGGACTTTAATATTTTAGTTGCTCTCGCAGATAAAAAGTATTGAAAAATTTGCACAATATTACTAATAACAGTGAAATGCTTGGAAATATCCTCTGACTCATAATGGTGAAGTCAAGCAGAACTCAGCTTTAAGATGAGGTCAGTGAGATTCAAAAAATGCTTACAAGGTACTTGCTAAAGAGATGAAAATCCAGTCTGTTCCAGTACCATACTCCTACACTTTCATAGGGTTCATGATTCATATTCAGAACTGCACTCCAGACATTTTTAATCAAACACAGAAGTTAACATATTGCTGCACTTGGTTATCTTTCCCTACAGAGCGAGTTGTGGGCACATCTTAGCACCTGTAATTTCTGCAGCATTACATCCATAGATGGCAGGGCAGAAGGGCCACTTGGTGTGATCCACAATATAAAACTAAGGAATTTCACCTAGCCCCCACTTCTGTTCTACATACAAACACCAACTGCAACCATGCAGACCAAGCTACTCACTCTGAAAACAACATGCAGTCATTCTGCACTCCAGAAAGGAGAAATGAGAGAGCTTCCCTTTACTTTCAGCTCACAAGTATTTGCTTCCTAGGTTCAGCAGGTAACAATTATCCTGCTCCAGGGTGAAAGCAAAGCAGACAAGACTTATGAGATCAAAGCAGTGGGGGAAAAAGGTGAAAAATAAAAAAATCAGTAATCCAAGAATCAAATACAGGCTATTGCTGGTGCCTATAATTTCTCTCAGAAAGTCAAATAAACACAGATGACTAGCATGGAAATCTGAAGTTTATGTAACACACAAAATCTCGAGACTATTAGCAAAAGTTATTAAGTGTTCCAAAGTCTGCAAATGGCCCCCAAGGAAACAATTCTAAAATAGTAATAATAAAAATTAACCAGAAATCACAAATTGCATTTATTCTGGCATAAGACCTGTATATTTCTTGGAATTAAATATCTGTCTTTCTATTAAAAACATCCATGTCTGTTCAAGCTGGGTTTAAAGCATGACCAGAAGACATTTAGTAGATTAACATCCTTGCTATCATGTTTTAATTCTTTAAAGATTCACACAATAAAAAGTCATCATCTGATTCTTAACAGTTGACAATAAGGAAATTTTTTTTTCATTTAAAAAAACTCCCTAACTTTATTCCTTATTCATAATATAAACAAAAAAAGAAACTAAGGAGTTAAAGTTGTTTGGCAGCTGTTATTTTAAACTCCTTTGGGTTTTACAATTTGCAGAGCATGTCAGTTCCTCCACATTGGAACTTTTTTTAAAAACACCCAAGCAGAGGAATGTCACAGCACCATCATCTGCTGTAAGTACAATAGTCAGAGATATGATACAGCAGAGGACCTCCTCCTCCAAATCTGTCACTTGTAATAAATTATAGTGTAGCCAGGAGCTGGCTGAGACCAGACAGACAGAGAAATCAAAATTAAGAGAATATGTAGAATCAGACATGACCTATATAGAAGTGACGGGTAATGCTGAAGAGAGCAGTATGACTCTTAGAGGGAGAAGATATGTATGGACAAGGGACAAGGACAGAGCCAATGACTACTTGCTGAAAAGCACAAACAAGAGCATAAAACCTTGAGTACTGTTATTAAAAAGCAGCAGTTTGAGGCAGTATTCAAGCACACAACACACTGGTTTCTTGTTAAAGTTGCTCAGAAAATAAAGACCAAATTTGGCACTAAAACCCAGCCACAGAGACTTGTGCTCAGATACTAAGTCTGCATTGCAAGACCTGCTGGGAAAGTGCCACACAGCAATCAGATACTGTGTTTGACCAGAATACCTAGAATAAGTAAGAAAAATAAACACAAGGAAGAAAAATAAATGCTTATGTTTATAATTCTTCAAAGAAATGCCTTTTTCCCCATTAGCTCATCTTTTCCACCTCTACTGAGAAAAGCAATTCCATCTTACAAACATCTCGTCACTACATCAAGTCCCTGTGTCTGGGCAATACAAACCCTCTCTCAAACAGAGATCCAGTGAGAACCGAATAAAGAAGTTAGCACTTAAAGATGGTTAAAATGCTACCCCATCATTTCATAACCTTGCACTAAGTTTACTTCCTCTATTAGTACCCACTTCCATTGAGTCCAAGCTGTCAACAGGAACTAGTAAACAGTAAACTACCCTCCAGCTCAAACTCAGCACTGCAGGACAGCGCCTCTGAAGCACTCCTGAGCATGCCAGCCTTTGGCAAATAAAAGGGGACACCTTCTTCACTTACCAGCTTAGAACAAGCAGCCAAAGCCAGTAAGACACCAGTAAGTACCTTTCATGTTTTCTATTGTCTTTACCTCTTTCAACTATTTGCATTTTCAGATGAACTTGTTTCCTGTTCGACCTTACTTGCTTTTCTCTGTGGCACAGCTTAGAGCGTTAAAAGGGGTCACAAAGCAGAACTTCCAGTATTTAGCTCCCTGGCAATGGAAAACATTAGAAGCCACAACACCTTGACAGATTACAGGCCAGCAGAATGCCAGTCACAAGCTGGGGCCCTCATGCACGACTGCTATCTAAGATATCTAATAGCCAAGCAAGAAGTTACAACAGTGGTAAGCAGGGAAAGCCCAGCATCTCCAAGTACTGAGAGCGAAACAATGAGACATCTGTTCCAAGCTCATGAAGCAAGGCAAAAACAACTGCACAGCAGCCACCATTCCACTGAACAGGAGCCAGTAAGAAGAATGTTTCTTCACTTTCCCCAATGAGTTCACAAAATGTTCATAAGAATCATCCTTTTATTTTATTTATTGCACAGATCCATACAATTTGGAAGCTGTTCCCAAAAAGCAGCAGCAGTGGGGTGTGGATGAGGGTGAAGGACAGGAGCACAGCCTGTCCATTCAGCCATACCAGCCCACACTGAAGAAGCTGCAGTTTAGGATCCTCAGTTGACAGAAAGCCACCACAACAGACCACCTAAGTCTGGATGCAACACATCAAGAACACTAAGGACTGGCCAACTCAACAGCAGATGGTTGCCATCAGATATTGCCATGGCTGTCAAGATAACCAAGCTTCCCCCAAGTAAGAACAACAAAGAAACACAGCACTCACTACAACCTCATCTCTGCACATCCCTCTGTGGTACTGAAGGTCAACAAAATGCCTCATTCCACCTACACACTGAGCATCTCTCACAATGAGCATCAGAAAGTACTGAGCAACCAAATCCTTCTCAATCTCTTCTGATGGGGATTAAGAATCTGGGAAAGGAGCCAGACACATGGATTAGAGTCCTTCAGAAGCTAAATTGCAGTTGTATTTCAAGCAACTGCAACAACAAATTGAAACACTGCCAAATTGCCAGGGACTTAGAGTTATTAGAAGGAACATAACCAAGTCCTTTATGAGATGTAGATGTGACATTTAGGGACATGGTTTAGTGATGGACTGTTGTACTATGTGATCTTAAAGGTCTTTTCTAAATGCTTCTACGATTCTTTGAGTAAACATCCAGGTAAGAGAATTTCTGCAACACACAGCAACAGTTTCCTGCTGGAAACACAGGTCAGAGGCAAGTTCAAGTGAACCTGACAATGCATAAAATGTCTCCAGAATCGACACAAGGATGTGTCTGGACAGCCTCCAGAAAATAAGAATCAGGAAATAACCTAGCAACTCTTAGCAAAACTCCCTGATGAACTATTAATCTTCTCCATACTTTGGCCTGAGCATGCTGCTTGCTCTAAGACAACACAGCAGCACACTGAGGATGACACATGTTCATCTCCTCTGAAATTCAAGGTCATCATGACTATGTGAAGACATTACTGGCCACTCCCCAAGGTGAATATCTACACCAGAACTGCTGGCAATTGAAGTCCTGCTGTCAAAAATTACAAGTGTGGCAGAAGATTCAGCTACCAGACATATTCTAAAGGGATGGCTTGGAGTGCTTACAGACCATTAAAAAAAAAAAAATCAATGCACAAGACACATCATGTTACCTAAACATGTATAATTTTTTGTTGTTGTTTTATATTCCTGATAGAGAAAAATGACAGCATATCATTTAGTCATACTAGTTACAAACAAGTGTATAGGAACAGTTAGAACCCAAGGACCTACTAGGACTACCAAAGACAAAAATCTATGAGTACTGATTTTCAGTAATGTCATTTACAGCGTAAGACATTTGATTCAGCATCTGGCCAATATTTAGGGTATCTTAACCACCCTACTGATAAAATATGTAACATATAATATAAACAGTAGGTCAGTTCTCCATTTTAATGCTAAGTGCATTTGTGTGTCTAGAAAGGATAATTTTTAATAGTATCAAAGGCACTATCACAAGCTAAAGGCAGAATTGTTTTGAGCTACTAGAATGAGAGAAAAAATTCTAAGTGCTATAGTTTTACATAAAAAAATATAAAGGCCTAATACTAAAATACAGTTTTTCTGATAAAGTTGGAAATTTCTAAGAACTCCCAATAATAGTATGAGATACCATGAAAACTGCAGGGAAAAAAAAACCAACCAGGAGCCAGAAACATTTAACTCTAGGTCTCAGATTGTTTAAAAATCCCAAACAGGGGAGTACACATACTCATCCACTCAATTAGTTCTATCTATCTGCTAGCTGTTCTCAATTAGCTTTCTATCTGCTAGCAAGGGTTTGCTGCTGCAAATCTACCTGCCATGAACAAGAAGGAACAAACACAGTTGTAAGCATTTGCCAGCCAAAACTGCTTTGAACAAAGCAAGTGAGCAAAAAAGATGACACAACTTCTGGTGTTATTGAAATATCCACAGCAATCCAAAGACAAAATTGAAGCTAAGTATCCTGGAGAAAACATTAATTTCACAGAATAATGACCATTCACAAAGGACAATCTCTGTAAATTGTTCAAAGTACAGAGTATCATGCCCTGAACACATAACTGAAAATGGTGGAAAATGCATTACAGTTTTACTACTGTGAGGTAAGCTTTGATTCATACCATATGGCCTTACAAGACAAGCATATGTGCACATCTGCACATGTGTGCATGAATGCCGAGGACTCCAACCAACTGCAGCCAGCCCAGTTTCTCAACAGAAGTAAGAAGATAGGATTCCAACAAACAAATGGAGAGTTTTTCAAGAGTCACTCAAAAAAACCTAATCCTAGACTAAAATTTTTGTCTCAGAAACCTGGTAAACAATACAAACTGAGACAAACAAAGGTAAAAGATAACTAGATATTACAGCAATACTAATATTATGCTCATATTTGTTTTACTCTTTATAAGGCTTAAAAACCCCGCAAACAAAACTAATATGTGAATAATTCATGACAAGGAAAGGGATCAAGGGACTTACAATTAAGTTCTTTTCTTCTTCCTCTATTCTTTTTAAGGTGGTAAAAAAACCATAGTTTTTTATTTCGCCCTCAGGTGAGGTCCACCTGTGAGGTCTTCTGAATTCAGAGATACTTCACAAAAATCACAGGTCATCAGTTTGGGTGTAAAGTAGCGAAAATATTAAACTTAATATTATACTGTGAGCATGGAGAAGATTGAAAAATGCAATTGGTTATCAGCAAAATTCCTGAAATCAACATTTTTCAGTGTTGTCTCACTCTCTGAATTAAAATAATTGCTTCCTATGGTATTTTCTGTGTTGTAACTACAGACAAGTATTGACTTTTTAAAAGCACCTTGAATTTTAGGTGTTTTATCCTCCTGCTGCTTCAGAGCATGAAATGAGATTATGATGTTATCTGCAATGTCAAGTTTTGCAAGTATGTTTGAAATACACATTTGTTTACAAGACTATGTTTTAAAATGCAGGTTATCTTCTGTCAAAATGAAATAAAGTTAAAAATTAAGCTCAGCTCAGAAGGAAAGGGAAGGTGAAGCAAAGTGCAAGAAAAAAAGGAAGCAGGATCTTAGCAATCGTAGCTGGAATCCATTCAAACTTCATTTCCTATATAGGAACTTTCATGCCTTGTATCACCTTTATGCTTTCTATTTTTGCCCCCTTTTTAAAAACCTTAGCTTCTTTACATACATATATTCAGAACAAAAGCTTCCCATTCATTTTGGGGCAAGTTGCTGTGTACATAAAAAAAACCCCTCAGCATTAAACAACAGTATAACAGGTGGGGGTGCTCTGCCTTCCCAGAAGGCTGAAGACAAGCCCAGACTGCTGACACACCACAGCGCTGCCCACTGCCAGGCAACTTTCTGGCTTTACCCTTTACACTCATGCAAGTGTGGCAAAGAAAAGCACGGAACTGCAAGAAGAGGAGGAATAAATCTGAACATAATTTCAGAAGGGTTCAAGCAGAAGCTTCATTACCAAGTATCACTTAATTCATTAAAAGTTCCCTAACCACTGAAGTAAAAATGGCATGAATAAAGAATGAACTCTTGTGTGGGCTTGATTTACTCCCCAGCCCTGACCTAGACAGTGTATTGTCATGGTCACTGCAGTTTCTCTTTACTCTTGACCTTATTTTATGCACAAGAGACATACCTTCCTCATCCTGTGACTAGAGAACAAGCAATAAGCCTTTCTTTTCCCAGAAGGATACACACTTTTATTAATTTGAACTTTATTACTTTTATTATACACTCAAGAAGCAGTAATAATAACTTAAAAGATTAAACTCAGCAAGAGAAAGTGCTGTTCTTTTTGGCAAACATACCCATCGCCTTCCAAGCCTTTGGGCTGTTAAAAACTCTTCTGAATTTCAACATTTGGAGTAAGGAAGGCTGCATTTTACTATCTCCAAAAAGACACACCAGAAAGCAAGCAATGATCTGCAACCCAATAATGTCAGATACCACTTGTTTATAGCCAGCCCCATGATGCACCAAGGCTCTGTCAGGATGGACTGTTTTGAGAATATTCTTACTAGCTGTTCACCTGTACAGCATCAGCCAGAATGGCAGGAAGTTACAGCGAGGCCATGGGATTTTCTGCCCTGTGTCATGGTAAGGAAACAGTGCCGTGCATTCATTTTTCCTCCCATTCAATATATTCCTTCTTGGAAATGCTAACATCACCACAGGCACACAGAGTACATGAGAGAGCTTGGCCAGAAGAACTTAAGCTTTAATATTTCCCCCCATGCAATCAGGCTAGGGGTAAGAGAAGATGACATTTGATTACCCTGAGCAGCTAACTGATGCAGGACTTGACCCTCAAATGCATTAGATATTAAAAAGCATCTTTGTTTATGTGTAATCATCTATGGTAAGCAAACATTCTCTACCATTCTAAAGGAACCTACAGGTCTTACTAATGAGTTGCATCTTGAGAGCTTATATGCATTTTTAAAAAATTTTTTTCACCACTTTAAAATACACTTTAAAGCATGCATTAACTTGCACATGGGAACAACCATTACTTTTCTAGGAGTCCACCACAAAAACTCCTCTACTCTGTTTGCCTAGCCCCTCACCCCTCAAAACTCAAGGCTATTTTTCTGTGCACAGAAATTCTTGAGACATGACACTAATCTGACACCCTTTCTAATGACAACATCTGCTGAGAGGGCTCACTCAGCTCTTTATGCAGCAATAGTAAACCATACTTTAAAAAAACCTCAAACAAATGAAACAACCCCTCCAAGATTCACTGAGAGATTACATACAGGTAAAATTACTAATTAAAACAACATCTTCATTAAGAGTCTGAACATAGCTAAAGAATGGCAAGTAGTTTTTGCTGAGGTAAAGCTTCATAGACCACGTAAGTATTCATATCTGACCCTAAGGAGGATGGCCTTATCAAATGTCTGGAAAAACTAATGGTTTTCAACAACAATTTTAGTATGGCAGAGTCTCTTCCTTCAACAATTGATTTTTAAAGTACTTTCACTAATTTGATATTCTAAAGCCCACTCCAGTTATAGCTTACAGCAATAAGCAAACTTGAAATTCATCCCATTTTAAGTTCTAGCTCCTACTGCTCCAGGCTGCTTGAAGAAACTGTATATTTAATTTTCATGTACAACAATATTTACACAGACTAAGTTTAATGCCACAGTTCCCTCTAAAAAGTTTTAACTAGCAGTATACTAAAGAATGAAATAAAAATTCCTTTGTTCTTGTAGGACAGTAAACTTTTGAAGAAAATTAATGTCTTCAAATTAAGATTTTTACAGTAGGGAAAATGTAGTAGTCCCCACACACAGTTTCACCACAAAACAGTGAAAATACAGCTCTCCTTTCAAACATGTATTCCTGGGTCCTGTAAATCATCGATCATGAACCTAGAGACTGGCCCAAGCTTAAGGTATTTGCCAGGACTTCAAATGCTGAAATAAGATGTGAATACTGCAAGAATATTCTAGGTAATAGCAATAAAGACAAAAGAGCAAGTAGATTGTTGTGCTTCACTGTGTCTGTCAATGTTATTATCCCATGTAGCCTTTTTAAGTGCTGTAATATTGGTCTAGGTCAGCATACGACTCAGCAGGTTTCAAAACTTGTTGGGACCACAATGCAGAGAGAAGTAAAGGAAGCTCCCATCTTGAGCTGCTGGCTCCCATTCTTCAAACACAGCCCGGCCAAGTTCATCCCCTGCTGCCCTGCGGTGTGTTCCTGCCCTTGTCCACCTCACCCCCTGCAGACCATCAGTCCTGTCTCCAGAGCTCCTGGATACATTTATTTATCCTAGCAATGCTTGCCCAATTCAAACAGAAACAAGAAAAGGCCATGGACACTCCCTAGCACACTTTCTTGCCCGTCATCAGCAAAAACAAACCAAGCCTTTCAAGATACGAGAGGGCCAACACAGGGTCAGAAGGAGGAAGGGTAGGATGAAGAGTTAAAGTACTTATCTCTCAGCAGACACTAGTCTTGGAGACACCAATGCAAAAGTGCAGTAGCTAAGGAAAGCAATCAGCTGAAGGAAGGTGGGAATCACTCTGGCTGGCAGACATCAGAGAGGAGTGACCAGACACTATCAGGCACCATGCACGAATCATGTCAAATCTTGTGCTGGCAAAACTTACTCTACCAGAAGACTATGGTAAGTGCCAGTACTGCCCCCACCTTTCTTTAGCATTCAAATGAACTAAAATATATCATTTCCTCTCAAGCCATTTAGAACACCCAGAGAAAAGATGACTCAAGTACTAATTCACCTGTTGCCCTACAACTGGCATGTCACAGGACACTTGAGCTGAAACTGTGGATGGAAGTCTGTTTAAACTTCCATGCAAGGTACAAACTGGAAATCCTGGGCAAGGACAAAAACTTGTTCTGACAAGAGACAGTTTCAATTGAAAGCGCCTCAAATCATCTGCCAGCATCCAGGTCCAGGTCTGCCGGTATTAACTGTATAATGCAAGTTTTTTCCCACTGTAAGCAAATTGGTTTTTCAAAAAATTCTTTATGCTTTTACTTTGAGCAATGGGTTAGTATCATATTTCCAGATAAAAGCAGTTTCCTTTAAGTAGTAACTTTTAAAACAGTTATGTTTCTAAATGCTGTGTCTTACATTTAATGCTTTAGTTTTACAAAAAAATGTAATCCTGCATCAAGTGGCACTGCTACCATGAAGTCCTTGTTTTCCTTTACCAGCTCCTCCCAGCCCTTTCCACTGCACCAGCAAGAGCATTTGTGTAATTTCTGATGAATCCACTCAGTGAAATGATCCAGGTGAAGACTGAGCTGCTGCATACAGGAGTTTTCAGTTGGGTAACTTCCTTGATCTGGTTTACCACATTGCTACACAAATGCCAGTGTGAGAAAACTAAGATGAGAGTAACGATGCAATTTAATTCAGAATAAATCAACCCCTGGGAATACAAAGCTAATTAAAAACATGGCAAAAACATATAGGCAAGTCCAAACAACTCTACAAGCCTCCTTACTTGTTTCTAAACTTTTCTTTTTGTTTATTTACTCTTGGGAGTAAAACACTTAGGTTCATAAGCATAATGCTACAAAGACAAATGGTTTAGAATTGTAAATAGACAATAACTCTTGTTTGAGTCTTGAAAAGCACATAACCCAGACAGGTAACCCAAGACTGTGTTCCTTCACATAGTTTATTACACTGTATATATTCAATAGCTCCAGGCCAAGCCAGAGGGCAACACAGAGGGAGACAACAGTGAGGGAGGATTCATCTGACTAAATGGGAATTCAAATAGTGTTGTGTAGGCTGCCATGCTCATCAGTGAAGATTCACACAGTGGATATTCATCAACCCAAATGTGCTTACTCCAGGTGACAGAAATGATACTTGGCTCCATTAGCTGAGATTAGATCTTCTTGTTTGTAAAAGGACCGTGGGCGACTCACTACAATGCAGACACTTGAAGACTGCAGACACCCAAGTCAGACTAGATGCCTCCCACCCTGAATGCAAACTGCACATCCCTCACATGAGGAGTACTTGATATGTACAGACTGAGATATAAGCTATTTGGGTCTTAACCTTTCACAACTTTTCACTGTATGGTGAAGAGCAAGAGGGCCAGATGAAACTGCTGATACAATAATTTCCTTGCAGAAGCAGTACAAATGCAGCTTTTACCTTAATTTGGTGCTGTTTTCTCAGCAAGTCTCACAAAATCACCTGAGAAATACTTGCTGTGTATATGCCTTTGCTTATAAAGGATGAAAGACACCATGTTTCAATAATGACAATCACAAAGGTGGGATGAAACAAGAGGAAGAACCCAATACCACTATCACTTCTGTTCATCAGTGCAGGAAGAAGTGCTCTGTTTTCTTCAACAAAGCAGGAGTACTTTATCTGCTTCTACCGCCTATTTATCTCAGCATTCATGGACTGTCATGGTGAGCTCCCCTTTACTGCTAAACACTATTATTGCATTACACCCACCACATAGTAGGGCAGCTCTCAGCAGTCCTGCAGCGAGCTACAACTAACTGGAAGCATTATGCACCACATTGGATTCAGCTTCTTTGTTGTCCCCAAGCTGAAAGGATGCTGCTACTTCCTTCCCCTTGGCTTCCGCTCCGTGCTCCATTTCCTCTCTGCTAACTTCAGCTGCCACTGTGTCTCCTCAAAGCCCTAAGGGCAGAGAGCTGAGAGTGGCCCTTACAAGTGACTCCAACTCTAGCAAGGCCTGTGTGGTGCCCTCTACACTGCTGTGTGCTCTTGCCTCTCCATCTGAAAAGCACCCACACAGCAGCAGTTTGCCATGGTGCAGTGCCCACTCACAGCAACAGGGAGGCTTTACCTGCCAATAAGGAGTACAGATAACGATCAAAGACAGAAATTCACTGCCTAGGATGCTGCCACTGAATGGCACAGGCAGTGACAGCTCAAAGAACTGCAAAAAGTAAAAGTAGGAACAATTAAAAGATAGCTTTGGTGTTGGATTACCAGGGACTTTTGTGCCCTGCCTGCATAAACTGCTTGTACTCAAAACATATTTTTATACCCACTGCAACTCTGTTTAAATATACCCAATCCCCCAAGTAGCTAGTGATGATTCCTAAGTAATAGGGAGTCCAATTTAGAGACTGTACTGTACATAAATTAATTTCTCCTTCAGTTTTGCCTCAGGACCTGTTGCTCTTCAAGTCAGCAAGAGTGGCATGGGTATATCTGAATCAGAACATCAGCATTTTACAGAAATGAAAATGCTGCTCTATGCTGGAACATACTTAAAAATACTCCTTTCAAGAGCTCAGACATGCCATGATGTCAACTGTGATTCTGTCTTACTATTTTAAAATGGAAGATTCAAGGCATTTAGAAAAAGGAACAAAAAATTACAGTATGTTCACATTCTTATGGCTCTGTATAAAAAATACATATATATTTTCCAGTTTCTAATAAAACTAAAAATGGTATTTGTAAAAAGCACGTGTATAATGCTTATTACCCATGCACAGCAAGCCAGATATTGCATTAACTGAAAGCTTAATGTAAACCAGCCTTCAGAATAACGTTTCTGGAATTTCTAAAGGGAAAAAACAGCACTCAGTTCTATATGACACTTCCTTAAACAAAATGTTTTAGTGTACATTACTAACATGTAGTATATTAGTACCATTACATTGATTTTTTTTCTAGTAAATATAACCATTTACACAGACTTCTTGCCTCCCTTTTTTTTGCTGCCTGGCATGTGTATGGTAAAACCATTGGGACCTGTGGGAGAAGCAGAATACCAACACCACAGTTCCCTCAGAAGTTGCCTTTCTTCATATCTAAAGGCAGAACAGATATATATATACTGGAGCAAAGGAAAATTGATCTTACAAAAAATGCAGCTTGCACAAGGTAATGAATGTATAAGCCAAGAGAAATAAAGTGCATTGTTTCGATTTCAAGTTGCATGTACTTCTGAGAGATTACTTGGTTTGCCTTTGGCTCACTGGAAGGAGAACACTCCCTGAGGTTCACAACAACTGTACTGATCCAATATACTGGCATTTGAGATGTGGAATAGAAGCATCACTCCCCACTACACTGCTATTCACTGGTGAGATTTCAAGCAGGGCTGTTAAGAAATGCCACTTAAGCTCAACCTCCGACCTGCCAGGTACAGCACATTCCTATAATGACATGACCAAAGCATTGCATCTCTTCTTGACATGCATTTTCCTCTTGGTTTTCTTCCTGTGCCAAGCCTGGCTTTGCCCACAGAAGACAAGAGTGAAAAACTAATCTGAAGTTTGTAGTAACAGAAAGTGGAATGACGTTTCTGTGTCTGCATTTACCAAAACCACTGGAGATTTCTGATATTTAAAAAAAAATCTAAATTCACAATTCTTCTTCCTCCCCAGCACACAAATACATATAGCCAAGATTCTATTAACCACTACAATTAAAAACTGTAAAATTGCATTTCATTGTTACCAGAAACCTTTACTTGAAACCATTCACTTAGCCAAAAGTTGACACAGCCATCCGTAAAAACTTCATGAACCCAGTTTTAGTCTCAAGTAGGAAAAGGCATCACTGTGGTGTTTAAAAAAAACCAAAAAATAAGGAGAGGGAGAAACACATGGCAATTAACACCATCTCAAGACACAACCGGGCAAAAAAGACACAAGTGGGCCAGCAGGGAAAGCCAGCATATGAATTTGTCACTTCACAAGTGCATACACGCATTATTAAAGGTACCTTGAATCACTCAGTGGAAGGTATTACAAGACAAAAGAGTGAACACAAATGCTCAGGAGAAAAAGACTGCAGTTTTAAATCCTCAGATCACCTAGGTAACTTGTTCATCTGACTGAGGGAAATCAGTTACTAGGCATTTGCAGGCATTAGTAGTTCAAGATAAACATGAAAAAAACCCAACCAAAACCCAGTGCTTACCTGGATCTTCTAATTGATAAAATTATAAAATAATTTTGATAAAATCAATCACCTCATCTTCATTAACATTTTACAACGCTGTCTAGTAATGAGTAAGCAATTGGCTCCTCCACTAATATAAAGCAACATCTTTTTTACCGCTTTAGAGAAATTTAGCTTTTACTCTGAGGAGTCCATTTGGGTCTCAATGAAATAAATCTTTGGATTTGATGGTTATTAGTAATTGCAGCTGAATG
This sequence comes from Serinus canaria, assembly GCF_022539315.1. Taxonomy (NCBI): domain Eukaryota; kingdom Metazoa; phylum Chordata; class Aves; order Passeriformes; family Fringillidae; genus Serinus; species Serinus canaria. The sequence continues at coordinate 21,360,282 of NC_066315.1, read as the reverse complement.
AGAAGAGACAGTATGGCAGTGCAAGAGGAAAGAGAGAAAGACTATAAAGACTATTTCTGCATCATCTAAACTTTAGCATCACTGTTAAAACTGCAAGCATGGGACAACCAGTTTAAAAATAAACAAACAAAAAACCCCCTCAGCCCAGAACTGGACTGCCTTCTCAGAGCTGTGACTGTGCTGTCCAGAAAAGCAGACTTTGCAGAATGTCCAGCTGAAATGGCTGTGAAGTTACCTTCCATGAAGTAATGGAATGGCAGCTTGCAGGAAGGCAATTCCAAACAGCAGCACTCCTGTCCTCTATGCACACAAAGGGAAAAAACACTGCAGATTCTGACAAAGCAGCAACATCTGAATTTTTATTCACCGTCATACTGGAAAATAATTATCTACCTAATCTGATCCCGGGATTGTGAAGATGAGATATCCTGAGTATATTCATCTACTGGTAGGCTAGTATTTAAATTTGGTGCTATTAATTACTTAAATGTTATTTTATTATTCATAACTTCTTAATTTTGAAAAACTAATAAAATAGGATGACCAACTGAAAAACGAGTTAAAACCAACACACACTGCAGTAGATAAATATAATGCCAGATTTCAGCACTAAAACAGAATATTCTATGATTTCTCTAAAAAGACCTCCCTAGCAGCTACAAATGAGTGATCCTCATCTTCTACTGAGAAGCAAAGTTTACAGGCGATAAAGAAATTTAATCCCTTTCCAAATTACACTGATTATGCTTACATTCTCCCTGGTTAATGTTACATCTTCACACAACTCCTAAATTCCTATTTGCCAGAGGTCTGTTGTTAGGTTTCACACAAGACCTACTCCTGTGAAAAAACATGTACCATATATTTTGTGTATTCACCAAACAAATCACCAGCACCAATAGGAATTTAGCTTAAGGGTTAGTTTGGGGGCTTATTTGTTTGTTTTAATATTTGTACACATTCATTTCAGCACTAGAAGAAACTGAAGTTCTAGAATACCTGTTAGAACAATTAAAAAATTCAACCAAAACCAAAACCCCACAAAACCATAATTTAGTCCTCATCTGAAATACCTGTCAGGTTTTACATACTTGTGAGAAGTTACAGAGATAAAGGTTCTAAAGGGTACCTGCATGGACATCTAACAGTCTCACTGCTGGGGTTCCAAGCACCAATATGGAAAAAAGCAAACTCATCTGTGAGAATTTTACCCTATCAAAGCAAGTACCTTACTGAGACTTAGAGGGTACCCCTGTGACCTTCAGAAGCCACAAGAGATCTGCATTAAAAAGTCATTCAATTTCCTAAATACAGTGCTAAGTGCAGAGCTTAATAACCAGTACTTCCATATTCACAAATTACGTAATCAGTCTGGCTGAGGAGAATTTGAAGCTGGGACTGTCTGAACATATGTCTGAGACCAATAAAGGAAAGAAATGCTTGATGCAAAGCATCCCTCCTCATCCTTTCCTAATCAGAACACTGACTACAAATCCCACCTTCAAAAAGCTCCAAGTCCAAGACCTATTTATTTGGATTGTTAACGCAGACGTGGAACATCTTAACCAAGTCTCATTTGATCTGTCCCACCATGATGAGGGCTCTCCACCCTAGTCTCATGTAACCTGTCCAACAAAAAATACTGCAGCTGAAGGAATTATTCCCTAATGGCATGCTCTGGCTTTCTAACCTCTACCCTTTATTTCAATCACTTGGTTTTTAAGTAGTCCATTCACAGGCACAGAGGAAAAGACACTCATGCAAACATCCCTGAACTTCAGCAATGGCTCTTTACTTGTACCTACTACTGTGACCATGGTACTAAAATGGCAAGAGGGAAAACCAGCTAGTTTAGGTTTTACAACCATTTAGCACTTGCTGTGCTGTATGTACACAAACTGGGAATGTACCTAGTACCAAAACTCTTTTCCCCAGAAAATCATCACACCTGATGCTCACAAAGTTATTCAAAGCTACAAGCTGGCATCACATAAACTTTCAAAAAAGGATTCACAGTAAGGAGGTGCTATTAGGAAGTAGAATACATTTTGCTATGAGATCAGCTCTACATATCCCCTTGTACCAACATACATGTCCAAAGAATAAAGACTGGGCTTCTATTCAAGATTTGGAAAGTGATATTATGAAAACTCAAATGTTCTTACATGGAAGACCAAATCAGACATTTCTATTTTGATAAAGATATTCTCAACTCACTGACATAGCTGTTATTACTCAAATAATCGGCCATCAGTCTTGATGTAGATGTAGCAGCTACAGACAAGCTTTCCATGCCATCTGAATTGAGCCCGACAATAGAAGACAAGATCAGCCAGACAGCTGAAAGGCACTAATTCTGCCAATACCTCACCACTTTGATTACAATGAAGTAGATTTTCCGTATTATACAAAAATTATAGTAGATTTTGATATTACCTTGGTATCTGAAGTGCTAGATGGGCCACACACAGCTCTGGTTTTCTGGCATACTTATCAATAAATTCAGTATATCCAAAGTTTAGTGGCCTTTGAGTTTTAGTTAGTGGTTCTTATTCCAGAACAGCTTTTTTTTTTTTTTTTTTGTCCTTTAAAAAAGGCAGAAATTGGTATTGCATTTGATGTCAGATGGCGTGGCGTGGTAGGTTTTCCTACAAGACACCTTTGCCTTTTGACTACTCTGTGTGTGAACACGTGCTCACCCAGATTCTATTAGGGTACCTAAATCCAACCATGAAAGAAGGAAACCGAAAAGGTTACTTTCAATGTTTTATTTCTTGCAGCAAGCATTGCTTACTGATTGTTACAACCTGGGTGAGATAAGGAAAGCTCTGAGGAAAGAGGACATAAGCACACCTTTCACATGGTGCACATCCACCCCAGTGCAGCAGTAAAGATGCTGCTAGCCCACTTCCATGAAGGCTCAGCCGGTGTATGATCACTCGTCCCAGATGACACATTTAGCCATTTGACGATACATATCACAAGGCCAACGCTGACCATAGGCGAGGATGCACTTCCTTCTAACATGTCTTGTACCCCTATGTACACAAGTTTTGTGCATCCTGACATACCCGTGGACCCGGCAGGCGCGATGTGCCACAGGATGCCTGCTGGAGCCCGACGGAGGGGTTGCCCTGCTGCCACCAAACCCAAGGCCAAGGGCGAGGAGGGCACGGCGGTGTTTCCCCCCTCGCCGAGATTGCACACGGGGGAAGGCTGGAGGGCAGGTGCACCTCGCCGGCCGAAGGGCTGCCACACCACGGCACAGGTGAAGATCAGACCTGCACAGCCCAGGGCAGGACCCGCAGCCCGGCACAGGAGCATCAGGAGCTGCTCCAGGTGCCCCCGGGCGCTCGGGCACTGGCTCGCTGAGGCTTCTGCGCTCGCCTGGGCTAAGGCGGAGGACGACCCTGCCCGGCCGGGGAGCGTCTCTGCCCGGCTGCCCAGGGGCAGCGGTGACAGACCCCGCCCGGCCGGCAGGAGCCACCGCGCCGAACAAAAGGCCCGGCGGAGGCCCGGAAACGTCCCGGGGCCGCGGCCGAGCCGCGCCGTCAGCCCAGGGGGCGAACCCCAGCCTGGCTGCCCTGCACGGCCTGCGGCCGGCGGTGCCCCCCACCCCCCTCTCGCCGCCGCGTCGGGCCCTGCAGCGGGCACGATGAGGAGACGGGAAACCGGGCAAAAAGAACGCAATGCAACAGCTCCGGCGGCGCCGAGGGACGGAGGGAGGAACGGAGGGGGCAGCACAATGCGGCCAGCGCAGCCCCTGCCCCTGCCAGTAACAAAAGCTCCCCAGCCGCGGGGCTGCCTCCGCTTCTCCCGGCTGCGGGGTCTGCGGCGGCCGGCGGAAGCCAGGAGAGGTCTCACATCACCGCCCCGCTTCCCCACCGTACCCTCGGTCCGGGCCCCCGCACAAAGCAGCCCCCGCCGCCCCGGAGACCGCCGCACAAAGCTGGCCAGTCCCGCCGCCCATCCCGCACCGACCTTGAGCCGCCTCAGGCGCCCCTAAGGTTTTGGTCACCGCCTTCCACACGTTGCAGCCCAGCAGGCAGAGGAGAAGCGCCGCCGACCTGCTCATTTCCACCCGCCGCCGCCAGCCGCCGCCAGGGAGAGAATCGCCGCCGGAGCCGCTGCCCGGAGGAGGAGGAGAAAGAGCCGCATCAGGGGCTGGCCCGCTCCGCGCCTCCCTCCATGTTGCCGTGCGCTGCCCCTCCTGCTTTCTCCGCCTGCTGCATTGTCGTCCCGCCGCTGCGCCCCGGCTCCGCGTCCCGCGCTGTCCCCCCAGGCAGGCGGGCGGGCGGCGGAGGCGAGCGGGAAGGAAGGGGAGGCGACAGAGCTCCGCGGCCCCGCTGCCTGTCCGCTCGGGTTTATTCTTTAATTCCGCTCCCGTTTATGCCCCCGCACTCCCTGCGGGAGCAGCCCGGGCTCCCCCGCCCGCCCCTTAACCCTTGGCGGCTCCCCCTGCCCTGCCCGCTCCCGGCGGCGCAGCGCCCCCTGCCGCCCGCGCCCTGCCCTGCCCCGCCGCGGGGCTCCTCGGCGGCGCCGGTGCTGCCCCCGGCCCGCCCGGGGCGGCCGCGTGTCCCACGGGGCAGCCGTCCGGCCCCGCGCCCGCCGCAGCCGCGCTCATCTGCCGCGCTCACCTGCCGCGGGGGGGCGGGTCCCGCCCGGCCGCGCCCGCCGCCCGCTCTCCCTCCCTGAACGGCTGCAAAATGGCCTCCCCAGCCGTGCCGGCCCCGCTCGCCTCCCACCGCAGCCAGCGGGAGGGACGAGGGGGAAGGCGGGCGCGGTGACCTGCTCTCCGCACGGCTGGGACGTGGCGGGTCGCGGGATCCCCCGCGGCCCCGCTGCCACGCGTGACCTCCTGCCGGGCCCCTGCCGCTGCTGGACTATATAAAGCGAATTTCAAATCCAAAACGAACCAACCAACCACAAAGCAACAGCAAATGCACCAATCTACTGGTTTTAATACAAAATAGTTTTTTAAAATGCTATAGCAAACTGCACAGGAACGGTGAACTCTGGGTTGGAAATCGTGGCATTGAAGGCTGAGACCGGGCACGGTGCCTCCCGCCCCGCCCCGAACGGAGAATGGCCAGGGTAGCGCTGGGGACATCTTGCCGGGGGCACGGTACTCTCCCTGGGGGCTTTCTCACTGGGGTGGTTTGCATCTTCCCTAAGAGCATCTCTCGGCTTGCTTTTCTTCAGGCCAGCGGAGGCAGAACACAAGGGCTCAGTAGTCACTCCTCCCTTCCCGGGCTCTGCTGAGCATTACGCGTCCTGAGGGAGGGAGAACAGGCGCTCCTCATGTTTCCTCCAGCACAGAGATTGCTGCTCCAGACAGCTATTATGGCAAGTCTTTACACAGCTGTGCAAAGCAAAGCCTCTCCCCCACTCCCTCACGGATTTCCCACGATCTGTTCCCAAACACTGCCAGTGCTTCAGCTGGCCTCTAACACTGAAGTTTGTATATCTACAAATTTAATCTCTCACTGAGGTGCCCTAAAGTTTCAGGATTTATTTGTAAATCTATTTTTAAATAAAATCTTCCAATAAAAATGTAATGCATTATAGATAGATTTTTAGAGAGCAGTACAGTTGTTTGTCATTTCAGTATTTGACCAGAGTATCTACATCACAAGCTACATAAAATTATTTTATGAATTTTATGAAATTCTGGTACCCCAGAAGTGTTAAAACTGATTTAATTGATAATTTTCAGACACTCCAGTTGATTACAACATTTGACTTTGATTTTACTGTTTTCAAATACATTGTCTGAGAGTTGATAAATACTGTGTAGACACTGCAACTTTGTCCTTTTATTCCAAGAATTTGGAGGATTTAATTGTAAAGTTTAGTCCCATAAGAAAACTAAATACAAAAAGGCCATTCAGTTCACACAGAAGACTAAATGAAAAAATACAGATCATGTGATCTTACTCCTGCTTGTCATAAACAAAGATTTCAGTGATCTTACTCAAAGATTTTAATATTGTAAACTCATGGCATGTCTTAAGTGTGAGGCAACTTGTTCCTAAAGAAAGGAGGCTGGCCATGTGGCAAATGATATAGCTTTTTTTTTCTCCCTTTCTCTGGATGTTCATGAACTTAAATTAGCATGCGTAATTAGCATACATAGGATGAGCTCAGAGCTAGAAACTTAAATGAAACCTATTTCTGTCTATAAGGAAAGGTAGAGCATTTTGTTACAAAGAGAAAAATGCATTTTCCTGAATATAGTTGTATTATTTTCACAAAAAAACAGATACAACAATTCTTGCAACATCGATGAATAATACATAACGACTAAGGCTGGAAAGAAATGAGATACTGCACAGAGAAATCACAGAATTAAAATGGTTTGTCCTGGAAGGAACTTTAAAGATCACCTGGTTTCAACTCCCCTGCATGAGCAGGGACACCTTCCACTAGACCAGATTGCCTAAAGTTTCATCCAATCTGGCTTTGAACTTCCAGGGATGGAGCATCCAAAACTTCCCTGGGCACTGGGTTCCAGGGTCCCACCATGCTCAAAGTAAAGAATTTCCTGCTGCTATCTCATCTCCACCTGCCCTCTTTCTGTTTAAAGCCATTCTCCCTTGTTTTATCACCACATGCCCTTGTGAAAAGTCCTTCTCCAGCTCTCCCTTGAAGCTCCCTTTAGGTAGTGGAAGGCACTGTACAGTTTCCCCAGAGCCTTCTCTTTTCCAGCTGAACCATCTCAGCTCTCTCAGCCTGTCTTTATAGGAGAGGTGTTGCAGTCCTGTGATCATCTTCATACTCCTCTTCTGGACTCCTTTATTGGAGTCCCCAGGGCTGTTCGCAGTACTAAGGCAAGGTCCCGTGAAAGAAGAGGGCAGAATCACCTCCCTCACTCAGCCTCCTGGTCACTTCTGGTGGTGCAGCCCAAGGTACAGCTGGACCTCTGAGCTGCAGATTTTGAAAATACAAGCTGTGTGTAGTACCACACACTCCCTGCATTTCTGTTTATTTCAGCCCAGAAAAATATTTTTATCCTGACAAACTATGCTGGGCACACAGGGCTCATCTCTTACCTGAAAAGCCTAAATTTGTCTATATAATTACATGGTAACACTCTCATAAATGCTATGTTCATGTAATGAAACTGAGCTATTCCTCCAAATATCTTCTCTTTAAATGAACTTTTCTTTGTTGCCCCAGTGAACGCTGAAGCATCTGAAACTGACACACTGGTAATGCCATTGATTCCTGGATGAAAACTCCCTGTGACACAAGGGACAGTTGATATCTTATAGCTCAGTTCAAACCCTCTTCAGACTTGAGCAAGTGTACCTTATACCCCAGGCACGTTTCCATGCCTTGTTTGCTGACACTCATTGGCTAGACACCCTTAAGGAAAAAAAAGGAGACAATTTACTGCAGCCTGAGAAAACACCACAGGAGCAGTGTCAATAAATAGCATTAATACAATAAAATGACTTAAGTCAGGCAGTAGTGAGAGCTCAGTTCTAATTTGGGTCATATATGAGCCAGCAGAGTGCTCTTAGAGAAAAGGTGAATGGTATCCCAGGCTTCATTATTCAAAGCATTGCCAGCAGATCAAGAGAGGCAATCCCTCTACTCAGTGTAGGTCTACTCTGACCTACTCAGAGTAGATCCCTCTGCTGGTGTGGCCACACCTGGAGTGCTGTGTCCAGTTCTGAAATCCTCAGAGAGACACAGACACACTGGGGAGGGTCCACTGAAAGGTCATGAAGATGACAAAGGGACTGGAGCGTCTCTCCTATGAGGAAAGGCTGAGAGAGCTGGAACTGGTCAGCCTGGAGAAGAAAAGTCTCAGAGGGAATGTGATCAGTGTGTATAAATACTTGAAGGGAGGCTACAAAGAGGATGGAGCCAGGCTTTTGTCAGTTGTGGCCAGTGACGGGACCAAAGGCAATGGGCACAAACAGAAATACAGGTGGTTCCCTCTGACCATCAGGAACCACTTTTATTGTGAGAGTGTCTGAGAACTGACACAGGCTTCCCAGCGAGATTGTGGAGTCTCCATCCATGGATATATTCAAAAGCCACCTGGACACAATCCTGGGCAACTGGCTTATGAGGCCCTGCCTAAGCAGGCAGATTGAGACTTCCAGAAGCTCCCTCCAACCTCAATCATTCTGTGATTTCTATTCAGAAAGAATATTTGAGCCCTAGGACTGGAGGTGCAATGGCAGCTAGATGGCTGGGCCTATTCCTAACCCAATGTGGGTACTTTTTCCATTCTGCTGCATTTCTTATTTGTCCAGTCCATGCTGATGCTACACACAGTACATTTTTACATTGTACAAACAACGTAAATTATATTTTAAATTGTACAAACACATTTTCAAATAGTTGACTATTCAAGTAATGAATACTAACATACTTAGAATGTGAGTACCTATTAATGAGGCTCTCTGCACCAATCATTTGTAGACAGACACATTCAATGAGTGCCTTGGAGACTATATGGATTAGTGTGCAGGTAGGCTTACAGGTAAAATTTCCAGTTTTTAATTCTACAGTATTCTGACACCCTTGAAAGGTATGCTGGATATGCTTAAGCAAAAGGTTGGGCTAATTAGTTCTTTTCTGTCTTTCTCACAATGTCTACTACTGTATTTCTTGTGGTATTATTTCCACATAGACAAATAAAAGTTATGAAAGCAGTGCTTGGACAGCCAATGATAAATCTATAATGGAGGATTAACAGTTAAATATTTCATATATAGCAAATTAATTCAGTGAACCAGAAAGTGCAAATATTTATGATAAAAACATAGATCTAGCAGGCTGTTATCTAGCCTTTCTGGTTGGCAGTAGCAGTGTGTGCATTTGAGAATTGCTTTGAAGTACTTTTATAATTTCTAGAAGAGTCCTAGTTTACTAGTGCACCAGTTACTTTACATATGGAAGATCACACAAACTTAAATCTAAAACAAACAAACAAAAAAAGAGTGAACATCAGATATAAAGCCCTGAAGATTATTTTGCAGTGCTCCTGGAAAATTGAGCCAGCTACAGATTATGTGGTATTAAACATTTTACATGAAAATTATAGAAACTATTTAGTCCTGGATCTTTCAAAGAAAAAAATCAAAGTTTTATGACCAGGACAACAATTCTTTCATATCCTTTTGAGAAATTTAGCAGTGATTGAGTTGACAACTACTGTTGTTTAAGTTGTAGCCACATTGAGCATGGATACCAAAACATAATGCTGTCTTTGGCATAAATACCTTTCATCCTGAAGATTTCAGATCATTTCAATATTGATATACACATGCTGTACTATTAATATGAGACTCGACTACTGCCTATATGTGCTCATAAGGTAAAGAAATGTTTGGCTCAGAAGACCTAAGTACTTGTTTACATAGGGAAGCCAGAGTGAAACAGTTATGTGTGAAATACATCCCCATACCTGACTGCACACTAAATCCCTAGTAGACAACTGGATGTGGACCAGCTCGAGATTTCAATAAATATTAGAGCCAAAAGTAGCTTTTACTGCCCTATTTCTATATTAAATAAAATTATATTTATCTCATGGGAGCTGCCAGAATAGGACTAGGCTGAGATTAAAAAAAAAATAAAATCTGTAAGCATTGCATAAAGGTTGCAGAGGAAAAGCTACTAGGGAGTCTTGAAGTTAATATGAGGGTTTTGGGAGGCCAGGCTCAGCAGCTGAGAAGGGACTGGGAGTTCTGAAGCAGGGATGAAAGGATGACTGAAGAGTCAGTGTGTTTGGGGGCAGGGGAAGAAAGGATGAAGGAAGGGTTTTGTGGGGCCTCTAGAGCTTTTGGGAGCAATGGGACATATCAGAAAAATTTGTGACAGGCAAGGGGGTTTTTCAGCCTCTAAAGTACTTCTGTTTTCTAGATTTTCCTGCATTTCTGAAAGGTGAATTTAAAACAAACAAAAATATTTGAGAGTCTCAGATGAATCCCTGACTCTGAGAGTTAATGATTTAGTAAGAACACCAACATAACAAAAATCTGAATAAAATAAGAAAAAGTGACAACATTCATACTAAGGATTATTATAAAGTTAACATAGACTATAATTAAGAGGAAGTTGTTATTTGGCATTAAAATTCTTTTTTGTCCTTTTCTGTTATTTATGGCTCCATTCAGCTGAAAAGATGTCTGTTATTTGGGTATCAACTAAGTGAACCTGAAACTTTTTCTGAAGAAGGTTTGATTTAAACTCTGCTGGATATTATTTACATTATTGTCTGACCTGCCACAAAACTCTTATGATACAACAACAACAAAAAGTCAGATTAAAACAAACAAAACTTTCTTTTTGCCACAGCAAGTGACAACAAAATATACCAATAAAATAGTAGCTTTCTTAGGTATATTTTGGTATAAAGTCTTACTAAAACCACTGTCTTCTCTAAAGCTTTTAATAACTAAATCTAAGAGCCTGTCCTCTCTGTTTATTCACTTTGATGAAATACACTCAAAGCAGTTTAGATCTGAGTTCCTCACCACCAAGTCCCACCGTTGCTCTCAGCTCTCTCCTGGAGGCCACCACAGCAGTACAGCTCTTGTGGAAGTGGATAGCGACACAAACACCCACCCAGGCACAGCTCTGTTCACAGAGTTTGTGAGTGTTTGTGCTGCCTTGTGCCTCCTGATGACAGTTCATTTGAGTCAGCAAAAATAAAATGCAAAAGGAGTCTTGCTTAATGGCCTTGAGCTATCATTATAGGTCCTGGATTAAAATCTTCAGGGATGAAAAATAAAAAGAAACCACTTTATAAATCAATACAAAATGGGCAAACATTGTTCTCAGAAGCCATAATCTTACTAAGATTTTTTAAAAAGATTTTCACTGAAGTCCTAAAGTCAGTTATGTCTTTCTGTGGCACCCCTTCCTCTTCTCTGTTTCTCTGCTGTTACCTCTGCTTTCATATCTCCTGTCATCCAGGACACGTCACTTATTCTTATGGTTTCAGCTAGTGCCTGTATTAACCAAAAGTCAATTTATCTTTCTGCTCCAAATTTTACTTACTTCAAACTTTTTTTCAAGGATATTAGTTTTACAATTGGAAATGATAATTCTACTCAAAAATGTTGAATTTTCTTTACCATTTAAAACCTGATACTGTCCCTTCTCACCAAACTTCTAAACAGCACTTCCGTTTTATTTCTTTGGCTTTTCTTCCATTTGTTTCATCTCATGCATTTTTACCAGTTTATATTTCTGAACTTTGCCATATCTTCTGCCATAGCCTTGTCCAAGCAGTATTACATAATCGCTATTACTACAGGTACTCCCACCTTCCTACTTCAGCCTCTTTCCTCCCTTAATCTAAATTGAGGAATGGGGATTTTTTTAGTGATCAGAACCCATCCCTTATCTTTGGTTGGTGTCAATACACCTGCTGAGTCACACAGAAAATGCTGCATCAGTATGAAACACTGTTTCTTCATAAGAGGTAGACACTTTCAATTTTTAAAGCTCAGGGTTTTTTTTTTTCAAAATGCCATTATGCAGCAGCTTTAAAGTAGCTCAAAGTTATTGGCAATTTGCAAATACCTCCGTTCCAGGATATAATAGAATAGGATATCCTGAGTTGGAAGGGACCCACAAGGATCATCAAGTCCAACTCTAAAAAGCTCAGCTTTTAAAATATTTCAGGTATTCATTTCACCATAATATGGCACCAGTTCTTACTGGAAATAATTTTGGGAATATTTTAACTACCTAGTTAAAACCCCCAAAAACTTTGGAGGACTTATTAATATAACTTTTCTCAGATTAGTGTTCTGCTGCATCTGACTGCCACACACATCCCATCACGCCTTAATAATCCCTTCGACAGCTACAGCTGTGCCAGCAAATACAAATAATTTCTTAGCTCCCAAGGGCCCAGCTTTGAATTAGCGAGTGCTAAACACTGACCCTCCCACAACAATTTATAGGATGCATTTTGTGATGGTTTTTGTTTTCCTTCTGTCACAAAACTCAAGCTCAGAGTTTGCTACCAAGCTGTTTCACATGACACGTCAGTAATTAAATTCTACAATATTAGTATGTGGAAATTGCTTGGGTTTTCACATGTGTTGATGCTTATAAATGGTTTTGATGGTTTACTTGCTACTATTCTGAGTCTTATGGGTCCAGGGTGTCTCAGTATCTCAGGATACATCTTTATGTACTTGTGATTTTTCCTTGTCCTGCCACCTCCCAGTATTTTGGAAATAACTGAAAGCCAAATGCAATATTCTTAAGATTTTTGTCATTCCCTGCAACCTTTAAGCCAGAAAGTAAAGATAATCACAGTCCTGCTGTTTTCATGTTGCTCCGGAAGACCTGGAGTGCACTTGTTGTCTGTGCATAGCACAGAGTGGGGAAGCAACAGAAATGAGTTTCTATGTGAAGCAAAGTGTCAAAGGAGCATGTGGCAGGGAAGGAAGGAAGAGAATACCAGAAACCTGTTGGAGGAAGGTGACTAAAGGACTGATGAACAATACAAATGTTTTTGTCAGCTGGGGGAAGAAGAGATGACTGTGTTCTCTATGCCAGAGTTTAGGAGAAAATTAACTTTGTCGCTGCTTTAATGGACAGAAGATAGCAGATCTTTCTTTATGCTTTTAAAATACAAATAAAGATAGAGTTAAAAATAAAGGGTGTTCACCTGAAGACTAAAAGACAAATTTGAATGCTCATGTCTCTCTCTCTTTTTTTTTTTTTTTTTTGTGTGTGTGGCTCATGCCTTTTCTTTCCAGAGTGCACTGAGATAGAACATTTTATGTATTCTAGATTCAGTCAAGAAGTTAATTACCATAATGGAAAATATTTATACACTTGTGCCCCAACATCTCCAGGTCAGGGTTTGCATATCTTCCCTTGTATTTCCTGTATACCTATTAGAAATGCACAGAACTCTGTCTGCACTATTCTCTCCTTTTCATTCCCCCCCCCCTGCATTTGTCCAGAGCATGGTATTCTTGGTCCTGTGCAGCAACAGGAGTTGGATTTGATGATCCTTGAGGATCCCTTCAAATCAGGTTATTCTATTCTATTCTATTCTATTCTATTCTATTCTATTCTATTCTATTCTTCTATTCTATTCTATTCTATTCTATTCTATCTATTCTATCTATTCTATTCTATTCTATTCTATTCTATCTATTCGTGAATAGCCTGTTCATTTTAACTGTGATGCTTATCACAATAAGTTTGCATTATTCTTGATACAAAGTAAATCATACTGACTGAAGACATACTGACAGAACCCATCCCTGACTTCTAATTAAACTTGACATCTGTGCTGTTGATTACAGAGGTATTAGAATTGAACATTTGTTACAATTTTTATTAAATTGCATTAAAAAAGATAGGAAAGTGGTTATTGTCTCAGTTGCTATCTGAGAATCATCTCTTCCCAACTTTATAGAGCACTGTCTATCTGAAATAGATACGGATTTCCAAGGGAGGGGAGCGGGAATGAGAGAAAGAGCATCTGCAGATGGTTTTGTCTAAAATGACCATCATCTGGAAAAGACAGAGATGTGGAAAGGAAAACACAGTGAAAAGTGAAATACTGAAATGATGGGCAGGACTGTATTATTTGTCTCATGAGTGAATAAGACCTGGCATTGTAATTCATCAGAAATAGAACTGGCTGTGAAGGACTTATGACTGCTTAGGAAAACCTTGAAGCTTCCTTAGGAGGCACAAGCCTCAGGAGATGGGGGCTGAAGTGTTGTGAAATGCTTTTGTCTCTGGCATTCTGAACCCTTTGAACACTCATGTGAACAGGCCTGGCTCTGGGACAGGCAAAGTGGGTAGTTGTGTATTGGAGCATACTCCTGTAAGCAACAAGCTGCTGCTGTTCACTGAAGCTGAGATCAGCTGCTTCTAGGTAAGGCAGCAAACCTCTGGCTTTCCCAGGCCCTTCCACTTAGCTTGGCTCACAGGCTTTGCCTGATCTGTTGATCATGCTGACACACCATATGCCTGCTTGATTATATATTACCCACTTTAATTTTACACCAAACCCTGTGCTGCTTCCTGAGGAATATTCACTGACCATTCCAACACCTCAGGATGCTCCAGAAACAGTCCTCCAGCTGAATGTATGCCTTCTATAAATTAAAAATAAATTAAATTAAATTAAATTAAATTTAGAAAAGGGGAATAAAAGAGAAAAAGTAAGTTACTATCAGGTCCTGTATCCAGCACAAAGAAAACTAAGGCAAGAGCATTTGTGGCCATATGTTGGGTAGACAGGGTAGAGACTAATAAGAAATCTAAAAATGTGGTGGGGTTTTTCCCCCAGGGTGGAAGAAACTTATGGGTCTTCTGAGTGTGGAATTGTGGAATACCATCCATAGATAGAAGTCAGGCAATTCCTGTAATGCAAGGCTCAAGGCCACAAAGACTACTCTTTCTCTTACAGATCTTGTACACTGAAAAGGAATATGGGAGACAGGAACTGGGAAAATTTATTGACATCACTTATTGACAAAGGTGGTATGGCCATCAAACAGAGAACAGAAGTACTGTGCTACAAAAACCAAGGTGATGGCAGTTTCTGCTTTCATGTGAAAAAATTATGCAAATAACGACTTTCATTGCACTGTGTTCTCCAGAGCACAATGAATATAGCTCTTCTGGGGAAACCCAGAAAATGAGAGGTGAGCTCATTACATGTATCTTATGGTGCTGCGATTTTATGAAGCTTAAGAAAATGAAGACACAAATGAATGAGTTTGACCCAAGAAAAATATTCAAGCCCCTAAGTAGATCATATGCTTGCAGAGAGAGATGCTCAGGAAGCCCTGCATTTGGCCTGGTTGTAGGAACATTATTTCAGCATGAGAGTGACTCAGACTAGTCCCAGAAGTTAATCTGTCCAAATGTACACTGAATTTGTCTGCCTCTGCTTCAGATTGGCCTAAAACATGCCAGCCTACTTTTGAGATGTGCTCGCTTCGCCTTGAAGGACTCCAGCGCCTCCATCAGGAACAGTGTTCACAGGAATGTTTAGACACAAAATTCTTATTAAAATGAAGGACTCAGGCTAATGAACACTGATGAAATGTTCACTGTAGGAAACTGAAACTCTTCAAATGGTAGGCTTAACCATGCATACATGCATATGCATGTGGATACACACAAACTATTGAAAATGGAAATCCAGTAGGACCAAGACAGAAGTTGTAAAATTTAAGCATGCTATTGTTGGGCTTCCTTTCCATGGAAAGCATTTGTTTATGTGTTTGCAGTGCTGCCATGAAAAATTGTCCTTTTTCAATCTTACTGTGCATATTGTAAAATTAAATGTAGATATATATCAAGACATAAATACATGTATGTAGGCATACAGCTGTATCTGTGCATAGTAGACAAATATATCTATATATATATATAAATACACAAGGAAAGTAAAAGACTTTAATTCTTTGTTTACTTTAAAATCTCGGGACTTAGTATAATTCTTTTAAAATTACTATATTGTATAAAGGCACACAAACACCACACATTCAGCAAAAACAGTTCAACAGAACAAGAGCACATTGGTACAGTCTTACAGCTCATGTTCTTCCTTTCCAGTAACTAAGGTGTGCTTCAGAATAATGACATCAAAAGCTAAGCATTGCTGTGACTAGAGTCCAGGCTAGCAAACCCTGCTGGGATAATTAGCATGACCTCCCTGCTATTGCCATTAAGAGACATTAAACTGAGAGAATGTACAAGGAGTAAAACAGAAGTGGAAAAGACCAGACAAAGATGAAGTCTAGGGACTGGGAAAGTGGAGAAGGTTGCAGGGAGTTCCAGCTATGAAAATGTTGGGAACAACGGTTTCAGATTCTGTAATATAATCTAATGGTCCCAGCTGGTCTTAACTCTGATGGAAAGGCTTTGTTTAAGAACTATAAAAATCTTCATTTTTCATAAACTCTGAGTAATCTGGGAAAAGAAAGACTTTGTCTGATCTGAATTATGTGGTCTTTGTTTGTACTATCTTCCTTACTGAATCTAGGGAACAATCTGAGAGCCCTCCTGCGGCCAGCTGAACACCTGTAAATTCCCTTGATGGCAGTCAAAGACAAGACAGCCCACTAGATCATTACCTAGTGTCTGATTTTTTGTTCAATGGGAGTAAGTTGTTATTATCACACTATTTATTGTGTAGAGGTGTACATGGCATTATTCTCAACAATAACTCAAAGGAGGCTGTCCTCAAACACTGATGTTGGAGCATCTAAATTAGAGCAGAGACAGAGTGAAGTGAAACATAGAGGTAACACTAGTACAGAACATAATGACTTATTACCTACTGCTGTAAGTCAGCCCAACTCCATCAACACAGCCAAAAGAAGATAAGTGAATTGAAGAGGTAGCCATATGGAACACTTTAACAAAAGGCAGTGGACTTGAAGTGGAAAGGATGGCTATGAGCATCAGTCTGTGTCTCCATTCAAAATGCACTGACATTTACACCAAGATGAAAAGATGTAAAATCCTGTGCTCTGACTGGGTATTTTTGATATATCCCTTTGCAGAATGTAGATATTGCACAAGCTACCCAGCAGGATTTTTGTTAATAGTCTCCCATTTCTAGACAACTTGGACTCTACCAGGCTAATCCTTATTCACATCAACTTGGTTTACAGAAATATCAGAACAAAAGGATTCAATAGCATAAGAAAGGCTGAGGGATCACATTTTTGATACCCATATCTTTTCTAGTAAAAAAATCCTTCTGCTAAAGGGGCTGAAAAAGATTCTGTGCAGCCTCTTAAAACAAGCGAAACAGGTGAGTAGCTGGTCTAAGTACATAGAGATCTTGAAACTTTAGGTTTCAAGGTCAACTTATAAGATCAACTTCTATTATAAAGAATATGAACCAAAATAATCCCTCTAAAGCTAAGAAATTTTATACCAATTTATCCATTTGATAACTACAAGAATGAAATTTATTTTATACAGTCAAATTCAAGAGGACATACTGAGAAGCCACAGTTTAGGTCCTTGGAACAAATATGCTCAAAGCTTAGCCTGAAGAACCAAGTGTGTCCCCTATGCAATGCAATGTGTTATGCAATGCAATTACTGAGCTCTTTAAATTGACATAGGCAGCTGAATACATTGGGAGAGTTGTCAAAGATAATTTACAAAATATTGGTGATCATTTTCATTAGCATGAGTAAAAGTGTAGAAAGAAAAAGCAGTATTTGATCCTTCCAGTGCAACATTAATCAGTGTTGCCTACCATCAGGTCACCACTTTTATATATTTTGTAAATCAGAGCAAAATGCTGTTCAAATAATCTACATCTGCAGTTTTTCCAGCAGTAGATCATCATTACCCAAAACCCCTGAATAGTTGCTCCCTGAAATTTTTGAGTTTCATGATCCTTCTAGACTTCTAAATTTAGCTGTCTTTGTTCTCCTTGTCAGGCATGTGCAACATGTGACAAACTCTGGCTCAGTACAAGAATTTTAACTTGTGAATTAAAATCTCCAAATCCAAATCGGTCCAAGTGGGGGCCTTTCTCTCTTGGTAGTACAGGCAGTTGATCAGTAGATGGTGGTGGTGCACTGTCACCCGATGCAGTTGGCCTACGACAGTAACCAGCTGTAACCATTTTTATTATAGAGCAGACAAGTAACAGTCTTGGACATGACTGAGATTTTAATATATCAGAAGTTTGGAACATTAAGAAATGAGAAACACTAAATATGTGTGTCATGTAAACAAGGAAAAGTATTTTCTTTTTTGTTTGGTTTTTTTCCCCCTAGAGTTTCAGCAAACTTTTAAACTTCTTTTTCCTCATCCTATATTTTAATTCAGTGAGAATAGAGTCCTTTAGCTTTTGCTGGTTTTGTATACTAAATAAAATGATAGAAGCAAGGAGAATTGAAATAAAGAGTGGGAAGATGCCTATGAAATTGTCAAACTCCAGAAATCCTTTCAACATGGATATTTGCCACTTTCCCTCCCACACTGACTTTGTCACCACAGCAGCTCTCTGGAGATGAAGAAGGGACAGAAGGAGCTGGTTGTAGTCCCCTTTTCCCAGGCAGGTAAGATGGAGAGATGAGCACTGGGGACATCCTTCACCTGTTCAGGCACAGGATTCTGGCATGCCTTTGTCTCTGAGTCGTGATCTGTTTGCACTGCTGTGGGTATTTGAGAGCTACTTTCTAGGGACATGTATGCCATTATGCACCTGCAGCCACCGTGCTGGTCATGGGGATGGACTGTATTCATCTTGGGGCTTCTGCTGAGAGAGAAGAAGTAAAGTCTTGGAGCAGGACCCCAGATGAGTGAATTAAAGCTGCCTTTCCGAGCAGTACAAGCACTGAAGCTTTACAGCAGGGCCTCTGATGGGAGTGACGTGCTGAAAGCAGTTAGAATATATTGTAAGCCAGGAGCCACGTAGCAGGGGCAGATCAGATTTCCAGTTAAACATGTTTGCCACCCGCTGGCCGGGCTGCAGATTTGCCCTCTGCTGCAGTGGGAATTAGCAGCTTCTATTATAACTATTTACTTATGATGGATGATTAAGATGTAGAAAGCATAGTTTACCAGTACAGTAGATTTAAATGTTTATAAGCTTTTGTTTACAATTTTAAATGTAATGGCTCCAGAACTGGGCAGTTACAGGGCCATATTAACACTTTAAATTTGCAACTCACTTCTGCCATCAAAAGCAGTTCCTAGGTCATACTTCCTAGGCTGACTGACAGATTATGTGCATGAACTATCAGAGCTAAAGGAGCAATTTCATTTGGGCGGAGCATAAAACCTATTATGAAGGTAAAACCAGACATCAGTTCAAAACTGAACTAATGAATAGTACTTGAGAAGAGGGTAAGAAAGCTGGTCCAAACTTTTCCTCAAACAGCTGGTGCCAGAAGAATCTGGTGTCACAAAAGAGAATTGAGGGGGAAGTCCAGAAGACCTGGCTGAAAGTGTCTTCCAGCAGTATTGGTTCCTATTCTATTTTAGTGTTGGTCCTGTCTTCACCAAAACCAGAACTACATTGTGAGGGCGGATGAGTCTTTACTTCATCTCAAAAGCACCAGGACAAGTTGGGCAGAGAAAGAAAGAAAAATGTGTCCTAAGGCTAGCAGGCAGAAACAAGAAATTACCTTTTCAGATTTACCCAACATGAGTCAGGTTATTTCTTCTTGCCTCCCTCCCTACTTCACTGTAATTTTCCTGTCACCTAGAAAGAAAATCATGTTTAAAGATGTAATATAAAGAGTAATTCCCATGCTGCCCCTTTTGGATTTGAAAGCTGGTAGGAATTTATTGCTCAGTAAGTTAAACCTGATACTGTGACATTTCTAAGGGCAATGGTTATGTAAATACATCCTTATACTATCTCTGGGGTGCCACTGCAAACAAAAAACACAGTCCCCACAGGGTAATGATATCACCTTTACATGACTGCATATAAAAAATGGAAGACCATAACAATAATCTTTTATGAACAGTTTCTCTTTTATTAGGTCATGGAAAAATATATTTGTTTTAAAAGGAAACAAAGTAGTGAAGGAATGAGAAATTTAAATAATTTTTCATGTTACTTCAAATATTAAAAAGGGAGTACAATGAAATATAAAGAAATTCATAAACTGTGATTGCTCAGACATAGTTAATTTTGCACTATGAAGGTGTCAATGCAGAAACATTATCCCTGTCGGAAGAAAAAATCAAGTCTCAGGATAAATTTAATAACTTAAAAAAAAATCACACCACAGCTTGTACTGTACGGCTTAGTCATTAGTATAGTTATTTAATATAGCTGTTTCATACAGTATAACTAAAATGATAAGTTAACCATAGTCATGATAGTTCTTCCTTGATTAGTGTATATTATTCCTATATCAATCTTAGAGTCATGAACCTTTGGTAAGTTGGGTCTAGAACCTTCATATGGATTCATGAGGTTTTACATGCAAATACAGCTTCTTGCCCTCCAAAGACTGAAGAAAATTTGCCTAAATTTAAGTATCTCCAGTAACCAGATGGAGCAAATAGTCCTTTAAGGCCATATGAAGGTCATGAGTCTCTCTCTCTCTCTCTCTCTCTGTCTCTCTCTCTCTCTTAATGTCTGTTATCACACCTATCCATTTAATGTGAAATCTTTATTTTTCTTGCCTAAGTACATGGCAAAAGATTCAGGAACAAGGTAATACCTGAAGAAAAATATCACTGTCAACACTGCAATAAAAAAAATACCCAGGTCCCTCTATTCCTTACTATGTTATAGGACATAGTACTGCACTCCCTGATTCTGTAGATGATGTCAATATGTAAAGAAAGGCAGACAATAGAATTTGGTCTTTGACTTGAATGCAGTAATTTATTTTGTGCTGACTATTACCTCACTGAGACTGTTTCCAAGAAAGCAACACTTAGTATTAAAGGTGAATTTCATGCTTTCGAAGGCATGCTGTGGGAACTTTCCTGTTGCTTGTAGAGCTAATGAGTTTTACAAGATGATTCTTTAAGAAAATGCCACTCAGCTGATTACCTCTTTCGACTGCTGTTGATAGACTTATGAGCAGTCCTGGAAAGACTTCCACTACTGGGAAGAACTCTGCAAGGTTGCTCTTGCCATTCTTCTGCCTGAGGCTACACTCAGTCTTTGCAGTTCAGCCCAGTTTTCCAGACCGCATGCCCAAGGGAAGGTGATTCGTATGCTTCACTGCTCTGCCTGTTCAGAAACACTTTCTAACATCTAACCTAAACCTCCCCCAGTGACACATAAAGCTTTTAGGTTTTTATCCTATGCAACATGAACATGGCAAACAGATTACTTCCTTTTCCAGCAGCAACTTTCTACATGTCAGAAGTTTATGTCTGTCTCCCTCCTCATTCTTCCCTTCTTTTGGCTGTCAATCTTTGCAGACAGTTAATCATTCTTACTGCCATCCTTTGGATCCCTTTCAGATTATTGACATCTTTTTAAAAATAACTGGAGTTGCCAAACATCCCTTATGTGGGATTTCCCATGTTTAAGCCTCAAATCTCACATGCCATATTAAAAACATGTGAAATATTGCCTGCTTGAATATTTCCTCTGTATTTGAATAGGTGACATGGGTTCTGAGGTTGAAACATAGAAACTTGCAGCTGCTTTCCTGCCCATTCTTCAGAGCTGCCTTTGGCAAGACAGAGCCATGACTTGGATGTGTCTGTGACAGAAATAACAAGCAAAGTGTCCCTAAAGGAGCTGGGGAGGTCTGAAGAACAATGCACACCCTGAAGCACCAGAAAGGCATATCAGTGTTTTAAAATTCAGAATTCACTAATTCTGAGATGCTGCTCTGAATCAGATGTAATTCTTCACTCAAGGACTCATCAATGTAACAAGAAAAGAAATAGTCCTATATTTTGTAGACAATGCTTTTGTTTATACAGCTCAGGAGATGACATTTTAGGTCCCTGACTTCTGTTTTGCTTGAGATTCTCCATGCTCTCTTCTATTCTCTCTCTTCTCTATCGAGCAAGTCATGCTCCATCCTGCATTTGCTCAGTTCCTTACACCTGACTACCTAAGGACTTTGTCTTCACTGTACTTTCTCTTTTTCTTATCAGAGCAGGTTTTTTTTTAATTTGCCAAGATCATTTTGAGTTTTGGTCCTGTCCTCCATTACTCTTGCTGTTTCTCCCTGCCTGGTGTCATCTGTGAATTTAATGCTTGCTCTCCTTTGAAGCATACAAGTTATTTAAAAAAAATCCACCAACCAAAACTATGGCCAGACCTTGAACTTTATCTGATATATTTTTAGTTTCAACAAAGAATCATCTGCTATGTTATTTGGAGCAAGTCAGAAGCAGAACAGACTCTACTCCTCAGAGCCATTTCCATGGATACGATGCAGCACAGAGGTATGAGTCTGCTTCTTCTTCTTCCAGAGGAACGGAAGTGCTGTGTTGTTCCTAGAAGCCTGTATCAGCTCTTGTCTCTGCAAGGAAAGACTGGACAGTCATTCTGAGTGTCCTTAGCCCTGTCCACTGTGAGAGAAGCCCTGTTTCAGTGATGTGAGCACACATTTAGCTGGGGCAGAACATAAGATCCACCCAAACATCTCCTCTCAGAGCTAAGAATACTCCAGCACTAAGAATTTCCTCTGCAAAATATCTACTTCAGCAAATAGGAATGCTTTTTCTTGGAGTCCCTAGGTAACTGATAATAACAAGAGAGAAACTACAGCCTTTTTCAGGCTCTAAGACCTGTGACAGTCAACTGCAGCAGTGTCCATCACCTCTAAAAATATAAACTGTGGCAGACCCCAATTGCATGAGAAGAACTTCCTTTAACATCATCAAAAGGTCTGGGATCTCTCACTTAGTGAAAAGTTTTAGAGGAATATTTTAATAATTTTCCATGAATATGTATGAATCTTTCCAGTCTGGGCCTATCAGAGGAGTGAAGCTTGGCATTTAGGAAATACTTGAACCTAACTCACTTCATTTTTTTTGTCAGCATTCTGATTGATGACATTTCTCTGTAAAAGAAGGCTTTGCAGCTGACCTTTCTACTCCTGCCAGAGACAACTTACAGGCAGTGGCAAATTCTGTCATTACCCAAGGTGAAAAAGATACTATTCATCCCTATCCAGACTGGACATCTTGGCTGGATCAGAAATATATTTCTAGTTAATTCAGTCCTAGTACAAAGCTTTCAGTGACCAAAGTGGGTGAAAGGGAGTGAAGAAAAGCAATTTGAACTATATTTGAAAGTTAATTTCACTCACTTTTGCTATTTCCAATTGAATTTCTAACTTTTGAACCAATTGTTATTATGTTCCAGACCATTAAAAAATAAATTCCTGTTGAAAAATGAGATGGTGGTTTATACCATCCACTTGCCAACAGTGAGGTGGCTGGAAAGATATGAAATGTATAGCCTGTGCTGATAGAACCTGGGCTCACAGGATTTATATGCACTCAGGGACCACTTACAGGACTGTTTTGTGCCTGTGTGGCCAGCCATGAGAATGTCATGGGCTAGTTTTTCTTTGCAATGATGCAAGGAGGTAATAATTCCCACATTTTTCTCTCAGTGACAGGAGAAAGGTAGCTTTAAGAGCTGGAAGGCTGAGGATTGGGACCTCTAGTTTCTCTAAGGTGATTTTAAAAGATTCTTTAACTCCACATACTTCATATTACTAAGCTCCTTAAAGATTTATGAAGTTTATGACAATCATTTTTCCATGTGAAATTTCCTTTCTGCTCAAGTATTTATAGGAAGAAAAAGTTTTCTTTTTTCCCCCCATCAAGTCAGCAAAGCTTATCCTGTGAGGATTTCTGAATGAAAGAGGGAGATTAGTGTTTCAGAACATACCTTAAACTCACTTTAGAAGCATTTACTGGACTTCCTGCCATGCCTCCTATCCAGCTGGCTGGGCAGTCATCGCCCTGCCTCCCCCTGGGCTTCAGCTTTATTTTATTGGAAGGAATTGGGAAAAAAAATCCACAAACAAGCTTTGAGATGCTTTATATCATAAAATCCCACTTGGGATGTGATTGTTTTTGACTAAAGCAGGAGCTTCACTTAATGGGATTAAGGGAATTTCCATCTGCTTAGAGGATCCTCCTTTTCTCTCCTTCTCATTGACAGAGGAAAAAAGTTAAATTGCTTTTGTATTGCAGGATAATACGTCCAGTGGCTTTTGAATCAGCGCCCACAGCAATCACTGCCTCAGCTGTACAGAAGGGAGCCAACTGCCCCCAGGGATTTTACCAAGACCTATTTCTCCCCAAGACAGAGAATATTTATTTTGGTCCTTTGACCTTTGCAGAATCATGCAATCATAGAAGATACTGAGGTAAAAGGGACCCATCAGGATCATCAAATCCAACTCCTGGCCCTGCACAGGATTTCCCAAGAACCACATGATCTGAAATTAACAGCTCCTTTTTTCATGTCCTGCTGAAGATGTTTGGGAAAAAAATGCAAAACATCTTATTTTTTTCTGAACATTAGCTTTTCACAGAAAATCACTTCAAACTAATTTCTTTTCCTACATCTTTTAGCTTTGGAGCATGCTTCACTGTGATAGATATGGATCTGCACAGTAGGATCACACAACTGTTTTGTTAGGACAATGTAAGATGTAGAAAGACAGCAAAATACAGCAGTTGATATTTTAAAAATAACAGCTCCCACACCACTGCATTACATTATGTTTTTGAGATTAGAACAGTACGCTTCAGAAAGTCAGTTACTCTTGTACCCTACTCTACATGTTTATCTACCTTCACTGAGCTTAGTTTCCCCAAAATATTTAGGGGGGTTATTAAAAGGGTTTTTTTTGAGACTGAGAACAACATGATCAATATGCTTTTATTGGGCTTTTCCTTTTAAAGCATAAGTAATCCTTAGCTGTACTTTTGACATGCATGTTTTGTTATAGTTGTATCTGTCAGTAAGTTCATAGTTAGAAAAATAGCTCTATTCAGAATGGTTTCTAAAATCAAACCAGTCTTAGAGGATGGTGTAACTTAAAAAAGCAGATCAATACTCAATTATCTGCCCAAACATGTGTTGTTATTTAAGCTTACTTGGTATTTAACACCATCAGTGATTTTTTACGAGGGGAAGTTAAAATTCTGTGCCCTAAGGAGCTTGTGAAATGTTTAATCAAAAGAAAAAGGTGCAAATGTTTGCAAGTATGCCTTGTTCCAGTGTGAGGCAGATAATATATGTGACACTCTACATACTTAGAAAATCTACTTTATCTTCGACTGTCCAAAATTTGTTTTGTCTTTTCATTTCTCTATCAAAGTGTTATGCAGGCCTATGTCAATGACAGCCTCTCCTCATGAAGAAATAGAACCTGATCATCCACCAGGATCCCAAACACATTTGGTGCAGGGTGTGTAGGCACTGGGGTCCTCATGAAGCAGCTCACTCAGCATCTGAACCATCCCCACCAAGAAGTGCTCTGTGCCCTCCCCTCTCTCCTTCATCTATGGGCCTCTAAACAGATATGCATGATTTCCCTATGTGTGTTTAATCTTTGATATTTCATTCAGTATATGAAACTATTAAACAAGTGCAGTTGTTTTAATGAGTACACCACCATTTTTTCCCTATATGGATTTGAAGACAAGTGGATAAATTTTGCTTTTACTTTAAACATTTTCACTGGAAACTTGTATTTTTGAAAGAACTATAAAGCCTGCAGAAACTCTTCAGCAAGGTGAGGAATTATTTTCTAAATAAGTTTTCATTTTTTCCTAGGGAATCCTAAATATTTGGAAGGCTGAAATTAATATTCTTTGGTTTTGCTGCTAGACTTGCAGGAAGCCTCAGAGATTTTCATTAGGAGCTCTGTCACTTTAACATTTCTTTATGTAAGTGAACTCTTGTTAAATGCTAAGTAAGGTTAAATCATGCTCTGTAGAGATTGCTAAGAAGTTTGATTTCAATTTGTGCCCTCCTCTTGATAACTTCTTGATTAGGAATTCATCATTTCTCTACTTCTCCAATTGCCATGGAACCTAAACAACTTTTTGAAATGAGCCAGAATTTCCAAAAAAAGCCCAAAACTGCAGAAAAATAGAACAGTAGCAGGAAGAGAAAAGGTTCTGACTGGAAGGTAGGAATAAAAATTTAATAGTGTATTCTTCAGAATGTGTCTCACTTGCACATCATTCTTCTAATTAATCAGTAAAAATACCAAGAAAAAATAGCCAATCTCCATATTTCTTAAAAAAGGAAATATATAATATTACACTACTTTTCATTAATATGTTACTTTTCAGCACTGTTTCTTCACTGTTTTTTTCCACCAAGTTGTCTAGCTTTTACCCACAAGCCAGCTAGAGGGGCCTCAGGGCTCTGAAGTACAACTTGAATGACACATTAATCACTATTGGAAACTTACAGACTTCATGCTCACCTGGTTCCTTGGTGCCTACATCACTTGAGCACATTTTTAATCCAAGCATCCCTCAAATGAAGCTCTCCACAGATTACATGCTTCCCAGAGGAGGAATTTTGTTATTTAGCGCTTGCTAAGGACTCTTGGCCTACAGGAAAACTTTCTGTTGTATATCTGAAAAACTTAGGTTATGTTCATATGGACAGGTTGACAATTTGATCAAATGTTGGACAATAACATATCACAAGTGTTCAGTTTCCATACTGCAGCAGGCTCATGTCCAGTCTCTCCAAAACACCAGGAGAGAAAAGATGAAACAGTAGAGTCTTTTATGTAGAAAAATATTTAGCAAGTATACAAGCCTGCTGAAACATCCCCTGAGAGGCTAAACAAATTTTTACTTGTAATTCTTTTATAGCTCCTTTAAGATGATATTTTCTCCCCTAAATGCAATGTTGAAATTCTGCTTTAAGCATGTTTAAAAAAGGAAAGTTACATTTTCAGAACTGAAAAAGAAGTCTCTGTGAATAACTAAATCTCAAGAACTATAGCTACAGAGCTACAGATACAGGCATTACCCATTCAAAAGTTTTAAAAAATACAGAGCTTGAGCTTAATGCAGCCAGCATCACCTGCAAGCCAGATTAGTAAGAGGGTATGGTCTCCAGCCACACTTCAGGGAAAGGTCATATTTTCAAGAGTTCATAACTCAGTTGTAAAATGTTAACAACTGTTTTCCAGACTTCTCTTTGGTACACAAGTTTCAGTTCAGAAATCCTTCCGTTTAATCAAATACAGTTCATGTTAAAGGGACAAAGAAACCAACTTTGAATCTATTTACAGTGTTTTGTTTACAACACTGAAGTTTTGCCATTGGGAATCAATGTAAGACATAGAATACAAACAGTTATGTTTATTTGTACAAATTGAAGAGCAATGTTAATGATATACATACCTAGTTTTGCATACTGCTTTTCACCAGTAGATTTCATGGAGTCAGATGTCATACTCCATGTTAATTAGATGAGCACCTAGTTCTGTGCAGTACTTTTTACCAGCAGTTGGCAAGCAGTCAGGTTTGAGGCCTCTGATCTACAATCAAAGAAACAAGTTGATTGACATATAAGCTGATCTACCAGACTGGGAACTGAGGTAGGAAAAATATCTGGGGATCTTTACTCCTAACTGGGCCTGCTCACCACAAAGCAAGTTACATATGCAATAAAAAGTACAATGCACTATCTTCACACATGGATGTGTATTACAAAGTCAGGTCTGTAAGAGCCTGCTCACCCTACACAGCTCCAATCATGGGTGTAGCCATGCCTTGCTCTGGCCAAGAGAGATCAGTAGCCCTACATGGCTCCAGAGAGGGCTTAATTTGCCTCTCAGGGGCACCAGGAGTCTGTCATCCATGAGCTTTGGAGCTTGCCATGCTGGTATGTTTCTTTAACAGTAACAGGAGATTATACTTATAATTATACTAACAGTATAATTATTATACTGTTATAGTATCCTAAGAAACAGGGTTAAGATAGAGATTCTGCAATTGTCCTAAACTCCTAGATATTGAGATACTGAACCTACAGGTTTTTGTAGGTACAGAAATTCAGTTTCCACTCATCCCCCTGCAAAACAAAGCAGGGAACAGTCACCTAGTATTATCCTTCACCTGAACACCTCTAATAATTTTAGAAGTGTAATATATGTAATATTGTAAATATATATGTAATATTGTAAATAGCTTTACAATAGTTTTGTAAAGCTTTCTTTTACAGTATCTATTGAATGTAAGCTCTGTACACTTCATATGGCAATATGTCATGTGTGAAATTGTCTTCTGTTGCAATTTGTGTTTCTTAGTCTGTGAAAACTGGACAAAATTAATAAAGCTTCTAAAAATTTAAATAAAAAGTAGTGGTCTGATTCCTTGCTGCAATATTAAGTTTAATCTGCAGTCTTCAGTCACCTCTGTGAGCTTATTTATATCCCAGGCCAAGCATGCCTGTGACAGTACAGAAGGAACATCTGTTTGTGCAGAGCAAACAATTATTACCCATTATGAGGACAGCACTGGAACAAAGATATAATTAATTACAGTAAATTTAGCACCATGAATTTAAGGACTTGACTCCCATTAGCAAACAGGGGAGGGAGGCTCAGCAGGCAGCTTACATCTTTTATAGACAGGGATCATATAAATGCACATTTCACACTTATTTAATCTTGCAAAAACACTATTAGGGGGAAAAGAGCTGTTCCTGAAAAGCAAATGAGCTATTCTAAGGCATTCAGACACCCCCATACAGAGTGTTCAAGAGAGCCCTGAGAGTCAGGACAGCCCACAATCCAAGCTGGCAGAACTGCTGAGACATGATGGAGCCCCGAGTGCCCCCATGGGCAGATGCAGAGCAGTGCTGCCAAGGTGCCCACCTCACCCCTTTGGAGCTGTGCCAAGGGAGGGATGCACCAGCATCCATGCTCTGCACCACAACCCACATGTGGGGCACACAAGAGGCTGTCTGGGGTAAAAGATGCCAGCTAGGGCACGGAAAAGGGTGCAGGGCCATGCAGGCAACCTGCCCAGGGTTTAAATCCTTCAATAAGCCTCTGCAGTGAAAAATAGTGTGTGATTGTTGGCATAGTGCCATTCTCTGGAGGTAAGAGCAGCCACCAGAATGAGTATGTTCTAGTGAAGATTCCTGAAAAAGACACCACTGTATCAGGAACCAAAGTGTTTTAACACCTTTTTTTTTATGTCCTAAGTATGCAGCAAGACAAAGCAGAAAACAAGTTCTTAAGAATGTATCAGTGGCTTTGAGATGGGAATATAATAAAAAGCCAGAAAAAAAAGCTCACTCTCCCATATCTAAAAACCCAACCAGCCAAGATTTCACCTGTGAAAAGATCTAAGAATTAATGTATGGACTGACCATGAACAGGGTCCAGCTAGGTTGGAGGCTAGATGTTGAAGTTTCTACAAGACTCTCTCTGAACCACAGAGGCTATCAGAGAGCAGGAAATACTTCCAAAATTATTTGGAACCTCTTCTTTATCTTCACAGATAGGTATATTTCTATATAATAGCATCTAGTGCTGGAATCTTTTTCCCCTAATAAGGTGCAGGTGATGAGAACAGCACAACAATGAGGAAGGTCCCTTGCACTCTGTCTGTAACACTGTTGTCAGGGAAGAAGTAAGAAATGTGTAACTGCTTTGGTATTTTTGTAGTCTTTGGTCCATGACTGAATAATTGGTGCTGAGGATTCTGGAGTAGGCAGCAGTACCCTGTTTTTGTATAGTTACTTTAATTTAAATCTTACTGATAACATACAATAAAAATAGCTATTGACTTTATTGACATTTTACACACAAGGTATTTTTAGAAATTATTTGGAACCTCTTCTTTATCTTCACAGATATTTCTATGTTGCTTGTGAAAGAATATAATTTAGGTGCAAAATGTTTGAGTTAATTCCTCTCTGATACGACAAACTTTTTCTTACTTATATCTTTAACTTGATGATAAACACCATCAGTTACATAATTCTGTAACATAATCTTTAGTTACTCAAAACACACCAGGATGTCTCCAAATTATTGGAAGTCATTTAAGTGTCCAAGTTAGCTGCTGTGTGAAACTGAAACTTGGGCACCAGGGATTTTGTCACATAGTCTAAGTGTTCATTAAAAATGACAGAACGAAAAAAGAAATGAAAAAAAAGTAAATTATGAATTCTAAAATTTAAACCCAACACTTGTTTGAGACTTGAAAACCATAGTTTCATTTGTAGTTTTCTCAGGATATCAGCTAAAAGTCAGCATGAGTGTGCACAAACAAAGCACAGATCTGGAAATACCACTGTGTCAGATTCTCAGCTTTTACCACAGACAGTGCCAGGGTGTGTATATTAAATTGCTGTGGCTTTAGAGATGACACTGTCTTCCTCATCCTTAATCCTTGATCCCCTTGCACAACTAGAAGGAACGCCAACAACGCCAGTTCCTGGCCTGGCACAGGTGCATTGTCCAGACCAAAACACCTAAAAAGGGATGTTAGCGAGTAGAGGGAAACAACTGTGCCATGGCAGCACTCACAGAACTGTCTGTCATGTTTTTCTATCATCAAAGGGCTAAACAGTGATCAGTGTATGACTCTATGACTGTTTTCATGGATATTTTATAATTCAGACATCATGCCCCCCAAAACTTGTCATATGTAAATGTCAAGATGCATTTAAAAGCCTGTTTCTTTTTATAAATCACTTAAAATCACGTCCTGTGTCCTACAGCTGTGTTCAGGTACTTCCAGGTCAAGTAAAATGTGTAGTAAAATCAAACTGGGTATACACAATCACCTATAGTTTCTTTAAGCAAGGCCACCTCAGAGAAGCAAAAATAATACTGCAGGAAATGTTGAAGACCCTTTTTTTTCCCAGCCAACATACACAAATCTACACCTACTTTGTTCCCAGAGGCCAATTTTCCTGTATCACATCATGGAAATTGTTGCTTCATTTGGCCTGTACTTTGGTATATTTTTAACAGTGCTTCCTTAATGTCACTATTCTTCTGCTATTATAAAACAATACTTATGGCTTGTTTACACTTCTACCTGATTACATTCATATATTCTTCATAGAACAGTTTTCTACAACAATTCAGGAGCTACCACCCCAATATATCAGAATGATAATCCAGTACAATCCTTCCCATACTAATAGTTGGAATTTATTTCTATGCAATTTCTGGATCATTTGCAGCCTTTGCAAATCTTATTTAACACTGTCTCATCCAGGGAATGTTCTAAAATCAGATTCATGCACATGTAATTGAGCTCTTGGTTTGCTGCAATTTCTATTCTGCAGCAAAAATAGCATTTATAGTTCTGACAACTCTCAGAGTTTGTACGTTATTTAAAAGTCATGTATTTGCAGATGGATAAAATTATCTCTGAATTTCAGTTACAGGATTTGCAATACTTGACCCTTGTGGTGAGGGAAACAGTCAATTTCATCTAATGATGTTTTCTATAAGGACATTACATGTTTACATCAATAGACCAACCTTATTTGAGTTAGTTTCTTATTTGAGGTAATTTCTGATAGCAGCTCTGGCATATGTCCTCTAAATGTCCAGTTTTCATGCTACTGCTGCAGGAGATCTGCATTAATGCACTTTATTGAAGTCTTTTAGACAATCTGGGTTAGCCCTCACCTCTGCTGGTGAATCCCAACAATTTTGTCAAGCACCAGTTCCAGATTTTCCAGTTACAGTCACCTTGCCACTTCATCTCAATCTGCTTGTTTTCAGGGACCCATGTTGAGTTGAAATCTCTAGTTCATTGGAAAAGCTCTTCCTGCCTTCAGGAACTCTGTATTAGGACCTAAATGGTTCAACTAATCAGGCAGCTAACATCAAGCAAGTCTCAAGATAAAGATGAATAGATGGGAACCCAAGGGGACAGGAAAGAGGCAGAGGCCACCATGGGCTGGAGAAAGAGCTGCTGGTTTAGACAGTCTGTAGCTTTTCCTGCATGTGAAGAATTGCAGCTGCTGATATTGACAATATGCCAGAAAAAGGAGCAGCTGCAAGAGAGGAAGGAAGGGAGGACCGTGTAGGACCTCCTGACTTGACCCCACACTTCTGTAGTGTAAATTTTCCCTCCCTCTTCCCTGCCATTCTCCACCCATAAAAATTTGATGATTATGATTTCATGCAGGTGAAGTGAATTTCACTTTTAAGGCTTGAAAGTTGTTTCATTTTGAAACCCTGAGGGTTTACAGTAAGAGAGTGGGAAATGAGCTGTGAGAGATCAGGGGTGTGATTTTACATGTGGGGTTTTTGGCCACTCAGTTTCAGGAGCTGGCTTTTTAATACTGCTGAAAGAACTCCACACTAAGGATGGCAAGCTATCAGGTGAATGTCATAAAATGAAATACCATCTCTGCAGGATGTGGTTTGTCTGTGTTAAATTTCATATCTGCCAGTCATAACAGCATCCTGTAAACCTAAAAAATTCAATGTAATGTTATTCGGTATTTAAATAAAAACATTAATTAAAAACCTGCTGTAAAGTCTGTTATTTCTTGATTCATGTCTTACAGAATAAGCTATGTCTTTTCAGCATACAGAGTGACTATAAAAGAGAAACTGTAATTTATTATGTAGTAAAATTTTTTCCTGAGTCCTTATTGCTTATCTAATATATTTTGGTCATATAATTATTACATGTCCAAAGAAATGTGTAGTTTCCATGAGCTCTTTATTAGATATTTCTCTTGCAAAAAAATTTCAGAACTTTCCATTATATTTTTTTCCCTACAATGCACAACTGCAGAGATTGCACATTTAGTTGGACATATTCATGTTGCAGATTTCAGTTTTTTCTTCAAAAATCAGTGATTCTTTCTATTATTTAAAATATTTTAATATTTTGTAGACAGCTTTACAGCTGATTTGGACAGGTCTGTAAAAAGAACCATAGCCCTTCATGACAGTATTATGACTTGTGGGAAGCTGGGGAACAAGACCATGGGCTGCTGGGAGCACAAGGCTTCTCAGACAGACCTTGTTCCGACCTGGGCTAAAGCATTGCCAAGTTTGTGAAAGGTTCTTTGACATAAGAAGCCTGTGGGCTGTATGAGGGGAGCTTGGGTTTGGTACCTACAGTAGGATCCAAAGATAGACCAAGAGAAATGGATGTGTGTAGAACTGGATCCTGACTGTGGAATTGGCTGGGTGCTCTGATATAGACTTCAATTTTCCTCCCTGTAAAATACATTCTGAGTGAAAGGAAGAAGAGGGCTGGTAGGACACACATCCACATCTCACACTGGTAAAAGGCTTACCAGTCTGGGCACAGGAAAGTTTTCAAATCTGAGTGTTCATATGTTACCTATGGGCTATAGAACCCTGCTCTTTCTTCCAAATTATTCATTTTCTCTTCTATCAACTAATTCTAGTCCTTGAAAATATATGGTGGAGTCTTTCACCCCAAGCCCTCCTTCCTGCAGCTCAAGGGATGGCCACTGCTCTCTGGCTTACAAATTCCTTATCTAAAGGGAAGCTGACCTGCAAGTGCTGCTAGATAAAACACACTGTCTATCACACTTCATAAAAAATGAAACACAGGGATGTCAGACAGTGAACATAAACACACCCACAGACCTCTGGCCACCATAAAATAATTCATGGGGTTGGAGCTAGAGTGGCATTCTGTCCCTGATAATGTTCCCAGCTGGCTTACCAGCACCTATAGTTTCCCTGGCTGTTAGCAGAATGGTCCCAGCTCTAGTTTCAGTTCAATAACTTACATTGTTTGTGACCTGCCGTTAAGGAAGTCATAGATGTGATGAGGTCTCACTCACCAAGCAGAAAATTGTGTCAGGTATATCAGAACAGCCATCATTCAGCTCATTCTGAGCATTGTGGCTTTTCATAGAATTGTCCCAAATGAAAAAGTCTAACTGCCATCAACTCATTTTTCCTTTCTGAAATGTCTCTCACAAATCACTGCAAAAGGTCTAGGGAACAAAAATCTTGGACAAATAAGCCCAAACAGAGCAAAAAAAAATAGGCTATGGAAAACATTTAGCATAAAATCCAATACTCTTCTACCTTCAAACCCGTAATTCTGTGAAATCATGTGGGAAACTACCAACATTTCCACCTTTTCTCCTACAGGTGCTATGTAATAGCACAGTGGGGACCACATTTTT
Organism: Serinus canaria; assembly: GCF_022539315.1. NCBI lineage: Eukaryota > Metazoa > Chordata > Aves > Passeriformes > Fringillidae > Serinus > Serinus canaria. The sequence goes on along the minus strand of NC_066315.1, from coordinate 21,326,678 downwards.
CTCTCCTTGTGAGATTTTAATAGCATTCTTATCACTCTCTATTCACAAGAATATTTTTAAAGAATGCTAATAATTGGTCTCTTAGAAAGTCAAATCTGTAGGAGAAAGCCTGAATGGAAAGCGCAAAAAGAGGGTTTTCATTACTGTGAAAGCCTTTTCTGAGAAATAGCTCTAAGTCCAAATGGGAAAGGTTCAGTAAATAAGTAAAGGAGTGAGTTTGCATGTACTAAGTCCTTTAAAAGATACAGCTAGATGTGGTGCCAAAAAAAGGTCTATTATTTTCTACTAGGCATGGAAAATTGAAAATGAGAAAGAATGAAAAAGAGAATGATATAGAAAGAACGTGCCAGTGACAACCTCGGGCCCCAGCAGAATACTGCTATTGCAGTCAGGGATTCAGAGGCACACAGCAGCATAACAACATTAACTCAGATGTTTGTCAAAATTCTTCTCTTCTGTTTTTTGACACCATCATTGCAATAGCCTTTCTTCTCCCAAACAGACAAAAAAAAATCCATCAAAATGTGAGAGCAACAAGTGAACTGAAAACATTTCTACACTTGAGTGATACATGGCTTATGATAAGACCCAACTGAAAAGGTAGTTCTCATATATAACATAACATTGGGCTTTTATGAACATAAATCTATGGATACCCAATGCAAAATTCATTGCAAAATTGACTTAACAAAAATGAACTGCTTTTAATTGAATGCTATTTCCTTTTTCCTGTTATTTCTCTATTAAAGTGCACGGCTGCTCTGAGAATCTGTACAGCTAAAATGAGCTGCAGGGTACATGACACTCACTGCTGTATCATTGTACATTTTTCCAGCATGAACAAAAGAACTAGAATAAAAGTCTGAAAAGAAATTTTGTTCCATTATAAACTCAAAAACTTAGAATCTTGATTATTTCTTCACTCATTGTACTCCATTGCAAGAATAGGGCTGGATCCAGCATACTTTGAATAGAGGGGAAATGCATGGCCTGCACATCATCGAAGAGAGTGTTTGCTGCACCAGAACAGCCTGACCTGAGAGGTGAAAGCTACACCAGGAAAAGGATTCAGGGAAAGGGAAGTATTTTATAGAAGTCAGGGAAGTTATGATCAGCAATCTGGATCCAAATCATCAAGCAGCTATCTTCTCTGTAAAGACTCCTGTAATTAAAATCACCTAAGCTCAAAAGGGAGAAACAATGTCTTACGACGTTCTTAGTGAAAGCCAGGATATTGTCATTACCTGAAAAAAAGTAGGCTGAAATTTTGAAAGTCTCTGATGATAAATATAAAAGTCAGCTTGAAGGGAGCCAAGACCAGACTTTCTTGATGATAATAAAATGTAAAAAGTAATACTTATTTAATTAAGTGTGGCCTGGAATGTTTTCTGTTTTAATCTCTTGAGTCACATAAAAATACTCTGTAAGTTAAAAATCAGAATAATTAAAGTAATGGTTATATTTATAAATGCTGCTACTTCTTTTGCCAGGTCATTTCGAGTGTTTTGCAGCAAAATAAACAGATGTTAAAAATATTAATACATTATTATGAAAACAGCCTCCTAACATTTAAACAAGGACCATTTGAGAAAAAACACAAAAAATAAAATAAATAATTAGGAGGAGGGAAAAAAGTGGATAGAGGTAAAAAATGTAAATAATGGATGAAATGTGACATAACTGAACCCCTTCTGGTGCAGAATGCAGGGACAGACAGAAATGCCCCTGAAGATGCTGCCTTCTGATAATGTGTAAGAAGGGAGTAAAGCCCTGGCACCAATACAGACATCCTCCAATACTAAAACTCCTAAGAAGCATCATGGACATGTCCTAGGGCTGCCCCCATTCTGCCACTGCAAAAAAAGAGAAGGAAATGAGAAAATATGAATATTTTCTCCCTTACATAGCAATCATTGGCACACTGCTCTGCAGGAGTGTGTTGCTTCAAAGCTTGTGGGGAAGCAAACTTCACAGGACAAACCAGTCCCATCCATGCCCTATCTCCAAAGGGAAGAGACAACTCAAGAGGGGAGTCACTATCTGGAGAGGACTGTCTGTGCCTTGGCCCTCTCTGCCCCTTTCCCTGCCTTAACCAGTAAGCTGCAAAGCTGGAACAGGGATAGTCTGATCCAGAAAATGTCTGTAAAAAATTCAGGACTAAACGGGATTTGGAGCAGGTGGCAACAGATCATAGTACCCTTGGCTCATGGGAAATCTCCACAACTCCTAAGGCTGCTGAGGCCCCTTTGAGCAGGTGAGCTGTTTAGCATGGTAAACAACTACAGAAAACGTCCTCTGATGGAGAGAGCTCCCAGCATCATGGGTCTGTCACCAGCCATGACAGTGCACAGGAGCGACTCTAAACCACTCCACAAATTTCTTGACATTTCCAGCTTCAGATGTTGGACTTAAGAACAGAAAAAAAACCCTAAAATCCAAACTAAACATGTACTTTCTCCACTTACAAAAGTCTTTGCTTTTTCCTCCATAACTTTAGGGCTTCAGAATTAACCACAGAAATTTCCTGTCCAAGAATACATAAGCCCTAAGCAATTTCATGACACTAAACACCCTCAGCATCACTCATTCACCTTTCTTTAAAAGAGAAACAACCCTTATTTGTCTCTTCAGTAGTTCTGTGAGGCCTGAGGCTCCCACCTCAGAAAATATTTAAGCAATTGCCTAACTTTAAGCACTTAAACTCAAGCAGGGCCCAAAGCAGTAACACAAAAATGAGAGTGCAGAGTGTAACTTAACACTTTGTGCAACAGATAAAAACAATGTATTGTTTGGGTAAAAATTCTGGCAAAGAATAAATTTTCATTTTTAAAGGAAAGATCAATATTTTGAAATTAAATTAAATCCAAATCTGAGCTTGGTTCTGTGTTCTGGTACACATGCAAAACTCTTATGAAGTGAATAAATGTCATTAATGTGAGTGTAACACTGACATTAAAGACTGAGTGGAGATATTTAACGGCCTCAGAAGTGAAATTGAGGAAATGCTTTCTGGTTTTGCTGCTCAGTGTGAGCATTGACTAACTATAAAGTTATTCTCATCACTGGTAACACTTAAGCACAATAGAGTGTTAAAAAGTGTGATTTGGACTTATGGATAGAAAAACTTGATCAGTGGTATTTTTATAGAAGCCATTCAAACTTTCATGAGGAGGAACTCTGGGTACCGAGTGTACTGAGACCTGTATGGAGTGCAGACTTTCTGGCTTCAGAAATGTAGCTCTTCATACAGAGTTAGCAACACTTTTCATTGGCAAGTACCCAAAGGAAACCTTGGGTAGCCTGGGGACACAGACTAGCATGAACTGTCAGAGACATCACCATACTTGAAAAAATGTCTTGCGAGTCTGGTCACACAAATTGGGTTTCCTTCCATTTAAACAATGCCTAAAAGATACACTATTAAAATTTAACACAGTAAATAATCAATAAGGAGAGTTCTGGGAACATTTGGTGTTCCATATTCTTGACTGCCTTCATAACAGTTCTGCTTTCTAAGTCTTAATCCATCTTCCTGTCTTATGAAGATCTATTTGATCTCTCTACCCCTAGAACAACTGTGGTAACCACATCTGAAGTGGCTGAAGTGAATTGTCACATGATCTGCCTCTGCTTTGGCCATGCTTTAGTCCTGAGGGAATACAGTATGGGGCTGCATATCCTCCTCTCAGCTACATGCCTCCTTCTTCTGTCCTTGGCTCATGCTGCATCAGAAAAAACATTCTCAGCTCTAGAGCTCCTGGTCCAGAGAGGTACCTGACCTTGAGCTGTTTAATTTTAAATAGTCTTTTCTGAAGAATAGTTAGGGAATAATTGATAGGTGACTCCAACATACTGGCCTTTTTATGGTTTGGCACAGCCATGTGGACTGGAGTCCCTGCACAAAATTCTAAAATTGTGGGGCCAAATTTACTCTCAGTGTGGCTGTATTGGCACTGAGGAAGTTACATCTGGGATGAATTTGGCCCTTAGCTTGAGAAAATTGAAACCTTATGAAAATCTATTGCTGATTCAATGACAATGCTGAGCAGTAAGCAATTTTACAGTAGGTTCCAATACACATGATAATGAATTGTTTTCCTTCTTTATTGGCAGCCAGCCCTATTTAATCAGGTTGCTAGAAGGTGGGAAGTGTCCAGGAATCCTATTTGCTAATGCTATTTGCTGTTTGCTCCTTGAAGACAGTATCTTTTAGGGCTGACTGTATGTGCACCTGTGATGCACCAGCACAGCAGCTTCTTCTGACAGGTCTGCTTTGCCCAGCAGCATCCAGACACAACCTCCACTGTTTCCAATGGGCTGGGGTTGGTGGAGAAAACAAAACTGATCTTCTGCCAGAATGGTGGAATGGGACAGCTCCCTAATGCACTAATTATTAACTTGAATGAGATACAGCTGGAGACCAACTCTCATGAGAGATGGGGGAAAGTCTGTAAGAATAGAGTTCCACTGAAACATGGTCTCTGCCTGGGATAGTAAAGCTTGGATGAAAACCTCACCTCAACAAGAAGAATAGGTAAAGAAATACCTATTCCCAGTGCAGCTGTTTTACCCTGCACTCTTGAGAGCAATACCAAATGTACAAATGGCTTTCCAGAAGGCCTGCATGGGGCACAGGAATGTTCACTGTGAATTTATCTCCCTGTCTCGAATTTCCCAGTTCTGGTTGGAAGGGGATGTGTTGCCATCTCAGCAAATTTTGCCACTGAAATAAGTTTTGCTCTGTCTGCAAGATACTAGGATTCATTCTGTTGCTGTAAAAAATACTGGAAAAGAATGAAATACTTGTTTTAAAAATATTTTAATATAATGCTCACAAATGTTCACAAAAATGGAATTTTGAAAGAGAATTAAAAAAAAATCAAAGAAGAGGTTTTCAACCTCTTTCCTACCACTGAAAACAGTGGCCTCTGTCTAGCATTTAAATTTTCTTGCATCTTCACAGAAAATTCAGCTGGAAAATCAAAACCCCATGGTATGTGCTGCTGCTTCACACTAACCATGATCTCATTATTATGATACAAATGAATGTATCTTTCATAGCAGTCATTATACCTATAAAGAACTCAATGGCTGTAGTAGCTCTAAAGACCTCTAACAACTAAATGAATTATAAACCATTCTAGCCTTCCTTTATCAGAGTGAACCTTTTCAGGTGTTCTTTAGCCAAATCACTTAAGCAGTGTCCAGGTTTATATACAAACAATGTTCCATTTGCTAGTTTATAGTTTCCTGTCCTTTGCCCTCTTTAAAACGTGAGATTCAAATCTACTCCTTCTTAATCTCCAGGAATCTCTTCTTGACTCTTGTGATCTTCTAGAAAATGTCAGTGAAAGTATTGCAGATGTGCCTTTCCTAAAAACTTACATTATCTGGACTTCAGGCTCTGTTTGATTTTAGTGTATCTAGAGTTTTTACAGCTGATTCTGCTGTTAACTCTAACACATGGGAGATTCTCACCCTCCCTTTCCTTTCTGCAGACAGCTACAAATGAGCTGCTCAACAAATGTTCTGTTTGCTATCATCCAATATCTATTCCTCACTATCATTTTTCATTGACCCTGTGATTATCCTTTGTCTGATGTGTGTGTATATATATAAGATCATATAACATTTATCACTCTAACCACATACAAATTCCAGAACTGGACAGTTGTAAGACATTATTTTATGTGGAACCAAAGTCACTTATCTGAATGATTTGCAGATGTGATCTCAGAGCTGCCTCCAAGTGCAGAGGGAGGAATGTTTACTGTGACCAAGAGCCTCCCACTCATGCTGGAGTGAGACCACTGTTTGCAGTGTCTGAGTCAGCCTCGGCCCCAGCTCCTAAGCAGTAAGATAATAAAATTGTGCAAAGTGGGCAAAAACCCCTTGTGATGACATAAACAGGAACATTTATTTTCAATTCCTTCAGGAAAACCAAAAGAACAAATGCTTGTGCTTGGATGACTATACTCAGAAGTACATGGTGGATTTGAAATGGTTCCACTGATGATGACTCTGTCCTGTCACTTTACATTGGGGTTCTCCACATGATTTCTAGGGCATGTTGGAAGAGCCGACAGTGCCCAATTGTCAGTAGCAATGGGGTTATTCTTTATTTGCTTTTGAAATTGTTATTTTTTATTTTCCTCAGTAGCTTCCCAGAATTCTTCAGTCTGTGTTTCTACACAAAATGTAGCATTTTTTGTACTTACTAGCATCTTTTCCTGTTTATTTTCAACCTTTTTCCTGTTCCATAACTGTAACAACCTGTTATGTACAATGAAGATTAGGAATGCAAAAAGTGATTAGTAAGCCTACTGCCACTGAAAGTATTATTTATGTTGCTTAACAATTCACTCCCTAAAATTTTTTAAAGCTATCTTGAGGTATAGCAGATATATTTAGTATGCATTATAGGAACTAATTTAAAAACCATGACCAACAAGAAAAAAAATTCTACTCGCTGTGACATCCTTCTTTATAATAGCTAGCCTGAAAACATCCCCTGTAGCAGAAAAAAAAAAATTATTTTCCAGGTAGGAATAAACACCAAAAGCCAACTTAATTTATTTAAATAAATGCAATGAATGTATTTATTACTGTACCTTCAGCTATGGATGTTTATTTGTGCAGTAATAAAGTAGTGATTGGCAATAAGAAATGGACCAATTGATTTGCATGTGCAGCACCCAGGAGACGCTAAGTAAATCACAGGGGAAATGTGATTCTCCTGAAAAGACTGACATTAACTAGGAGGATTTAGTCTTTAAATGTTGAGTAGGTATATGGTGGGATGTCATCACATATTTTCATTTTCCCCATTTTGTTCTACATGGTTCCCTTTGAGCTCACCTATACTGAGTTTGGATAACAATTAGAGTTACCATCTGATAAGCAATATGGTTTATAGATTAAGGGAAAGTTTATTTCATAGAGATTAAAACATAGTAAAGAGATTTTAAAAGAAATTCTCCTGCAGTCTCATTATTTGATTTTCTGCAATACATCAATTTTATATTCCCATAGTAAACCATGGCTTTTTCATAGCAAAAGAGAGGTGAAACTGGTCATAGCCTATCAGATAAATGCATTTTCCACCAACAACACACACCTGTGACTTTGCTTAAAGGTGTCTGTTTCTCCCGGACAAGAATCACGCAAACTTTCCAACCTGTCAGTAACCCTCACTTTATCTATAACCACAAATACAAACTGTGCTTTACAGCTAATATTCAAGTACGAACATCTGACGTGGACTCGCTAGCTGCGGTGCAGGGACCGCACACTATTATTTTCATTATTTAAAGTTCCCCGAGGCCCTCGCCGCCCCAGAGGGAGCCGGGCGGACGCCGGGCGCTGGGCGCGGCCGCTCCCCTCAGGCGCGGGGCGGGGCGGCCGCCGGGCGGCGCTGCGGCACAGGCCACGGCCCGGCCCCGAGCGCTGAGGGCGGGCAGCGGCACCGGGCGGGGCCGAGCCGGGGCCGGGGCTCGGGCCGGGCCGGGCTGCGGCAGGTGCCGGTATCGGTGCGCGAGGGCAGCGCGGCTCCCTCCTGTCCCCTTCCACTCGGCGGACGCATCCGTGTTCCCGCGGAGCTCCCCCGGTGCGGTGCAGGCTCTCGCCTCCCCGAGAGGGCGACTCTGCCCGGCCACTCCCGGGGTGGGCACAGCCCGAGTCCGGTGAAAAAATTCTGCAGGCAGAACCCTGCAGAGAGCCAAGGACAGCTCTTGGCCTTAGGGCAGGCACCTGTTTTGTTAGTTCTGGTTTAAAGATAAAATCAAATTCTTTGGTGTCACTGAGACAATTTAAATATTTTTTTTAACTTGTGTTCATTTTTTAACAATGTTCATAGAATCATATAATTGCCAAGGTTGGGAGAGACGTTTAAGATCATCAAGTCCAAGTGTCAGTCTGGCACTACCACTGGAAACCCTAAGCAACTGAACCACAGCACCCAATGCCAGCTCCAGCCAGCCCTTAAACACTTCCAGGCATGGTGATTCCACTCCCTTACTAGAAGGGGGGGTCAGCTGTTAAGGCATTCAAATGGACCTTAAAGATCTAGTCCCAATCTCCCTGTTATGGGCAGGGACACCTCTCACCAGACCAGGCTGCTCAAGGCCTAATCCAGCCTGGTTCTGAACACTGTGAGGGATGGGACATTCCCAACCTTCCTGGGAAACATGTTCCAGTACCTCACCATGCTCACAGGAAAGAATACCTAAAAGCATATCCTAATATCTAACCTAAATTTTCCCTCTTTCAGTTTTCTACCCATTGCTTCTTGTCCTATCACTACAGTTCCTGATGAAAAGTCCCTCTCCAGCTTCCCTGCAGGGCCCCTTCATATTCTGGAAGGTTGTTATGAGGTCTCCACTCGATCTCCAGACTGAACAGCTCCAGCTTTCTCAGCCTGTCTTCTTTTCAACTTCATGGTCTTCATCTGGACTTGTTCCAGCTTGTTTCATGTCCTTCTTAAGTTGGGGACTTACTTCTCTGGCTTTTTTTTCCATCTTCATTTTTATATCTCACTCCGACCTTTTTGCATTTTTTATTTCTGTTCTCAAAACAAACAGAAAAAGTGCTTTCTTCTGGTTTGTTTGCAGCCTCAGGATACCATTCCAAATATTTTCATTTACTTTTTTTTAATCCGCATATTCATCCATGTCTTTTTCAGAGTGAAAACAAATACTTGAATATTATGTCAGTTCCTCTCAATTCTTCTGCTTGACTGTGATTACACAGCACTATTTGAAACACCCTTGAGACAGTGAAGTGGTTCAGAAGTGCTGTTTACAGCCCCTGACAGAGGCCCTGTTCCTCTTCCAGCTCTGTCTCCAGAACTGATTAAAGCAAGCACAGTATAAAATGAAAGTTGGGGTAATTTGTGCTGCCATCCTGGTCAAACTATACTTGGTCCAGAATTCTGACTTTCTGGAGATTATATTCACCTCTGAGAGTCAGTCGAGAGACCAGCAGTCCTGGGCAGCTGGCTACAGCTGCCAGCCTGATTTGTGGCCAAAGATTATGCATTCTATTTTAAACATAGTATTTAAATTAAATATTTTTTTTCCCCTCGAGACTTCATGAAATATCATAAACAGGTAGAAATTAGACCACATATTCCTTGATATTTCTAATCTTTAGGCAGTTCCACAGTCTTTACTTTCAGCTGTACCAAGAAAGCAGTGACTGGCACATTCTGTCCCAACCTTAGTGGAAGACAGTGTCACCTGAAGGGGAGAACTGCAAACTTTCTGTATCTGAGATCAATTTTGAGTGAAAAAAAAAAAAAGTTAATATTATCTACTTGCCATGAATTACGTGGTCAAGGGATGACATACTAAATCAGAGAAAATATTTAGAAATACCAAGATCTGGTGGTTCAATTCTGATTTTTTCTCTCTTTCACAGCAGTCATAGTATCTAATGGAATCATAAGAGCCCTTCATTGAAAGAAATCTGAATTTCTTACAGCCATGGAAAGTTTTCTTTCCTGCTTAAATTTTACATGTAACACCAGGTTATCTTTGCTCTCTTTTTGTGGGAACACTGTGCAGGTGGCTGTAGAGCAAGTAGGACTAAATGTTGAGGGGCAAGTTGAGAGCAGATGAGTCAAAAGAATTGCCTAGAAGAGACAAAATTTTTCTTTAAAAATATTATGTCGTCTGTTTTTCTAAGTTAATATTGGGCATATGATTAACCCAGCAATGTGTGATGCTCATTTATTTGATGACCTTGCAAAGAAGTTGTATCCATTTCCCATGTATGAATGGAATCAGGGGACCTTACAGTGACCAGTAAGGGACTGTGACACAGACCAATGCTGATAGGCAGTGTACATTAGGTTTGTCACAGCGCCACACCACTGCGATGACACGGCTTCCACACAGGAACTGGCTCCTCTCCTGCCAGCTCAGAGCTCAGGCAGAATGAACACGTGTCTGCCTGCACCCATCTGCTCAAAGTCTCTCAGATTTCCCCAAAGGTAAGAAAATGCATTATCATGCAGAACATACAGATTGCTCTATGAGTCCTGGTTCACATTTGTGCAAACATTACTGATTTTCATATATTCCTGATTCATCTTTAAAACAACAAACCTTCAGAGTTAACTAGCTGAAGCTCTGCTCCTAAAATACTGTCCTGCTGATTTTCTTGGGTTTCCTTCTCCTGTAGAGTGTGGGGAACCGATACTTACTGATTTGAAGAGACTATTTAGGAACTGAGTAATAATTCTATGATGATACGAAGCCATTTATGTCTTTCCTGCTGGGTGCTTGGCAGTGAACATATGGGTTATGCCATCTTGTGCAATGCACAACTGCATATTAATATACACAGAAACAATCTGAGCTGGAGTTCCAGTTCCCCACACTCCCACCTGAGAAGCATAAATGAATCCCAACAGAACAGGATTTTGCCCTCCTGACTATACCAATAACCATCCCACATCCTCCACTATTCTTTCAATAGTGTGTTTATGGTATAAATTTTCCCACTAAAAATCTGCAGGAACATTGTCTGTTCATCAAAATATGAAACCAAGTGGCTGCTGCTGCTTGAAAAGCAGGAAGGCATTGCTGTGAACATTGCTCTAGTATTTACAGGGGAAAGGTAAAAATAGCAGCCTTTTAGAGAGGTTTCACTCAAATCCCCCTCTGCAACAGTGTTGCCTCCAGCCTAAAGCCAATGTAGTTTTGATCCTAAACCTTGCAATCTCAAGTTATCCTGTGGTTCTGCAGTTCTGTTTATTTTGGAAGATACACAACAAATAACAAGAGGAAGGATATACAAGATAACATGGAGACCTACAGGGAAAGGGGTTGCAGCTCCAAGGAGAGGGGGGGGACTATTTTCATGTGGCCTCTGAAAACCAAAAAAATGTCTGTAGATAATATTTGCTTTTTCTATGCTCCCTTGAGCAAACAAAAATAAAGGGCAGAGGGAAATGATGCTTTTTCTAAATTATAGCCCTGGGTTACTAAGGATCAGATAGTGTTTTAATCAGTTGATCTACTGAGGAGGGGAGCAGAAAGTTTTAGCCTCAAACTCTGGAGAAGGTTGTAGAGCAGACAGGAAATCGACACAATGTAAATGAGAATCTGCTGTGAGCTGGGTGAAATGCTGAAGTTCTATTCTGGGGGGAAAAAAATACCTACATCTGAATTTGCTTTCATCTCAGTTGGAATGAAAAGTTAGAATTCATACTCCCCCATATACTAAGTATTCCCCAAAGTTGAGTTTTGGGAATACAAAAGTGGCCTTATCAGAACATTTAATTTGAGTGAAGTCATAGCATTTTGTCTTGATACAAGTCAACAGACTTTTTTTCACCTTTTGATCTTGAAGTTCTTTGACAGAGAAAATGATGGAAGCCTGTTCTCTGAAGGATGTATTCCTCCCTCAAAAATGTCATGGATTGTTTTTTCAAGCAAGCTGGGGCAGAGTTATATTCCAAGTTAATTGGAATATAACTCTGCTATGATGGCCAGCCTCACAGTAATCCAAAAGCCACTAAAGCATTTTAGTAAAAGGCAGTGAGTGACAGAGTGAAAGCAGCTTGAAAATCCTTAGTACCAGCAAGGATGTGACCTTTCATAGATTTATACACATATATATGTATTTGTGCTACAGTATAATGAAATCTATTGGAAAATTGCTATCTTTTCCAGTAGCATTTTAAATGAGTGCAATTAAGCATATAAGGTAAAAGCAAAGGGTTGTTAGTACCTGAGCAGTTAATTGTGACTGGTCATTTGTTTTTAGTGGTAACTAGCATTTGTTCTCCTGAGGTCAGCTCCTCTAGAAGGTGCCAGGATAGGCTTGCTTGGAAGCCAACAACCAGGAGTGAAAAAAATAATGATGGAAGCATCACAAGTAGATTTAGTAGATATTGGGAACTGGGAAAGGAAGCACAAGAGAAAGTGTTATTGTCCTCAAAGGAATTATAAAGGCAGCAAGCTAGGGAACTTGTAAGCAAGGAAGAGCAGGATTCTAACTAAGAACAAGTGAAAAAACATTATCTCATCCTAAAGGTCCACCACTGCTGATTTTCTTGCAAATTAAATCAGATGCAGGTCCAAATATTCACTAATAATTAAAGAGGTTATTAAAAAAAGTTGTGTAACTAAATGCTGTCACACAACTAAAAGTTGTGTAACTAAAAGAAAAATTTCACAGGTGAGCAGGTAAAGAAGAGAGGACTATTGGCCACAGCTGATAGAAGCAAAGTGCACAAAAAAAGCAAGAAAGAAGAGTGATGGAAAGAGTGATTAACTGTAATTGAGCTCTTAATGGAAGCAGATTAATTTCAGGTTCTACAGGAGAAAGACATGAAATATCTACTCTATTATCTGGTCTGATACTGAGGAGGAAGGCAGTTATTTTAAAGGAGATTCATATGGCTGATAGGGAGGAAGGAAGTAAGAACAAGTTTAAATTAAGACATGGGAAACCAGGGAAGAACAAAACAACAAACATTGTCACGGAGATGGACTAGGTGACCTTGCAGGTCTTCTCTATTGCATGCTTCCTCTTTATGAAGAGAGCAGGGTCTTGGTAACAGATATTTAGGATAGGATGTCATGTTAATGGCAAACTTCAGCAGACTTGTCCTGCTAGAAAGAAATGGTCTCCTTCTCTGCAATCTCTTCAGAATAATGAAGATACTAAAATGCGGCTCAGAGTTTTAGCAAATCAACTCTTTGAAATAGTGACAATGAGCAGAGGTACAGCTTTTCTCCTCTTACTGTCTATGTATAGTGGTATCTGAGTTGAGAATTATTTTGGTGTTTTTTTCAGCTTCTTTGTACTCTGCTGAGAATAAGCAGGATAATTGTTTGGGCTGATCTGCAGTCACTTTGCACAAAAGCTACCCTGTCTGTCAAGGGGCTTGCATCCAGTTTGTATTTGTTGATCACACTCCAGTAGTTTTCTACAGCCTTACACTGAGAGATACCTCAGCCCACCACTTTATGGAATTCTAGAAGAGTTTGATTGGAAGGAATCCTAAAGATCATTTAGTTCTAACTGCCCTGCCATGGACAGGGCACATCTGCTAGATCATGTTTCTTAAAGCCCTATCCAACATAGCCTCGAACACTTCCAGGGATGGGGCATCCACAGCTTCTCTGGGCAACCACTTCCAGTGTCCTACCACCCTCACTGTAAATAATTTTCTCCTAATATATAAGCAAAATCTACCCTCTTTCAGTTTAAAACCAGCTTCGACCTATCACTGCACCTCTTGATTCAGAGTCAGTCCCATCTTTCCTTAGGGCCCCCTTTAAGACCCCCTTTAAGGCCACTTTAAGGGTCTCCCTGGAGCTTGGCTAAAAACCCCAACTCTCTCAGTCTGTATTCACAACAGAGGTGCTCCAGTACCCTGATCATATTTGTGGCCCTTCTCTGGACCCATTCCAGCAAATCCATGCCTTTCCTATGCTGGGAGACCCAGAGCAGAGTAGAGGCAAAGAATCAGCTTTTTCAACCTGCTGGGCCTGCTTCTATTGATGCAGCTCAGGGCATGATTGGCCTTCTTGTCTGCCTGAGTACACTGCCAGCTCCTGTTCAGTTTTTCATCCACAGATACCCCTAAGATATCCTGTGCAGGGCTGCTATCAATGCAGTCATTGCCTAGCCTGAGTCCCTGTTTGGGATTGCCCAACCTGACCTTGTTGATCTTCATTAGGCTCACACAGGCCCAAATCTAAAGCATGTCATGGTCTGCCTGGATGTCATCCCTTCCAGTCACATTATCAACTGCATCACCAATCAGCTTGGTGTCATCCACAAATCGCTGTGGGTGCACTCAATATCACTGTTCATATCCCCTATGAAAATGATAAGTAATATTGGTGCCGTATGGCCCCCTGAGGGAGACCACTCATTGCTGGTCTCCATCCAGACATTAAGCAACTCTTTGAGTGCAACTCTCTGAGTGTAACCATCCAGCCAATTCCTTATTCATGGAGTGGTCCACCCATCAATTCCACGTCTCTCCCTTTTAGAGACAAGGATGTTGTATGGGACATTTTCAAATGTTTTGCAGTAATCCTGGTAGATTTGAACTGGGCTGTTCTGGAAGTCCCAACATTGTGGGGAAAAAGAATGAGAAAATACCAGTCTTTGCATCCAAGCCTGCGGAAGCGTTGAAGAGAATTGCTAAGGGAATAGCCAGGCAATCAGAGGAATACACTGTTGAAGTCAAAGGGTACTAAGATGGTAAACCAGTGGAGCCCCCCTATTGTCTGCATTTAGATGAGTTGGATGGGATTTTTGCACTGCATACCGATGTCTTGGATTTGATTCTTGAAAAAGAAGTAACTGGGTACTGTCTGGTGCTGTACAGATGTATGTGGGAATCCAGCTGAGAGCTAGTAATGCTGGCTCTAGGCAGCCTGGTCAGGTGCTCCCCATCAGCAGCTTTTTCTTTCTGAGAACACGCAGGTTGGAAAAAGCACTGCATTGGAGTTAAACCTCATGTCACCAATCACAGAATTACAGGTTATAATACATGTCTGGGAGCCATCTAAGTCATTAATTTCAGGGACATGCAAGGTAGTTGCTTTCTTAGTTCTCCTTCTCAGCTAATAAGAGTGACTACTACTGGGGAGATGATAGTAAAGTACTTTCTAGTAGTTCTTCCACCAGTCCCTTCCTTCCTAAGCACTTCTTTTTTTCCCTTCTTGCCTGTATTCCTCTTTATTTGCAGTCGTGCCCTGACTGTTAAAAAAGACAGCTACATTATGGCAGGACAGCAGTCCTACAGCAGGCACGACTGCTGGAAAACATCTTGTCCAGAGCTGCACTTTACCCCTATTTTCCTTTGTTGGGCAACCCTCTCACTTATGCTTAACCCCCAGCCCCTGCACAAGAAGCATTTTAGAATCCCCCTTCAGGGAGGGTATATGGCCAGAAGGACCCTTAGGCAACTATTTCTGTCTTTTATTTTCATGCCAAGAGCAAGGTGTTTCTGTTCAATGGGAAATAGTCTTATTAAAATTCATGTCCAGTTTTGCCTGAGTGGATTTATCAATAGTAAAGCACATTTGCATTAGCATCAGCAAGAGCACAGGGTGATTTCCTCTCATGGGACATCGTCTCCCTCTGTTTAGATGGGTGATCCACAGTTACAAACCAATAGGTTGAGTTAAAGGCTTCCAACAGCCCCCATAGCCCAATGGAAGGGGCGGCTCCCAGACTGTCTGAAATTCACTCAGATATAAAGGATGTAAAGCAAACCATGCACTTCTAGGACTATGTACTTTGACAGCCATGCTCTTTGTGATGGAAGGCCAATGTCCTGCACAGGGAAAGCAATGGAGGATGTCAGTTGACATCAGCATTGCAGAGTTTTTTTAATGACTGGAACCTGTGATTACTGAAACCACCCACTGCAATTTTCTCTAGCTCTACTATCATCATCCTCATCACCATCACATAAATAAGTATATGCATGTCTTTTAATGAAGAAGATACAGTAAGTGGTTGACCACTGAGGAACAGCACTTCTGCAGTGCCAGTTTCCTGAAGGATCCCACCCTCCATTTTGGTTTAAACAACAGAACTTAATGATCTGGAAGCTGTGTTTTCAGAATTCACTGGAGGTAGAGGAGGTTCTGTAGTTACAAACTCCAGACAAGAACTCCAGGCAATGTTTACTAGTTTTGAGAAAACTGACCTTGCATTAATATTAGTGGCTTCTTTGTGGTGCATCAGCTTGCTGCTCAGTGTTTGTAAACTTCTCAGTCAGTTCCCCCAGGGTCTCTGAAAAGCGTGGAGCTGCCACAGCTCCCCAGTGGTGCAGCTGACACGCAGCTCCTCCAGTCTGTCCCTTGCTTGCACAAATTTCAGTAGCAAACTAATCTGAAACACCAGGATCCCCTACCAGAAAATTTGTGAGCAAGGTGGAGGCTAAGGCTTATCAGACTATCTGTTGCAGATAATTTGTCCAGCTTTAGCTTTATAAACAGTATGTAATCTGCCTTCTACCACTGTGTGAGGGTGTGGGAGACAATGTGTACAAACACAACTGGAAAAGCCCCTGATACATACTGCCTTGTAATGGACTCTGTCCTAGAGAGGGAAAGAATAAACATTAGGAAACAATTCTGACTTTCCCCTAACCTTTACAATGAAATCATCCTATAATTTATGGTTTGATTTTTTAAAATGACTTTTTATTGGATGAAAAAGCTCATGTGTGCAGTCAAGAACATGTATATACACACAACTCCTAAAGACTAGGAAGACCAGGCTCCTTTTTAATTTTTTTCCCCCACAAAAAAAATAGAGAATCAAGAAGAATGTCTTGTGTATGAGTTGGAATCCAGACAAAAGTGGTAAGAAACGTGCCCTTTTTGTGTTTTATGACATTTTACTAACTTTTTAAAGTTAAGGTTTTTTGAGTCAGCACTCAGCAGATTTTAGGTGAGATAAAATGTCCATTCTTTCCTTTTTGCCTCCTTTTTTCCACCCCAGCATCTGGGATCTTAAAACCTAAAAAAACCCTTGTGATTTATCAACCCTAATTGTCTTGCAGTGGGGTTTCAGAGAGATCATTAGTACACTCAGACATAAAGCAGATGTTCCAGTGATGACATGCCAGCAGAAGGGAGTGTGTTTCTTTTTACCTCCTCCTTCTTTCTTATTCCTTATCGAATCTCATTCCCCTCAACACATTTGTCATTTACAGGGGTGAGATGTTTGTTGGTGGCAGTGGAGGGGCAGGAGTAGCTCTTGCAGCACGTGCACTGTGAAGCCACCTGTGTCCTCTGCTGTGTCTGGTCATAGCACACCAGCACAGAGGAACTGTGGGTCAGAATGGTTGGTAGCACACAAAGATTAGTAGCCCTGCCGTGGATACGTAGGCGAGTGGCTGTGTTTATGTGTCACACCTGAGAAAACCATCCCACCATAGTTACCTGAGAAAAACATCTCAGCTGCTGTCCTGGCTTCATGTCCCAGCAATGAGGCCCTTTCCATGAGGCTGTTCATTTGCCAGCTGCCTGGGTGGAAAAGGCTTGTAACAATTCAGCTTCTGAAGCACATTTATTTGAGCAAAATATTATTTATGAAGATTTCCTTTTAAAAAATATATGTCCTCTAGCCTGAGGGAAAGCAATAAATGCTCTAAATTATGTTCTCCATCAAGAATTAATCTGGATGACTGGACAAGGGAGTAAAGAAAGAAAGAAACAAGAGCTTCAATTTATAAAGAAACATTTTTCCCCCAGCTGCCTGGCAGTCTGTGTTGGGAAGCACAGAACATAGGGCACATCTGAGTCTGAAAAAGCAAAGAAAAGAATTGTGATTATATCTAGGATTTTAAAACATTTTCTCTAAGAAAAAACTCCAAGGAACAGAAAAGATGAGAAAGATCCCAAATAGCCGTCTTGATAAGAAACATTTCCCAGAGAAAAACCAATGGAAATCCTGCCAAATCAGGATCCTTGGTGCATGGTTATATATCAAATCCTTCTCCTTTTCCCCTTAAAACTATGCTGTGTGCAAGATTTATTTTATTCTTGTCATGGTAAATAATTTCATGGCTGCTTTCCATATTAGAAGTGAACACCAAACTTTAAGCACAGTTGCAGCCATTTTAAGTTTCAGTATATCTGCACACATAATTGTAACAACACATTTACAACAGAAATGTCACACAGAGTGATCATGTATTCCACTCCATTTAGTTTCTAATGTGAGGAAGCTAGAAATGGGCTAAGGTAAAATGCTTATCCACTTCCAGCTTCCAATTTACATTTTCAGCTAAGAAAGCTGTGGGAGACTTTGAGAAGAGCTGAAGAGCTCACACCTGCTGTTCTCCCATGCCAGAGCCAAGATATCCACAGACACAATCACCCTCCCATCACTCTTTGTTTGGAAAGAAGGGAGGTTTTGGTAGCAGCTCTCACTTTGTGATGGCAATGGGATGGTCTTCAGCGCTCCTGAGTCTTTTATAAATGAGCATTACCATTAAAATCAGGGACCCTTCAATCTGGAGTAAGTCCTGTAGTTTTGTGAGTAACCCTGTGTTCTTTATGGCTAATGTTCTTGTCTACCTTTATATTAAAAATGAGATTATAAATGTATTGATGAAAGCTGCAGCACTGATAGAAGGCTAAGTTCTTGAAAACATTCAATTTTGTGGGGTTCTTTGACTGCAAAGTAATTTCAGTGTGAATCAGCATCAACGTGGCTCACATTGAGTGGATTACCAACTAAACAGACAAGAAGTGACAAATTTTTCCTTGGAAACAGGAGAACATTGGCAATGGAGTCTCATCACTGAGCAGGTATTTCTAAAGGTATGCAGTTCTGCTCCCATATTATCTCATGTTTTTTATCAATAATTCCATAAACCCCACAAACATTCCTGTAATATTGAGATAAAATAAATATTGATATAACAATGACAAAAAACTCCCTGTTCACAGGCCAAGTGTAAGAAGGTGAAGCAACTGCTGCAATTGAGACACAAATTTTTGAGAGTGGTGATGGCTAAATAGCTAGTAAATCAAAATATCTCTCAGATGAATTTGATGTAGTGTGTAATTAATTCCTGCATAATTGGATGCTCAGGAAAGGCAAATAAGCACTCAAGCATGAAGAATGGCAAAATCCAAGGACAGTACAATCTTTGGGTTCATCATGATGGACTGTCAGCCCAGTGCCTCCATAACTGTCTTGTTGGGACCACTGGATTTGTTTCAAGAGTTATCAAGGAGATGTCCTCCTAGGAGAGGTCTCTATCCAAGTGTTTCCAAAGTGTTTTTCACCATTTTCCAACATAACTTCTCCTCCAGATCCATTCTGGTGACACATATAACTACCAGGAACAGTTGCTGCAGATGGTGCAGGAACAAGTCAAGCACACATGGGAATGTTTGAAAAGCCAGTTGCTAGATGCACTGCAGATGTTGCTTGTTTGGAACACTGGTAGCTGTTCTCCTCACAATTATTTCAAAAAATACACTAAACACTGATGTGAACAGCATATTTTTTTAAAATCAATACTTTTGCTTTGCCATAGTTTTGTTCCATATCAGACATTTTAGAAAGGAAATAAAAAGTGACTGCAAAGAGAAGCTTGAATATCTCAGGAAAAAATAGGAAGATCCCCAATGGGGAAGGCTGGCTTTTGTTTTCCACTGAATGGCATTTTTTAAAACAAGTTGAATTCAGTATTTCTCACAGAACCTTGTCCTTAGTCTGGCATGCTTATGAGAAAAGCAAAACAAGAACAGTATGCACGAAATTGTTCACTGCAAATACTCTATGCCTCACAAATGGAAAACCCCCTATCACTTTAGATGTTATTATCTCATAGTTTGTTTTTTTTCTCTTCTCTGAATGCCGTTATTCCAAAATTAATTTGTTTATGAACAAACAAACTTATAAAACTTGTAAAAATTTAGGAGATAATAGTTTTACAGATAACACATTAATTTAAAATAAATTTGTAAGTTTTGCTTAAATAAATAAATATTTCCAACATTGACCCTTCTTTTCAGAAATGGGGTTATTTTTAAGCAGTTAAGTTGAACATACTTTAAAGAATCCGATACAGATATAACTTGAATTTTAGAATCTGAAATTAAGTTCTTGTTTAAAAAGTTTAATGACAAACCTTTGCATTTTCTTGAACAGGGAGTGGTTTTGAACCACTCACCTGCATGGAACAAAAAAATGTCAACCCCAGCCTTTGAGAACTGTAGTCTGAGGGAAATTCTGGACATGCAAGAGAAGTCAGTTGGAGTCTCTGCATGGGTATTTCCCCATCACTAATTTACACCAAAGAAAAGTCTTTTCCATTCCTCTCTCTTCATTCCACATGCTCCGCAAAATTCACAGTTGAGCCTGAAGGTGGAAGATGTCACCCTCTAATATAGTATCTGTCACAGGTGAATGAAGCTGTGAGGCTGTGGTGGATTCAGTGCTGCTGATCTCAGAGTCACCACCTACACAAAGAGTCTTTTCCTCTCCAAACATCCCCAATGCCACGTGACTTCAGCAGTGACTACAAGCACTTGGCTTGTTGGAAGTCCATACCAAAAAGTATCAGAATTGGCCAGTTATAAAACTGGTTGCTACTATTTACAAAAGCTGTGGTTTTCGTAATTAGTTTCAGGACAGGCAGAGTTTCTGATGCTGAGTTGCTCCTGACAGTATGTGTGAGGCTGAGTGGGCAGCACCAATGTAAATCATCTACCCTGCTCTCATCAGGGATGCTGTTGGTGTTCCTCACTGGAATGTGCACTGGGGCTGTGCTGTGTGAGCAGCAGCAGCCTGTATCTGTTCTTCTCAAGTAGAGGAAAGAAATGGCTTTGTGGAAGAAACTTCCGCATTACAGACATTCCAGTTGTTCCTTTGAGCCACAGCCATAACTCTCTCCAGATGTAACCCTTCACTTCTCCCTCTTTACAAGTTTATTTTCCTTGTAAGGAAGAAAAACATGGAAAGGATTTTTGGTGGGTGTAAACCAAACTGAGAAGTACTGAATGTAAAGAA
Organism: Serinus canaria; assembly: GCF_022539315.1. Classification (NCBI taxonomy): domain Eukaryota; kingdom Metazoa; phylum Chordata; class Aves; order Passeriformes; family Fringillidae; genus Serinus; species Serinus canaria. Next base: position 21,306,158 of record NC_066315.1, on the reverse strand, counting down.
TGAGGAGGGCTTTATACAACATTTGGCAACAGCCAGACAGTTGAGCTGAGTCACAGACACAAAGCCATGGAAGAGCTAAACCCCATCAGATGCTTCTGTCTAGGTGAAACCCATCTTCTTGCCTAACATTGCATGGGAGAGGAGTATGTGTGTGCTGGTGCAAACACAGGAAGGGAAATCTTTGCCTAAATTTATGGCTTGACCAAGGAATTCTGGCCTCTATAGCTCCTGCTACAAAATTTGGGCCAGACTGAAATCTGGAGGTTCTGTACCCGTCCCGCCTGGGAGGGTTCTACCATAGCAAACATGTAGGTACAAGGCTATGGCAGACCTATAGCTCTTACGCTTCTCTGTAAATGTTCTCTAGAGCAGGAAGGAGGTACACAGTGAAAGCACTCGATTTTCATGTTTTTCAAGTGTTCTCCTGGTAAGGGTATGGTGATAATTCTGGATTTCAGTTTAAGTTTTGGGCATAGACATGTACCTTTCCAGTTTTTGTATGAAGAATACTTTCTAGTTTTCAAGGCTGGAGGGTTCCTGCAGCTAAACCTATGTCCAGGCACGATAAAAGAGTAAAACACCTTTAGTTCTCCCACCGGGGAACTCTGTCTCACACTATGACTTAAGGGCAGGGGTAAAGGGAACACAATCCTGTGTGCTATTTTGACCTTTTGGTGAGTAACAGCACTGTGGTAAAAGCTGAAGTGCTGATTGAGCTGTGCTACCTTTTACCAGAAAACCCCAAACTCTGCTCTCCTCCCAGAGGAGCTGTGGATGCCCAATCCTGTTCACAGCTGCGCTGCTCTCCAGAGAACCGGCTGAGCAGAGAGAGGAGTTGCAAGAATAAAGTGTAGACCCCAGGAGAAATTTGGGGTTGTTTTGGACTTCAGTCTACTGGATAGAGAAATCCTAATAGCAGTCTCAAAATAGTCATTGTATTGACTCTACTGCTGCATTGTTGTTCTGTCTGGCCACATTACTGAATGGAAAAATGTGGGTTTATTTTTCCTGAAAAAATATAAAGCACAGCTTGTCAAGGGACCTTGAAGCACATATTTAGCTTTTCCTGAGGTTGCAGGTTGGATGGTCATATTTGTACCTTTAAAAACAAACCCCATTGACATATTGTAAATTTAAAACCAGATCAAGTAATTTCTGATGCCAGCAACCCTGGGCATCTTCTAGATACTGCCAAATGTGGCCTCATACCATTAACTTTTTCTTCCCCCAGAAGCCCTCCTGAGGCTGTCAGTTTGCAGAATGGGCCTGATGCCCAGAGCTGCAGCCTTAGGGCAGAGGTAAGCTATGGCAATAGCATAAGAACAGAAACCACAAAAACCTTTACTCATCAGTGACACCAAAATTCATTTTTGAGAAGGCCCAGGAAGTTACCAGGGAGCAAATGAAGACCTTCTGCTGAGGCATGGTGGGCACCTGAATGCCACTTCAAAACAGCTCAGTGTGGAGCCTGCTGTCTTGGTATGTGTGAGATACAGTAGCTCTTTTCCAAGGACAGGCTGAACTACTGATTCAATAATTCACATTTGAAAGAAAACTCTGCACACACAGATGCAGTAGGCCAGGATTATTCCATATTTTATGTCAACACATAGATATCCTACAGAGCCTTGTTTTTCTTTCCTTCCCCCCCACTTCTATATTTTTTGGTCTGGTTTATGTTTAGATTCTTATTGAAAACATGTGAGAGTATCACAAACATTAATTTGACTGCCAAGGCTTAGGTCCCTAAAGCCATATGTAGGTATCTAGAGTGGCTGATTTTCAGAGGTCAGAGTTCAAAGCATGGCAGAGCAAAGCATTTATTTAGGTGCCTACATAAAAATGTAGGCACCTAAATCAATGTAGGCTTGTTTTGAATGCTCAAGTTAGAAAGTTTTTTCCCAGGATATTCAGGACATTGAACATGAAAATGGTGAAGCTTTGAGCATTTTGCAAGTTAAATGTTTAAATGATTAGCAGAACATGGCAAGGCTGTAAACTTTCCAAGACATTCATTGGGGATCTCAAACAACATTGCTGGAATTCCAGGCTTCTTCAAGTTAATTTATTGGCAAGGGATTACATTTGGACTGATTGTTAGGAAACCTAGGACTGATTTAAGAGAAATTTAGGAGCCTTAGTTCAACAGAGTAATTTGGACCCCATACTATTTGGGGCAGCCAGCTCACAGAGGTATCCAGCCTTAACACTGCTGCTTCTACTGCTGCTGGCTGTAGATGCTCACGGGCTATTGCACAACCTCAGAAGCATATCAGCAGGAGCACTTCATTGCCAGAGTTTTTGCAACTGGTGCAGAATAACTCAAAGTCTCTGGGAGGCCCAAGCCACTGAGCCTGCTTAGACGGCCACACACTGACAGGCTCAAGAAAGGATCAGAGGAGAAAGGGACACTACATGTAGAACAGCTTCTTGGCCACTGCACTCAGCCAAAAAAAGCAAAGCAAGTGAATGCTAGAATTAATTCAACCTGTCAGGATGTGAACAACAATTTACTACTCAGGAGAGGACCATAACTGGTGATGGACATATCTGGGGAGAGAGACATATGCATCAACTTTCCCACAGCATGAGTGCCACAGGTGTAGAAAAGGACGTTGGACACCTGGGAACCACAGGACAGCAAGCACTGGCACTCAGAGAAGATATGTTCTTGGGGTTCTAAACACCCATGCTCTGAGCATTTTGTAATATAGAATACGCAACTCCTATGAACACAGACCACAACTTTTCAGTCCCAGGAGATTGCTTTACTCAGTTGACTGCAGGCAGACCCTTCTATTCTCTCTGTAGTCCCTCTGCATCGTGGCCTGCTGTGAACCACAGCACAGCCAGAGCAGAGCATGTAATGCAGGGCTGAGATGAGCTCCTAGGCACAACCTCTGCCTGTCTCCCCTCCCTTGCACACCAGTGCTCTTCTGAAAAGTGGCCTTGGGATGGTACATCCCAGTGTCACCCAGTTCCGCAGCCCCCAGCAAGGCAGAGAAAATAGCCCAGTTGATGCCTGCTGTTTCCTCCTTGGCAGCAGGCTTGAATGTTACCAGATGGGCTCAAGGGAGTTGCAGGAGAGTAAACCCACAGCTGTCATTTCCACTGGCTGTATAAGGCATTGGAGTAACTAGGAGAGATGCCCTGGGTTGCCTTGATGGGCCAGATGAGTTCTATTTAGGTATTACGATGCCCAATTTAGGAATCCAGAATAGGAAGTCTGCTTCTGGCCCTGGCATGCTATGTCCATTGCTTATTATGCTGTTCATAATCGTGTCATTGTTTCGGTATGGTTCTCTTTTATTACATCCATCTGCTGCTCCCTATTTTATATTAAAAGTGCAAGCCTTCTCTGCCACAAATTTACTCTGTGCCTAGCACATAGTAAAGGAATGCCCAAATCCTGCACTTCCCCCACAGGTCATGGTGCAAGCACCATACTTTGAACAAAATAGTTGAGACAGTAGATCATGTGGAAAAATGCTTCATTCCTCCTTAGAGCACCAGCATTTGAGGTATTTGTCAGCTAGTGCCTGCCATGTAGAGTGGCAAAAAATACAGGACTCAGAGGGCATAGTAAGAGATTGACTCTATTCAGCTTTTTAAGCTGTAGACATCATTGGAGTACATGGAGAAGAAGAGACAGTTTTTACAAAAGCTTGACATGCCATTTTTACGTCTGTGACACAAGCTGGCCAAAACAAAAAACTGCATTGTTAACACACAGGCTCCACTGCCAGCCTCTTCCACTCATGGTAGTTTTATGGCAGTTTTGGATGCTGATATACTGATATGATCCTGTTCTGTTTGACAAAAATCCCTGCTGAGGCCAAGACTGTCAAGTGTTCTAATGTTTCTGACTGCTCAGGCAGCTTTGATTTTTTGGAGGGTACCCAGGGATTCAACGTCCCAGTCACTTCATCTGTAGACACTCCTTATTTGAGTCAACACACCAGCTTGGCTGTTGCTCAGAGACACACATTTTTCAATTCCTTTAAATCCTCTTCAATGATCTGATTCATGGTTGCTTGTGTATCTGTATTCCCATTCAGGGCTATGCATCTCTTCGGTTACAGAAACAAAAAATGCAATAACCTGGTGTGCAGTAGAGCAAAGACAAGACACTACATTTCCATCTCATTGCAGAAAATCTCCAGAGTAATTCTAGAGAAGCTCTAGATTTGACATGTAATTCCTATATAATTCTATGTTCAAAAGAAATACAAGCTTGATCCTTTTAGTGTTCATGGATCCAAAGCTGAAAAGATAAGTACTTAATAGTACTAGTTCTTCCCACCTAAATGGTTCTACACAGCAGCTTGGAAAACTATTATTTATATGACAGTTCAATAGCTTCATATATATTGGACTGATGAGAATGGAATAAGTAGACTTTTTTTTTTCTGCAAGCCTCAGATGAATAAATAGTTCAAATCACAGTATCCATTACTACTTTTTTCATCAGCTTGGTTTTACTTTATTTTATCACTTATAAATGATGTGGCAAATAATGCAAGCATAAGCAGCTACATGGTTTTATGGGTCTGTGGAGGAAGAAAGGGAGCAGTCACATGCTTCTTCAATACAGGCACTTGAACTTGCAGCAGCTGGTCCATGGAGGGTGATGTTACTCAGCACTGATATGGCTTTTAAACCTTGCTTCAGCCTTAGAGAAATTGGAGAGCCCTGGTTTCCACCTGAGGAGTTTATTATTTTCAACACATATCCAGCACTGTATTTGGTGGCCCTGCTGCAGATGACGAAGCAAGGGATGAAGTGCTTTCCCAAAATTACATGAAGTTTGTGCCCAAGCTCAGTCCAGCAGCCAAGCACAAGGCCATCCCTTCCCTCCCATGTCTCCAATGCATACTGGGAACAAACTGAAGGGCCTGGGGTGGTAATGAGGGAGATATTATAAAGATCCAGGGTACATATTACATGGGCTGCTCTGGGGATTGGGCCTGCCTTAGCAGCCAAGAGGAACAGGGAGAGCTCAACTAATAAAAGGTTGTTTTGAGAGGTGGTCTGCAAGGAATGGGCAAGGACAGTGTTCTGGGCATGGGGGATCAGTCCAGAAACAAAACTGGGGAAGAGATGGAGCAATATGAGCAGACCAGAGAGATGCTTTATCTTTGGGGAGGCATATGTGCCTCCCTTTGTGTGAAACAGCAGGGTGTGAATGCTTTGGGGGTGCCATCCCATTTAGCAGCCGTGTGAGAAGTACATGGTTGCTGTATCCGCTCTGGCTACACCGAGCTCTGCCCAAGCCTCCCTCAGAAGAAGGTAGGGGGTAGCCATGGGGTGAGACCTGCCTTCAGGTCCAGGGCCCCATCACATGACAGGCTGGGAAGCAGCTGGTGAAGTCCCAAGAGAGGAGATAGAGCTGGGGAGCTGCTGCCACCATGCTGTGGGGAGGCTGAGGGGAATTAAGGCTGGAAGCACAAGGAGGAGCTGTGAGGGGGCTGGGGGTAGACAAGGCACCAGCTGCAGGAGGGAGTGAGGGGAGGGAGCAAAGGGGCACAGACAAAGGAAGAGAGTGCTTCAGGAAAAAGGGCACCAAGCACAGAGCCTCTCAGTCCTATGGCAGCTGCAGAAGCACCTCTCCATGCCAGGTCTGGACAATGCTGTGTGCTGGAGACAATCCACATCTTTCCAGGCACTGCTTGTCCCTGGTGGTGCTCACACCCTATGCTGCCACTTCCCCTTCTCCTGCAGATCTGCTCAGGAGGTCCCACTGAGGGGCTGGTAGTTAAAAGTTCACAAGTGTGAACTGAGTGTGTTTGCAAAAGACAATCCACATTTTTTCTTGCACTTCATTCCCACTCTCCAGAGAAAGCATTTTTGAGATAATAAAATCCCCTAACAATGATCTACATAAGATCAGTATACACTTGACACAACATAACAACTGTAGTGATGACAGTGAGGAGTCCACAATATGTTTTACGAGATTTCCTCTTCAAGACATTGCAGTGAGTCAATGGTTTCACACAGATGTTTGCTTAAAAAGGCTGGGGGGCCAAGTTCAGGGTTTCTTTGTTCTGCTAAATTACAGAACAAAGACTTGGCTGGTTGCTTAGTGAAATAATCTGCAATAGATAGTGCAGGACTGACTTTTTGTGTATATATGGACATTAGAAAAGTGGGGTGGAGACTGAACACTCCTTTCCCCAAAAATCAAGTAGAATATATTCTCATCAATCACATGGGAATTACTGAAAAGCTGCAGACGTGTTCATGAGACAGGAGATATCCTCAGCATTTTAAACAAGAAGCAGATGCAGAGGAGATGGCATTGATTCTCTACTGTCCAAACCAGTTGATGGAGGGGCCAATGAAGCAAATAATATTAATGAAGCAGCACTCAATAGAGCAGAGCAACATGCTTCAGAAATCTTTGAGGCAAAGCAAATATGTCAAAAGGACTGAAAACTGTTCTGGTATTAGCATTTTCTCCTCTTGGGAGAGTAACTGCTTTGTTTGTCTGATCTGTTAGTGAGTATCTTACACTAAACACAAATATCACTCTTAATAATGTCTAAGTACTTAATTAGAACAATAATATATTAAATGTAGACTTAAAGAACTAGTAAACCTTGAAAATATCAAGCATTCATTACAGCCAAAATTAAATAGGCGTCATATTCAATACATCAATTAATTTTTCAATTCTATTGCTGACTTAGTTGTGCCTCCTTCATCTGTTTGCAAAGAATTGCTTCAGTTTAACTACTTGAAACTGGAGTTAAAGACCAAAGCTTTTTACATGTATAGAGAAGCTTCTTAGTGCATGCAGCAACACTTGATAAATAAAACCATCCCACTTAATCACCACTTTACTCCTTAGGTTTCCTAGGTAAGCCAGGCATAGAAAATTTCCATAGAAGATTTAGTTTTGACTGGTTTGAAAGAAAAGCCTTTCTATTACCTTTGGGTAGCAGAGTCTGTACCACTACAGTGAAATATGTCACAGTGCCTCAGCAAATATGGAAGTCACTCTGAAACAGCAGTGAAGCCAAAAGCTGGAAAAACTTCAAGTGTCATGTCTTTATCACCTCCTTCCTTCTCTCAAAGTCAATGAATACAGCCCTTCATTTAGGAATGGGAGAGATTCACAGTTAATGCAAGAAGCCTTTCACAGCTGCAGATATTTTTCCTTTAATTATCTATTTACAAGGGAAATAGTCTTCCTCAAACTTTGCATGAGCAATGAATCAGTTGGCCATTGTGGGAAAAAAATCAAATCACTGTAGTAGATTATTAATCTCATTATATTCTGGGGTTACAACTTCTCATCTCCTGCAGCTGAACCTTATTTCCAATCCATCCATTTTGCTAATCATCCTTTTTTGTTGCTTCTAATCTGTGATAACATCTATGTGTTTAGAGGTTTGATTTCTCCTCTAGAGCCTCCTCCTCCTCTCTAAGTTGTTTAATGTAATATCCTGCAGCTTCCTTAACTGCTTGATAGAAAGTCCCTTGTGTGCAGCTACCTTGTGTTTATTCTTGTACCCATGGTGTTTGAAGGGCAGGGCTTCCAAGGGATTCTGTTCTCCTCAAGAAAAACAAATCTTTCCTAATTTTTAGGCCATGAGAAAATTTAGTCTTCGTCCTTCTCCACAAGAAAGTTTCTTCTTGGTGTCCTGAGTCAAACTGTGAATGTCTCCTACCCCTAGTTTAATGGTGCCAGTTACCCATGCTGTGCCTGTTCTCATATACAGGGCACAGAGGCAAAATAGGTTTTCACATCAGTTGGCATGGGAGTATTTGTTACAACAAAGCCAGAACACTCTCTACCCGAACTATCTCCTGATGCCTCTTCCAAGCCTAAAATGGAAAAAATTTAACCCAGATACAAACCTGGGTCTCCTGTGAGACTTTACTGTTAGTTTAAATCTATTTTCTTTATCAGGTCTTACTATGGTGACCTATCTTTTCTAAAATGCTATTAAAATATTAAAGAACAACAACAAAAAAATCAGTAAGGCTATCTGAAGAGCCAAGAACTATCATATAAATTCATAATTTAAAATTTCTACAAAGAAAATGAAATCTGTGGAAAATTTTTTGAAAACTTTTACAGCTTCAGAGATTATTTTCTGGTGCTGCAGGTCTGTGATAAATGGGCAGAGTGCTTTAGAAGGGAAAATGTTAATCTTCATGACCAGGAGAACATCACAAGAGAGATGGTGTTTGTGCTCTTGCCATATACTTGGTTTGGCTGCTATACATTTGTCTTGTGCAAGTTTAAAACATGCCCCTCTCTCCCCAACTTTGCTGTGAGATTTGCTTGGTGTTTGGCTTTTACAGCAATGACAAACAGGGCACACCCTGGCCCTCCTTGACAGGAGAAATGGAGAATCTAAGGTTTTGTTAATACAATTCTGAATATTAACTTGGGAAAACTCCTGAAAAGTAAGCTAGCCCCGGTAATGCACTGACCATTTCACACAGCATCCTGAATTCTGCTCTGCCCCTGTTATCCTGAGCGGCTTCTGGAAAAGCAATACTGTCTGGTACAGTCCAGTTTTGGAAAGAGTTCCTGAAATCTGCTTTACAAACCCTCGCTGAAACAAAGAACAATATACAACCAAATGAAATGTAGTGCGTTGGTGAAGTAGAATAACATGCTGGAAACAAACAAAACCATGTGAAAAGCAAGTTGAACAATTACTTCCATTCTTTTCTAAAAGTCACTCTGTACAGTAGGGTAGCATCTTGAATAGATAAGTGCCTCTCCAATACAACACACAGGCAAAACAAGAACAGTCCTTCAATATTAAAAGCATTCCTGCTGTGTCACATCATGGTGCCTGCACGAGTTGAATTCAAGACTTTTTATTGTTAAGAGGCACTGCCATTACGCTACATTTTAATATGGATCTTTGCCAACAATCATAAATAAAACACTCACTCATAAACAATTCCTAAAGGCAGTGTGTCAGATGGTATTTCATTAAAAAAAGGCTTGCTGCAATGGAGTACCATAGGTCATGGCTGGCTGGAGCTTTCTTTTCCCTGTGTGTTTCTAGGTGTTTTGTTGGTTCCCAAAAGGCTTTTTAGTTAATGAAAGCTATGCCTACCAGAAGATCCTTCATGCTAATGGAGGGAAAGTTCACAGCTAAAACACAGAGAAAAATCAGTGTTGTTTTCAAGAGCTGTTAATGTGGAAGACCTGTAAAAGCTGGGAGAAACAGAAAAACTCAAAATGAGTTACAGAATGGTGGCAAGAAAAAAATTAACCTGTCGTAAAATTAAAATTGTATTTGCTAAATATCTTTAAAGATTAATTCATTAAGGGAAAACATATTAAAATATACTGATCCCTGGTATGCAAATTCTGAAATTTTCATGAAACAGAAAATATGATCCAGTCTGCTGCATGGATAAAATAACTGGACAGCCTTTCTCAAATTCAACGAGAAGCATGTGAAATAAAAGATGAATGTCTCTCTGTTTACTAGACTGCTGTGGTGGTCATAGCAATAGAGAGTTTTAATAGACTAATTTTTTAAGGAATCTTCTGTTTTTCCTTCTCTCTGGACTCCTCCCATGTTCTCTGAAATTAGCAGCTCACCACAAACATTGGGAAGAATAAGGCTGAATTACTTTTAGAGAAAGCTGCATTTAGTAACTCATTACAAAGCTGACATCACTGCAACAAAAGGTCAGTCATGCAGGGATGTGGCAGAGGTTATCGTGTAGCACAGTACTAATATACTGGGGGGAAAGATTATGTCAACTGCCTGCTAAGTGTCCACATCCAGGATGCAATCTCCCCAGGGAATAAACACTCTTGGCAAGCACTGAAACCCAGAAATCTTCACAAAGCTGTTTGCAATTTGCAGCCAAAACTATCCACAAATGCTGGGAATAGACTACAGTCCTTGACAACACACAACTCCAGACATTTCCAGGGGGGAAGTTTAATCTACAAGGATGTAGAAATATAAAACAAAGTATTGCTCAAAGTAACTGTTTGTCAGATCATGTGCCTCTAATTTGGTTTCCAGTGACATTACACAGCTGCAGCCAATGGATTCCAGCCAGGCCCAACAGTCACTGAAGTTCTTTTTTTGTTTAAATTTAGTATCTGAACATGTTTTGCCCATCATTAAAATAGAGAGTAATTTCTCAAAAGTGAACTGTAGAAGTTACAACTGCAAAGAACTTATTAGGTCACCTAGTCCCATCCTCAGAGCAATGTAGGATTGAAAACACATTGCAAGAAATACTGAACAGCATGGTGTTTGTTTTACTTTTTTTCCCCATTTCTTTTTTCCTTTATTGTAATCGTTATCAGTATATTCAAAAGTTTAAAAAAAACCCACAAATGCCAGTGTAAACATGCTTCAGGTATATAAGTAATATAAGTATTGCACATACAGAAGTCCTATGTTCAGTATCTCCTTATGGTGCTATTTCATCAGACTTGTGCAGATGACATGATTACAATGAGCTGCTGATATTATTCTGAAGCTGCTACACACAACAATTAAATATTTACAAAAGCTGGAAGCTCACTTTTTTTCTTCATGGAAGGATGATTTTGCCTGGAATGTATGGGATACAGAGGTGTGCAAATATGGGACAGGCTTGCTTTGTGATGGAATTTATCAGCTGATGTCTCTAATCTACACGGGATCAGCTCAAAACCATCAGGGGAAAGGAGCCTGTTCATGGTTTTCTGGGGGACTGGGAAGTTGTCAGGCCTCCCCACCCATCCCTAGAAAACAGAGGTGCTTGCTTGTGTGAAGCACACAAGTGCTTCACCTGTGTTCAGAGGCACATGTCTCCTTTTCTCTGTAAGTCTTGTGGGCACACTGCATCTGATAAGCTAAAGACTCCATAAAGGTCTTGCAAATTTGCCTTAGATATGAAGATGTAACACAGCTCCTGCTTGGATTTCCCAGGTTAGTCTGCATACAGGAAATGATAAAACTGTAAAATCTCGTGTGGGACTGTCAGAAGTGAAAATGTTACAAACCATCTTGAAATGTTAGGAAGCAGAAGGCCAGTTGTTTAAAAAGAGCCAAAAAGTGGCAGAATGGATGAGGCCCTTTACCAGTTGAGAAGCTGAGATGGATTGGAAAGAAAAGGAGAAGGCAAGTGGTGTGTATATTTCATAAAATGGACAATCCTTTGTGAAGTTTACACAATATTGCTAATTTCACACTCACAGGCAGCACTGAAAGACTCAAGCTTGCACATAAAAATTTGCACAGACCAGGGCTTAGAGCCCCTGCTGAGATAGACCATTTGCTGATGGAAGGGAAAGAATGAAACATCCCTTCTTTGGAATCCTAATCCCAGAAAAAAAAATACTAGGTGTGTGTTTTTACTCTTTACCTCAAAATCTCCTTCTTTCTTTTTGTTCATGCTTGGCTGGCTGGCATCATATTTTTCTGCACAAATACAAATCCTGTCACCCTTTCCTGTGAGACTTTAAAAACAATTTTATCAAACCCTAAACTTTGCCAAAAGCATTACTTTTAAGATGCTGCCAGCTTGTAGATTGAAAAATGAAAAAGGCAAAGATTTCTTTAGGTGAAAAATTATGGCAGTAGCTGTTCTATTTTAAGAGGGGATTTCAACAAAGTTACAGGGCAAAGGCCAAGAAATTTTGCCCCAGCCCCAACCCCCCCCCAAGCCTTTTCAATATTACCAGTGTGGCTGTGATAATTTAAAGCAGTGTTTCAGAAATGTCTGTGTCCTGTGTCAGTGTACAGCTGCAGCCATCAGCAAAGCAAGGACAGGGTAACTCATCCCTGCTTTATACTGTGCATGGATTTATTTATCTGGGTGTGATACTTGCTTATCACATGTCTCATCTTGTAAAGTGTTCCATAAATCTTCTGCTTTGCAAAACACCTCATAGCCAAGGAGGTTGTGTTCTGGTGTACAATGTGTTTACTCTTCTATTTACATGCAAAGTAAGTACATGATTTCTATTATTTTTTCCTTCTCTCAAAATCTATGTTGATGATTATATCAGATACTTATTACAAAAAGGTGGAAAAATAAATAACTGTGCCCCATCTATAAAGGTATTTATAGATTACCTTTGTGTTTTAGAAGTACTTTCACAGTACTGATATATTGCCTGTCTCCCTGAGCCATAATTTCATAGAAGTTCTTAGGGAGGTTTCAAAGACACTCTGTATGATACAGTAGCATTCAGAAGGTTTGTCCTGCTTCATCTTGTAGATGATACAGCAATGAAAGCATTCTCTCCTTGAGAGATTTGGGCTTGTTCTGGAAGCATCTCAGTATACCACACGTGCTCAGAAGCATCTGCTGAAACGTAGACTGACTGGAATATGGGATAAACATTCTGTTCAGTGGAAAATATGTTCATAAGGCAGTGATAAGTTGCTTTCTTTGGCAAGGATGGCCATCATGTGGCATGTTCTCAGAACATTGCATAGATCAGACTGACACCATGTCACTTGCAGGTACGAAGGAAGACTGGTTGGAAGGAATCTTTCATTTAATCCTTGTCGTGTTTCTAGTCTCTCAGGCAGGATTCTGACTTGAACTGTCACTCTCTTCCTTTATGCATCAGTAGTCTTGTTATTTGTCAGCTGTTGCCTGTCAGCCATGTCATCTTGAGGAGGTCTAGCTCTGTCAAAGAAGCCACACTGCAGAAAAAATCAACAGAAACAAAGATGTCATGGTAAGACAACCACAGGAAGACTCAGCTGCAGTTTGATTGTTCAACTTGAAATGCTGGGCACAATGTATGGCAGGCTGAGAGACTGTGAAGACATATCATTTCTATCCAAATCATTCCCTATGAAAGTTTTAGATGCAAGGCATTGAGTTCCAAAGCACAGATTTAAAAATCCAAATTATAGGAAAGCTATCTTTGCAGGAGATGTAAAGTTGACCTGAATGCTGATATGGACTGATGCTAATGAGAAATCTGCTCCTCTCAGTTCAGCAATGCACTCATTCAGAAAAGAGATTTAGGCTGACAAGCAGTAATCATAAGAGAAGTGTAATATGTGTTGGGAAATGTCCACAGGACAGTGTTGTGACCTAATCTAAAGATCACTAAAGATGAGATTCTTCCCACCTTACTTAAACTGCCTAACATTCACTCTTTTAATTGAAAGGCTGAAAGTTCAAAAGTGGTTGAAGTACCACCAAAAGGTATTTTCTCTCCTCCTTGCGTGTTTAGACATAACTTTTTGCTGCTGCTACCTGACCAGGTGAAGTTGGGAAGTTAGCATAGGCTGTACACCTAACCATAACCTTTAGGCAGCTGAAGTCAGATAAACCATATCCTAATGTAAGGAATTATTTCAATCTTATTTTTAATGTGAACTGAGAGGATGGACAAAAGCTACACTGGCTCCTTGCAATATAGCAGTTTCCAGTAATTTGTCTTGAAACTTGTGAAAGGAGTGTAACAGCCAATACAAAAATAGAAAATTTTAAAAAACAAAATATATGATATATTAATACAAAAGGAAATCTTCTAAAAATTAATTCTCAGAAGTGGGAGTGTTGTTCCAAGCTGACAAAAACTGGAAATTCCTGAATTATTCAGAGAAAACAAAGTCAGAGTAACTTCTTTTTGAACCTAAACATCCTGAAATAGAGGAGCAGAGGTCTTGGGAAACGGAGCCAAACTCTGTATGCCCATTTGTAACCAGGTTTCAGTAATAAAGGAGGACTTTGAAAACAAGTTCCCTGCATAAAGGTCAATGACACTAGCAAGTCAGAAATGCCAAAACAAAAAAGACACGTGTACTGTTGCTTTTAGTCCAAACTGTTAAAGATCACAAAATTCTAGCCCCTCTTTTTATCTGTTAGAATCTTTCAGTATTTTTGGGTTTTTTTTTAAGGCAACAGTAACAGGAATAATGGAACATACCTTCCATAAAGCTAGGGTCAGCAGAGCTAGTACTAGTAGTCCAAGAAGTATGGCTAGTATTATAACCCATAAAGGGATCTCAAAGGAGACATTTGGGGTGGACCAAATGACAGATGTTCTGATCTGCAATGAAAGGAAAACATCTAATGAACGAAAATGAAGCAAGTAAAACAAGTTCAACAGTAGAATACAGAGGTTAGAAGCATTGATTTCAACAGCATTTTGCAGATTAAAAATACACATTGAAATACACATTGAAATTTTCCCATGTTGACTTGATTTATTGTAATTTCCTTTCCACTTGTTCATGATAATTACTAGAAATGGAATTCACAAATACATAAAAGTTTTGTCATATCAGACACAGAAATAATTTTCCCATAATACAGAGTGGCAAAAAAATACCCTTCTGTTCAGATGCTTCACAAATATTCAAGGAGCAAAGTTCTGTTCACATGCTGGTGCAGCTTAGGCCAGTACACTGAGATGCACTGAATTACTCACAAACAATGGTTGACTTTGGCCCAAACTCTTAATTCAAACCACAGTAGATACCAGCAACATTTTTCTTATTTTAAGTTTTGCTGACATAGCAGTATACATTTTTTCTGATTATTTGCATTTCAGCTAAGCAGTCTAAAAATAAAATGCAAGCAGAGTGTATTGTCCTTAGATAAAGCCTAACACACAACATGATGTTATCTTCTTTAAGAGAAGCCAGGCATACAGACCATTGCCTAAACGGGAAACAAGCGTGAAACGCGCTTTCTCCTTGTCTGAGGCTCTACAAAGCAGCAGAGGTTAACATCACTTATCAAAGGCTTTCACTGACTTGGCAAACTTCTCTCTTTCGACCTTCATGTAGACAAAGAGTAGTTATAACCCATTTGTACTTCTCCTTCTGGGGACAGACACACTCTCCTCCATACTCTCCTTTCCATACCTTGTACAAAATACATTATATTCTCTCAGACTCTGCTTGGAAGCCTCCTCAGTCTCACTGAATATTTGCTCAGTCCTTGCTACTCCCAAGTGGAAGGAATGAGTTTGGGCTTTCCTTAGCTCTTTTGACACAATTATATCCCTTCAGTCTTAGTTTATTTTCTCAAACCTTTCTGTTAGCCTCGGAAGTGATTTTTCTCTGGGGTTTTCTCTTAGACTTCTCTTGTCTACTCCTAATCTCCCTTAGGACAAGGATGTGACAGATGGAAATTATTTGCTTTATGCCATGATGAAATCAGTTTGGAAAGAAACTGAGGACACAAACTCTCAAATGATGTTCCTCTTCTGTACTCAAGGTACAGCTAAGAAATCTACTCTTTTTAATAAGTTTCTTGGCTATGGTCAGGTCCCTAAGCTGCACTCATTGTAAATTTCTTACTATGTCTTTTTCCCTCTATTACCTTAGTGATTGATGCACTAGAAATTTAACAAAATACCAATTTCCAATTTGTTCATTGAAGGAACATCAGCCTAACTTTTAAGAATGGGCACAACTCTGTAGTTCAGCTCAAAACTGTTTCCATTCCCATGCCTCTTATTTCTCTCCTTGAAGATGGCAAATTTAATCCTTTCTGCAACATCCAGTCCTTTCTTCTCTCACTTTTTCTTGTGATCAGCACTCTTTCGTAGACTTTTCCTTCTGAAAGCACCAGTACCCCTGTCTTCCAGCTACTGTCAGGCTTAACTGGAAGACACTTTTGAATAGTCATTTTCACTTCTTCTGTGCAGCCAACTGCTCCCTACTGTGACAGAGATGGCAGTCTGGTGAGCTCTACTGATGCACGTGTTTTTTTTAGTATGCCTCACCAGGAAACAAAATGCAGAGACAAATTAGATTCTATGTAGGAAACCACTTGCTTTCTACCAAAGCTTACACTGAGGGTTACACAGAAAATGCCAAGACACTGCCCAGTCCTGGTGTTTGCACTTTAACATTGGCTCTGAAGATGAAGTACTTGCAGTGCTGGCCCTAGCATCCTTGATCTAACAAACACAGATAATATGTATCTTTGGAGCAGCTCTAAATAGTCATAAGTCTGCAATATTTCAAAAAGATAACATCTACAAAGAATAAATATGAGAGAAAATTAAAGCAAGGAAGAATTACTTTAAGGAAAACAACATTAATAAAACAACTGATGAAATGTCCCCCTTATGTCCCAACAGATATCCTGATGGTCTCATCCAGTGATCAACCATGCCTCTGCAGGAATACCATTCCTTTGCCAGCCTCCTCTTTGGGTTGCTTCTTAACCACTGCAAAATTTCATAGGCTCTCTGTGTCATAAGTTTCAGCTAGAGCAGAGCTCATTTAGTAAGTATAAAATATTCATGAATGGCTCTGCTTGTGCCTCAGAGTGGCATTAAAATGCAAGGGCAAGAGAAATGAGAGAAGGGTCATTCTGAACTGTCTGCAGAGATTCTTCCCAAGAAAAGTCAAATAAGGAAAAAGATGAATTCAAGTAAAAGGTTAACTGACCAGGAAAAAACCAGAAAGGATGCAGTTACAAGGGGCTGCTTGAAGCCTGTAGAAAACAATGGGCTCAGCTGTCCAAGGAAGAAAGCATCTCCATTCTGCAGCTAGAAAATCATGAAGGCTGCCCTGAAGCAAGCCTAATCACATACAGCACAAAAGTTAGGAAGTGCTGATGAAAATTCATGGGCCCCAAGACAGCAAAAATGGACTGATTCAAAAAACCCCAACTCATTCACAATGTGCATTTCCTCTGTTGGCAAACTCTGAGGTACTACACACATGAAGTTACAAATTTGAATTATTGCTTGGAAAGGACCTGACACTGTCAACATACAGATTGCATATCTTAAACATCTAAGATTTGAGCTTCACTACAGTTTCTAGTTGTAACACTATCACTTGCCTGAGCATGTTGCTGTGAATTTGGAGCACTAATGTCAAAGACTACTTACCAAAACCATCTTAAAAAATATTTGTAAGACAACAGAAAAAATAAAAGGCAAGCAGTGCTTTCTGTTGTCTCAAATTTAATGAAATGACTGACTCTGTTTCACAGCAGGACCAAACCACAGGGAAGACCCATTTACATGCAAAGACTTTATTTTGCCATTTCTGCTACTGATAGCTTCAGCCAAATTCCTAGGTGGCATAACCTGACTGAGATAAATACAAGAGGAAATGGGAGGCAGTATTGCTGCTTTGGAGTGGATTGTAGAACATCAGTAAAACAGAACAAAAAGATTCTGACAAGCTGCTCCTGGGTCTGGCCAGGAAAAGGTTAATTTTTGGAGTAACCTGGAGGAGGCATGA
This sequence comes from Serinus canaria, assembly GCF_022539315.1. Classification (NCBI taxonomy): domain Eukaryota; kingdom Metazoa; phylum Chordata; class Aves; order Passeriformes; family Fringillidae; genus Serinus; species Serinus canaria. The sequence goes on along the minus strand of NC_066315.1, from coordinate 21,288,981 downwards.
CCAGGAGGTAACTGCTATAACAGCTCACATTATTACCTGAGGCTGGGGAAGGGAGTCTCTTCTGAAGTTCCTCCCAGTTGAGTAAGCCTGGCAGAGGGAGCTGATGTTAGGGAGCTTCCCTGTCAATCTTTCCTTTCTTGTACCCTCTGTCATTAGTATTGTTGCTGTTACTGGTAAGTTTCTTATCTCGTTGCTGTTTCCTGTAGATTGTTCTTATCTCAACTTGTGATCTTTACATTTTTTGCCTTCAGTTCCTATTTCCATCCTGTTGCAGGGTGAAAGGCACTGGAAAGCAGGGAAGCAAGCAAGCGGTGCATGGTTCAGAGAGTCACAGTGGGAGAACTAAACTGGGGAGTACCATTCCTAAACCAGGACAACAGTCTACTGAAATTTTACATCCTGAGTATGGAAATTATCTGAGTGGGCAAATTCTTTTTGGAATAGGAAGAAATTTTGGTTTACAGATTTCTTCAGATAGTATTTGACTGAACCACATCTGGTTCCTTGAGCACCAAGTCCAGTGTAACCCAATCTAAGGTAACTACTTCAGCACCACAAGTGCTTAGACAGGGGTGAAGTAAGCTCCTGTGTGGGGTTTAGGTCTGAATAGCTCACAGGGCAGCATATGATTGCACAGGAGAAGAGCAACAACTAGACTCTTAATGTGTGCCAATTCACTGTTCAAAATTAGGTAGGGTCAATCCAGACTTCAAAGCATGTTTGAGATCCTCCTCAAATCAGTGGAAACAGATTATTTTATTAAGGATGGTAGATTTCATTAGGTTTTGGATAAAGCTGCCAGTCGTGCATGCAACTACAAGAACACATGTTGCCTTTCCATGCCTTCTTTTATGTGCCACTTCTAGATAGTTGCTGTATTTGTGTGCTGTGTTTTCTTTTCTCTTAGGCTACGAAAACAGTAACACAAGCTAGCTCTTATTCTGATATCTACAGAGCACATATCAGCATGAATCCAGACAAGGACAGGTGCATCTCCCTGACATGCTAAACAATTATGAGTGGTGTATCAGCACTCATCCTTGTTTGTGCTGCATGGGTTCAGAATCATTTCTCCCTTCCTCCTTCTGTCATTCTGCTTTTACAGACCATCAAGTGCAACTTGTGGTTTAATTTCAGTAGCTCAGCTGGAGCTTGACAAATGTTGAAACGTAAACAAGAAACTGTATTCTTGTAAAAGAGCAGGGCATCATGTTCATAATCCTTAGATTATCAGCATTAGCAAAACAGACAGCAGAAATTGGTATATCCTGTATCAAGAAGACACTGCTGCAAAACTGGAATATTTCTCTTCTCTTTTAGCCTGAGTGTAGCCAATGCTAATGAAATATTCGCCTCCTAAAATCTTTAAACCATCCTGTCGAGCCCACACCCTTTTCCCATGATTCTTCTTTGTCTTAGATTTTAAAAGCAAGGGGATGGTTGTGCTAAATACTTGAGAATTATTTCCTGAGCAGGGTATTATATGTAGGCATCAGTCTCACTCCTGGCTGTGTGCATTTCCAGTAGGATATAATGCCCCTGGGCTGCCCCCTTTATACTCTACACAAAGCCTTGCAAGGATACTAATGCAATTCTTGTGAACAGTTTGACACTGCACGTCCTGAACACCCACAGAGTTGAGGCAGAAGCTGGAGGGGAAGACACAAACAAAACATTCCTTCAGTTTTGTCTGCCTTGTTTCACCATTTTTACAGAGGACTGTTGCTTCTTCACCCCATGCTGTCCACCAACATTTTTACATGTGATTTTGATTTAAAACAAGTTTGTATTTTCAGCTTGGATTTCTATTCTTCTCCATGTGGTAGGCTTAGTACTGCAGGATCAGAGCCAGGGAATGTTTCCATCTAAGGTGGCCAATATGAAGTGGATTTTTTACACAAGTGTTGCATGTTGATGCTGTACTTTAGATGTGTGTTAGCTTTCCTCCCTGTTCAGGACAAGACTTTATGCTGAACACTTAAAACAAAGCTTTTTTCTCTGTCAAGGGGGTGAAAAGCACATCTCACAGAGTTGAGAGGAGCCATCTGACTTCTGATGCTGCAGAACATCTCACACCTTTGTTATCCAAGGGGTGTCAGAGAATGCCATCTGCCTCAGGCACTGAAATGAGGGTGAAATCAACCCAAGAGTTATGGACTCAGCCTTTGTTTGCTATGGGAAATAAAATCCACACTGGTCTTAGCACAGATGCTGTCAGACAGTCTTAACTTCATAACCCCTCTTGCAGTTCCATGGAAGTCATTTGTTGCTTCTGAAAGTGTTCTTCTGGGGAGGCTTTTAAAAATGTGCCTTTTAAAAAACATACCATAATTAACCTCACTGTAAGTATATAAAATAAGTATTAGGGCTTTTGCCACTTTATTTCATCCAGTTTGGATTTTGCTTCTGATTTTGGTGTTAGTGTGTCTTCAAAACAGTGCGTCTTCTGATTTTGGTGTTAGTGTGTCTTTGATTCCTCTGGAAGGGAGCACAAAGCAGAGAGAAGCATATGAAGTAATTGGCTGCTTCACAGGCACTCCCTTATGTATAGATGGGAGATAGGTTTGACTGGTGCAAACTTCCAGCATCTGTGGTCAAAATTCAGTGCATGCCAGTGGGATTCTCACAAAGGTATTTTTTTTCTCCCTGGTTCTTTAAAAGACACATTTCAAAAAATAAAAATGACTTCTCCATAATTTATTCTGCTGCTTTAAGAAACAGCAACGGAATTAATTATTATTCTAGTGCTACTGCTTTTGCTGTCCATGATGACCTTCCTTTAGTCTTCAGAAATTTTCTTTACAGAGGCTGAGAAACAGGAAGTCTTTTGGACTCCTACATGTCACCATCCAACCATCACAGCATGATCTTCTTATATGTTCTCAAAAAATGCTCAGAATAGAATGTAAAAGCTCCCTCAAGCTTGAAGTCACATTTATAATTACACATTACAAATGTTTATGCAAATATATTTCATGAGGAATATAAGCTTGTTTAAAGTGCTATCAACATGTAATAAAAACTAAAAAACTGAGGCCTTTAACTAAAAAAAGTTATAAGCCTTAGTCTGAAACCAGTGTTACCCACTGGAGGACACTGGTCAAACAGTTTAGACTAAAGGCATCCACAGAGAAATTCTAATAAATGTTTAAGAAAAGCAACCATATTTTATTAAACTCCCAAACTGGCTCAAGAATCATAAATTAAAATAAAGCCATTTTCTGCTTATTCAAACTTTGTACTTTTTGCAATAAAAAGTACTTTCATGTTGCACATGAAATCCACCAAGTAAGACATTATTATTTACCATAATAATACTTGTAGTAAAAAAGGGAAAATTTTCTCTTGAATGAAATAGCTGTTAGCAAGGAAATTCAACCAGTTGTATAATATGTGGCTGCAATACTAAGACTGTCAAAATTAATGGAAATACTATTATAGATATCAGTGGATTCCAGTTTAAACTCCATGCTAATTTTGTTTGATGCATTTTCATTCTAATGTTTTACTATAAAAGATCCAGATTTTCTTACATTTACCTAATGTTTACACATACCTCTATATCATGACCTTGTCTTCAAGATCTATGTGTCCAAGACCCATATTCCATGATGATAAAGTCCTTAGAGCTACAAAAAGGACTATGTGGCTCTGTGGGTTATTGATGTGTATGGGATTACTCATGCCATTAAAACTTAGAGTAAATATCAGCCTGCCTAATTGGAATCCAGCCCTATATGAATTAAATGAAGGACATATGCTTTATTCTTTAAAATATATTATCTTCTTTATATAAACTTTGAAGTGCTAGCTGATTATTAGATATATATACTTTTGAAAATTGATTTAAAAATATTTAAATATTTCTTCCACCCTTTCATTGTTTGAAGGAAAATCATAAACCTTTAAATAAATCTTTGGAAGCTTTTAAACCACAACTAGTGATCTTTTTCAGAAGGAGCAAAAATATTAAGCTTTGCCCAACTTCAAGGAAATATTTCTTCTTGCAAGTGGAACATCAAAGAACTGGTGCATATAACACATCAAGCTGTAGAGCTGGCAAGCATCCACTGCCATGTCCAGATATGAAACTACATAAAAGCCTTATCATTTTTCAACATTTTACAGTTGCCATTACAGGCATTTTGCTGTAAATCATCTGCTGCAAATAACAAGCTTTATACTGGCTGGAGTAAGAGAATGAAATGCTTATCTGATCATTTGGTAGATCATCTGACACTTGTTGAGAACAGCAGGCTATCACCTGGGCTAAAGCACTCCAGTCCAGATGAAGGCCCCACTATCAACAGAACTCTGCACATGTGTTTCTGGTATGGAACACATGCTGCAAGAAAATAAAAAGAGCCCGAGTATATCTGTCAGCTTGGTGCCTTTGAACCTTTCTGGGTGAATACTGCATTAAGCACCAATCCTCTCTAGTGGAATCAGGGTTCTACTGATGATGGAGGTTAGGGTCACTGTGCACACAGAACCAAGAATTTACCTTGTGTCTTCCCAGAGCAAGTATCAATCAACCATTCAATCTGTGCATGTCCAAAACAAAACTTTAAAGCCTATATCCTCTAAAATATACTCAAAGTAAGCTCTAAAGTGTATTATCCTATTGGTTTTCTAATAAGAAAGTATTCTGTCTCTACTACTGCATCTCAACCGACTGATATGATGTATTTCCACATTTCCACAATTCAACTTGGCAAAGTTTGAACTGAGCTTACCTTTTAAAAGAAGGACTGTAACTGATGAATATTTATAAAGATGAGAACATTAAGTCTTAAAATTTCAGATTGCTCTTATACTGGAATCAGTTTTTGCTCTCATATTTTACTTACCTTTATCAGTAATGATAAAGTAGACTGAATTTTAACCATGGTATTAGACCCCATAAGAAACAAATTACTTTAAAGTGCTCCCCAAACCTAATCCTTTGGCACCAGTAAACAATTAAATCAAATTTATGCCTCCAAAATTAATTTTTCATATAGTACTCCAGAGCCATACAAATCTTGGTCTGCAAACTGCAAATAAGGTAAGTATTTTACTATCTATCTATCTATCTATCTATCTATCTATCTATCTATCTATCTATCTATCTATCTATCTATCTATCTATCTATCTATCTATCTATCTATCTATCTATCTATCTATCTATCATCTATCTATCACTTCTGTAAGGATTAGCAAGTAAATTTGTATCTTTGCACTTGATGTGCTGCGAGGTGGCAATCCTAGAAAGGCATACAGACCTCCCTGAAAATACAGATAGAGAGAAGTTGCTGTAGAGAATACACAAGCTTGTGTGAGAGAACTGCTGACTGGGAGAAGAGTGAGCTCTCTAAACCTGACAGAAACATGATTCTGGATTTTGCACAAAAATTTCCGCCAGATTTTTTCTACCCCAAACAAAGTAACTAGACACTTGCTTTCACAGTTCTGTTTTCTTTTGGGTGAAAAATCCATCTGAATTGCAATAAAGCAGTCTGCATTAGTTCAGCAAGAAATTATTTTAAAATGTAATAAGAATCCTCTATCATCAACTTCCACAGAAAGCAATGCAGTTATTTCCTTTAGGTATTACTTCAGGAATTTACACTAGAAACACAGGAAAGACCAATCTCAATATTTTCATCTATAAGAACTTTCACAGCTGTGATCAGAGTGACCAAATACATGTGCTTCACACAAAGATGTAATTTTCAGTTACTTACTGCTATGCTTCCCTCAGGGAGCTTTGCTGGTTGCACTTTATATGGCATGCTCTTAACTTCAAAGGAAACATTGGAAGAAAGACTGTAGAGATAATTTTTTCTCTGAAATGATAGAAAAAATAAATTATTAAACTCCATATTTATATTTAAAAGTATTATGAAAGATAAGCAGACAAAAAAACTCCAGAGCACTGATTTCATAAGTCAAAGATGGTTTCTTTTGGTGAAGAATGCAGGAATTGAGACCTGTATGTGACCATGAGATAAATACAGCATAAATCTGAAATACAAAGGCCACATGTTCAAAATGGGGAAGAAGGGTTAGATATGCAGAAAGATACATAGAGTTGTTTCTCATATTTCTCTCTGAAACTGGTGAGTTAAAAGCATGGGTGAAGTTTATGGGGTGTCTATGTTTTAAACCCTAAATCTGCTGAACAAGCTCAACAGCCAGCAAGGGTGTATTGAAGACATTTACAGGCCTATGTTGAGACCAGGCTGGTAAAGCTTCCTGATAACATCAAAGAAATGGCTGTGCCTTCCCACCAAACAATAGAAGGAACAACCATCTTTGAACTTCATTTACACAGAATCACAGAATAGCTTGGGTTGGAAGGGCCCTCTGGAGATCAGCTCGTCCAACTCCTCTGCAAAGGCAGTCACCTAGACCAAGCTACACTTAGAATGGGACTGGTTTCCTATTGCAGTAGAGCTCAAAAACCCTACTCACCTTGCTCTTTTACTATCAATGTGAGAGGAATGTACAGCAGCCATTGTTTAACGGCCACCTAACAAAATATTTATATAGCTGTCATGAAGCATTTCAACAAACTCAAAGATGTGCAGACAAAATATGCAATTGATTTTCTGGGTGCCTACTTGTATATCCCTTCCCATGTAAATCTGGGGTAGTGCTATGGATCTTTGAAAGTGCTTCAAGATTCTCTGAAAAGCATTAGATTGTTAAGTGCTAATATGGTCAATGGAATTCTGCGGGCTAGGAGTTATGACTGTTATATCTTTTCCCTTTATTATTATTATTATTATTATCCTATTTTTGCTACTTGTCTTAATCCTTTATGAAATATGATCAGATTTCATCACAATATTTGGCTGATGATTTACAGAAAGACAGAACCTTGTAAGTAAAGCAGTCTTTCCTTTTGTCACCAGCTTTTTCAGTACAGCATATTTGGAACACTGTTGTCACTTCCTGAATCTCCTTCTGCAACACCTTCTCATTCCTTCTATTTCTCACACATTTAGGAGTTCTTCTCCATTGACAGGATTTGGTTCCTGTGTGATTGTTCAACATCTTTTCATCAGTTTTTCCCTGTAGTTTCCTGTTGCATCCAAGAACTGCTTTTCCTCTTTCACCTGTTTTGTTGAGCCAAGACTGAAGTAAAAGGACCCCTCAATAATTTGGGTTACTATTTCTTTCCTTTGCTGATGGAAAAAGGTTTATTTGTGAAAATGACCTGAAATAAGCATAATATTAGCAAGGGAGCCAATGTGGATGCATTTGAATGACCATGGCCCAAATCAAAGTTTTCACAGAACTGCTATGGTTGGAGAGCATATTTGGAATTTGTTTCCTCCAAGAACAGTCACAGTAGGATTAACTACAGCAGTATGCTCACGACCATGTCCAGTTAGGGTTTGAATATCTCCAAGAAGAAAAACTCCACAATCTCAAGAAGCAACCTATTCCAGTTTTTTACGACCCTCCAAGTAAAAAAGGGGATTTTAAAATGTTTAAATGGAATTTCCTTTATTTCAATTTGTACTTCCTCACTGTTCCTTGATATTGAGAAGTGTATTCTTTACTCTCACCAATCAGATGTTTTCACATGCTGATGAGATCCCTCCTGAGCTTTCTCTTCTCCAGACTGAACATTCCCATCTCTCTCAGCCTCTCCTGGTATATCAAATGGTCCAAGCCCTTAATCATCATTGTGGCTTTTAGCTGGACTTGTTCTATTCTATCCACAACTCATCCCAGGGAGCCCAGGACTGAACTCCAGATCTGTTTTATCAGTGCTGAGTACAGAGGAAGAATCAATCCCCTTGGCCTGCTGGCAACGTTCTTCCTAATGCAGCCCAAGAGGTTGTTGACTTTTTTTTCTACAAGGGCACACAGAGTGGCTCCCACAGGACTCCAAGATCCTTTGCTAGAACACTGCCTTCCAGCTGGTTGGTTGCACTAGTATACAGGATTATTCCTTTTGTGGTACAGCACTTTGCATTTCCCTTTGTCACCCTCTATGAAATTCCTGCCAACTCACTTCCCCAGCCTGTTGAGGTTCCTCTGAAGGGCATCACAAACAACTGATGTATCAACCACTCCTTCCACTTCACTACCATCTGCAAATTATCAGGCTATCAGGTCGGTAAGCACGATATCCCTTTTGTAAATCCATCCTGACAGCTTCCAGTCATCTTCCTGTCCTTGAGATGTTTGCAAAGGGCTTCCACATTTTTTTCTCCATCACCTTCTCTTCTCAAGGATTGAAAAAATGCTGACTGACCTATAGTTCTCTGTATCCTCCTAGAAGACAGGTGTTACCGTATGCTTTCTTGCATTTTCAGGAACTCTTCCCAGTCACCATGAACTTTCAAAGATAATTGAGAAAGGTCTCACGTTCCCACTGCCCCTCCCTCAGGACTTCTGTGTGTATTCCATCAGGTTCTTTGGATTTTTGTACATCCAATTCGTTTAAATGTTCCCCTATCCTTATATTCCCCCCACCGAAGATAAATGTTGATAGCTGCAGGTTTCCTCTCTGGTTGCAGAGACCTTGGTTTACTGTATGCAGATTTTCCCCATAAAGACAAAAGTGATGAGGGAGGCTTTGGGTAACTCAGCCTTTTCTATGTCCCATTCAGCAGAAGATCCATATTTTCCTTAGTCTTCTTTTGGCTGCTGATATATTTACAGAAGCCTCTTCAGTGCCTTTAAAACCCTTGCTAGGCTTAGGTGCTGGTGGGCTTCTGCTTTCCCATCTCTGTCCCTGCATTCTCAGACACTCTCTGCATTCCTTATCCAACCCCTGCACAGGGTCAACTGACTCTGCTTCCACCTCTTTTATGTTTTACAGAATTATAAAGATTGGAAAAAACCTCCAAGATGATTGAGTCCAGCCTTTAACCATCTTTGTATGTCTGAGCTGTACCAAGATAGCAAACCTCCACTTGTCAGGATGAACAGTTCTTGAGCTTAAAGGATGATGATCCTGGAGAATCAGTAGTTCTTCTGGACTTCTCTTTTTTTTTCAGGATAATCTCCCATTGACTTCTTCCAAACAGATCCCTGTAAAGGGTGTTCTCCTGAGCTTCAGGGTTGTAGTTCTGGTATTTGCCTTGTCCATTCAGTCTCCTTTTAAAAAACTAATTTTCTCTGCAAATATGTGAGGGTGATAAAAAGCCAGCACATTTATTGCCTTCTGGAACTAATTTGGCTATGCCATAATTTTGTTCTTTTAAAATATTGAGAGCAGCTGAATGGTTATTATCAGAAAATTCAACCCTTTTCTTGGGGCCTATACTAGGAAAGAGCAATACTAAAAAAATCTGTCTCAAACAACTACACAGGCATAATCGAATCAGCTGCTTAACACAACATCAAAAGAAAGGGAACTATCAGTATCTATCTACTTCTATCAATTGTGTTTGAAATGAAAAATTAGGCTTGCTAAATAAGTAGTTTTATACACATTCATGGTGCTGATCATCTATGAGGTGCTATTCAGAAAAATAACTTCTCCTTATCACATTCCTTATTGCACGAAATACATTCTTTGTATTTTATTCTTCAGCACTAGATTCCTCCTCATACAAAATCTCAGCATGTTTCTGTGACTGTGCATTCAGAAAAAAAAGCCTGAAAAAAGCCTTATATTTTCAATCCTAAGCAATCCATATCAAGCAGGATTCTGGATATGATTATATGATTTATAAACATAATCTGCAATGGAGAGAGCAGAATATGTTATATTATTGAAGAAGTAGACATTAGACAATCAGCTGGATTGGCTAAGGTACATTAGAGGCATTAACTCTGTTGAAACCTCCTATAAAGGAAACAGCAGTAATGAAAAAATAAATCCTTTCACCTACTATACATGGCTTATTTCATTTTCAGCTTATATCAGCAACAAGAACATCAGAGGAGGGTACTTCCTGTGGATTAATGCTCGGCTTGGCTTAATAAGCCTGGGTTGTGACCACAGCTATCAGCTCGTCTCAGCCCTTGATTAGCTCCTGGAAATGCTGGAATACAGGAATGGAGACTATAAAAGACTAAAGAGGATTTTCCTGCATTTACAGAATTATGTGTTTGTGGTAAAGGACTTGAAAACAATGACTGTGGTCAACATTGGTTGCAAACAGAATTCTTACTTGTACTAACATCTTTGAGATACAAGCAGTTGTCTTTCCTACAGCCTTTTTCATAATTCTCAAGACAATTGCAAGAAACAGCATTTCTTTACCATATCATTTTTTAAATAGCATATGTTTAAATATTCAGTATTTACTGGAAGCTGCAGGACTTGTGGTTTGAAATTCAAGCTGAGGACTTAGTCATGGCTCAGAGGAAGGAGAAGAAAGAATCTGGCATTTGTGTCAGCGCTTAATGATCAACAGTAGAGAGCCTAGCCTTAACTACACTGGTCTTTTGTGGTTCCCCTTGTGTTAGAACAAGCAGAACCTGATCTTGTGCTCCTTACTGAGACAGTAGTTTGCAATATTCTGGGAAGTAGGCAAAACATGGCCATCCCCTGTGTTGCCTGGGTAGCAGATCCTGATGATGTACTTATTAAAGCTTCTCTCTCTACATGCTTTTCTTTCACAAATAGATTTTTGAATTGAAGCCTTTGTTTTCTTTAAAAGATGCAAGACAAAAAGCAGACAGAAATGAAGGAAAGTGTTCCAAATAAATATTGAGTGCAGTGTTTTCCTACATACAGTTGAGACCAAAATAAGTGAAGGAAAATCTTTGACAATTTGAAAGACTGTTCACCAGGCTTCAGTGGGACGCTGGTGCTTTCTTTGGAAAGCTCAAGCACAGACCTACTAATCCCCCCAAAGCATCTCTAAGGAATGTGGGCACCCTGGTCACACCAAAATGCAGGGACAAGTCTGGATCCCAGGGAGCTAGACTGAGGGTAGGAAGAACAAAATCTTTAGCAGCTTAAAGACTAGCAGATCATTGTTGATCTGCAGGTTTGAAGAATTCAACTACTGGGGAGAGTCCCCAGAATGACTCTGCTCCATTGCCTCTATGGAGAGTTGTTCAGGCCCTAGGAAATCCTTTTTTTTCTGCTTAGATGTAGCCCAGTGAAGTCTCCCTAGCTGAAAGGCACATACTTCCCCTATGGCAAGCCGCGTGCTGTGGTGGTATTCTCATCCCAAGAACTTACGACTTTTGCACATGGAGTTCAGTGCTGGTACAACAACATTGGCACTGCTTGATTAAAATTTATTTCCCTTTGTATCTGCTGGAGTCTGGCACACTTTAAAGACAGGAAGGTAAGCAATACCTTTTAAATACAGGCTTTGGGAATTCATTAGCTTGCTTTCTTTGACCAATACCTCCCAAAATATGAACTGCTGCCAACAGAGTAGAGAGTAGAGCTCATTCAACTACTTCTTTTTAATAATTTGTTTAAAAATGTACATGTGACTCTGTACACATGGTAAATTGCATTTGTGCTATTTGTAGCAAGACGATATATCCACCCAAACATAGTTGTGACCAAAGAAAATACTCTGAAAATCAACACATTCTTCTCTTTATCAATATATTCTTACACTTCACATATTGTATTTTTTACATTCATTTTGACAGCCTATTTTAAGTCATAATGGAGGCAGTTATTTTGATATGATTCCAAAAGATTTCGATATAAAGATTATAATATCCATCAATCTAAGATGTTTATTTCTTCATATACCTAACATTACCCATACTGTAGCACATCTAGGAAGAGTCTCATGTTCTGCTCTTGTTAACACTGAAAATATTTTAAATAAAAATGAATGAAAACAAAACTAGTCCATACCCAAAAGACCTCCAGTTAGTTCAGCCCCATGTAAATGTCTCTTTTTTCCTAGCTTTCATTCCACATAAACAATCAAATTCAGTATAATATAATATTTTTGGCCACAACCAAAGTTTTGGGTTTTACTTATTTTGTTTTTTCAAATAACAACAGTGTTTTGATGCAACTGAAAACCTTGTTGATGACTTCCTCCTTTTGTTATTATATGTGCCTTGAAGGGCAGTGCATCAAATTTTTGGCTTTTAATTCTCAGTCTGGATTAAAATAAACTCCTTAAACTTCCATATATAGTTTATAAATAGAAATTAATGAGGGCACAAGATGTCTCTCTCACTAATTTTTCTGTTTCACCACTTCCATCCACACACAGAGAATTTAGGTTGGCTGCAGAATTATTCCTTGAAAATACTAAGCAATCTTCCCTTGACTGAGATGGTTTCCACTGGACACAGAAAGAGGTTCTGGGCTGGGGGATGCTGAGGATAGAAATTATTGTTCCTTGGGGTCATATTCCACTTAGGATTGAATAATTGCTCCCATAGTAAAGATGAGAGGAAGAAAAGTGAACAAATAAAGTACCTTGTACAAGAGGATCTCTCACCTGTCTCACATCACCTCCACCAGTTCACCTCTGTTCTGAGCTCCGAGCCTCTGCCAGCATGCATGTGCTGCAGCCTGTGTGGCCCCACAGACTATCTGCATTCTTCCTCTAATGGCCTTTGTGTAGCTGAACTGAATCCTTACCACAAAAGCATTACCTGGCCTAGAGAACTTCTACCACACTAAAGAGGCTCTGAGTTCACCAGTAATAAAATATGGAGATTCTCAACAACATTTCTCATTAGAACATGCACTCCAACAGTGGTGACAGCTCCAGGTTCCAGGCAATGAAGGCAAATGTGGATGCCAGGACTAGGAGAACTTGTAATTGATGGTCCAAACCAAGGTATTACATCATGGTCTTCCCAATTTTCTATACCGTTCCAATTTCTTTTTCTTTCAATGTCTTTTTATATCCTTGGTGCAGCTTCAGCAGAAGGGAACACCATCATCTTATAAATCAGGGATGTGGGGCCTCTCAAGCTGAGTTTGAATTGAATTTGTGTCTTCCAGTCCTGAATTCTCTAATCACTGGACCACCAGCTCTTGCTTCTGGCAATTAATATGGAATAAACCGAGTCCTCTTCAAGTCTTTCATCTTATTCTACAGGTGCCTTCTAAACAATTTTTGGATTCTGTGTTCAGAGAGGGTGGACATATTCCTGCTAAATCCTGATTTGGGTGCCTATCCTCCTGATAAGGAATAGCCCTCATGAACCAACCTGATGGTTAATGCAAGTCACTTTGTCCGAGGTATCTCATTTTCTTCATGTGCTGAACAGGGAGCCTGGGTATTTAGTTTCAGGTTTTGGATACCAGTCTGGCATCAGGAAGTTAAGATAACAGTGCTGCAGTACACATCACCATTAATATGCCAAGCATATATTTCCATTTTTAGGCAGCTAAAAAGAAGCAGGATCAGTGCACATGCAGAAACATTGAAATAATGAGTATCTAACAGAGAAGCCAAAATATGACTTTGGGTTCCAAGAGAGCACCAAAATGCAGTGGTGCTTCTCTTGCTTTTCAACTTTTTCTGAATAAAACTAGATTTTTCTCTCTTCTAATTATCTAAGTTCATGTAATCAGAAGTGCCAAATTCACATATCTGGAACTGTCAAAAAGTCAAGAGAGAAATAATACAATTATATTCACTAACATTAAAAGAAAATACAATGAACTTCAAACTTCTTGGGAACATTACACACCTTCTGTGGTTTTCTACATTACTGCCTCCCCTGCCTCTCCCAGAAGGAGATTTGTATCATGAGAAATTTTCAGTACGGGATGAAACAGTAGCTAAGAATGTGCTGAGTTCCATATCCCACAATGCTGTAACTTCCAAAGAGCTTGGAGCCTGAAGGCTGTTACAAATCAGACAGATTTTACAGATTCGTCACTTAGAAATGCATTTTCAAAACAGATGTTTTGCTAGACAGCTCTGACTCTTATACTAAAAAGTACCCATCCATGCAAAGAAACTGGACTAGATCCCCTTGGGTCTCCCTCAGATGACTCAGAAATATGATCAGACAAATGGGGACATAAGGGAGCCCCATGAGAACACAACGTAACATAACCATGTAAGGTTGTTTCTGTTTTGAACAAATCAGGCTATTTGCCCCATCAGCAAGTCTGAATCCAAAAGTCAGCTTTACTAGAGAGTTCATATTTACAGCCAGACTTTGAAGTTACTCCAAAAAAGTATGTGATTCTTCTTGGCCTTTGCACAATGTCTGTCTCTATCTTTGTTGGCTGCTTGGGAAATTTGGACTGCTTTATTTATTCAAACATGTCTAATCACTGCACGTCACTTAACTGTTATTTGTTATGGGAGTTTGGGTTTTAAGGTTACAGGTTACAACTGTCAAGAGACAAAGGGTCAGCTGTTGTCAGTTAAACTAAGTGGAAGAGGAAGGAGTCACTCAATACATGACAGGTCTTTTGTGGCAACAAAACACACATGTTTGCCCATATAACCTCGATGAAAAACATTAATTATTTCATCCTAGCATAAATCAATCACTTCCAATAAAATCCTTCTCAGGTTTGCATTAGCATATCCATAAGAAGAAAAAACATCCTGAAACTGTGTTCTCGGCTTTAATGAGCACAAACAATTTCTTCTGCAAATCATCATGTCTTCATTTAGATTATACACAGTTGAGGAATGTTGCATGTCACCATTATTCTGATTTCTTTGGCATATGAAAACTTTTACATTAACTTTTACATGAACTGCAATGCTTCTCTACAGGCTTTTACCCTAAGTTTCTTTACAAAAGCATGACAGTGGGGTTCAGTCTGGCCCTTAAAAAGTCCTTCCTGGTTCACAGTAATCTCATCCTGATTATTTTAACTGCAGTTTAATCCTCAGTTTGAATCTGCAGATTTCAGCCTAGTTAACAACGGTTGCAGACTTACTAAGAGCAGATTGTGTCCTTTTTAGGAAACTAATTATGTTCTACAGTCTTTTATGGTGATGGCTGTGTAACTGTTAATTTTAAAAGGGGCTGTGAAAAAGGGAACTGTTTTGAGATGAGTGGAAGGAAGACAACCAGACCCTAGGGCACTGGTTACTGTCTCCAAGTTTGCATGTGAAATAGGGATCACGTTATTCTGGCAGCTAATTAGACATAAATGGGGGCATGCAACAGTTCTCTGGAACTACCTTTTTCTACTTAGGAAAAAATTCTGTTGCTTTGAGTGGAGTTTTTCTGATTCTTAACAAGACTTGCGAATTACTATTCAAAGGACACAGAAATGTTTACAGGGAAAAGGTAAAATCACAGCCCATAAAAAGTCTTGTTTGAGAGCAAGGGTATGTAAGGCCAGTGGAGTAATCTGGTAGGAGTGCTTCCCACGAGGTCTTTCCACCCAGTGAATCTACAGGATGGCTCACCCTTGTCCCTGCCCACAAGCTGGTGTAACATTCCATCTCTGCCTGGAGCTCACTGAAAGAAGGGAGGTGCAGGCAAAGCAAGCAGGATTTGTCAAAGAGCAATGAGGAGCTAAAGGGACTGCAGCACTGACATTGCCTGGTGTGTTTGCACACACCCATATCCCAGGGCCCGGCTTTGACCCTTCTCCCCATCCAGATCAGACAGAGAAGATGTTTCAAATCAGCTGGAAAATGCATCCTCTGAAGATACCTTTCTGTCTTGTCACTGCCAACAGAGATAGCAACCAGCTTTGGCATCTAACATTCAGATGAGTAACATTTCATAAAATGACTTCCACTGCTCCTGCATTAAACATGCCACTGAATTTCATGCAGTTATGCTTGTTCTGAACCTAAGTCAGTCCAAAAAAAAGTTATCTAAAAAAAAAAGATTTTGTGTCTTCTGTAGCTACTCTATTTCAATTGTTACACATCTTCTGTCACAGCCAAAAACTCAGAGAAACTGTTTCTCATTAATTTTGTTTAACTTTAATCTCTTACAGATATTTATTGACATATACTAAACTAGGCTTAGGAAAATCCTAATGAGGCTAATTTCCTCTGAAATAGCTGTAAATAGCCTAGAAGTTTCATCTAAAGATCTGTGCACAGGATTTTTTCATGAGACCTTTTTTTTTGGCTCTTACAGAGTTAATTATATTTCACCAGCAGAATGATGAGAAGAAAGACTTCACTGGATCTGGAATACATCAGGCTCAGTTCCCAGTAAGGAAGGTAGCTAAGGGAGCTTTAATTTTTCCTTGGTGAAGAAAATGATGAAGATCCTCTGTGTTATTGCTTGCCCACTGCAGTGCTCAAAATTGTCACACATTGTTCCAGTCAAGGATAATATCTCTGCCTGTCTCTGTGTGTTAGGAACAGAGATCCAGTGCAGTGAAGTTCTTACCTGAACTTAACAGGGAATAGCCTGTGTGAGCTTGTCCAGCAGTCTCTTAATGGAATTGGGAAAAAATGGAATCAAATGCCCATTCTATTTCCCAAGAGATATGTTTCTCCTATAGCTGTAGAGATGCTTACACACTGGTGCTTTCTGTCCTTTGCAAAAGCTTGCACCAAATGATGTCCATCCCAATTCCCAGATTTGAAGGGACAAAGAGACATCCAAGTTCTCATGCTTTTGGGCTTAAATTTGAAACAGACCTAGCCTTTTTTTACACTAGCAGATGACCTCAGCAAACCTAAATGAGGTACATCCAGTCTAGAGTACATAGACATATCTAAAATTTTAAAATATGCTTCCTCTTGAAAGAATTTATTTGTGTTAATTGAACTGAAGAAAGGATATGAAAGTTTCTTGGGACTGATTCTTCATAGAAAGAAAATGCACTGGCAAATCAGGAATTAGCTCACTTAGGATCTGAAAAGATGTCCTTTGTCACTGAGTGAGACAGAAATCTCTATTCTTCAAGCAAGGCCAGGCAGAGGGGACAGAACTTAAGTGCTCTTTGGTCACAGTGGTCCTACAACAGCTTTTGGAGAAGAAACACAGAATTTGACCAGGCCTCCTGACAGATAGGTAGAAAAACCTTTCAAGTCATCCTTTCAAGTCACCACTGCCATAGTCCTGTACACCAAGGGAGACCAATGACCTCCCAAAAGTTTGCACCCATTATGAATTTGGTTAGCTGCTGAGCTGGCATTCAACTTTCTGGAAATATTATCCTATCTGCTCTCAGTTCTCCAGGAAAGCATGTGAGGATGTATTTCTTTTGTCTACTTTCTTATTTGAGGGAAAGGAGAAATTAACTTCAAAGGCATGTGGAGCTTAATTAAAGCTGTACACTGAAAATCCTCAATTCTGCTCTTGCTAGGGTAAGAGGTACCCTGCATATAAAGAATTCTTATCCCACAGCTGGAGGAACACAGGAAAGGTTCTTGCCTTCCAGATAGAAAGACTGGGGAATTCTAAATTTTTTGAGAAACAAGCCAATAATAAATCAGCTTGATGAAGACAGGAGATGCAGGTATTTCTTAATAACAGCAATTGGAATTATCAATTTCTCAGTGTATTTTCCAGAGTTAAAGGTATGACAACTGCATAGTAAATACAGACACACTGCCGGCTGTGAGGTAACAGCTCACAGTAAAATCCCTCTGCATTACAAAATCATATAATAATTTAGGTTAGAAGGGAACTTTAAAAGTCATCTGCCATAAGCCTGTACATCTTCAATTAGTCCAAGCTGCTCAGATTCCAATTTGACCTTGAATATTTCCAGGCATGCAGCATCTGCCACCTCTCTGGGCAACCTGTTCCAGCATTTCACCACCCTCATTTTGTAACACTAATTTTTTGTATCTAATCAAAATAGATCCTCTTGTAGTTGGAAATCATTACCACTTGTTCTATTGCAACATGCCTGGCTAAAAGATTTGCTCCCATCTTTCTCAAAGACCCCTTTAGGTACTGTAAGGTGCTATAAGCTCTTCCTGTAGCCTTCTCTTCTCCAGGCTGAACAACCCCAGCTCTCTCAGCCTTCCCTCACAGGAGAAGTGTTTTATTCTTCCAGTCATCTTTGTGGCCCTCCTCTGCCCTAACTCCAACAGGTCCCTTTATGCAGTGTGAACATAATCCTGAGAGCAGAAGTTGGAAATGCAAGAATTTGCAAAGACAAGTTTTGTTTTTTTCCATCATCTACACTGCCCCTTTTAGTAGTAAGACAGATTGTCACTACATGAGTGTCATGTATGATATAAGCTTGATGCATACTACTCTTCCTTAGATTAATAGAGAATTATTAACAATAAATTTTTAAGCTGGACATAGTGTACATGATACACTGTTTGGCTCCAAGAAAAACCTTCAATTGGAAAAGAGGTTATAAATGCAGAACATTTGGGTCAGTCCAGGAAAGCAGAAACAAAACCAGAAAAGGTACATAAAAATAATCTTGGAATCTTCAAGTAGGATTCAGGACATAAATTTGAGAAGGAGTGATAGCAAGAAAAAGAAAAGTAGGGAGCATCCAAAAAACCTGGACAGGAACCATTGAGATGTTATCTTCAAAGAAAATGGTAATAAGAAGTATTTACATTTGCCCCATTTAATGTAATAATTTTTATTTTTAAATATCTGCTCAAATAAAATACTTTTTAATATGTGTATAGAAATAGAAAGAGATGTTTGTGTGCATTACCTCCAGGAATGTTTGTGCCCAGAGCCGGGACCTGATTTTTAGTGCAGCACTCTTTCCTCTTTCCAGCTGTCCCACAGTGCATGAAATTAGGACACACTTCACATTTGTACAGTTCTGAGCAAAAAATAAAGGGAAGTCATACTTATGCTTTGAAAACAAAATAATTTCCAAATGCTATAAATAAGCGAAAACTAATAAACTTTTCTTTAAAGGCCTAAATAGTTTGAAATCAGTAATTTCATCGAATATATATGAGATACCCCATTAATCATTGTGATAATTCTAAACCAAGAAGCAGATTCTTATTGAATCACCAATGAATACAAACACCTACCTGTAGTAAAGAAAATAAAAGTAATAATTTTCAACAGTGTCTGCTCTGAAAAACTCTTAAAATGTCCAGGCACTTACCAATCCTTTGAAGCATGTGCTTTTTCCTCACCTATCAATCTTTTTATGATTTCAACACTTTTTTTCCCCTGTTTTCTATGCATTAAGTGTTTATTTATATTGCTAAATCTTTCCCCTTTTTGAACTCTCCCATTTTCCCGCTGATATTTACATCATAGCAGCCAGAACATTTGCTGAGATTCATTAGTTGCTTTACTTGAAGCTTACTGTCCATGAACCATTCCTGATGAGCAGTGATTCTGGCCCATAAACAAGGCTGAAAGCAAAAGCCAAGCACTGCAACTCAAAACTATATACTCCTGAAGTCTGCCAAAAGAATGTCACACTAAAGGTTAAAAGCTGACTG